>NC_081532.1:28150597-28803097 GCF_030273125.1 Centropristis striata
CGCCTAGCCCTAGACTAACCTCACACATCTGCAGCTGGAAGAATCTCCTCTCCTTCTCCATCTCCTCAGCGATTTCCGCCCCACTGATTTCAGTCCTGATCATCCCGTGCTGCCTCGCATGCTCCTTCTTCTCCTTCTCTATCTTGGTGCTGGTAGGAAGTGACATCACAGGGGTCAAAGAGCACACAGCACATCCATGACAGCACCGTTAAACATGGAGAGTGAAACAAAAGGTGTGGTATTGTGTAAAATCAGCCCTGTTGCTGTCTGGTCTACTAGTTAAATGGTTATGGGTTGAAGATGGTTAGTTTGAGCTATGCGGTTAGAAATGACTCGGATTTGGAGGGTAAATTGTGTTGATTGCCAAAGTAAACATTTTATGGTGTCAATCAGGTATCAAGTCTTCTTCAATGCTGCATTTTGTAAATTGTGGCCCCCTGTGAATCAGTATAGAGTATCCATGGCACTGTGAACTTTTGGGGGTTTTCAATGTCGTCGACGTAGAAGTCTGACACTTTCACAGATCGTTTTGGCTTCGTGGAAGTTAATCGGAACACTCTGGTTCCCTGAAAATGTTTTGTTCAGCATCTGGTTGTTTTAGGGCGCTTTCATAACCCAAGTCTGAATCAGAGTGACATTGATACATTTGGTTGGTTTTGTATTATTTAGTCTGGTTTGCTTTTACAGTGCAGAAATGTAAGCGGACCAAAATAAAATTAAAAAAAGGTTTGGAGAGGGACGTGTACGAAGGTGGAGGGCTGGAAATCTACTCGCACTTTTATTTCTTATTGGTTGAAAAGTTGGTGGTGAAGAACGTAAACAAGGAATTAAACAAAGCCACGTGGAATCAAGCGCAAACCGAATACGTTTAATTCTAGCTCTCTGATGTTCTGACCAAACTAATCTGGAGAGAAACTCTCACAACGAGCTCCTGTTGAGGCTCCGGGTCATCAATAATATGTTGATCCATTTATTTCCAACATGCTCTATCAGGCAGCTGTATAATAAGAGAAGGTGAGCCTTGATGCTCCAACCACAATCTGCTATTTTGAGCGATATGTTGATAATTCTGCAATGACAAATTAGCTTTAGCTCAGTGGTAGGCTAGAGAATGAAACTGAAGGACACAGATTTAATCTTTAGGCCACAATCCACTGTGTTCTGGTCCATTTCCTTTAACTGGGTCGGATTCTGGTCAGTTCACAGTGCAATCAAACTGCTCTTGGGTCCGTTTAGAAACAGACCGAGACCCTCTCTGCAAGTTGTCTCGGACCAGTTGTTTTGGTGCACCAGATTACAATTGTAGCGTTCACAAGCAACCAAACGAACCTTAACCAGGATTTAACCGCACCAGAGTTCGATTAAAACAGACTAAACTTTGGGTTGTGAAAGCGCCCTTAAAAAAAATCTTCCTCTCTGTCCAAATATGGTCACTTCTGGGTGAAAATGCCAAACTCAAGGCCTCAAAACCTTCAAGTCTACAAATCAATGGGGGCTGTCACAGTCTATGCTTGGGACACAATGTTTTCTGTTGGTTTCAGACAACAGAAGCCATTCAGATGCAGATTTAAAAACTCATCACCTATTTTAAAACATTGCTTTTCCAGATGTGAAATCTTGTGCATTTGAACATCTGGTTATTGCTCTGATGCTGAACTGAGAAAAAGATCTATGTTGTTTGAACATAAACTGTCGAGAGAGGTTAAACGGCACTTAGCTCATCAGTGCTTTTGGAGAGCGTCCAAACAACACTTGTTCCTTGATGTTTCTCACTAAAGCCAGTACATCAAGCAGAACGAATTGGAAAGCAGATGTCAGCCATTTGAAATTACTTAACTCAGCAGTATTCGTTCACAGAGTCACTGTCTGTAATAGTATATTGGACAATTGGGTTATTGGGTTACGTGTTGGTATGATCATGTAGAGATGATTATGGATTAGATGGGTTTAAGGCTTCACACAGCAGGTTACCTGACAGACTGTACTCAGGGCTGATTTTTCACAAAGACCATAAACTCTGCATACAGTACATTTAACAGGCAATCGGGAAAACACAGCGCACACACAGAGAACGGAGGGGAGGCACCAGACCATGCAACAGGGCATTCTTTTCCATATGCTGTTTATTCTGACAGCATATTCCCTACAAAAGGATGCAACAAAAGGACTCTCTCTCTGAGAGACGGGACAAGTGCGTCGGTGTCCTGCAAGCCGCTCAGGAGCTGTTCAGCCTGGTTCATGTGCATCAAGACAGACTTCATTCCCTCGTGATCAGCTGTTATCTGTTTGACCTGCAGCTAGGATCTCTAATACAAAAAAGGTCATTTCCAAGCTCAACTTTAATGTGGAGAGATTAAAGTGGTGGAACTGCATGAGCCATCTTTTAAAACTGATTTTTAGAATATAAACTACAGGTTAGACTTGAAGGAATGCATTGACATTTTTTGGAAATGGACACATTTGCTTTCTTGTGAGAGTTGGGGGCTCTTCAAAGCGCGAAGGTCAGAAAAAAGGGTTCTGTTTTTGTTACATTTCTATAACATTTATCTGGTTAGTTTTGACTTCAATAACGATATTCTTGACGATTTTGATGACAAAATACAATTTTTTAATACAAAAATAAATAAAAAAAGAATTTTATTTAAATTATTTTCAAGCCTGTATGAAGAATAAAAGACAGAATAAAAATCAACCATAAATCTAAAATGTAGTGTAAAGTGCAAATCTCAACAGTTGCCAAATAAAAAAAATAACTCTTGACTCTTCAGTGCAAAATGGAAGTATTAAAAAAATATTTAAAAAATACTGCAAATGTCAGTGGTGGGATATAACTAAGTACATTTACTCAAATCCATTATTAAAATATTTGTATTGATACTTTTATGTAAGCAGTGTTTTCATTGTGTAAAGACAGGGCTCATTTTATTACTTAATTTACTGTTATAAGATTTAATTTTAAAAAAAGTCTAATCACTTTAAATTGATCATATATTTTATGTTAAATCTCCACCTGAAAAGTAACTAAAGCTCTCAGCTAAATGTAGTGGAGTAAAAAGTATAATATTTGCCTCAAAATGTAGTAGAGTAGAAGTATAAAGTTACATAAAACGGAAATACTCAAGTAAAGTAACACTCCCCAAAATTTTAGTTAAGAACAATACTTGAGTAAATGTACTTTCCACCACTGCCTGTAACTTCCTATTAACAAACAAAAGCCAGTGAGACCTAATTTTTCATCCAGAAAGCAAATAGGAGGACAGAATTTCCCAAAATGTCAAACTATTCCTTGAACGTTGCTTCTCAACTGATCTCTTTATGAAATGATTCATGATGTTGCACCAATTTAAACAGGAAGCAGAAATCAAACTCTTCTTCAGTGTTATTGCTGTTGCACAATATCTCATGTCATGTGTCATTTGGCATGTGCACAAAGACTGTGATATGGTGATGGGAAAAACTGTTCTGACATGAGGTTTCCCAGTTTATTTTCTATTCTCTTTATTTAAATCCAAGAGATAAATCAGTTTTGTTTTTAAGAAAAGTAATCGCCTTAGACATGGTTGTAAAACCTGACACAACCAAAACCCTAAAGACACAAACAAGAAGACAGCCTTTACTTTCTTAAATGTGTCATTTCGCCAGTGTGAACAAGCCAAATTTCATTTTATTAAGAGTACACTGCTGGCCTTTGTCAGCACATAAATCTCCAGCCCTGACAGCGTTACGGCCTCGTCAGGGCTGCGACTAATAGAGAGACACATGTTAGCCAGGCTGTTTGGCCGACAGCCAAACTGACAGTTGTTCAACTGATGATCGGGCTGAGATATCCAGTCACTTTCAGTCCCGTCAGTTCAGGAAGTGATTCGCCAATTAGGAAAAAAAAAACAGAACAGAAAGACACTGGAGTTGGTGGAGATAAACGTGCATTCAAATGTAGCAAAGATTTGTCAGATTTGATTCATTACAAACTTCCTGAATTAACAGCATTCAAAGTGCCGACCGGGAGACTGAAAACTCGTCTCATCTCTTTGTGTCTGTGGATAAAAAGCCTCAGACAGCAGAGAGAATCAGAGACGACTCATTGATAAAGAAGAGCGGCAAGATACGCTGGGGTGGTTTTCCAATCAGGCAGAAAACTGGACTCTATTGATGGCCTGTGTTCACCATCAATAGAGAGAAATCATAAGAATAAGTCGGGACGGTCAGGAACAGTCACATAGCATCCGGCTGAGCTCTCGATGACAGTACAAAGCCCGTACTGTCTGATCGAAATGGTTTTTCGGAGAGAAGATGTATTACCTTTTCAGTAAAGAATGTCCTTTGCAGCTTGTAAAATATATGAAAGTGCTATAAAAAGTCATGTGTTCTTTGCATGCACATTCACAACGGTTTATCAGTGGGAATGGTGTGTGTGAGTGGAGGTGGAGAGGTGGTGGTGGTGGTGATGGTGAGGACCGGTTATTCACATTATCAGGGGTGTGTTGACAGATATTCACAGGGGGAGGTGAGAGGGGGAGAGCGGTTAGTCAAGACAAGTCAGACAGACGAGACACATACTGCACATCTCATCTCAACATACTAACTGACATGTGAGGCAAGTTAAAACCTGCTGAAACTGATCAATTCAAACTAATGATGGCTCTATGATCACACAGTTTTTAGCATTGGGTTCATTTTAAGCAAATAAGTAACAAACTGGTTCTATATATGGACAACACATTAAAAGCCATAAGTACACATATTAGATTTCTTACACTTTTGTCTCGTAGTCCTTCCAAGCTTTGTCAAAAGGCTTCTTCAGATCCTGTGGAAAACAAGCAGAATTAGTCAGATATATAGTACTGAAATGATTAACTGATCCGTTTAATCAGCAACTATTTATGATACGACAGAAAGCTCTGGTAAAGCTACTAAATGGACCTTCTTTCCAAAGTCAAGAATTATCTTATATTCTCAACAATATTAAAACATTTTCACACATTAATTGTTTCTATAATTTCCCACAGCTTCACAAATGAGGCGATTTGCTGCTTTTTTTGGTTTTATATCATTGTAAAGTGCTTTCTGATATTTTACAGTTACGCCTCCACCATTAGACATTGATTAGGCACGTTTCCATCAGCTGGATTGGAGAAAATAGATTAGGTTATGCAAAATCATTTGTTTGTAAAAAGTTTGCGATATGCATGGCTGTAATTAAAAACAAATAAAAAAAGTCAACTTAGGAATTAGTTTTATGTTTTAATTGTTCTTTCACATCAGCTAGTACTGGAAAAAAAATGCAAGTCTTTCTTCACTTTTATCTTCAGTAAATGATGGTGATAAGATGCTAATTTGGCCAAATAAGGTAGAAAATACCCATTATTAATATAATGGTGGACACTGGATTAATAAACTTTGCCAAATCTCGCCTATGGCTAAAAGTTTGCACCCTCAACACCATTTGCAGCATATTTTAAAGCCCTCAGATATTTTTTTTTATGTTATATTATGTGTATTATTATTAATAATTTTAATCCATTTTATATGTACATTATTATTATTATTATTATTATTATTATTAATAATAATAATAATAATAATAATAATAATAATAATAATAATAATAATAATAATAATAATAATTTCTTTTAATCTATTTTGTTTGTGTGTATATTTATATGTGTATTATTATTATTAATAATTATGATAAAATACGTTATTTTTATTTTTAATCTATTTTATTATAATTTATTTATTTTTTCAGTTCAAGAAAACCTACTGTTAAAAAGACAAGGTGTTAAAAGAAGAAAGAAAATAGAATTGGCTAAAATAATTTATTTATTTATTTATTTTTAACCAGAATCGAGCAGACCCCGTTTGCAAATCACTGCGAGTCGCTCTATGTGTGTATGTGTGTATGTGTGTGTGTGTGTGTGTGTGTGTGTGTGTGTGTGTCACAATGTGAGTCATGGAGCTGAATCATCCTCCTGACAGATGCAGAGCTGCCACCAGCTGTCCCCGCAGGGAGCAGGGCCAGGTCACTGCGGAGGGTTTTCGGGAAGGCAGGAGCATGGTGAAATTGTTTTTTTGGCGTTCTTAACGCGATCCCTCTGGCGACAACGGGCGGAGCTGATTTCTCATTGTCCTAGGCGTGCTTTCAACAGGTGCTTGAGCAACACGCTTGATTAAACAACATCCCCAACACTGCGGAGCTGATTAAACAGCGATTATGACAAACAAAAGCTGACATTTACTGGGTGAAATTGCCCGTGTCGTTCACTTAAGAAATACAAATTTAACTGAATTAATTGTTGTCTGATAGCAGAGCCAGAGTGCCAGGAAATTCTACTCAACAGCATGCAAAAATACCAAGAAATAATCAACAGAATTATGTCACATTAAGATAAAATGTTCCTTTTTATGATCAAATTTAAAAGAACTACACTGTATGCACACATGTCTACTAGCTTAGAAGACTGTAACATGATTTTTTCTTTGGTTAATTTGTGACACAAAATATATCAAGGGTAATGTTTGAGATAGGGTTGTCAAAAGTATCGATACTCAAAAAAGTAACAATACTAAAACGTTGTATCCGGATACGATACTCATTTTCAAAAGTATCGATACTTCGATATCGGTACTTCAAACTTGGCGAAACATCTTTAGAACAGACAGCTTTTACAGCTTTTACAGTAAATTTTGACAGGTTAGTGTCTTTCGTTTCAAACTTCAACTGATGTTATCGTGGCTGGTGGCTCGCATTAATGTTGCCCGTGTTATTATTAGCCATTAGCCGCAGCTAGCAAATAAAGGCTGACGTCACGTTAATGATTATGAACAACGTAAATAAATAAAGAAATCAGGCACGTAGTATGCCCATTTTACGTTGATTGACACAGTGTCAGTATACATAAGCATAGAGTTAATAAGTTTACATAAATGTTGGTGACTGAAAAGTGTTATTTTCCCAGAATGAAGCAGAGAAAAGTCGACCCGCAACCAAACAGCAACACACACAGCCGAAAATATTGTTCTAATTGTTGTTGTTTATTGTATTTATTTATTTTTTGCACTACCTCAGACCTGAAGCTTGTTATCCTAGTTGCAGTTTCTTTTTGCACAACTGTTTTATATTATAAATATTTAACCTGTGGTTCTGTTAATTTTTACATGTTGCATTTTTCTTGTTAATAAAAATATTTCTGTTAAATTTTGGGGTCTTTGTTTTTATCCTGGTGGTATCGAAAATGGTATCGAGTATCGGTATCGAGTTGAAAATTTTAGTATCGTGACAACCCTAGTTTGAGACCATCATTTATAGTCCATTATGTTGTAAGATGTTCCTGTTATTTTAGTCCAAACCCTGTAAATCTGAACACTATTTAGCACTTTTAAGGAATTGCTTTTAAACTGCAGGATTACAATGGACCACAATCTGTGTTCTTGCAGAATCCTGGCATTGAAGCGAGGTTTTTTTGCAAACATTTAGCTTTGAAACCTTGAGCAGCACTAATATCTGGCTTACTGTGCATTTCTGTCCATGCATATAAAAAGAACACATACTTCTGGACCAAAAGCTTATGGCTTTAGTGAATTGTTAGAGCTCCAGAGAGGGCTGTGATCCCGCTGTTGACCTCCACTTCAGCAGCAGCAGAGGAGTGGCAGGCTCAACCTGTTAGCCCACAGGATCACAGTCTGGTTCACTGCACCAAAGCCAAGGAGCACTCAGCCATTCAGAAACCACCAGAGGAAAGAGAGCATAAAGGCTGAAAACCAAAGTGGAAGGCCAGCCAAAGCAGAAAGAGGAAGCAGCTAAAAGAATGCACTGTAGGTCAAGAGGGAGCCAGAAAGAAAAGCGAGGGTGAGCGGAAGGAAATGTCAGAGCCAGAGAGAGGAGAAAAATGGTAACAATGGCTAAAAATACCAGAAATAAGGCATCGCTGGGCAGGGAATGGCTGAGCAGAATAGGCCAAAGCTCGGAGCAAATGACTCCCTGAGAGAGCAGCAAGCTCTCAGCGCCCTGATTCCTCGTCTGGCTGAATCCAGAGGACAGAGGAGGAATGTCATGCCCTTGACAAGAGCCTCCATTCGCAAATGTTTCACTCTCCTTACAGTACGACCACTCATGTCCAGGAATAGCAGCTCCTGTTACACTTTCCTCTCACCTTGTCCCACTGCAGTAATGAAGGTACGGGAGTTTAGTTTGGACCAATAACACTCTTAAAGGGTCAGTTCACCAAAATAGAAATAACTTATAACAGTCCAAAAGCCCAATATGTTGAATTTTCTGTGGTTTTCTGAGTTGGGCACTATGGCTGGAATCTCAACAAGTTCTCCAACCTAAACAGCAGAAGAGGTCGTGTGTTAGTACCACTCATTATGACACGTAGGTAAGTTTGCGGCTGTGAAAAAGGCTGCAGTTTCTGTGGATTTATGTTGTAAAACCACTGACCTAGGTTTAGGGCAAAAAACTTCCTGGTAAGGAGTTATAAAATACAGTTTAAACAGTAAATAAATGTATGTAAATGCCTGAAGTGAAGTATTTACAAGGGTCACGTGATTACCGCAATTTACGTAAAAACGTGATTCACGTAACTTAAGTTAAAATTCAGGACTCCTACCCCACTCTCCTGGGTGAAAGTCTGCCATTTGTTGGACCCGTCCACCACCCCAGCCTCCAGCTGTAGGCAGAAATCTGCTATATTAACTTTGCTTCCCGTCAATCACTACCACGTCAGTAAGATGGCGGTGGACACATTGCATGGGTCGGTAAAATACGTCAATATCGCTTGTTTTTCGCTGCCTGTACTCACGGCCTACAGTACAGGCCAAAAGTTTGGACACACACCTTCTCATTCAATGCGTTTTTCTTTATTTTCATGACTATTTACATTGTAGATTCTCACTGAATGCATCAAAACTATGAATGAGCACATATGGAATTATGTACTTAACAAAAAAGTGTGAAATAACTGAAAACATGTCTTGTCCTCACAAACACCAGGAAACTGGACCATATTACACCGGTCCTTAAATCACTACACTGGCTTCCTGTGAGTCAGAGGATAGATTTTAAAATCTTACTGCTGGTCTACAAAGCTCTGAATGGTCTCGGACCAAATTACATGCTTGATCTGCTTCCTCTCTATGAAGCATCCAGACCCCTTAGGTCATCTGGAACTGGCTTGTTGCGTGTCCCAAAAACAAGAACTAAGCGGGGTGAGGCAGCTTTCAGTTATTCTGCTCCTCACCTGTGGAACAAACTACCTGTAGATCTGAGGTCTGCCCAAACACTCAGCTCCTTTAAATCAGGAATAAAAACACTATTGTTGACTGAAGCGTACTCTTAACTTTAACACTTATCTGCTCTACTCTACTGCCCTTACTTTTTAAGTACACAATGTTTGACTTGTGCTTTTTATTATTTTATCTATTTTTTTATCCTGCTGTATCTTCGCTGTTTTAATTGACTGTTTTTACTGTTTTCAATTGTGTCTTGCTGTTTTTAATGTGTATGTAAATCACTTTGAATTACCTTGTGTTGAATTGTGCTATACAAATAAACTTGCCTTGCCTTGCCTTGTATTTTAGATTCCTCAAAGTAACCACCCTTTGCTTACTAGAATATAAGACATGTTTTCAAGGCGTGTCCAAACTTTTGGCCTGTACTGTATATTGACATTTGTGATGCCAGAACAGGCTGTAAATCTTGTATGTGTTGTAAACTCACCAGCCACTTTAATAGGTAACGTGTGTACCTAATAAAGTGGCAGTGTGCTCTTCTGCTTCGTACGTTAACAAGCAATTACACAGGTGTACCTAATTAACTGGCGGGTGTGTGTATACTGTAGGTAATTTCATAACTCGATAATATATCCAGATACAGCATGTTTGTAGGTAATTCAATTAATAAATACACTATGCTGAGGTGCAAAATCTGAAAACCAATAAAACCTGGACCAATAAAACCATAGTCTGCACATGGTTTAGGGCCAAAATACATCTCTGATCTTCTGCTTCGCTACAAATCACCCAGAACCCTCAGATCATCAGGGACAGGTCTGCTCTGTGTTCACACAGTCAGAACTAAACATGGAGGCAAGATGGGAGAGAGAATTAAATTACAAAATAACCTGTAAACAATGGGATAATATGTGTGGTAATGCTTTTTCCACTTCTTCTTCTATGTATTGACGTGAATTCTGTTGGAATAACCTTGTTCGTTTCTTTGTAACACCTCAAATGAAAACATATTCAATAACAACGGTTCACACATGCTGGAGGAAGTGTGGAAATGACGAGGCAAACCACTACCACATCCTTTGGAGTTGCCCAGGACTACGGCCTTTTTGGGACGATATTGTGAGAACCATACAACATGATACTGGGACAACAGGTTCCTCTGCCATTTACAACTCTTTTTCTAAGTCATTTACCAGACGGGATGGCAGAAAATGATAGATACCTCTTCAAAATAATGTCTGCAGCAGCAAAAAAAGCTATCACCCGTAAGTGGCTGCAGTCAGACCCACCCACAACCTCATTGGTCATTAACCCTCTAGAGTCCAAGAAACCACCTGCACATTGCTTCTTCATAACGTAGGACATAAAAATGAAGCAACATTGAGTCTTACCATCAGCTTCCCTCTAAAGTTCTGGCTTGAAACTCCATACCAGATTTTTTTTGATGATATTCAGCGAAGTAAAACCGGAGATTATGTCAAATATATTTAGTATAAAAATATAGAACTAGATATTATCCTCGTTTGACCTGTTATATGTTATATATGCAACCTGTGTTCATATTTGCAATAATTAAAATTCTGTGTTTTGAAACATAATTTTCAAGATCAGATTTTATGTTTCCTTAGTATCTTTTGGGTTCTAAAAATAAAGTCAAACCTAAAAAATAATTATCAGGACATATAGGTGAGGTAACGCTTAAAAAACTGATACCAACATGGCATGGTGAAGATTTTTTAACAGATTTTTTAACGGACATAATAGCCGAAGATTTTAGAGGGTTAAAGAAATTCCCCAGATGGAGAAACTAACCTTCCTGCTCAGACTAAAAAGAGGCCTGTATTATGCAAGAAGGAAAAAATGGACTGCGTTGTTGACCCCCCCCCCCCCTTCCCCCTTTCTGATTTTATTTTATTGTCTTGCTAATGCTCTGTTTGATGTGGTGTATAACCACCAGATGCTTTCCAAGGGACATATATTGTTGGATTGAGTAGAGCAAAATTTTATATGTTGATCGTCCTCAAGTGATCCAGTTGGCTGGCTATTTTATTTTTCATTAGAATGTACTGTGATGTTGTCATGTTTGACTATTCCTCACATAAAACCTAATAAAAATATAAGTGTAAAAATAAACATGGAGAGGCAGCGTTCAGTTTGTAAACTGCAGGTCTGCAGCAACTCTCAACTCTTTTTCAGTTTGCTGCTGCCTTTCAGTAATACTGCAATTTTTATTCCTTTTAGATTTGATATTTTTTAAAATAAAAAAAAAAATTTTTTTTATTTTATCAGCTCACCTTCAATTTTAAACTTGCCTTGCCTTGCCCAGATGGACATCACTAGAAGTAAGTGTGATAACTGACTTTTGGTTGATAGCAGAGTGTGCAAACTAAAAGGAAAGGCCTCGATTATTAATCTGCTCTTATCTTTAAATCTCAAACAGCGAGCATGTGTGGGTGTTTCGGGTGTTCAGGACCCGCTGAACCACAAAGAGCCAGGGTGCAGAGTCGGCCCTCCTCTCACTCCTCCTTCCTTACACAAACACAGTAGATTGTGCAGCAACTATCCAGACACTGTAACTGAACAGTGATAAGCTGATATGACTCATGGAGGGTTAGAAACACAGACGGGTCAATGAGCAGAGGATGAGATCACATCATGCCGCCGTCCACTCTGAAAGTCCCCTGTTAGCAGAAAGCTCTTGTAGACTCAGCACTTTCCATTTTCCACTGACTGGAGTGTGTGTTCATCCTCAGTAAAAACACTACTGGGTCTTCCAGGGACCCCGCCCCGTCCTTTTATGCTCGTGCTGCACTAACTGAGCTGCATCCCCGTCAAAAAAGGCTTTTTACAGGGATGTTACAGAGCACTTTACCTGCTTATGAAATTGCCCTGAGCGGTGAAATGGCCATGCAGGTATATGAGGTGGAAAATGTTGGACTTTTAGCTGAGTAACAGCATTGACAGGTTGCTAGGTGGTAGCCCTCTAATCACAGGGCCATTAGCTGAGGCCTCCCTCAGGGTTAGTTCATCGCACTCATTGCCAAAGACAGCAGCGGCTGAATATTAATAAGCTCTGAGGGGACAACGGACACCAGAAAGCTATTAAGTCCTCAGCTAAATCAAATAAAAAGGACTGGTGGCGGTTAAAGCTGCCACACAGCTGCAGGCACGGCAGAGGGTTTTAAAAGAACAGATTGCACTTTTTATGCATTGAAAGGAAATTAGGAATGACGTTTTTTTTTTTTTTCAATTATAGGCCTACATCTTCTGCAGGGAGATGCTCTTGCTCTTCCTGGCATTACCTGTCTTCTGTCCGGTCCGTCTCCCAAATTAAGAGACATTAGTCTTAATGTTGCCTTTATTTACAATTTGCTTGTGTTGGATGGGTTACATTTGTGTGAAGACTCTTTTACAGCCTCTGATCCACAAATGTGTGTTGCGTTTAAGTGCAGAGGTGGAAGAAGTATTCAGATCCTTTACTTAAGTAAAAGTACTAATACTACACTGTGAAATTACTCCACTACAGGTAAAAGTCCCACATTTAAAACATTCTGAAGTAAAAGAACAAAATTATCAGCATCAAAATGTCCTTAAAGTATCAAAAGTAAAAGTACTCATTATGCAGATTATATTCCAAATATAAAATATATAGTAATATAAAAAAAAGTTGAATCACCATGAATGTATCATGTTTTTTATGTTATATTTTGACCCGAAAAGTAACTAAAGCTGTCAGCTACATGTAGTGGAGTAAAAAGTACAATATTTGCCTCAAAATGTAGTGGAGTAGATGTTACATAAAATGGAAATACTCAAGAAAGTATAAGTACCTCAAAATACTTGCAAAAAATCAAATCAAAATCAAAATAAAAGTCCTAAAGTACTTGAGTAAATGTACTTAGTTTGGTGGAAAACTTCATAAGTATTCAGTACATGCATGTGGAACGGATCAAAGTGATAAAGGCTCGTCATACTTTAGACAATATTTAACTAAGTATTTTTACATGTAATATTCCAGCAATTTTGATGACTTCAAATTCAACGACTTCACTTTTACACATCATGTGGTCGAGGCTGCGCTCCTTTTATGACCCCTAGAGGTAAATAACACATATTTTAGACGTTTATATGCAGAAGAAGCTTTGCAAAAGCAAATGTTATTAACTAAAAAAAGTTTGGAAACTGTTTCCTGAAATCAAAATGTGTTTGTTTTTATGTGCTCTTTGAATAATGACACATGTAGATACAAATAAATCACAAGAAAACTACAACTTAACTTTCTTTTTTAAATAATTAAAATGTCTTATTTGTCATTGAATAGCCACATCTGACTTAAAAAACAAACTCCCAGGCTTTCCAGCATCAAGCCTTCGTCAGGGAGTCAAACTGTCTTGGAGTGCCTTTTATTTTTCTTGTGATTTTCTGCAAATTAGATTAATAAACTTCGTAATTAAATTAATAAACGTCGTAAATGTATTTGTAGAGTACGGACAAGCTGTATTTTGTCATGTCATGCATACAAACGCACATAAATATTAGACTAACTTCTTATTTTAAATACATCCCTCCTCCTCATCAACTCATTACTCCATCCTACTCTCATCCTGCAGTCTAAACAGCCTTTCATGCAGGTCTGGACTGCTTCCTGCTCTCCTCTTTCCTAACAGGTACTTCCCCTGGGAGAGGACCAGAGTGGAGAAACATGATAATGACAGAGGAGGAGGAGGAGGAAGAGGAGGAGGAAGATGATGATGAGTGGGCCGTGGAGGTGAGCAACAGGTTGGGAGGAGGGGTGAAGAAATAATCCATCATTTCCCTTCTAGAGGCTTCCTTCTCCACTTCTATTCTCCTGACACTGAAGGCTTCATTTCTGGGGTTTACAGACATTGCAGTGGTGACATTTGTGTGTGAATGTGTGTGTGTGTGTGTGTGTGTCCTGAGGTATAAAATAACCAGCAGCTCATTAGCCCCCATGTCATCGGGGTAATGAGAATCATCAGCGGGCTAATGAGCAATAAGTGGGTAAGCATTACAGATGTGATGGGCTGCCACAAGCCAGAGTGAGGGGGTGGGCGGCGGGGACAGAGTGAAGGAGACAGCGGGGACGGAAAGAGAGACTGAAGAGGGACGGAGAAAGGAACTCGTGGAGGAGAAAAACAGGCAGAGGCTTGAGAGAAAACGCTGCACTTGAGAGATACAAAAGAGCAAAAAAAGAGAGAAAAAAAGAGGCCAAACAGTTCAGAGGTGGAGATGGAGCCAAGTGGCAAAGGGTCACGGGGACAACCGCCGTTTCTATGGCAACCAGACTCATTAGAGAGAGCAGGGTTAAGCGCATCATACCTCCGTGGAAAGTGCAGCCAATCATGTGCCTGGAGAGTGAAAGGTCACAGACTGCAGCGGACAGTAACGACTGCTGATCACATTACAGAGCTGCAGACTGCTAACGAGCACGCACATGACTGACTGGCTAACTGATGGGTAGAGTCAGTATTAAAGTTGGTAGGGCTCACTATTGAACCTCTATAACTATATAACTATATATACACTTTATTCTCTGATCAGAAAGTTCCTGGTGTGAATAAAATGTCAGTTTTAGGGGCTTAAAGCTCCAGTTTTAATGGCAAGAAGAACTGTTGCAGATCATTCCCCATCATTCTCTCCCCTCAATTCCTGTAATCTCCTACTATTAACTCTCTAATAAAGGCATAAAATAATGTAAAGACTATTATGTAAAGAATTGCCAATTCTGGGCCATTTAAAGACAGAGTACTTAACTAACAGATCATTCTGCAACAGTTCTTCTTGCTCAATTAAAACTGGAGCTTAAGGCCCCTAAAACTGACAAGTTGAACCAACTGCGAACCAGCACCAGCACTAGAACTAGGTTCACGTTGGTGGAAAAAGGCAAACTGAGACCCCCAAAATGGGCTATCCGGTGTCACAATCCAGGGTTAGGTTAAATGATCACACATCTCAGGTGTGAAAGCATCCTTGTCAAACAATATTATGTCTCAAGATAAGCAAATCTTTCTATAAAAATAAGGAAAATCAGGTAAATGTCCTGTTTGTCATCTTATTATTCCCTATTAACTATATTTTATATATTTTGGCTTGAAAAGTTCAGAGAGATTTTAAATGGAGTATGCAAAGAAGTCTTTGGGTGGCAGAAATGCCTGTTGGTCATCTTACCAATTCACTGATGGATCATATACTACACTCACATTTTTTTTTGCACTAATGCTCCACACAAAATGATGTGATGCTGAATTTTTGTGTAACACTTTTTCACATGTTCTGCTGAGTAATTGCAGGCTCACATTTGGGCGTACATTATGTTGACAGATTTTAAACTGGAGAACTTTCATCATGTTGAATTACTGCAGGCGTCGTGCTTGTGGTTCAGCATCCATCGGTTAGTGAGAGGGGAAGTTTCTGATTTATATTTTGTAGATTCATGAAGCCATGTTTATTCTGGCAGCTCTTTATATAGTCTGTAATAAAATTCGATTTTTTTTTTTTCTGGAAACCTGGGGCAGATCAAAGCAGCTTGTGATAAACCTTGTTAGTGACGCAGCAGGACATCAGGGATGGCACTAGGAAGCTTCAAACCAGCAGGTTCAATATCCCCACATGATGAAACTTGACATAACACTTTTCAGCATGAGGCTAATCTCTCCTCATCTACTCGTGTAACACTTCCTGTGAAGTAGTAGAGTAACACAACACCATGAAGTTTTGTTGCCTTACCCCTTTGACTCCCTTCAGGTCTCCTTTCAGCAGGCTGTCCAGAGGAAAGGTGATGATGTTGTTCATGTTTTGGAACTGGAGGAGGGTGAGGAGAGAGACAGATAAGAGGTGAAGGGTTACATCAGAGGATTTAGACCTGCAGGAGACTGAAAGTCAGAGCGCCCGACGCCACTAAGACCTAATCCTTTTAGAGTGTTGTTTGGGTGTGTGGGTGTGTGTGTGTGTGCCGTCTGTCCAGCAGTAAAAAGTAAACAAGTCTGTCTTCACTTTTATCTTCAGTATATAATGGTGACAAGATGAGCCAAAGAAGGTACAAAATGACTAGAAAATACCCATTATTAATGTAATGGGGGAAACTTGGTTAATTAACTTTGCCAAATCTCGCCTATGGCTAAAAGTTTGCACCCCTGGCAGTATTTGCAACATATTTTAAAGCTTGGAGATTATTTATTTTCACAACTATGTTACATTACAACATAGCTGATCTAATTTTCAATTTTTAATCCATTTTATTTGTGTATTATATGATATTTAGATGTGCATTATTATTATTATAAAAAATAATAATGATAACAATATTTTTTATTTTTAAATCAATTTTATTTGTGTATTTTATTATATGTGTATTATTATGATTATTATGATTATGATTATTATTATTATTATTAATACTGATAATAATAATTTATTGTTTAATCAATTTTATTTGTGCATTATATTATATTTATATGTGGATTATTATTATTGTTAATAATAATAATAATAATAAGAATACGTTTTAATTTTTAATCTATTTTATTTATGTATTATATTTATATGTGGATTAATAATAATAATACATTTTTATTGTTTAATCTATTTTATTCATGCATTATCTTGTATTTATATTATTATTATTATTATTATTATTATTAATAATAATAATAATAATAATGTTTTTTTGTTTGTTAGACAAGACAAGGAGTTTAAAAATGTTTTTTGTTTTTTTTAATTGGCTCAAATAATTTTTTTAAAACATTTTTACCAGAATAGAGCAGCCTAAATGTGTGTGTGTGTGTGTGTGTGTGTGTGTGTGTGTGTGTGTGTGTAACGCTGCACATGTAATCGAGGAAGCGAGAGCTTGCTGAAGCTTAGCGAGATTACATCTTCACATCCAGGTCAGGCGGCAGCTCATATTTCTTTAATATAAGGTGCTGAGATAACATTAATAAAAAACTCTCCTGGTCTCAGTGTGAGTCGATACAGTGTCCAGGGGAAGCGACAGACCTCACAGGACGGTGTCAGATTTTTCTAATAAAGCTTTGGCCTCGATACCAAAACCTGGCTTTAGCAGATCAGGTTGACTTAGATCCAGCAGATATTTGGTGTTGCAGTGGCACTCTGGCTGTCTCAACGGAAAAACTAGAGCTACCTCCCCGAGGGCTTTAAGTTCCAGCTGGAGTCTGAACACACACAGTGACTCAAGGGGATACAGACAATTAGGGAGAGGATGGAAAATCTTTCTTTGTCCCAGAAGATTTTACCTCCTCCGACCCACAAGTACACACATTTACACACACACACACACACACACACACACACACACACACACACAAGCATCATGGACTCACCAGGTTTTTGAAGAGCGCAGTGAGCTCCTTGGTGAAGACGGAGAACTTGAGGAAAGCTGATCCCAGATCAGGATCGTCTCTGTACACGCAGTTCTCTCCAAACTTCTCCAGGGCCTGAGTGTACTGCTCCTCGTTCTCTACGTGTGCTGGAAAACACAAAAAACACACACACAGACAGTCAGCTTTGACTGGTTGTAGGAATCAGAATGAGGGCTTCAAAAATCAATCACTCAGTATTAATAATGAATGGAAGTCTTTCAGTGAACAAAAATTTTCAAGCTGATCGATACTTCTGTTACAGTTCAAGGTTTTCCTGATGGAGAGAGCTGGCTACAACGTAGCCAGGAACTTCTTCCTCCCATGATGCAACATGCATCTTACTTAAGTAAAAGTACTAATACCACACTGTGAAATTACTCAACTACAAGTAAAAGTCCTGCATTCAAAACTTACTGAAGTAAAAGTACAAAAGTATCAGCATCAAAATGTACTCAAAGTAAAAGTACTCGTTATGCAGAATGAACCCACTCAGATTGTTTGTTTGTGTGTTTGTGATGTGTTTGTGCTGATTCCACAGAGCTGCAAGATTTTTTTCATTGTAGTGAATATTTTGATCCTTGCTTTAACAACATTTGCACTGAAAGAGAGGTAAAAACATCACCAACATATAGAGAGAAAATGACATGCAAGACCAACGAGAAAAGAGGGTAATGTTTGGCTGAAGATAGACAGGAAGAAGAAAAGAAAAATACACTGAGGCAGCCCCTGAACTAAACAGTCAGGGGGAAACCCGTAAACCAGCCGTGACCAAAAAACTCCCAGCGTGTCTAAAGTCGAGCTAATCTACCGCAGGGTTTGGCCTAGCTGATTCCACTTAATTCACTTCATGCCAGAGTAGGCAGCTGATAACAGCTAATGCCATCGGGACGGCAGCGGCGGAGCGAGGGATGAGGCACAGGGGACTGTTGCTATGACAACACTCACTAAGAGATGTGACAGAGACGGGGGGGGGGCTCAAGGAAAAAAGAAAGGAGGGGTGTGTAAAAACATGAGGATGTATACCTGCTGCCACAACATGACTCAGCTTTTCATCAGACAGACACACACACACAGACACACACACACACACACACACAGGACACACAGGAGTAGCATCTGTCTTTAAATCCAGTTTTCAATGTCGAATGTCACAACCGATCACTTTCTCCAGCTTTGAGCTGCAGACATTCATTGTGAACTTTTCTTCACCTGTCCTGTGCGCCGTGGTCTATCGCCCGCCTCAGTTCAACAAGGATTTTATAAAGGACTTCACAGACTTTGTGGCTGGAGTGGCAGTGAACTATGACCGGTTTTTAATTGTTGGAGATTTTAATATCCATGTCTGCTGTGAATCTCGACCCATGGTGAAAGACTTTCTCAATATTATTGACTCTTTTAGCCTAACTCAGTCTGTGTGTGATGCAACACATGAGAAGGGCCACACTCTGGACCTTATATTATCTTTTGGGCTGCAGTTAAATGTCAGTGAGATTTGTGACACGCAAATTTCTGATCACTTCGCTGTCTTATTTAATGTGACACTGCCTCGCTCGCAAGTCAAGCGGTGCGCCACGGACCGCCGTGTGCGCACAATTAACCCGTCAACTGCTTCTGACTTTTCTGCGGCATTCAATCATGCAGTGCTACATACTGAAATTCATAATGGGTCTCTAACTCCTGATGAGTTTTTAGACACTTTTAATAGCATTTGTACTGACATTTTAGACCTGGTGGCCCCTTTTAGATGCAAGCGCTCCAAGTCAGCAGCAGAGCCATGGCTTAATGACAGCACTCGCACTTTAAGACGTGCATGTAGACGCGCAGAGAGGAAGTGGAAGAAAGATCGTCTTCACGTTTCTTTGGACATTTTAAAAAACAGTCTACACCAATACCAAAAAGCTGTTAAAACTGCCAAGAGTCAGTTTTTATCAAACCTCATATCAGTCAATAGTCATAAACCCCAGTTTCTTTTTAATACTTTGAATACTCTTTTAAACTCCTGTGACCACAATGTTGTTGTTCCTTCATTTGAACTGTGTCAAAAATTTTTAAGGTTTTTTATCAACAAGATCTTGGATATTAAGTCCTTCCTATTGCCATCTGCAGTAGATCCTGCTGTCTCTCCCACTAGTCCTGCAGTTTTTGACACATTTCAGCAAGTGTCTGTCTCAGAGCTAACTGATGTTGTCCACCGTCTCAGGCCTTCTTATTGTCCTCTTGACAGCATCCCTCCCCGTCTCTTGAAGGATGTTTTTAATGTTATTGGGCCCTGTGTGTCGGATCTGATTAATTTATCTTTGATGTCTGGATGTGTCCCAGCTGCCTTTAAACATGCTGTGGTCCAGCCCCTCCTCAAAAAACATGATCTAGATCCCTCAGTTTTATCAAATTTTAGGCCCATCTCCAAACTCCCATTTCTCTCTAAGGTTTTGGAGAAGGTGGTCAATGAACAGCTGCAGTCTTTTATTGATTTTAATGACATCTCTGAGAAGTTCCAGTCTGGTTTTAAGTCACGCCATAGCACAGAAACGGCGCTTTTAAGGATTTTAAATGACCTTCTTTTAACAGTAGACTCTGGTAACCCTGCGGTCCTGGTCCTTCTGGATCTGACAGCTGCCTTCGACACAGTTGATCACAACATTCTCTTGTCTCGCCTAAACACCTGTGTCGGCATTAAAGGCACCGCTCTGAACTGGTTCGAGTCATACCTGTCAGATAGGAGCTTCTCTGTGCAGCTAGGCCAGTTTTCCTCAGATTCTTCCCCCCTGAGCTGTGGGGTGCCTCAGGGTTCCATTTTGGGCCCCCTCCTCTTTTCTATTTATATGTTGCCATTAGGGTCTATATTTAAAAAGTATAATGTCTCCTTCCATTGCTATGCAGATGATGTACAAATATATCTACCGCTAAAAATGAACAACCCATCCTCTGTGCAGGTCTTATTAGACTGCCTAAAAGACATCCAGTCATGGATGGCAGCAAACTTTCTGTCAATAAATAAAAACAAAACTGAGATCATTTTATTTGGTCAACAAAATATTTTAGATGGCTATGACAGTGCCATTGGTAGCCTTAAATCTCTGTGTCAACCCTCTGCAAGGAACCTTGGGGTTATTCTGGATTCTGACTTCAAGTTTACCAAACAGATAAGCTCCACTGTTAAAACCAGCTTCTTCCAACTACGGCTACTATCAAAAGTTAAGACTTATCTCCCCCCAAACTGATTTTGAGCGAGTCATCCACACATTCATCACATCACGCCTAGATTATTGTAATTCTTTGTTTGTTGATCTTGACCAGTCAGCAGTGCGCCGCTTACAGGTTGTTCAAAATGCAGCCGCCCGCCTGCTGACTGGAAAGAAACGGCGTGAGCATATAACCCCCATCCTTGCATCTTTGCACTGGCTACCTGTAAATTTTAGGATCCAGTTTAAGCTTTTATTAATTGTTTTTAAGTGCTTAAATGGTCTGGCACCATCTTATTTATCAGAGCTTTTAAAACCCCACAATACTTCCAGAGCACTTAGGTCGTCTAACCAGCTGCTCCTGGTCGTACCGCGGTCCAGACTTTGTACTCGTGGGGACAGAGCCTTCTCTGTGGCGGCCCCAAAGCTGTGGAACAGCCTACCTCTCCAGGTCAGAGCTGCACAGTCTGTTGAGCACTTTAAAACATTATTAAAACCTATTTATTCTCCTTGGCTTTCAGTCCCAGCTAGGCAAGGATCCTTGGCTTTCTCTTTTTTTTTTTTTTACTATTTTACCCTTTATTTGTCTTTTTATCTCTAACACTGTTTTGGATTGAGTTTTTATTACTATTTTATTCTATTTTATTTTATTGTTTTTAGTATTTTATTGTTTTCATTGTTTTTATTTATACCTATTTGTGTGTGATTTATTCTATTGTAATAACTGTACAGCACTTTGGTCAACTGAGGTTGTTTTTTTAAATGTGCTCTATAAATAAACTTTGACTTGACTTTGACTTGACTTGACACACACACACACACACACACACACACACACACACACACACACACACACACACAAAGGGCGGCCACAGGTTCACAGATGTGGCAGGTATATAGATGAAGCGGGATAAGCTCATGTCTCTGCTGCAGAGATATCCATCATGTTATTAAAAGGGGAGAGCTGAGTCACTACCTGCTGACCTCGTCACATCACACACATTTAATTTAAACCACCGCTGAGCCGGATGATAAAGCTTTGATGAGACTCTGTGCACAAGTAGTAAAACAACAGTTTTGAGTAGATTCTAGTACAAAAAGGTATCCAAGATAGTGGTCTTGTTTTTTCTATCATAAAATTTCGCACATGCACAATGTATAAACAGTTCTAAAATACGCATGCAAGACATAATATTCCAAATGATCGATCAAAGAGAAATATTTGTATTGAATTTGTTTCTCTTTTGTTATTGTTGTTTTCTTTTATAAGAGGAGACATTTAAGAATACAAATGTTTCTGAAAAAAATTCAAACACACATTACACACACAGTAAACTGGACCAGAAACAACCCTATTAAATTAGTCAAGTCAATTAACCATTAATTACAAACTATTTTCTTAATTGGTAATTAGTTGTTGAAAGTAATTTTAACCAAAATAAACCGATAAGGTCAAGTCAAGTCAACTTTATTATCAATGCTGCCATATGTACAGGACACAGAATTGAAATTGCGCTCCCCTCTTATCCCCGGTGCAAACGGAAATAAACATGAAATATGAAAAAATAAGATATAAAATATAAATGTAGAAAAATACATCCAAGCTAAAAGACACTGAAGAAAAGACATTAATGGCTACACAGTGGTGACATGTTCTGCCTTTGTGAGCGTGGGTTCTCTCCCGGTCCTCCGGCTTCCTCCCACAGTCCAAAAACATGCACTTAGGTCTAATTGGTGACTCTAAATTGCCCGTAGGAGTGAATGAGAGTGTGAATGATTGTCTGTCTCTATGTGTCAGCCCTGTGATAGACTGGAGACCTGTCCAGGGTGAACCCCGCCTCTCACCCAACATCAGCTGGGATTGACTCCAGCCCCCTGCGACCCGAGTGTGGATAAGCGGTTAAGGATAATGAATGAATTAATAAAATGATAAATCAATAAACTGCATTTTTAGTAAGTCTATTAAAGTTTAGAGCAGTGAAATTAGTCGTACAGCGATATTATAAACTTCAGTCCCGTGTCAGAAAGCGACCCTCACCACATCAGCTCCAGCTGTGTGGCTGCCAGGCTCGGGGTCGACAGGGCGGAGGCCTGCTGCTGGTT
Organism: Centropristis striata; assembly: GCF_030273125.1. Classification (NCBI taxonomy): domain Eukaryota; kingdom Metazoa; phylum Chordata; class Actinopteri; order Perciformes; family Serranidae; genus Centropristis; species Centropristis striata. The sequence continues at coordinate 28,173,507 of NC_081532.1, forward strand.
TAGAAGTGTCACATGAGAGCTCCGAGCGCCGACAAACAGCCCAAACCCCCCCGGGCTGCTTACTGACTACATGTGTATTTGTTGTAACATGACCTAACACGTCACACATGTTCAGTCGACAGTACTGAGCAGCTTTGAACTTCAAATGACTGCATGACACACTGAGCTGGTGGCACGGCGGAGAAACGAACCGGAAGAAGTGAGACATGAGGAGCTTTTTATCAAGTTTACACCGCAAACAAAACCTGCTTAATGGAGAGATTTCTTACATGTTGCCTAAACATTAAGCTGATGTTTAGGGGCTTTCTTAAAGAAACAAAGTTACAAGAGAGTCATTTTAGGACCTTTTATAATAACTTTTTGTCAATGTTACATGTCCTTTTATTACCATTAAATCTTATATATATCTATTGCAGCATTTTGACACTGAAATGTTCTACATCAGTGGCATTTTGGCAGCCTTCAATAAAAATTATTATTAGCCTTTATTATTATTATTATTATTATTATTATTAGCATTTAATTATTATTATTAGCATTTAATTATTATTATTACTAATTTTAAAACCCTTAAAAAACACCATAATCTCCATTTATTTGGTGGTAATATTCTACACTGTAAAGAAAAAAATATCATTAAAAAAAGATGTAAAAAGCCTTGTTGTCAAACACTTACCATCAAATATATAATCATAATAATAATTATTATTATTATGATTATATAATATTCTATTTAAAAACTAAATTTAGTAAAATAACATATATAATGTGCCATTATATAAATTTACAGATTTCAACTTCTATTTATGGTTAATATTTGTAATAAAACTAACCTACCTATTTTTTTTAATGGCATTTGCACTTAATGTAGAAAAGAAGAGAAAAAAACCTCTTAAATAATACAGAACATTTCTGGAAAATATTTTTTTTATAGTGTAGTATATTTGACCGCTTTCATTCAAATTTTACATTTTATTTTTAAAGGAAACTGGGTTCATAAGGTTCAGAGAAATGCTTGAAAGGTAAGGCAAGTAGTGTGTGTGTGTGTGTGTGTGTGTGTGTGTGTCAGAAAAAAAGGATTCCTGTTGCTCGACCTCAGGAAACGATGACCTTGTGTTTACTGGAGGATAGAGGCAATGACGTGGTTGAACACAAACACACACACACAACACACAACACACACTTTTACAACCAGCCCAAAGGGCTGGCTGATACCCTGCTGTTCCCAACATCCTTTAGTGCATCTTTCCTCAAACACACATTAAAAAAACAGTTTCCAGGCATGTGCTGTGGATAATCTGACATCCCAAAGGCTTGTTTTGCAGCTTCTTCCATCGTATTTCTCTCTCTCACACACACACACACACACACACACACACACACACACACACACACACACACACATAGAGGGTTTAATCACCAGATAGCAGACTGGCCTCTGCTTCCTCTCTCCGTCTCTCCCACACTCATTCCCTCACACTCGGCTCCATCAGGCCTGGTCTGCTCGCTGACACAATGTGCGGCCGACCTCAGATCAATTCCATATCTCTCTACGGACTCTGTGGAAACAACGCTGGACTCCATGTCCACTTAACAATACAGCCACCGGCACTAAGACGAGGGAGTGTAGTTAACTTTTACCCGCAGAAGACAAAGGAGACTTTTATTCCAGTGTCTCCTCTGGTCTTTTTCCTCAGACATTCATCCAGTTTAATTACATTAGAGCTTGTGGGACTCTCACTTACGCCTCGGAGATTATATGATCGCGAGAAATTTCAGGTCGATTAGGGTGATCAGCTGTGAGCATATTTACTCAATCAAACACGTTAGAAATGTGCTCGACAACAGCCAATCAGAGTCCTGCTCTGTTTGTAAGTTGCCGGAGAATTAAACAGAAAGAAGGAATGTGGAGCTAAATGTTGAGCTAAGGGGAAGCGAAATAGATGTCAGCCATGACAACAATGACAGCAATTATCGACTTTCAGTACCTTTTAAAAGTGCTATAAAAATCAAAAGAGCAAAGGAAATCTATCCGCCGCTGTATAGAGAGAAAAAACATTCACACAAAGGTATGGTGCATTCAATATTGTGGGACGTACAAAAACTTGTATAGAAACAAGTCATGACTGAATGGAACTTAGTTCAATAAACAAGTCAAAAAAACATTAACAGCGTGGGCTTTCTAACAACAACAAATATCACAATTTGTTTATTTTGGGTCTTGCATACCTGCAAAAACAACCAGGACTGTAAAGTATTTTATATTTCTCTACATTGGTTGTACTGCTGAGTAAAAATATATATATTTTTTATTTTTCTGTGTTCATCTTTTATTTTTTATTAATTTGCTTTGTTCATAAAATATTGAACGAATCTCTAGTTTTTTTTAGTTTTCAGTTCAGATGCTTTAAAACTGTCTGACAGTTTAAAAACAATATTAAAAAAATCACACGATATGAAAAAATATATCATGAACTTTTTTTTTCTTGCCTATCGCCCAGCCCTATTCTCACTGTCTTGGTCACCTTGCAGCCAACAGAGAAACGTAGAGACCAAAAGGACGTGGCGGGCCCAGGTGGCATTGAATTAAATGTTTTCCTGATGCAACATTGGTCAAGTGTTGCATTATTCAGCGACTCCATCCAGCCGTCCTGCACAGCTACAGGTACAGCTGCTGGAACACGCCGTTCACTCGTCTGCCTCAAGTCGTTATCTGTTCAGCAGCTTTGGCAGGTCTGTCCACGCAGCTCTGCTCGATCAGCTCCAGGTTCTTCGGGGGATTCGGATGCTGCTGCTGCTGGTTTATTCATCAAAACCCACAAGCTGACAACCTGACAGGCCCCTGCAGCAACACGGGGCTCTCTCGCTCATCTATATACTCTCATTTCCTCATCTTTTTCTTACTTTCTGCTACCGGCTTACTTGCTTGCTCAGCCACCTGTTTTTCTTTCCTTCTTTCCACCTTCACCTCCTCGTCATTACTATTCCTCATGTCGGAGCTGAAAAACATGCTTCCATGGTTTGGGTTCGACAGCCAGTCATTGAGGCAGTCAGTGTTGGGGCTCCCTACTGTGTCTCTTGTTATTTTATCGCAGCATCCTCTGTGAAAAACAACGCCCTCCTGCATGGTGTTGCCAAATGGCAGTAATATAAAAATCTGGGTTTTTTTTCTACTTAAACATGACAAATGAATTATCTCACACAACGACATGTGACAGCAAGTAGGTTGTGATCTGAGAGCTCCAAAAGTTGACTATTTGTTCAATATTTGGGCAAAATTCCCCTCAAGAAAAATAAAATATATAAAAATATATGGGGTGAGTTAACTTTTAATTTTCATCATTAAAAATACTTTAGATGTTTTGAATTTTTTTGTAAAATTGTTGAGTTATAGAATTAATGATTAATTAATCTATTTATTTATCATTTCAGACATTTTTTGACTATCATATGATCTTGATTATAAACTGCACGCTTGGAAGCCATACTTTTATCCCGCTGAAATTATACATTGCTCCTCTTTTGTTTACATCTTTTTCTAGTCAGTCCGAGTCAAGTGTTGTGCTGCTCTGCATGGAGGACGGGTAGAAAGTGGAGACCTCCACAAGTTGTGGGAAAAAGAAAAGAGGGTACCCCAGGTTTTTTGGCACACGATCTGGAAAACACAGATCGAGTGCTTCTTCAACTTCCACAAGAGGTAAAACAGGATCACAATAAAGAATGTAAGGTAAATTAGATTTAAAAAATTATTAAATTAAAGTGGATAAATTTGATGGGACTTATGGGACTTTCCATGGATGATACACTAGCGCTCAAAAGTTAGGGGTCACCCAGAAAATGTTTATTTTCCATGAAAAAAAAAAAGGGTTATTTATGAAATGAGTTATAAAATGAATGGAAAGTTTAGTAAAGACATTAAGAAGGGTAGAAATAATCATTTTAACCTGTACAGTTCTCCAACTTTACCTCTAGATACTCAACTAGCCTGAGGAAGGATCATTTTATTGCTTCTTACATCAGCACAAAAATGCACATGTGTTTTAATGATCAATGAGTCTTTCAACAATGTGGATTAACACAATGTGCCACTGGAACACAGGAGTGATGGTTGCCTACAATAAATGATGGATATATCATAAGAAAATCAGCCGTTTCCAGCTTTAATAATCATTTACCACATTAACAATGTCTAGACTGTATGTCTGTTATTATAATTTTTAAAAATTGTGCTTTTCATTCAAAAATAAGGACATTTCTAAAGTAACCCCAAACTTTTGAGCGGTATTGTATATCAGCATCATTATTTTTTATTACAGTACATTTCTCTGCCTCATGTTGTTGGTTGTTGATACTGTTGTTTGTGTTCAAAACAGATCAAAGTCTGGGTAGCTTTCCCTGAATGATTGCCGACACCTTAAAGGTGACCTCAGGTTAGTAAAAACTAGAAATGACAGCATTCCTAATTTCACTTCCACAGACAGAGCAGTGTTTCTACTGTCAACACTGATAGAAATCTGGACAACCTTCACGCTTGAAGGCAAACAGGGGTAATTTAAATGTTTTCCTACAACAAGACAATATTGTTCATAATGAAATTGCAACTGCCGGAAACACAAAGGTGTATCCTGCATAGGGTTGTCAAAAGTATCGATACCCAAAAAAGCATCGATACTAAAACGTTGTATCCGGATACGATACTCATTTTCATCTGAAGCTTGTTGTCATAGTTGCAGTTTCTTTTTGCACAACCTTTTTTTTATTATAAATATTTAACCTGTGGTTCTGTTAATTTTTACATGTTGCATTTTTCTTGTTGATAAAAATATTTCTGTAAAATTTTGGGGTCTTTGTTTTTATCTTTGTGGTATCGAAAATGGTATCGAGTATCGAATATTTTCCTGAGTATCGGTATCGAGTTGAAAATTTTAGTATGGTGACAACCCTAATCCTGCAGCATGAACCACACACACATTCAAATAAAATGGTAATTTATCAACGGTAAGGGAAATCACTCCGGCAACTCAACGTACACCTGCTTTTTATGTGACAGGAGAACAAAACAAGAGCCTGGCAGCCACGAAAAAAAAAAGGCATGTATATGTAAATGCATGTTTAACAGTGAGGTGAGAACATGAGTGTGTCCATGCCTCAGCACCCACACACAAACACAGTGTGCGGCGCCCCTCCCCAGCTGTTCCTTTGGGGGTCTGGATCAGACAGCTGTCCCTCTGGTCCGAACAGAGTGAGCTCTGTTCAGAAAAAGACACGCTCAGCACATTGTTCAGAGGTCTCTCTCCCTCTCTCTCTCTCTTTCTCTCTCTCAGCGGGGTCCTGCCAGGCGGCCCGAACAAAAGACGCTGGAAACACCCGACACTGGCACAACCGGCCGCAGTGAGCATGGTAATTACACACACACACACACAAAATCCTTCCTACCTCAGCGGAACAAATGCATTACAGGGGCAATTAATAATTATGTTCATTCTCCATCTATTGTGCTTTTTCTGTATAATACTAAATATACTGAGTAAAAAGGCGTAAAGAGAATAACACACAAACGTTCCAGATAAGTGTGATATCTTGAAATTACTTTGTCGGTGCTGCAGCCAAAAAAATGCCAAATTCTCCATGTTTTTTTTAATTTCATTAACCTGTGTGTTGTCTTAGGGGTCAAAAATGACCCGGCGCTATGTTTAACAGCATAGGAAATGCCCTTAATGATCTTTTTTCAACTTAAAATTCAATTACTTTTCCTTGAACGACACACCAACTGGGTACAAATCTTGTCGTAGGGGTACATTTTTTACCCATCAGCTATAAAAACATTTTCATACCACAAAAACCCCTACTATAGTAAAACAGTAAACCAATTATGACAGGTGTGTTATAAGAAAAAACAATTCTAGTGATTAAATCCAGTTTTTATGCATTGTAAAGAGGGAAAACCTCAATATTCACAAAGTTTGTGATGAATATCAGGTTGTTTCTTCATGCAAAACAGAAGTGGTTTAGTGAAGGTGGGTCATTTTTGACCCTGAGGACAAGTGTATATGTGTGTGTATGTGTGTGTATACAAAAAGTTAAGACAACACAAGGGTAAAGAGAACGACTATATGAAATAGGACTGCAACGAACGATTATTTTTATTGTAGATTAATCTATAAATTATTTTCAGGATTAATTAATCAGTTGTTTGGGATATAAATTGTCAGAAAATGGTGAAAAATGATTTGTTCACAACTCAGATATTCTGTTTTTTGTCCAAACGGAGTAAAGCAAACAAACAGAAAATACCAACATTTAAGATGGAATAAGAGAATTTTGACTTCCTGTTTCTTCAATATTTACTCTTTCAGTTTAATCGATCATGAAATTGGTAGGCGATTAATAATTGAGCGCAAATTGATGAATCAATTAATCTTAGCGTCTCCAACATTTAAAAAAAGGTATGAGATTCAATTTACACAGCAAAAAGTATAGCTGATTGTGAATGAAAACATTTTGAAGTGTCAAAGTAAAGGGTGCCTGGATAAGAGAATAAAAATCCTGACATAAATGACGGGAGGACTCACCCAGACCAGACGTGTAGATGGCTTTCACAGACTTCTTCATCTTATACAGAACACTGCGGTCCACATCCAGAGCCTGAACACACACACACACACACACACAGAGGCAGACACGTTAATAAAGACGTTTATCACTCTTATAGTTACCGTTTCTGTTAATCAACTTTTAAACAACCCATGTCAGTGTAATGAGCGTTGCCAGGAATATATAGTCATTTCTACACAAATAGGTACATGGGATTCAATAAAAATGTTTAGGTTGAAAATAAGACCTAAATAGCCATGAGCAAATTTTGGAGCAAAATTTTAAAGTGTCGCATTAAAAAAAATTAGGGATGTTCCCAGCAACTGGTTGAGAGCAAATAAACAAAACTGCAGTAACGTACTTTGGTCAGAAGATGGCAGTGAATCTGACAACTTTGGCCACCCATGAGAGAAAATATGTCTTCAGAAATTATTATTCATGTCAGAGTGGAAACAGCTGATCAGTAATGAGTTAAATGTTCGCTTCATCAGAACTTGTTTGCAAAAAGCGTTTTCCATCTCCAGTTTAGTGCGTTAACTATTTTTCAAAAACAGTAAAAATCACCTCAGGCAAGCGTAAAAACTTTTATGCAAACTTTGGTGTTTCCATCAAGCTTTTCTCATGAGAATATTCAAAATGTGCATCAAAATTCGTTGAGGGAAACACGGCTACTGACTCCGATTTTAGACTATTTAAATCACTTCATTTCTAGAAACTGAATTCAAGACAACACTGCAGCTCCTCAAGAACCTATAAAAAGTAAATATGAATGTATAAAAGCAGAGGTACTGTGAAATAAAGAACCGAATACACAAAAATATATCAGAAGTAATATTGTAATTGCATTATTTGACAACATTATGGCAAAAAACATATTTTCCTTATATCGTGCAGCTACAGTAGCCACACATGAGCAACAAGTTCTTCAACCTAAACGTCAGAACAGGTCGTGTGCGTCAGTACCATTACGACACGTTTCGCTTGCGGCTTGCGGTAAATCGGCGCATTCTAAAAAAGTAAAAAAGGCTGCAGTTTCTGTGAATTAATGTTATAAAACAACTGACCTAGGTTTTGGGCAAAAAAAACTTCCTGGTAAGGTGTTATATGATAAGATAAATCTTTATTAAACCAGAAGGAAATTCTGGTTCCAGATTGCTCCAAGTTACAAAAACAACCAAAATACAGGACAATATAAGAAAAAAAACGAACAAAAAAGGTAACAATAACAATATTTAATATAAACATGACTATAAATATAACAATATAAAAATAAAAAATAAAGTGTCAGAGGAATAAAGTGGGTAGACTGCAGGTGACATGGCATCTGCACTCTAAAAGACTAATCTAAGACTAACTCTAATAAAAGTTTATTACAGTAAATAAATGTACATAAATGCCTGAAGTGAAGTAGTTACAAGGGTCACGTGACTACCGTAATTTACGTAACAAACACAAGTTACGGTAAAAAACGTGATTCGCATAATTCAAGTGAAAAATGGTTTACTTTTGTTTTCACACAGCACTCGAACCACGCTCTCCTGGGTGAACATCCGCCATTTGTTGGACCCATCCACCCACCGTGCCTCCAACCGAAGCCAGAAATCCGCCAATTTAACTTTAACTAGCTTCGCCATCAGTCACTACGTCAGTCTCGCTGTTTTTTACTGCCTGTACACACGACCTATATTGACGTTTTTGGCGGGAGGACAGGCTGACATGAGGATGACTTGGCTGTTTTTATACCTTCAAAGCTCTGATTGGTCGAACTGACACTCGACTGTCAGTCGATGGCAGTGACTCATCAGTGAGTTGTAGAAACAGGTTCCTATTCTGATTCAGCAACTGTGCAGAGATGTATATTTCACCTTTGTGAGGTTAATAATGTTCAGAGACTGAGGCAGAGAAAGATGTTGAGTCATCTCATGTTTTCTTTCTCTGCATCCTGAATGCACGGCTCCATGTGGCGGGTACAGTTTGTGTGTATGCCACCTCCACCACGGCTGCAAGTAATGAATTATTCAAGGAGAGCTAAGAATAGACTTGAGCTGCACCGTGGGTTATTGTGTTTGTGTGTGTGTGTGTGTGTGTGTGTGTGTGTGTGTGTGTGTTTGTGTTTGTGTGTGTGTATCAGTATAATAGCTTGTAGAGCGCGAGCAGTGAGCATCAGTCTCTTACACACACTAACCTATGAATAACCACAGTCACACACACGCTTTGACATGCATTGAGCCCACTTTCACTCACTAACCAGAACAAACAGTGGGAGTCCTGCTGAGACAATGCAGCACTGTACCAGTGATGAGTGAGGGAGTCTCTGTGGGGATGAGGGGGATTTTTGGGAAATGAGTTTTTCGGGACTTTATTAAGCATGTCAGCCCGAGCGGGCCAAAGCTGGCGCCACTTTCCCCTGCCCTGCTCCCCATCGGACGGACACATATCAGATCCTCTAGTCCCCTTGAAAACAAAAACACACAATGGCCCCCATTCAGCTGCAGCACACACACCAACACTGCACACACCCACACTGTTCTTTCCACAACACCACTAAATGTAATGACGAAATGAATTCAATCCATAAATCGGTGCTGTATTAATATTCAAGCTATGAGCTGTTTGCTATTGCAAAATGGGAGTTTTCCCTGGAGTCATATTTCACACACTTGCAAAGACGCACATAAAAGGAACACAAAGAGACTTTAAAGAGGGGGAAATGACAGATATATTACGTGTCATTCTTGGAGGGAGGGGCAGAATAAAAGAAGAACACAGAGCTCAAACGAAAGACGGGAGCAGCGACCATTTACTATGACACACTGCAGATGTGTCACCATCACAACATTTAAAGTAGAGGAGGTGTCCTTTTTATTACAAGATTTTAAGACTTGAAAATGAGTAGTGGCACTACACCACACAGCAAAGTATTTTGAGGTGAATGTTTAAAAGCTATCTAGTTATAAGATTTACTCTTTTTAGTCTGACTCTTTTAGTCAACAGTTGAATTTAGGGGACACAAACAGCCTAATGAGTCACAATCAGGTGCTAATATGCGAGAGAGAAAAAACGTACTGCAAAGTTATTTTGATAATCACAGCAAGAAAAAAGAAAAGGTGTAATTGATATCAACTTTATTCCATGGAGCTGCTTCAGTTTCAGGTCAGTGGAATTGTTACTGCTCACTAACTTACTAAATAATAAATAATAACTTATATAGCACCTTTCAAGAAACCCGAAGGACACCTTACAGTACAATACAGTAGGATGACTAAAAATTGGGCACTAATGACCAGTTGAGGGGGTTAAGTGAGTCCAAAAGCCTTTGTGAAGAGATGGTGTTTGAGAAGTTTTTGCTAAGATGTCCAGGGAGGCAGCATTTCGGGTTTTGGTCGGAAGAGAGTTCAAGAGGGTGGGGACTGTGGAGCTGAAGGCACAAGCCCAATAAGTTTTTAGTTTGGTGTGGGGGGTGATGAGACTTGACTAGAAAACTAGCCATTGTTATGTTCTTAGTAAAACCTGTGCTTTGCCGATTATGATTAGTCAAATATCTGAGAAAATGACTAATCATGCTGCATCAAGTTGGCTCATCAGTGGCTGTGATAACAACCAGTTTCCCAGAGGAAACCCTGATGTGTTGAGCCAACAGCTGCAGACCTAATCTACTGTATGTTGCCCTCTGCGTCAAAATAAAAAGATGGACAGCACCAGACCTGAATCTAGAAGAAGAAGATTACTTAATTAATCCCACAATGGGGAAATTCAACCTCTGCATTTAACCCATCCCTTTTTACACACAAGTGAACACACCATGCAAGGAGCAGTGGACAGCACATTACTGCGCATGGGGAGCTGTGTGTTAGGTGCCTTGCTCAAGCGCACTTCAGTCCTAGACCTGTCAGTACCGGGATTCAAACCGGTGACTCTCCAGTTACAAGCCCGATTCCTAACCTCTAGGCCATGGACTGCCCCGTCTCTTCGCCCCATATTACACCTATAAACTTCATAACCTTGAGAACTTTGAACCTTTCTCAGTGTGTTTTCAGTTAATAAAAGTTAATTGGAACTCTTCGGTCGCCTAAAATTGTCTTGTTTAAAGTTTGGTTGTACTTAAAGACACTCTAAGGAGTGGCAGTTGCAGTGTGCAGCTGACCAATAACTTTTAATACCAAAGCAGCAGTTACATGATAACAGAGCAGCCATCTGACTGTGGTGACATAGCATATGCAGCAAGAGATTTAGTCACAAAGTGAACAGATTGCTATAAATCTCTTGTCCATTTGCCTCGTCTTCCTTCACAAAAATACGACACCACTGCAGGCAAACCAACAGAGTGCTGCGTTTCTATTTGTCTGCTCTTTTACTATACTATATTTATATACTTTTCTGACAGCCATTAACTGGATCAAACATGTTTTGGCACCATTTTTCTAGCCGTCTTATGAAATTATGAGTGAAACACCCACAGACAGCGTGGTGTATTATTGATTCTTTGCACCACTCATCTGGTAAGAACCGTTACATGCTTTACTTCAGTCGCTCACCCGCGTTTGACCTTCCATCCTCGCCCAACAGCATCAAATAATCAATCAATAAATTGCGATTTTAAACAGATTTTATGGGCTCATTTTGGAATTGGCTTCTGCAATACTGACACAAAGGAGCGATGCAGTTCTGACAAAGATATAATGGGAATATTAGGACGTCTTCTTAAGCATAATTTATAATCAAACAGTTTAAAAAAAAAATCCCAAATCATATATTCCGTGTCTTGTGTTGATCTGAGATCCAGTTTCAAGCCCTCGACTGTCTAACAGAAGCTCAGCTACCAGCAGAAAAGCTTCCAGTGATCTCAAGGAGTGGATTTAACACAGAGAGCAGAGCCGAAGGAGGTATCAGCTCTGCAAAGAAAACACTCTGCGACTGTCTCCAGTTACCCTTTAAGAGTCTTTGTGTGGTTGGAGTGGCTTGGCGGTGCAGACAGAGATCGCACTCTGTGTTGCTGTATTTTTCTCACTCTCTGTCTCTGTGTTTGTTTAAAAGATACCTGTTTAACAGCATGCAGGCACAGTGTGTGGCTGTGTGGGGTCTGAGCTGCAGTTGCTGGGGCCAGACAGAGCTAAATGGATAATGGCATATGTAACAGATGAGTCATTTAACAGCAGTCGAAGGAACTAAAACCACAGCACTGTAAGTCTTACTTTTACTCAGAGGAACAAGCAGCTGGTCGGCTTCTTTTAATTTGCACAGTAACCATCAGACATCACACTTTATTTTTAGCTTGTTTTACTTTGACTAAGTGGTGCTGTCTGGCAGTTTATTTTGGGTAAACACATTTGTTGGTAAAAGGTGATGATTTTTCTTTTTAAATCTAACCTGCACTGTATTTTTTGTCATTTAAATTATAATCATTTGGTTTTAAGGTTTGAGTTCTGGTGAGAATGTATAAAATAAATTAAAGTAGCCACTATAATGTCACCCATTGCCTTGTGAACTACTGTTTTAAAGACTCAAGACTGGCTTTTAGGCCCTCACCATCTTGGGGATTTGGTGCCAAAAGTGACCAGATTTGGACAAGAGTGGAGCTGGAGACGTAACACAAGCTACCAGTCGTGTTGGGCCAGGTACTGTTAGCATAGCAAATGCTAAGAATGAATGCTTAATTACCAATCAAAGTTAGTGCTTGGGTAGCAAGGTGCATCTGTAAATGACTGCAAAAATACCCTGAAATATTGTTGATATTCTACCTTGATTTAATATCATAATCATAAGCAGCCATGTCACCCACAAAGTGCTGAATTTTCTCGAACAGGTTTTGACATAGTGAGGATTTAAAGGGCACCTATAATGCTTTTCCATATTTTGTGTCCTCTACAGAATGCTACAATGTTCTATGTTATTCATATTGATCACGGTCGTGGAAAAAGGCTTTTCACGGTCACATTTTGACTTACATCCATTGGTTGACTTACTGGGTCATTTCTACAGTATAGCATAAAATAATAAAGCCATCAACACTTTGTTATAGTGATCTTAGCCCCTGGTTGACCTCCACATAGAGTCAGTAATCAGCCTGTGAATCAGTTTGACCAGCAGAAGCCTTACACACACACACACACACACACACACACATATATGAGCATGGACATCACAACTGCCACCAAGGTCTTCCTCGCCCTCACACACACACACACACACACATATATACAATCAGGGTGTATCACGCTTCAGCAGACCCTTTCAATCTGCAGAGTGGTCTGACAGGAGAAAGGGGCGAGACAAGTGGGGGGACAGACAGGCGGGGTAATAAACCAGCTGAGCACAACAAACACACTGCTCTAAATCACTCACACTCTCACATGAGCACACACACACACAAACACACACCCACTCACTCACATGAACACACTCTCACACACACACACACACACTCACGCAAACACACTCACATGAACACACACATCCACACTCACTAACACACACTCACGAATACACACACACACTCACGAATACACACACACACTCACGAATACACACACACACACACACACACACACACACGAACACGAACACGAACACACACACACTCGCATGAACACACACACACTATCACATTCTCAGGCAAAGAGCCTTCTTGTTGTTTTGAGTAAAAAGTGTCTACTTTTACCGTGAAACAAACTATTCACAGTGAGAGGGGAATTCCATTGCTGTGTAGCGTTTCAGCAGCGCGGGATCAGAGCTGAATCCTCACACAATAGGCCGAGCCTCCGAGCCTCCGAGCCTAGAGCTGCTTCACAAGCACACTTCACATGGCATTACTGCACAGTCAGCATTTTTCCTCTCCTGATAGCAGCTCACTGTAAACTAAGCAGCTGGTTTTTTTCTCCCTTCCTGCTGCTGACTGACCGTTTCGGATGAAGCCGGAGGAGGAAACCCCCCAAACTGAAATGAATTAATCCATGTCTTAACGCATGACATCATCAACACCATCATCATCATCGTTGTGATTACAATCAGGCCCATCTGCTGCCAGCCAATGTAAAGGGACTATAACAGCAGTGCTGGGTCGTTGGGGTCGTCGCCACAGTGATCCATTTACTTATGGCCGTGCATTTCCTGAATAGTAGAGTAGCGTGTGTCAGATTACTGATCTCTGTGAGCACAGTACAGATAGATAATAACTAATGTGTGTGCATGGACAGATAGAGAGGGGAAGAAGATACTGTAAACCTAATTAATGATGACGATACTCAGATAAGATTACAGCATGAACAGCATGACCAGACCTGCTTTCAGAATATGACAGTTTGGTCGTTTTGAATAAATAGCTACAACAATTTTAAAAAAGGACTGGGCGATATGGCAAAAAAATGATCAGGATATATTTTTTCATATCATCCAATCTCGATTATGGTCACAATTTTTTTATAGTGTTGTTAAACTGCCAGTTTTAAAGGATCTGTATTGAAAACTAAAGAAAATAGTGATCAGTTCAATATCTTATTAACATAAGAAATAAATAAAGCAAATTAAATAAGATGAACATGGCCGCAATAGATGACGCTCCATAGCTGTTCCGACACTATTGAATGCACCATACGTGTGTGTGAATTGCCGTGCTGTGAATTGCCGTGCTGTGAATGTTTTTTTCTCTCTATACAGCGGCAGATGGATTGTAATTTCCTTTGCTCTTTCCCAACATTCACCTGTTCCACCCAGTCCTGGCTGACATCTACAAGTACATCTTAATAAATTAGAATATCCTAGAAAAGTTTATGTCAGTAATTCAATTCTAAAAGTGGAAATAGCACATTATATAGATCCATTACACACAGAATGAAACATTTCATGTCTTTATTTATTCAATTTCTTCTAATTATAATGAGTATGGCTTACATTTACTAAAGACCTAAAATTCAGTGTCTCAAAAATTTGAATATTACAAAAGACCAATTTTAAAAAGTGCTTAATATGGAAATGTTGGCCTCTGAAATACTACTAAAACTATATGCACTCAATACTTGGTTGGGGCTATTTGACTTGAACTACTTGAAATTGACTTTTCCATGATATTCTAGTTTATTTAGATGCAACTGTATTTCGGCTCCGTGTTAAACTCCACGTTGGGTCTTTCTGTTTACTTCTCTGGCAACTTACTAACAGAACTGGAGCAGGAAAAGGTCGACCCTGATTGTCATCACGCACATGTCCGACATGTTTGATCGAGTAAATATGCTCACAGCTGATCACTGTAATCAATCTGAAACTTATCGTGATCACTAATCGTGATCATATAATCGTCCAGGCCTAATACAGAGATTAATGAAATGGGAATCAAGAATGAAATGAAGTAAATCCTGAAGACATTTCCCTCTTCCAGGCCTCATAACCACCTCCTGTTGGCCCTGTAGTTACCACAACCACCTTTGGAAGAAAAGGGCAGAGAAGAGCCCAAAAATAGCCAACTAATTTCCGTATATAGTAGCATTTTTGACTGCTCTCAAAAGGCAAAGTTCAGCTGGGTAAGCACAAAGTCCCACTGCAAAGATTCAGACTGAGGCGAATACATTTAATATGCTTTGCCCAGCATTTGTCAAGGTCTTCAAAACCAAAACAAGAAGGGGAAATTAGCCAGAGAGGGTCGCCGAGTCTTCTCATAGTGCAGCCATTGTCCACATGAAACGTTCAAAGTCTCTTTATAAGGCTACGACCGAAGAAGAATGCAAAGCTAATTCTGGACACCAAACAGGGTTAGGGAAATTTGTTTTGGATACGTTTCCCTAAAAAAAGGGCATTTTTCTTTTACTGGTTCAGTGCAACGCCAGCAAAAAAGCAGAAAAATCAGATGTGGTAACAGTGTAGAGCTGCAACGATTAGTGGACTAATCGATCCAATGTTCCATAAAGAATTAAACTGTTTTTATAATGGATTAATTGTGAAAGTTGTTTTTTATGTGGCAGAAAATGCTGTTTTTCAGCCTCTCAAATGTGGAGATTTACTGCTTTCCTCCGTTTTATATCTAACTGGGGATTTCCACCGGACGCGTTACAGCAGCAGCACGTCTCCACAGCGTTTTTGCTGCGTCTGTCAATTCACACCGGGCGCGTTACAGCAGCAGCACGTCAGCTTAGCGAGCCGGCCGTATACACGCGAGATAACGAGATCACGCGATAATCCTGACCATACGGGAGACCGCAAGATCCCGTGATAAACTTTAAACTCTATTTATACAGTCTATGGATAAACTGTGTGTAAAAAGTAAACAACAACAATAAAAACCTTACTTTGCTTCTCTGAGGTGAAAGATATGTTGATCTGACCATCTATCTTTATAAAAACAATATGTTATGTCATAAATGATTGTATGATGTTCCACTTCAACAATCAGTCTCTTGTCGTCCGTGTCGCCGATCCTCTGAGACCCTTTGATTGATTGATTGCCGATCTGGTGCCCCGGTCATAACATAATGTTGATGTGAAGTAGTTTTAGGCTGCATGAACTGCGTATTGTGTTTTATTTTGAAAGGAAATGTTTTACGAGTCGGACTTCCTGTCTGGTGCGATCTGCTCTGTTGAGATTCACGCGATTTGGCAGCGTCTCGCGGAGAAATAGAAGTCCTACCTAATGCTCGCGTAGAGACGCTGACGCGCGCTGCAGGAACGTTACGCTACGCGCCTGGTGGAAATGCTCTCATTGATTAGAGTGTTACCTATTTGCAACGTCATACGCGACACTGACGTTACGCTGCAGTAACGCGCCCGGTGGAAATCAGGCTTTATTCAACAGATATTTTAGTTTTGTTTTTTACATTAAGATGTCCCCTTGGACTTTTAAAAACTGACATTTTTCAGTATTTTCTGACAGTTTATAGACAAAAATATTCATTCAATATTCATTCATATTCAAGAAAAAATAGGCAGATTAATCAATAATTGGGGTGTTAAAAAAATTGTATAATCGATGCATCGCAATGCAGATGTGGATGATTCTGCATCGATGCAGTGACAGTCCATAATCAATAATTAGACAGATAATTTGGGTAGTATGCTTAAGCTAGGCCTATATATTTATTATTTTGGTATATTTTGGTTTTTATATTTACATTCAGTTACATTGAGGAGTACACTGCACTAGTATACAAAATTATTTTTTTTATCATTAATGATTCTTGCTACAGTTTGATACCATTTTAGTATAAATCTCCTAAGTACATCTGCCATCTGCCAGTCATGTGTGTGATGTTTTCCACATTCACGATCAGGAATGTCCTTAGAGCAGAAGGAAGTTGCAACTTGACTCCAAAAGTTGGCTATACATTTTGTAAAGTACTTGAAATAATAAAAGTGAACCCACATTTATCAGACCAGTAGTATTAAGTGATGAATAAGTAACCATGTGCTGTTATATATAAAAAAAATAAAAAATAGAGGATGTAACATATCGTGATGCATCGGGGAATTCAAATGAAAATCGTAATCAAATCGAATTGTGAGACCCGTGAAGATGCACAGCCCTAATGGATAATGAAAACAATTGTTAGTTGCAGCCCTATAGGTGTGACTTTACTTGTAGCTCACAATTATTGATCAATCTGCAGAATGATTAATTGATGTTTTTATTTCCCTGAAGTAGGTAAGTACTTTTTTTTATCCCGAGGAAAATTCAAGCATCCAGTGGCAGCATTCAAACATACATTGAACATACATACTATACATACATTAAAAATACAAATAACCTTAACCTATAAATAATTAACCTATGATAAATCTGAATTTACATTTAAACCTTTGCTAAAATATTTAAACATTTGCAGAGAAATTGGACATTGGCCCCTTAAGTAAAATAACCCAGGTCTTTCCATTTAAAAATAGCCATTCTCAGCACTCCAAGACTAATATTTGAGCTTCTGTGAGCAGAAAGCTGACTTCACATGTAAACAGAGTGATGGGGAAGAGGGCGAGACGCCGCCGTCTACGAGTAGAGTGAGTCCAGCTAACGGGCCCGTTTTATCGTAGTGCTCCAGTGCTCTTACTCCGCCGTGTGAAGAAGAAAGACATTCCTGGATGATTGCATGCTGGAGTGAGTGACAGGCAGGACAGAGAGCCAGCCCCATTGTTCCTGCCGACTAACTATCTGCTGATGACAGCATGTCTGCTCGGCAAGACGCTGTCCCACTTTTCTCAGAGGCCCCATCACCATAAAGCACACACACAAGTTCAATTTTAACAAAACACAATCAGAGCACTCCTCCCCGTCTGTAGTACCGATATCGTCATCACACACATGTAGGTTGTGTCTGGTGCCTCTTTATAACCCTGCCTAACCCTTTAAGCCCTCCCTCCCCCTGTGACAGGCAAGGGAACAGTCTGCCGCACAATCAGGCAGTAAGAAGGCTGCTGGCTGGGATGCAATTATCCAATTTATTCTGTGCATGTGTGGGTACAGTATCTGCGATGGCTTTGGCGGCTTGTTATCCATGTTTCATGAAGGTGCCAGATGTTTCACGATCAAACTTCAAACCCAAACAAACTTCACTCCTCGTAGAAAACTACTCAAACATCTAAAGAGTGTGTGTTAGCTCTTGTATAACTCACTCACCCAGTAGGAACATAAATAAAAAGCCCCAGTTTTGATGTGAAAATCATGGGTGAGACTTGACATCACGTTAATCATATTTATTTCACCACAGCGCTGCGGTCGGCCCACACTGTTTGGAGAAGCAGCATAAAGGGAAACTGAATCTCTCAGCAAGACAGTTTTAATTCATTTTCCTCTTAGATCTTTGAATTTCCAGATCAATAAATGCCACCATTCACAGTATCAGTCCTTCAGACATTAAGTGTCTCTCCACAATATTACACATGAGCTGGGATGCTTTCACAAAAACGTCAAATGACATCTGAGGAAAAGAGATAAACGGGTCAGACCACCAGGAGAATATATAGCTGCCCATTATTGGGTAGATTTTTTTTCAACCCACAGTTGAATGAGGTACTTAGCAGTAAGATGGTTTGCTCCCAATTTAGAAAAGCAGGCAGAAGTACCGGTGCGAAAGCTAAGCAATGTACTGCTGTCTACATGGGTGGCACCATAAGTGGGCGATATATATATATCGTCTACAATAAATTGTTAACGTTCTTTTCACGATGTGCAATTCTACATTATTGAGTATTTATATTATCTCCCAAATAAACGAAAGGCGCATAGACGGTAGAGGAGAGGTGCATGAAAGTCACTTTCTTAACAATATTAAGGAATGATAACGTGCCACTTCTTTGCTCATGCTTGTATGCTGCACAATTTACCCATTTAACGTCTCTACACTGAAGTTTAACCGGGAGTCTCTTGAATGCTTAAGTTTAAAGAAAATAAACAAGAGCTGTGGTTCTGAAACATTGTGTCCATCCATAGATGTCCTGGTAAGCAAAAGGAATTTAACAGCTATTTTGGGGGTAAAGAAATCACATTTTAAAGGATATCATCAGATTATCCTTATCGGAAGTTTTTTTTGCCCGTATCGCCCATCCCTATATCTGCTTTAATGCACTTAAATATTTAGAGTATTATCACTTTTTTCCTTGGCATCAATTACACAGACTAAATAAGCAACAAAGGCAGAGATAGACCAGCAACTTCCATGTTCTGTAAGGTAGAATTATGTTTTTTTCAATGGAGACTGGGGACTTTGAAGAGAGCATAGATAAGATCTATCTTATATCTATAATCTAAAAAGATCCCTTTAAATCACCTGAAAGCAATTTATGGAGAGCTTCCCTGTAGAAAAATAAATATAACACCATATCATCAGCCCTATCCACTACATTACAGAAGGAGACACGTCAGCTTTTCTGCAGGTGTGGCGTTCAAGTGGTCGCCTGCTGCTGCTGCTGCTGTAAATACACTGCTGACCAGCCCTGGGCCAGACACAGAGCTGCTGTCTACAGCTCCACATGTGCCACAGTGAGGGTAAACACAGGAAGGCACTCGCTCTCTACCTCCACATCCACAGAGGAAAGCTGTGACTCATTCAAAACATATGTCAAATATACAGTTCAACCCTGCAGGCATCAAAGAGAAGACACATCCCCGAGGAAGCTGTGCTCAACTCAAACTGTTGGCCTTAACTTTTTTCTATTACATTTGAAAGGCTTCAGATGGCACCACTGCAAGGTCGACTCTTAACTTCAGTCCTTTCAATGGATCCCGAACTACAAATCCACTGAAAGAAAAAAATCCATCTGAAAACACCCTTTCAAGTGTCTCATTCACAACTTTTCTCCATGCTGAGTGAGTAAAGTCAATATTAGGATAGAAGTGGGTTCCATCGAGCCTGCCGCTAACAGTCCATGGTTGCAGGGTTTCTCTGTTCTCTCAGACAGCTGAGATGTGTGTAGGCAGCCTGCCCCGGGGGAGGCTTGGAAAACTCCAGCATGCAAGTTCAGTGGGAGTGTGGGTCAGAGAGAAAGGGAGGGGGAGGGTGCTTTTTACTATGTCATAAGACTGTCTGACACGAGCTCATTAAAAACACACATGCACAGAAGTTGAAACGTACTTTCTCCAAGCTTGACTACCACCGAAAACTAGTAGGATAGGACTGTTCTGTGCATGTTTTCTGCCTGGTTGCAAGGTATTCAAACTTCTTATCTACCTCGAAGTCTTCTGGTATTTTAGCACTGGGACACTTGGGGCTTTACAGCTCCTCAGTGAGCACTACAAAGACACTGCTGGACCAGAGCCTCGACTGCCAGCTGCCAGAAGTCACACTGGGATGACAACATCAACTGCAGTGCTTTAAGTGTTAGAGAAAATAAACTTTGATGTTAACTGCTGAGGCGTTGTTCAGGACGTTTTTACAAGGTGAGAGACCCGGGCAGAACTTTTGTTTCCGTTTGGTTTTCCCAGACGGCTGGTGATAATTCTACAGTGGCAATGTTGTTGTTTTTCAGAGCCCTTAACCAAGTTTCACATTGACGTAATCGTTAACATTGAAGATGAGAATTTTCTCACTGACTGCATGTCGTCAACCATCCTTAAATAAAACTTTAAAGAAGGAGGATTACACATTTTCAGTCCATAAAACACAATGGATAAAAATCACAGTGGAGACGTGATGGCGCCAAGTTTAAAACCTGTTAAAATAGTCTCCCTGGCTTTGAGGGGAGTCTTTAATAAAGTTTGTAAAGTAGCAGGAGGCTGATAAAAACCAAGTTGGAAGAAGGGGCTGAGAAATAAGGACCAAATGTGCTGCACTTTGAGGGAGGAAAAAAACTCCTCTGACTTCACCTTGGAGTCTCTCTTTGGCTCTTTTCACATCGACGTACGTGTCAACCTCATGGTGTCAGAAAGCAGTAACGGTGGAGGCAAAGTGGCCAACAGTTACCGCACAGTTCTGTAGTGTGATGATGCCTGAGAGAGACAGGAGGAAAATGACCTGCTTTCTCCTGGAAAACGCAGCAGTAAAACACTACAGAGAGACTTAATTTCAAAGTTTTTTAACTCTGCTGGGAACTCACAACATGAAAAGAGTTTCTCTTGACCTAAACTGGGCCCTTCAAAGAAACACAGACAACTGAAAGACTGAAGAAGAACATCGCCCAAAGTGGTGTCACATAGATAAAAATGTGAGCTGGTTTCATTCCAAATATGAAAGTGTTTTTGCTGCTACGAACTCTAAGGATGACCTCCTTTTTGTGAAGAAGACAGAAGAGATTTGAGATTATCCAATTTCAGAACCCATTCAGAACCGCATTTTACAATGATTTAGCCTCTGGGAACAATGTCCAATAGTTCTCTTGTAACTAATTGGATATCCGGACCAAGACTACCTCTTCTGTTTGTCATCGTTTACAATCCAGTTAACAACTTCACAACTCTCTGTAGGTGTCCATTGACATCTCCGTTAATCTCTATGAACAGAAATCTTCATATGTGTTAGAATAATCTGTTATTCTGTCTGTGTTATCTGTCTCTGTGGATGTGGGTCACTATCTGTGGACGTAGGTCACTATCTATGCATGCGCAATTCAATATCTGTGTATGTAACCTCTCTCTGTGCATTGATAGATTAATCATGCAAGCTGCTTTGCTATAATTTTCATGTGCTAATACTGTTGCCAAACTATTGGTAAACTGATTGCATTTACTCCATCTGCTTAAACTTTCTCTGCCCTACTTAGAGTAAGATTCTATCATCACAAAAATATTTATTTTATATGGATATTGCAAAATCTGTGTCTCCAGTAATATCTCTACAGATTGTTGGTGATTTGAAAGTTTGTTGCAGGTCGGGTCACGGACATGATGTGCTAAGCAGAAAGATAACTGTCTTCTCTGCTTGGTGACATGATGTGTCCACAAATTGAATAAACTGACAAATCAGCGGTTCGAAAGGAGGCAACTTCTGGAAGAGATCAACCTACATTTTTTAGTAAACCTCTGTTAGGTTATAAAAAAAAAAAAAGGGTTCAGGAAAAGTAGACTGTTCCAGAACTCATGAACTGACCAACCCATGGATTGTCAGGGACGTGTAGATTGAACCCAGAGACTCTGTAACTGCACATTTCTTGACGTATTGTAATAAAGTGAAGTTAAACTGAGAACTCGGACGTCTCCTGCTCATCATTCCCCATCAAACGATCGGCGCAGAGAAATAGGTGAGAGGATTTGTGTTGGAGTCTGATAATTTAATTTTAAAGGTTTCCTCATGTATTTACCAACATATGAAAAAACGCTTCACAATCATTTACCACAATAACTCATTGACTTTGGAAACATCATGCATTTACTGGACTTTGTTGTTGAAACAAAGTTTTTCCATACAGCTGAAAAGGTGCACTGGATTTATAACATAAGATAAAATAACAGCATAACAGAATGCTGCACAATAATCATTTTATCTTGATTAACTTGCAATAAATTTCAATTAAGTGCTCAGCCCTAATATGAATGCAGAAAAATAATTTTAAAAAGTCTGAAACGAAATCACCGTCAGACTTTAGCTGTTTGGTTCCGAGACTGCATTTTGGCCAATGCATTCTCTATGGGGAGAGCAAAAGAGCCATGCTTACCTGCAGTCAATCAAAGCAGCTTAAATGTGAACGGTCAATACTACTGACTACAAATGGAAAGCAGAATTACCAATGCTAAAATCTTGTTCTGTTGCCTAGAGATGCTGCAATTATATGCAGACATCTGTTTAGAGACATTAGAGCTTATCAGACCATTTGGAATTTTAAATGATTCATTATATGAAGCAAAACACAAAATGACAATGAGCAAAGTATCTTGAATTGAAAAATGCCTTCTTGCAGTATCACACAACCGAGTTTGGTCCCATCTGAGTCAAAAGCAATCAGACTAAAGCTCCCTTGAGTGCCTCCAAGGAGTTCAAAAACATTTCCCCAACAGAGAAGAAGAAGTCTGGGCCTGTTCCCTGAGTGAAAGTGACAGCAGGACAACAGAACTGTGAGGATTCACCCCTCCCAACCCCACCCTGGCCCCAAGCAGAGCTGAGTGGCCAGGACTACAAATCAATGGTGGAGTTCATTAATGAAGAGGCAGGGCCTGTCACGGAACAATAGCCGCCAACAGGAGCCGCCTGAGACAATCTGGGCCAAGACACTCTGATGGATGAGACGAGCTTTAAGTTCCCATTTACCCCGGTGCCTCTAGTGTCCAGCCCCCTAACCTCTGTGAGCATCCAGTCTCGCCTTTCACCTCGACCCCCTACACCAGGCTGGACCAAACAGACCTACCGGGGGCTGACTGTGGCCAATGGACTCCACACAATCTGGTTGATAAATTCAGTATTACCATCCAAACTGAATGAGAATAGACAGTCTACAAGATTGAGTAAAAGCCCATCACATCAAAACAGTCAAAGCTCATCAGGGGATAAGAGAGATCATGGCTTTGAATCGACTGGGACAGGACTGTGACCTTCGCCCCTGGCAGATCAATGGGGAGGGCTGCTGCATTGTAATGAGGGCTAGGTCAGAGCCTGAATCTGGGTGATAACAGATCCTGCTCTAAACAGCCCTGGAAGTGGGAGAGACACCTCTCATTTCAAACAAAGATCCCAGAGGAAACACTGAGGTCCCATTGAGGGTGAGAAAAGGCTTTGCTATGACCAAGGTTAGGATGATCCACCACTGAATCTGAAAGTTAGAATCCAACACAAGGTGTTTGTGTTCAATTAGTGCTCTGAACCAAAAATTGCAGTCTTATTTATCTAATATGGTCTGAGAGCTGTTTACATCTTGGCATGCCAACAACAAATCAAGTTGTTGACTGTTCAATAAACCCAGCAAGCCAAGTATCCTGAGTATAGAGAACACTGATGAGGGGCCAGAGCTTGAGATACCACATCACCCCAAACTACATTCCTTCCAAAAACACAAGTTCTGGTTCACCTTTATTCAAGGCCAAAATGATGACATTATTGTTTGAACTTAAAACAATTTGGGAGATCTAAACAAGAAAACACTTTTTATCTAATAACAGAGTTCTCCCTCAGGATTTGGAAGAATGCCCGTATTTGGCTTTGCTTCAAGTACTTGGCTTACTCTGGTGCATTAACTTGAGTTAGGCAAAGTCAAGGGACAGCGGGGACAGCGGCTGTAGAGCGAGGGTGAAGGGAGGAGACAGAACTGCTGTGATCCTGCCAGAAATCCCATTTCAATTATAGGAAGCATTAAGCTTCTTAGGTGGTATACTGAAGACGGGCCAGAGTGGCTCAGGGTTTGGACTGCTCACTTGGGCCAGACTGCACATTCAGACCATGTGTGTGTTAGAGCTTGTACATCCATGCGTGTGTCCTTAAAGCTATTAAATGTGGATTGTCCCTGCATCGATAATCCCACTGTCTGGAGCCTTGTTAAAACTTTCCTCCAGGCCACCTGTTGCAGGGGGGCAGCTGTTGTCCCGAGCCAGGCCACAGCCGTTCCCGCCAACCTTGCCTGGAATGGGGGAAGGAATCAGGGCAGAAGAAGGCCTGGCTCGGGAACTACTCCAGCTCCAACACAAGCTGGCAGGCTGACACATGGAGAAGAGTTACGAGAGCACACTTGCCTTTGGATGTTAAAACATCAGCCATAAATCATTACAATTTAAATGAGACGTTTCAGTACAAATCGGTAGTAGAGAGCAAGAGTTTTGTTCTGCGTCAACCTGTTATGCAAAGACAAAGCAGTGTAGCCACTGAGCCAGCTGGAAATGAAATGAAATGAAATAGCAAATGAGATATCATCTTGTGTTAGCAGAAGATAAGGGTTCATGTCAAGTTAAAGCATGTAACCAAAACAACCTGATGGCCTGAGATTAAGCTTAGAGGTGCTTTAAAGGGATGAGAGACTAAAGACACTCACAGCAGGCACTAAACTGCTTTTTTAACACTTAAGTTCACTGAGAATCTGCTTATTTTACAAGCCCCATTACCTTGTTACACACTAACATCAGGGAAGCTTGTAGCAGTCCATGAGAACCAGACTGGTGTGGCCTGCACAGCCAGAGCCAACAGTTGCCTTTGGATGCTGCGAATACCGTCGCCATTCCCAGAGGTACTCCCTAAAAACCTCTCAACAGATTCAAGTAGCGAGGCAGCATGCCATATGAGTTCATAGCTGGCATACCAGCGTGATGGACCACTGTTGGATGAAATAATAGCCAGATGGAAGAGTAATGATGCTAGCCTCCAGGACTGAGTCACCCTCAACCCCCCCGAACACCAGTAATGACCCATGAAAAACTGACTGGGCTATAAATAAACCTTATTCATGGGCGAAAAATGAATAAACTGGACAAAGGGATATGGGACAGAGGGAGAGGTCTAATGGATGGGTGGGTTTCTAGCACATATACTGGAAGATACAGAACATGCAGCAGCTTTGTTTCCCTCCTCGGTATACAGTTACTGCAGTATTGTTGGTGGTCATTTGGGCTCATGCAAGGCACAAGATCCCAACTGCTTCTACAAGCATCACAAGATAAATATCTTTTCTCTGTTTGAAAGGATCTCAGAAGGGAAGGGAAGTCCAAGGGGATCATGAAGTGGGTCTAGGGCTGGGCATTATGACAATAGATAGTTAATGTGATTTTGTATATATGATTCAATATAATCTTTAAAACCCAGCAGCCGAACTGAGTTACAGATATATTTACATCATTTGGATGATACTTTGGATGATCCTTCCAAGTGGGAATAAAGCTGGAGCGAACTAACATGGACTATTCAGTATACAAAAAAGGCATATAGGCCGTTTATTTGTTCATTAAATTACCCCAAAACGTTATATCTGATAACCATCGTTATCAAGATATACCTGACTATCGGAACATTTTTAAAAATTATAAAGGTTTTTTTTTGCCCACAACGCCCACCCCTACTATATAGTAAAAAAAAAAAAAAAAGATTAATTTCTATAATTTTCCGATAACGACAATCTAACAATATCCTTTGAAATGTGTTTTCTTTACCCCCCAAAAAAGCTGTTAAAATTCTTCTTGCTTACCAGGATGGCTGGACACAATGTTTCAGAATAACAGCTCTTGTTTATTTTCTTTAAATTTATGCATTCAGGAGACTCGTAGTTAAACTTCAATGAAGAGACATTAAATGGGTAAATATCAGTTTGTTTTCTTTTTGAGATATTATAAATACTCGATATTGTAAAATTGCATATCGTCAAAACAACCTTAACGATATTATCGTAGACAATATATATCGCCCACCTCTACTATATCGGGATAGAGCATTTTAGCCGTATTGGTCAGCCCTGACAGCGTAATTTGAAATCACTTTAAAGACAGATGATCAGTTGCCTTTCATGAACATTTTAACAATATTTTGTATTGTATTACTGTTTTATTTCATGCTGTTTTGTATGTTTTTCTATTGAGCTGTATATATTTTTATAAAAGTCCATCTTGGGACAAGCATTAAAAAAAAGCTTCGTTTATGAATGTTGTGGTACGTGGAATTGGTTGATGTACTTGTACCTGCAAACATACAGTGCTGCAGAGTTAGGTATGCTGCAGACATCAAGAGCAGAACTAAGCTTATGGGCCAAGAGGGACCGAAACAACTTGAGGGTATTTGTATTTATGCATCAAAAAGAGGGGGTAGTCTAAGACTGCATTACAAGCATGCACTCAGACTCTACCTGTCAAGCAACTCTGAATCACAAAGCAGCTGTAAAGCCATGAAACATAATATGTCCCTGTCTTTGCAAATATATGCAGCTGACAGACTGATCAAAGGGCTACACTGCTGACAACACAAAAGCTTGTCTTGAATGTCAAGTAGCGATGACTGTTTTGCAGCCAAAGCCCTAATACTGAACAGCCATACTTCTCCAGTCTACTGTATGAGTCTGTTCCACACTCAGTGTATTCAGTTCAGCTGTGATTTAATGCACAGTGATCCCAATAACTGATCCACTTTGCTAGACAATTGGTACACCATTAAAGCTTTTAACACCAGCCACAACTGCTCAGTGAGTCGTAAATGCAGCACCGTGACATTACACCAATGTACTTGTGTTCATACCTGAGCTAGAAGTGGATGCACTTGAGATTTGTTCAAGGAGACAACTCTATTGATTGCATCATTTTTTGGAGTCTCTTTCTGTCGAGCAGGTTTCTGTAACTGGGGCATAAAAAACAGTCACAGATGCAAAAATAGACTCAAGACGATTACACTGTGTGCCAGTTTCTGGCCTCAGACAGATATCCTGCAGACATCCACGTGAGTTTTTCTTGGGCGAGACAAAAGCACTGGGGCATTTTTGTCAAGATCAATACTCACAATCACACAGAGGTCAGCTCAGCCCTCGGGGCTGACGCCTCCTTCATATTCAACTTGAGAGGTCATGTTTTTAACACGGAAAGTTGAGCACACAATTGGCTTTGTGTTTTAGTTTTACCTCAGGAAATGTGAGGGGATGGGAATGGATGTCACCTTTTCAAATGTGGAGAATGATCTTGTGTATTCTGAAACTCAAAATTGTGCTTTCTAGAGGTGTGAATCGTCAGAGGCCACTCGATACGATTTTATCCCAATACTTGAGCCAGGATACGATATTAATGCAATTTTAAGCATTTTGCGATTCAATATATTATGATTTAACTGTTTGAATTTAATTTTGTGGGCACAAAATGCAGTTAATCAAGAATTGTTTTGTCAAATAAGAGAAAATTCTCAGTCTATTCATCTCACTTCAGTCTTTTTATTTCTCCACAATGAGAGTCAAACCCACAGACTGACCAACAAAGGATTCAGTCAAACTGAACTGATATCAAACATGTATGGACGACAACAACTGCAGCATTTTATCAAACTTTCCTCAACTTTAAGCTTCACTGCTCTGAATTTTTTTTTAATTAAACATAAAAAAAGCCTAATTTCGCGTTTTTCGACAACTTCCTGACACGATATCCTGTCACACATGATGCCTATAGGTTCCTTATATCTTATAGTTTCATATTATACCAGTTTCTCAAGTATATTCCTAAAAGTGAGCCCACTACGGCGAAAATACTGAGGCCCACTGGCCGTAGCAACGATAAATATCTATACTAGGCGGCCATGAATCGATATAATATTGCCATGCAATACTATGCTGTTTCTATTTTTTCACCCACCTCTAGTGTTTTCTTCAGTGTCACACTTATAAACCAAAAAGCAAGGTTTAACATATGTCACAATGTTTCATTCAAATTAACTTCAAAACCAGAATTTAAACACAAAGAATCTGACAAAGTTATTACTGTCAGGATTGGATGCGAGCATTCCTTGTGTACTTGAGTAGTCACGGCAGATCATTTTGGATGCATGTTTGAGGGGGAAAACCAGATCTTAGAGCTCTTATTTCTGAAACGTCTGGACTTTGGTCTTGCCTGAGTAAAGTCAACACAAGTGTGGAGGAATAAGAGCCATGCTTCACAGGAGCACAGAGGGGGGCCGTGACACAAAGCCTGGCATCCTCTTACTGGATAAACAGGTTTTTATTGCCGTGGTTTTACCAACACACACACACACAAACACACACACACACACTCACACACACAAGCTCTCTGAATGCCCTCTTAATAGCCAGCAGTTTAAAACTACTAGCCTAATTAAGGTTGTGTCAGATGCAATTAAGTTTAGAATGAAGTAATTACGCAACATTTGCACCCATTTACATAAAACCTCTGAGCACTTTAGTCTCCTCTCCTGTTAATGTGTTTAAAAGCTGCAAGTAAACAACCAGACCCAGAGGTCAGTTTTAAAGGTCTTTGAAGAAAGGTGAGGCTCTAAGTACATCAGCTATTTTAAACAAGCTCCATTTGGAAACAAGAGCACTGACGCACTCTATTTCCTGCAGACGGGCTTTAAATTAAAAGTGCATTGTAGACTTAATTGACAAAGTGTGCTGTATTTGGATTAGTGTTCTACTAAACTGAAACACACCACACTGTCTTCTCACAAATCTACCTGTAATAGTGCTTTTTTTTTTTTTTTTTTTTTTTAAAGGAGTGTGGACAACCTGGCTGTACACGGACACACAGTACAGGTAAGTATGTTTGTATTGCTGTTCTTTTCTCTAACAGGTTTGACGAGCTAAACTTCTCTGTAATTTGTACCAAACAGAGAGCAGTGTGTGAGCCATCTGGCACAGCAGATTTACACATTAATCATACCCCTTGTCAAATTAATCTCCCCTCTCTACAAGCAACACCCACACAAAAAGTAAACTTGTGTCAAAACAGAACGGATGTATCAGTGACGTCAAGTGTGACCTAATGCAAGACTTTTCCTAAACAGGATTCCTCCGATTTTACAATCATAGTCGGTTTACTGGTCTTGAACTGTGAAAAAGGTTGAAAAAAAGTCTGATTACTGATCTCAAAAGGATGTAAAGTAGACTGTAACTGATGATGTCAAGTTTTACATTTTTACAAAAATCTCTGGGTGATTTTAAGAATTTTGCAATATGGTGAGTATTGTGATACAATATATTGCGATTTAACTGTTTAACTGTATTTTGTGTCGATAAAATTAAATTCAATCAAGAATTGTTTTGTCAAATCAGAGAAAACTCAGTCTATTCATCTTACTTCAGTCTTTTTATTTCTCCACAATGAGAGTCAAAGCCACAGACTGACCAACAAAGTATTCAGTCAAATTGAACTGAACTGATACCAAACATGTATGGACGACAACAACTGCAGCATTTTATCAAACTTTCCTCAACTTTAAGCTTCACTGCTCTCAATTTTTTTGAATGAAACCTAAAAAAAGTCTAATTTTGCATCGTTATCGTATCCTGACACGCATGGTCCCTATAGATTCCTTAGATCTTCTAGTTTCATATGATACCAGTATCTACAGTATATTCCTAAAAGTGAGCCCGCTACGACCTCCGGAAAAAAAACAACTGCAAAAATACTGCCGGCCAGTTGGCCATCAGAACGCTAAATATCGATACCTTATGGCGGCCATAAATAGATAATATTGCCACTTAAAATATTGTGATACTATGCTGTATCGATTTTTTTCGCCACCTCTAACCTATATATACCCAGATATAGCATGTTTTGTGGTTATTCAAGAAATAAATATTGTATATTAAATTACCACATGGAAAAGCTCATTATAGGACACTCCATACTATGAAATAACCTAAAAAATTGCCATAAGGCAGTTCGGACACTGTTTTTTTTTTAACATTAAATGCATTGTGGGGAACGTAACAAGAGGAATACGTAGAATAAAAAAAGACAATATGCCTGGTTCTGCTGTATCGATTTTGATCAGTGGAGTACTTTTTTAAAAACAATCTAATAATGCACAGTTATACTCTACAGTCGCTTGTGGCTACAGTTCAAAAATAAGTCTGTAAGGTGCATATTGTGAAGTCAATATATGCACATATATGCAAAATGTTTATAACAACTTTTTTAATTGACAGCATTACCATATGCTGGATATTCATGTGCCAGAAAAACAACGCCAGGGCAACAGAAGTTAGTGTGTAGAAATGTTGAAGTCAGCAACAAAACAGACATGAAAACTCATAGACACCAATTCACAAAACATCCGGGCGTCCTCAACTGTCAGTGCAAGGGGAACGTCTACGAAGTGAGCGCTGTTGTTAAAAACTGCTGCTGGAGACAAGGTCAGAATCAGCACAATGTGTCTGAAAGTCAGCACAATGCTGAAAACAGCTAAATCTGATATTTTAGTCTTCATGAATATACAGTATATGGATGCATCATTACACTCAAGGGTGAAAGAGTCATCCTCTTGACACTAACGGGTATAAAAAAAGTAGATTTTTAAACTTAAAATACCAGCTGCTGGTTGATGCATGTCTGTATGTACATAATGTAAATGTGGTTTTGTTTGCGTGCGTGTGTTTGAGATTCCAGCAGGCCGGCAGACAATAAGGGGAAGTGTTCCCCATCCACTGCAGCGTTTAATTGGTCAAACAGACCAAAGTGAGCGAGGTCTTGTTGTCCCAACAATAAGGCCTTGTGTGCCCTGAGCCTGAGCGTGGGGAGGTCAATGTGAAACACCAACACGCTACTCCACATCGCTGCAACGACAACAACTGAGGACCGTCACTGAAAACAAAACAGCTGAATTTAATTCTCAACCTCAGAAACCAGAGATTACTGCTGAACTATTGTTTTAAAGACTAAAATCCACACACTTATGTGCTTGCTTCTACAGAAAAGCACATTCCCCTGTAAGCAGAACAAATCCTTCACAATAGCAGATTAATTGCTATCTTAAAACCACCAGCAGCAGAAGCACAAAGGCTTGAATGAAACAGTGCGTAGCAAGGTGTGTGACGCCCATGTGGAGCACCTGTCAGCCTGAGCAGGTGTACGTCTGTCTGGCTGCCTGGCTGAGCTAAACCAGCCACAAACACAGGTTTAAAGCTAAGTAGTAGTAAAGCTGACAGCGACGTCTCTGCTCATGATGAATGTTTTACAATAAAAAGGTGCAACACAGAAAGTAGTCTGTCACGATTCCAACTTTTCCACTGTGAAATCAGGAGGAAATTGTCCATTTAACCCCAACTAACAGAGCAGAGACACACTAACACACATAACACACCGAACTGCTCATGTGGGAAATTCTATTTTTACCAGCAGGCAGGGCGAGGCTCTACCATACAGCACACAAAGTAGGGAAACTATAACAAGGGAGGGAGGGAGGCGGTGGAGGGAACAAAGCGGAAGTGTCCTTCCTCCTGATGACCTGCAACACAAAGTGTTCCCTGTGTGCATATACAGTGTGATGCAGCTGCAAACTGGGGAAATAGAGCAACATTTCTTCCTCAATCATGGAAATACATACTTTTTCTCCCTTTACACTATATGCATGCAGTCTATTTAGATTATAATGTTGTGTGTTTCTCCTGTTTATGTGTATGTTGTGCAAATGACATGTTTATGTGACCAGTTAGAGATGTGAAGAGATGTGTTTTTTCTTTTTTCTCCCATTTTTTTATTTATTTTTTTCTTATCCAAACTGAGGGTCTACAGATAAAGAGGGTCGATTGTTGGGCAGGTAGAAAGCCCTTTAGGGCAAATTTGTCATGCATGATTTTTTTTTTTTGCTTTAAATATAGCTAACTGACTTGTCTACACCTGCCCTTGCTGGCTAAACATCAAGGAGACAGAAACAATAATGAAACTACTGTATAATGGCACACTAGAGATCCTGTACAGTAATACAAATCCTGATGAACAATGGCTGAGCTGGTTAGAGTAGGAATATGAAGCATGAGGAGCTGCAGTAGAGGGCGATTATTATTCACATTTTATAGAGGTGACCTACGACTCTAAGCTGACATAAATCTTTACAATTAAACTCTCAGATTAGTGTTTATGGGGACGACAATCCCGGTGCACCAGAGTCACTCACCTCCTCCAGGGCAGCCACTGTGTTCCTGCAGTGGGACATCCTGGTGGTGAAGTTAGAGGCAGTCGGCGATTTATAATCTTCATTCGTCTCCGCCACAAACTCTGAAACGGTGATCTGGTCCGGCATGATTAATCCCCCTTCTGTTAATGATAAGAAGAAGCACTTTTTGTAATCCCCCTTCTCGTGTGTGTGGGTTTTTTAGGGACAGAAAAGTTCACAGCAGTAATAATGTCTCCCGCGGACAGTAAACCATGTCTGGGTATGTTTATGTCATTCCCTTGTTTTCTCCCGACACCATCCAGTGCAGCGGTGTTGCACGCTGGCTCGAGGAGTTGCAGCGTTGCCGCGCTGAGCTACAAGGTGATGGGTAGGTTATATCTCTACTCTCTGTCCATTCAGAGTCACAGCAGGTCCTCCTCTGCTCACAGGACAGAAAAGTAAGCTTCCTCGGTAGGGTCGGCTCTTTATCCTCCTCCCGGTGTTCCCAAACCTCCGGTAGTAGCGAGGGGTAAGAACTTCTTCCTCCTAGCCCGGGGAAACAACAACCAGGCGTTTCAACGGGAGCGCAAGAAATTGACAAAGGTAGAGGAGGGGATTCAATGGGAGCGCAGCAGCCAATCAGAAACAGCGGCTGGTAATTGGCAGCCAATCAGGGTCATTGGGAGGCGTGGTCTCATGCTGCATTCAAGTGCTTCTTGTGAACTTTCTGTGTGTAGTGAAAGCCCTCAAAGTTTTATTAGAGTACCCTGTAAAATATATTTACTGTACTTTTTTTCTTGTTTTCTTGTTTTTTATACATTATGTGCAAATGAAACAAAAAAGGTATTACAATTTTGATACAAATATTAATATGTATTGATATTTTTTATATTCACACATTTTGCTCCTGTTTTTGCTGCTGTGACAAGTGAATTCCCGTTTTCAATAAAACTACTTGTGACATGTCATATTTGACTTTAACTGAACATTTGCTCTCACTTTGAGATGAAAAATATCAGGATATATATCGTATATCGATATTCAGCCTAAATATATCGGGATATGACTTTTGGTCCATATCGCCCAGCCCTAGTTGTCAATAAAGTATAATTTAATATAATATAATCAATCTAATATAATATAATTAACCATACAATTGATGTTGAACTGTAAATTATTATAATGGGATATTCTAGTTTTTTTCACAGTATTATTCAATTGCTTAATGGTCTTTAGTGTTAAATTACATTGAATTATTTGTAAAATAAATGAATAAATCAAATAAAAAAAATACACAGCATATTGATGAATGTAAAATTAAGGCAACTTTCTGTTTTTGTTTGTTTGTTTTTACAGTAAAACTTTAAATTTAATGGGGAAAAAAGTCTGACAGCAGAAGTTGCCAAGCAAACTTTAGTTATTAAACAGATATGTTATTTTAAATACAGAGGTTTACTGTATTTTATCCATATTTTTCAAGAAATTATCTCTAAAATAGCTTATGGTTGTGTTGTGTGATATGAAGGTAATTGGATTTTTTATGATTTATTTTTTACAGGATTATTTAATTGCTTCATGTCTTTATTGTTAATTACAGTGAATTATTTGTGGGGGGAAAATACACAGCATATTGATGAATGTACCATTAAGGCAACTTTCTGTTTGTTTTTTCCTTACAGTTAAGCTTTAAATTTAATGTAAAAAATAAATAAATTTGACAGCAGAAGTTGCCAAACACTCTCAAACTTTTATTATCAAACATATATATTATTTTAAATACAGAGTTTTACTATATTATAGCCATACTTTTAAAGAAGGTATCTGTAAAATAAGTTATTGTTGTTTAATGTAATATGAAAGTAAATTGATTTTTTTACTATTTATTTTTTTACTGGCTATATGTAACTGTAATATGAGTTAAAATGAAATATATATTATTTCCCATTCATGTTTGTGAATTTTATTTATCAATCAATTATTATTTTGAGGATGTGTGATTTTTATCTCAATTAGTTATTTTTTTTCCTGTTATTTTATTATTATTTTTTCCTTTTGAAATTACCTTTTCTGCACTCTGCCTTACTTTCCGGGTTTCCATAAACCCTCCCTTTGGCCCTCACAGTGCTGTTTTGCATTGCTGTTATTTTGCATGTTTAGGAGCAGAGGTGCAGAAGGAAAGAGACCAGAAGGTAATTAATGTCTTTTTAATTTCTTTTTTTTTCTGGAGTTCTGCAGGAGCAAATAAATGCTGGAAAAGTCTATGAGTCGTCCTCCTTCAGATCCTATCCATACACCCGTTACATATACAAAGTCATTTTTATCATCTCATGGAAAGGGGATTAAAGCCGGTATCTGTAAAGTAATGGAAATTTAGAAACCAAAGCTAACACTCACACTAATCTACTTTTAATTATCTCAGTAACAATAACATATGGTGGCTAATGTGGGATATTCACAGAATTAGCTTAACTGCATTTCAGACAGTCAGCACTTTGACATGTCTCAGACTAAAACAGCATAAACAAACACAACAAGGAGCAGACATCATGGTAAAGACAAATGGCAAAGTGAATAACACATGGAGAAATCTTGAAAATCATAAGAAAAAATTAAGATGTTTTCTCATTAAGTGTTTGTATTACTTTTGTGTAAACCCTGTCATTAGGTTTATGTGTATGAATATTTATGTCCTTGGAGTAAATAGGGGAGTCTGTTTTTGTCTGCAGCTTTAATGGTGTAATTATTATGTCCATTCAAGAAGCACTTTTGGAAAGAAAATCAAGCCTGTACTAATAGGCTATTAACTTGTGGGGTGCTATTGTTACTTCCGAAATCTATCTGAACAGACTAATTTTCTGCTGTAGTATTGGAAGAAGACAGTTGATGAAATTCTACCCTTTTCCACTCATTTGGACACTTGATTAATCCATTGCAGTGCAGACTATATGTTATCAAAATCTTTCCCACAGCACTTGAAGGCAGCATTTTGATTACAGCACCACTTGTAGTTTCTTTCTTAAGGTGGAGAGAGGAGCAGCAGCACTATGAGCAAATGATGGTGTCACAGTGTAAGTGTGTATTTACATGCAAACGTCTGCATGCTTGTTCATTGTTTTCTGCATCTTGTGGATTAATTATTCACTCTATGAAATTAACATTTTGTACAGAGAGACCACAACAACACAGACTACTGCCTCGACATGATGCATAACCCACTGCACAATACTAAATATTATCAGCTTTTGTTTATTTTCTGCATATTGTCAATGTATTTATGCTCACATTAGCTGACTGGAGATCATTTTTGTTACACTTCTGATAAAGAAAGGAAAAGGGTCCAGACTCAACAGAATCAACACTGATGCTGGTAATGAGCCTTGGTAGTGTGCCATCACAATGTTTCAGATAAAAGACTAATTAGAGCAGTAATTAGCAGCATTACAGTAATTAATACAACATTGTATCAATGTGCTGCAGAGTTTCCATGAATGTAGAAACTGCATTATGTCAGAATATGTTACGTTGTGTTTTGTGGGCCACAGCCAAGAATAAATGTGATTAAACAAAGACGTTTGTGTCTCCTATAATCCTGTTGGGAGAAAGACAGCATTCTATCATTAGGCGCCATCTGAAACTTGTGAAGACTCTCTCCCATGCTGGAATTTTTGTCAACAGGAGCTTGAAAAAACTGCAGCCTCTGCTCCCAGGGCGCTTGGGTTTTTTTTCCCTGAGCTTTGGGATGAAAAATCTGCTGATGCTTCCCAGCTCATTCAGCCCCGGCAGGACAGCTACCGGTATAAATAGTATCACAGCGGCCGAGGCAAAACCCCGGGCAGCCTTTAAATCACAAACTGGGCAGTGTTCACACATTCTTTCAGCTCTGCAGCGTCTCCTGGCAAGCTGCTAAATGAAGAGCTGGAGACCCAGGCTGACCCTGACTGGCTACTCAGGCCTCAACTCCCTTATGAAATGAATACACACACTCCCGGCGAACATCTGCTATCCAGAGACAGAGCGGCTCAGTCAGTCAGTCAGTGAGGTCAGCAGAATCAAACAACACCAGCCCTCCTCTTCACCACTGACACGGCTTTATATTTTCAGTAACATCTGCCTTTTAAATGCAGGTTTAATCCTTTAAATCAAGACCAAAACCAGCCTGAAAATATCTCAACTGCTGGTGCTGCATCAGTTTCTGTTCTCTTGAAGTACAGCACTGGAAACCAAGGTGAATAGCACTTCTTCCAGCAGGTACAGGTTAGGGAACATTCTATAAATTTATAAATATTTAAGGGGGAGCTGGAAAAGCACAACCAAGCATATCAATGAGGCACCATAAAAATGCAGCCCAAGGAAACTGCTGTTAAAATGCACTGCGTCATGTAACCTTTGCATAAATACTCCATACTCTACTTTTATTGGATCTATAATCATCAAAGGCTCATAAAGTTTGGATTTTTACACTTTATGACCGAGCTGTATTTGCTGCAACAACAACAAAAAAGATGCAGAAGCTGCAGAACTGTTTTGTTAAACAGAATATGAGCTTCATTCACCAGCAGCATCCATCCTCAATATAGGCCTTGTTTGCATCCAAACAACTTACAGTGTTGACTAAGAAGTCAGTAGCTGTTGGATGTGCTGCGGTCACAGCTGATTAGTGATTTAGTGAGCTGAAAATGTCCATGTTATTCACTGCTTTGGTTCACGATGTGCTATGTTCACTTTCATCATTACATATAACCAGTGATGGAAAGTAACTGTACATCTACTCAAGTACTGTACTTAAGTACAATTTTGAGGTATGTGTACTTTAGTATGTGTATTTCTATTTTATGTATCGTTATACTTCTACTCCATTACATTTAGAGGCAAATATTGTACTTTTTACTCCACTACATATAGCTGACAGCTTTAGTTACTTTTCAAATCGAGATTTAACATAAAATTGTGATCAATTTAAAGTGACCAGCCATTTTATCAGATTAAACCACATAACAGTATATTTAGTGGTTAAAATGAGCCCAGACTGGAGAAAATAAACCACTGCTTATATAATGCTTATGCATCAATAATAATAATAATAATAATCTAATAATATATTTGAAATATATTTATTAACCTAAGTGGCTCCGTTCTGCATAAGTCTTGACTAAGATAGTCTAGTCGTAATTTCTTGAACCCAGAAATGTTGAGCACCCTAACAGCTCTTCATTTGGCTCCGTTTGATTGCAGAAATGTCATCTATAGACCTAGTGGATGGAATTCAACTTGGTTGCCAAAAGTTGCACTTTGGGCAATTTGCATAATAAGCCAATAAAGTCAAAACAGGTTTTCACAAACTCAGACTCAACTCAGACCCCCAAGTATACATGTTTACTCTTGGAAAAAATATTTTGAGAGTGACTTTATCAAATGATCTAATTTTCTCATATTTGATGAGATATGGCCTCATTTGCATATGTAAACATTAAAATACAAAAAAACATGCAATAATTTTTTTTTCTCATCTTAACATAACTAATTAACTGAGAAAGTTTCATGGTGATATCTTTTATTTTTTTTTTTTTTACCCTATTCACCTGTGGTGTTTTGACTTTATTGGCTTATTATGCAAATTATGCAAATTGCCCAAAGTGTAACTTTGAGCAACCAAGTTAAATTCCATCCATTAGGCCTATAGATGACATTTCTGCAATAAAACTTTAGTGTACTCAAAATTTCTGGGTTTACTATTAGGCCTATGGGGATTACGACTAGACTAAAAAGTCAGAGTGGTAGTTGTTGGATGTGCTGCATGTGGTCACAGCTGATTAGTGATTTAGTGAACTGAAAATGTCCATGTTATTCACTGCTTTGGTACACGATGTGCTATTTTCACTTTCCATTAAAAACCAAAGCAGATTTGGTGAAAAAGTGAAACTAAATGCATCCAGGCAGCTGCAGACAGAACAAAAGCCAAAGCAGATGTCATACTGTACACACTGACCCTCTTGGAAAAAAAGATGCTTTGTACTGTGAATTTCACCAGAACTGAACACAGGGTGTGTCAGTACACAAACATCTAATACACTGTTTTGGCAGTTGGATGTTGGACAGCTTGTCGTAGCAGTAAGGGGGACTGAGGGGCTCACTTTTTCCTAATTGCACTGCCATGACTTCATGATTGTGTAACAGGTGGGATAACTTCACAATCCAGCTTCTTATGTTTCCAATAAGTGGAATGAATGACTTCTTTGTTTAGAATGATTAGCAACTAATGCTAACCACTCTGCAGCTGAAGCTTTTCTAATGGATGAAATGTCATATCCTGTCCTGGGCCGAGCTCAGGTCCACGACTCAAACATTATCTTATCTCATAGATTATAGTCCACATTACTAACTAAAGGCTGCATTAAAGAGGAGCTTGTGGGGTGGTTGCACTTAGCCATGAATTAAACAAGCAGTGCCCGGTGAACCTGAGCGGTGGCTGCACACTGTGGGACTCCTAATGGGAGTGGGATGAAGAGACAAAGGGAGGGGAAGGCCAAAGGAGCAAGGGGAGGGAGAGGAGCGCTGAGGGGAGAGCAGTGAACTGTAACGAGCTCAGTGTTTTCTCACAAACTCTCAGAGAGGAAGCTGAGGTCACTGAGAGGTTTATTTGAATGGATGCTCAGCTTTAAAAGGGAACAGGATGAAGCTAAAACATGTGGAGCTGTTGTGTTGCTGTTGCTATCAGCACTGTGCAGTGTGTTTATGTGAATGGAATAGAGAACAGGCCAAGTTATCGTCTGAACTGTGGAGAATCTGATCAGCTGCAGATGTTAGACATCATTTCATCATCACCAAGTGTCTGGTCTTTGCACTATTCATTCCTGCATTGTATTGACATTCCTGTTGCTTTGGCATCTGCCAGCTGCTGCACTGATCTGACCAAACATGGAAGAACAATTCCTTTCTGCTGATACTGTAAATGTGTTGGGAAGGTTTGATTGAAATGAAATAGGTTACAGATTGCTAGTTATCCTGTTAAAAATGTGAGAAATGTCACGATTTTTATTACTTAAGCAAAGTAATGACACTTCTCACATTTCATTACCTCTTGATTACTTTAAAAAATATTTTTTTTAAGCTGAAAAGTCTCAGTGCACCAGGTTACAATTACATTTATTTTGTAATTTAATTCACCATTACGAATAATCAGTGGTGCAATGTAACTAAGTACATTTACTCAAGTACTGTACTTAAGTATAACTTTGAGGTATGTTTACTTTACATGAGTATTTCCACATGATGTAACTTTATACTTTTACTTCACTACATTTTGAGGCAAATATTGTACTTTGTACTCCACTACATTTAGCTGACAGCTTTAGTTACAGTTCCAGGTTGAGATTTAACATAAAAAACATGATCAATTTAAAGTTATTATACTTTCTTTTTAAATTAAAACTCATAACAGCATAATACGTGCTTAAAATGAGCCTTGGCTTAATAAAATAAACCACTGCTTACATAAATGCATCAATAATAATAATCTAATAATATATTTGAAATATATCTGACAACCTGTGTGTGTAAGCGAGGCCGTTCTGCATAACAAGTACTTTTACTTTTGAGACTTTAAGTACATTTTGATGCTGATACTTTTGTACTTTTACATCAGTAAGTTTTGAAATCAGGACTTTTACTTGTATTGGAGTAATTTCACAGTGAGGTCACTGTGAAATTACTCCACTACAAATAAAAGTACTTGGTACTTTTACTTAAGTAAAGGATCTGAATACTTTTTCCACCACTGGTTACAGACTTCATAAAAAGTCCCTTTCACATCCACTGTGGAAAAGAATAGTTTCCACATGTATTAACATACTGTAGTAATTCAGCAAACTCACGGACAGGTGAAAACATCGATAAGGTCAAAGGTCAGCCTTGGATGCAATTAGACTGTCAACAATGGAAATTCAATTAGCTGACAGGGATGAAAAATTCTGCTGTGCCACGTGACTATAATATATGAGCCGTAGGCTGGAATGTATGATTGATTGTGTTTGTATTACTTCACTGAATAGCACAAGAAGAATATCACGGGTATAGCCAACAAAACTCTCAGCTATAGATGCAGTTTTTACACTCCTGCTCCAACTCTGAGTGCTATATATTCGACACGGGTTTTCCATTAATAAAATCCACATCTGAGAACACTCCCAGACACTTCAACCAGAGGAATGCACTGGCTCATGGTTTTCATT
Organism: Centropristis striata; assembly: GCF_030273125.1. Classification (NCBI taxonomy): domain Eukaryota; kingdom Metazoa; phylum Chordata; class Actinopteri; order Perciformes; family Serranidae; genus Centropristis; species Centropristis striata. The sequence continues at coordinate 28,214,218 of NC_081532.1, forward strand.
TAACCTTGCCAGTCTGAAGGACACCCAAGAAAAAGTGTTCTTGGGAAATAATTGCATGACATTTTCAGTCAGCCCCCATCACACACGCATGCACGCACACACACACACACACACACACACACACAAACTCTGAATGATGATCTCAAAGAGCCGGGGGTCTGCAGCTGCGTCACTGTCATCATTAGGAGCAAGTGGCTTTTACAATAATTATAGCTCCTCTTAGGATTTGGCACTATGAGCCCGAGCATGTCGAGTGTCCCTGTACTTCATTATTCCCTGACAGGCAGCGTGTCAGCCGGCCCCATCTTCACTTCACCCTTACTTGAGATACTTAATCAAGCATTTCACTTCCACTTCACACCCTTAAAAAACTAAACCTTTTGCATTTACTGCAGCAAAAACAGTCCCAATGTCATTTCATTGTGTAGTACAGCATCCATTTTATTCAGTGTCCCCTGAGACAGTTTGAGGATAAGGACACCTCTAATGTACTTTCACTGGCTGCTGATAAAAAGGTGAGTAGCTCTGTGTATATTGCTGTTCATCTCCTCTGGTCCCCAAGCAATGTCAACCACAGGATATTAACTGTTAAGCAGCAGGACAAAAACACAAACACACAAATGTGATTATGATCTCTGAAATCTCAGCAATTCATTCCCTGGGCCAGTCTGTTGGGAAGTGTTTAGAGCAAGTAAATTACTTATACGCCAGAGAATACAGATAAAAAAAACCCATTATATTCATGTTGTGCATGTTTTTGTCCAAAGTAACGTATCATAAGTGCTTTCAGACTCAATAACAGCAAGAGATGGATCAGTGGTGGAAAGTACATCTACTCAAGTACTGTACTTAAGTACAATTTTACAACATTACCAGAGTATTTTCATTAACTTTATAGTTCTACTCCACTTTTAGAGGCAAATATTGTATTTTTTTCTCCACTACATTTAGCTAACAGCTTTAGTTTTCTTTTCAGGACAATATTTAACGTGAAAAACATGATCAATTTATATATATATATATATATATATATATATATATATATATAAATTGATATATATATATAGTTTTCTTTTCAGGACAATATTTAACGTGAAAAACATGATCAATTTATATATATATATATATATATATATATATATATATATATATAAATTGATCATGTTTTTCACGTTAAATATTGTCCTGAAAAGAAAACTATATATATATATATATATATATATATATATATATATATATATATATATATATATATATATATATATATATATATATATACATGTATAAATTAAATCTTATATATTGGGTATTAACTGACATTAATGCATCAATAATGACAGTAATCCAGTAAGACATGATTGCCTATAAAGTTGGGATAAAATATATTTTACCTCTTTCCATTAAATGATTGTAACAATCTGATTTATTATTGACATTGATTGTGTCTGAAAATAAAATTATTCCAACTTTATGTGCATATATTGGTAATATGTACAACAATCTGCACAATGATTTCTTAAATTTATAGTACATTTGATGCTGATACTGGTATTTTATGTGGTATATTTTCTGTTACTTTTAATCATAAGTCCTCTGCTTTACCAAAAGGCCCCAGTATGACCCCCTGATCATGTAACAGCCGGTTTGGGGTTTGTCAGATATTAGAGGTGTTTGGGGGCAGAATATAAACAGCATAAGTTGTGTCCTTTTAAGGTTAAAAGTAGACCTAGAAGTGTGCGCGTTCACGGACAACGGTCCCCATACATTGGAGGTGTGGGATGCTACAATTGTGGTTTACAGAATTGTTTAAAACGCCCTGACACAGACAGAAAGGAGAGAGAATTAAGGCCTTTATTGGAGTCGGGACACCTTTTTCCAGCAGCCCTTAAGATTAACAAAGTGATTCTCCCCCCTGTACCTATAGGCAGTGTAATTTGAGGTCTGATAATAAGGAAAACTAAAAGGAACATCACCGTGCTCTTTGATTCATTTTCTCACTCAAGAGAGGTAGTAATTCCACTACATTTACCTAAGTAAGGGATCTGAATACTTCTTCCACCACTGAGCTGGATGTAATTTAAAAACAACAACTAAAAGTGCATGTGCAGAAACTCCAAAGCACTTCACAGTACAGTAATGCAATGGTTGCTGACCATGCAAAACACATTTTTCTTATCACTGCATCATCTTTTAGATGTCCAAAATGAAATATTCATTGATCATCTTGTGTTCACACTGAACACAGTGCAGCTACAGTAGCTCTTCTGATCCAATTTATGTTGGGATTAAGGGAGGACAAAAGGAGATAAGATATGTGGGACAGCAATTGTGACAAAAAGTGACACTCTTGAGTCAAGTCACGTAGAAAGATACACATTCCTGTAGCTCAGAGAGGGGAGCAGTCAGCCTCTCCAGCTATATCTCTCCAGTTCATCCTCACACATTGGATCCAGCTCAGCGGTAAACACTTGTAGATTCTGACTGTATCAGCATCTCTGCAACTCAGTGAATCCAATTGAGCCTCACTGACAGTCCTGCAAAACTCCTCCAGCAACTACTGCCACAGTTCCCAGACTGCATCTCTTCTGACACCACAACAGATGAGTTGAAAGCTTCTTGTGCGTTTGAACTAACGGTGTCAAAGATCCGTAGTGACGGATCATGCTGGGAGATAGTAGAGGATGAAAGTGTTCCTCAAGGGCATTTGGATTCTGCTCAATTAGACAATTAACTTCATAATCTTGTATCCCAATTCTCACATCGTTTAAGTGTCCGGTGAGTTCAAAGAGAATGGCGCGTCAGCACAGTATGGTATGCCACAGGAAATAATAATAATAAAGTATAACTGTGTGGAGTAAATTCGTTGGCGTTCTCCTGGGAATACTAATGGAGGGGCAGCAAGTTCAGTCCATGTAACTCAATGATCGTGTCTGTTCCTCTCAGACTGGATACATCAGGCAGACTGTGCAGAGTGGAGCCTTCACATCCATCAATTTCATCCATCTTCCTGACGAGATTTAGAATTTTAGCCATGTGGAAAAGCTACTTATGGAGAATCAGTGCTGCAGTAAGGCAGACATGTATCATCTTTTCTGTACCAGATCAGACAAGCCATTTTTACATTAAAGAAATATCCAAGATGGATGACTTGAGTAGGCTCATGAGGTCAGCCCAGAGATAACACTTTGTGACTGACAGCTGAATCTCCATGATAAATCACTACCTTGTTGGCTTATTGATTTTATTGCTAAAAGTCACCTTGAACAAAAGCTGATTATCTGTCATTAATCTTTATCCGGTCACCCTATTGACAGGATGCATCAATGAACACCAGAGCTGTTGTTCTGAGATTTAAATGTATGGAAGCCCATAAGGACTTTCTTTAAATGATAATGTATGTTTTGCACACATACACTGTAACTCCCTCCAAACACCGCAAATCGGTTTCTTGTACCGATTTATTTTAAGCTTAATTCTTCCATCTCAAATCCACCGTGGAAACTGTACATAAATTATAAGGAAATAGAAGTTAACTTAAGATCACATTCTACAAGGTAAAATACAGATAAATTACATCTGGTGCATGCTACATAAAGGGAAATATCTCTTATCTTCCTTTTTCTTTACATTAACTTTCAGTCTCTCTTGACAAACAATTTAACCTGCACCATTGTTCATGCTTTCCGAGATTTCTGCTTTGACCCACGCACCGCGACAGCAGCCAAATGAGACTTGGGTGAGTTAGTTCACCTTCAAAATAAAAGCATTATGACGTATACCAAATAAAATTACATTTAAAGAAACAATCTTATCCTTTATTTTGCAATAAATTGGCAACAGTTACACACACTGAAACAGTGAGCAGTAAATTTGCCTGCAGAATATTTCTGCGCCCTTGGATCAGTGCCTGATTCTTTAACCTCTAGACCACCGACTTGACATAACAGTGTTACAATTTTTCACATGTGCATGTATGTCATTCAAGTGAAAATTAATTTTCATTCAAACATTTTCAAATTGTTAAAAAAAAAACACATTTTTGTTTGTATTTGAACTTAAATATAAGTTACATTGTATTGAACTTTAAGTTCAAAATAAAAATGAAAAAAAAAAAAAAATTAAATATTGTTCACTTTGCAGCGAGGTACAGTTTTGAAAATTGAATGTCAAACAGCTTTTCTATTGGTATTTTCAATCTCACAATATAACTTACATACAAGTCAGTAAAATGGAAATGCAAATTGGATATTTGCAATTTCATGTTAATATTTACTCAAGGAACATACTAAGGCTGCATGATTATCATGGCCGAAAGAATTCAAAATGTTTTTATTATCAAAAATTCACTGTGGCATTCAATTTTTAAGATAATAAGTAAATATGTGAAACTTAACAGGCCTCCTTAAAATCTGCAGTGCTCTTTCTCTCCCCTGCAGCCTCTATTGTGTGTCCACTTTGCATGCTGCATCGGTTTGTGCAGTGCTGTCCAACTTTGGTGCGCTCGCCATGGAGTGACTATCATCTAATCCAGATCTGGCAAACACAAGAAAATCACTCTAAAATTGTCTATGATGTAAATAAAGAACTGTATGTTTTGTGCATTCTTTGCCAGATATGGAAAATACAGATAAAGACTAAATGTTTGCTGGAAATCAAGCTTTAGATCTCTTTGCTTTCTCTGTTTGGGAGCCTTTTTGATCTTATAAGATACTTTTCATGACACACCCTGAAAGAGGCAATGGTTCTATTAAATGAGATAGGTGTCCAAAGACAGAATAAATCCTAAAAACATAAATTAGGACACATAAGGTCATACTGCCCCGCCCTTCAGCTCACTGTGGGCAGAAAAAGAAACAATGAGCTGAGAGAGCTTCTGTTTCTGCAGCTGAAATACAGTAGATGGTGGTTACAGATTTGACTCCACACTTTCTACATGTGTTGCTGATGTGGGAAAATGATGTGTGTGTGTTTCTACACTCAGCAGTCTAGCTGGAGATGGTATGATGTGACTGATCTGGGGTGTTATTACTGTAATATTCCTCTCTCCTCTGTTTAAAATAAGCACTGGCCAGCAATAATGTAAAGGGACTTTTGCGGCCTCATTTATTATTAATGTGGAGTAATGTAAGTATGTTTCTTGGTTTTTAAATATTACACAGGATGTTTTAACATACAGGAAGTCTTTACACTGACATCTCAAAACAGGGATTTGTCAGTGAGTATAAGCATATTGACTGGGTTACACTGTTTATTGATTGGAAAATATGGCCCCGGTCTTAAGCAACATCTCCCCTGCATGTTGACTATTTTGAGTGATGATGATAATGTGCTCTTGGGGAAATCCCAGTGGATTCGCAGAACCATTAAAACGGTCAACAGTCTGCCTGCTAAGTAAGCTTTTCTGTGTCTGCAGGCATAGCTAAACCAAGATGGAAAAGAAGAGGGGGGAAGGGGGGAAAGACAGTGCATCAAGTGTCATGACAAAGAGGATTGTTGTGGTAAATAAACAGTGCATGTTCATCTCTATGGACTTGTTCTATTTCAAGACGCCTCGTCCACTGGGGAGAGGGGGAACACTGGCCTGACCCCCGAACACAAAGACACTTCCTGTATGATCTGTAAAGAGAAAGGCAGCATGTCCCTGGAGGAGCAAGCCTGAGTGCAAAAACATGAACTACTGACTATATAAGGAGCTTATAATGGACTTTATCACCACAATACAGATCAGCCATACAGCTTAGCTTGTAAACAAGGAGAGAAAGACACAAGAAAAGGCAAGATAAACAGAAAGTTATGAGACATGTGTACACTTGTGAGCTGCCCGGCCTTCATTATGAATGAGTGGGAACCTGCAGTAACTCATCCACTCATTCACATGCTGCTACAGCCTTTTAAATAGATTAGCGGAGGCTTTGTCTCACACTTCTCTTTCTCACCGTCCCCTTTTCTCTCCTCTAAAACAGAGCTCTTTAGGTCGAGTATCAGCCCGTGAGAGAGAGAGAGAGGCGGCGAGGAAAGGGGATGGGGTTGCCATGACGACGGCAACTTAACGAACTGTGTCTCTCTCCGTTATTGTGGGTTTAATTGGATATCGTTGAAGAAGAACAAAAACGCAGTTGAGTGGGGTGACATGAATGCAATGAAGCTCTGTCTTCCCAGCTGACTTAATGTCATACTCTCTCTCTCTTTGTGTAGTTATGAATGATTAATAGTTGTTATATAAGAGCTGTAGTACATGAAGTGCATGGTGAGTGTGTTTCAGAGAGCATGGAGTGATTTGGCCTGCTGAGGAGGAGAGAGGGGCATAAATAAATAACAGACAATAATAAAAGCATTGACGTCATCCAGTCTCACATGCCTTAAAATTAATCTATTTATTGACTATTCATTAAGAGATGAATCAGTAGTTATACTGACTGCACTGAGCTCTCAGATGTTATCTTATGTACGTAACTTCGGCCCACAGGGTTTTTACGCTCAGTCAGCTTTTCTTTGACATTTGATGGAAGCTTTTTTTGGAGTCAATATGATGTGTAGTCTCAAAAAAAGCCTACACCAATGATAAATAATTTACAACACCCATCCCCTGCAGGCACACACACAAAACTACACACACACACACACACACACACACACACACACATATGCGCTGAGTCATTCCTTAGGTTTTTCCTGTCTGTCTATATAAGCAAATCTCAATAAACAACATAATTAAATATTTCATTACTGAAAAGTTGCATAAAAAAATATCAGAATTGATTGTCCTACCCATTTTTAAAATATATTTTATCAATAAACGTAATGTTTAACATGAACAGTCTTCCACATACATAAACTTAATTTAAAAAATAAGAGTCACAAAAATGTATTGCTTCAAAGCAAAATGCAGAAGGTTTCGATACACATTTAAAACTTGAGGTGCAGTGAAAGCAAGGTGTTTGTGTGGTGCACAATTATAGGCTATTGTCTTCCACTGGGACTGCTGCAAGTACTAAAAATGTATGCAAGTGTAAGAAACATCAGAAAAAGGTGTGCCAATGGTGCAAAAGCACAGGCTGTTAATGACAAAGCATAGACACAAACTTCAATGTGGAATGAAAAATATTATTTATCATGCATAAGTAGGTGAGTTTCCTTTACAGTCTTTTGTTGCTTGGTTTGGGAGTGTTGGGGCACTTTGACTAAATTAGGTTCCAATATTCATATTAAACTCATATATTATAATATACAGCAGTAATAACCACTGAATTGCAGTTTACATACATGTCTGTCCAGACTCATGTAGATGCTTCAAACACAGCACAAAAGATACATATAATAACTATAGATTTAAGGTGGAGACCCAATAATTAGTGACAACAATTCATATTTGAGATATGGTCACAGTCTCCCCTTTTGGTCCTGAGTCTTGGAGTTGAAAAATGGCCAAGATGAACCTTTGACCTTTGACCATCACATTTTGGATATTAAAAAAATAATCCTTGAGTTAGGGCCAAAATGTGTTGCATTGTGGGCATTTTTGGTTCTATTCAACTTAGTTGGACTTTCCTGTAGTTGACCTGATCAATAATACTGTTGACATTTTTATTTTTTTTGCTGTGCATCCTCATCACTGAGCTAAGGCTCTTTGCGATGATCAATAGTGAGGCTTAAATTGGTCACAGTTAGAGTGATAATGTTCCTGGGAGAGAGGTTTTAGATGAGGAAAAGAGTGCGGTCTTACTGTACACTCTACTGTATATGGTAAATACAGTCTAACACAATATACAAGCTACTTTCTATTTATTGTGTAGCACTGTATATTTCTGAATATGGAATCTCATCAAAAGTTGGTGTGTTTGTTTCAAACTGCTCCGTGCACATGGTGTAGGTAAATCTTTTATTTGGTGAAGGTAAAACTTTTATTGTTGCAGGAACTCTCAGCATTGAATTAAACAGAGAGTGAAAAGTCAGATGAGTTATCATTTATGTGTGAGTGCTGACCTCTATTGGCTAGTATGTCTTGTTGCAAAATACAGGTATGCCTGAAATGCCGAGTGAAAGGGATTTAATTTGAAATTGTACAGTCACTCTCTGCAGAAATACTGAAAATGGTTTAATCAATTTATTAAGTAATAAATTAATTTATTTTGTTAAATATGAACAATCAGTCACAATATGAGGAATATTTTTGATTCTTTTTGACAATTTATTTTGTTATATACTGCCAAAACTTGACTCTTTGATGATAGATTGTGAATGATTACTTGATTATTTCGCTCATTCATTTAAAATAAGTGATGATCTGACACCTGTCGAGCAATGTCTGTGTCAGTGAGAGGAAATGGTTTGCTTTTATGTTTATGTAACTTTCAGGTCGCATTGTGGCTGAGAGATGGTGGCAAAATGTATCTCTGTGTGTGCATGTGGGACTTCAAAAATTATAATGATCATGACAATTTTGTATTATAATTGTTTAAATATAATATTTTAATATAATTTAGACGCTTTGATGCGTGTGCGCATGCGCGAGTTTGCCGGAACGCTCAATGAACGGCTCAGCCTGGAATCCCTGATGCTGTGACGTAATGTGTAATGTGACGTATGTGTGTGATGTAATTCAAATGCTTTGATGTTTGCCCGAACGTTCTATGAATGCCTGATGCTGTGACGTAATGTGTGACGTCATTTTAAAAGCTTTGATCAGAGATCCTTGCTTTGATCTATGATCTGTGACGTGTGTGTGAGGTAAGCAATTGATATTATAAGTGTGGAAGAACGACTTCATTTCAGTCACTTTCCACAGGGACCTCAGACCACACAAACACAGAAGATCACCAGACAAGTTCACATTTTAGACAGTTTCGACCTCAAAGGTAAGTATTTAATATTATTATTATTATTATTATTATTATTATTAATAATTGCCATGGACCAATCCGAGATGACGCACACTATAGTTATCACACCGGAGTCTGTTCTGCCTATAGTGAACAGATTTTTTGAGCGAATCTCCCAAACACAGTGGAGTTTGTTAGCTGCAGAGACACTGGACTCAGGCACACAAGCTATACTGAGTGACATGCTGGCTGAAATTGTTCAGTCAGTCTCTGCAGACGTCCTGAAAATGATTTTATCAATGTTTCAGGACAACACTTCTCCAAATGATATCCTAACATATTTGGAGAATGTCCAACCTCTACTGGGAGACTCCCTCTCTGACAGCTTTGCCTCTGCTCTTCAGGTAACACAAGAGCAATGTGAGAGTGCTGAAGAGCTGACAGAGATGGTGGAGAGTGAAGTTGCTGCCAAGGTAAAATCTGCTTTATCTGTGGTCAGCAACACCTCTGTTTGGCCATCAAAGCCTGCCATTTTTGTCTCTGGCTCTTTCACCAACACAGCGTCTCTTCATGACATGGTGATTCATGCTGTCAAATGTCTGAAAAGACTTTTAGGAAAGGTGAGCAGCCAGTGCCTGGGACTATTTAGAAGGGAAAAGGTGTCTGAGTATTTCCTAGAAAGAAGCTCTGAATCTCCCATACCTATGCTTGTAATAGCAGAGGCAGAGAGGTGTGATTCAGCTCAGAGCGTAAAATCTAGGATCTCTGTTCCCTCTGCGACTCAGGCGGTGACCGACATCCTCCTCAGATGGTCTGGTAAGACACCAGAGATGGAGCAAGAGGAGGAAAATGTCAGTGCTTCTCTGGATGCTCATTTTGCAGCATCAGACATTGTCAGGACCATAAATAAGGACCTTTACTACACAGACGATGGACCCTCTCCCTGCGGCAGTGAGAAAAGTACCTCAATGAAGCCTCATTTCAATATGGGGTTGATCATTAATAAGGTAAAAGACTTTTTTCAGTCTTCAGAAGTTGAGATCAGCCAAAAAGTTAAAAGCTCTAGCTTTTTGAAGTTTGCTCAACAGCAATTTGAAAAGATGAAGACAGAGCTCAGGGCCACATTCACTGAAGAAGATCAGTACTCCCTTGTCACATTGCAATCGTATCCAGGTTCCCCCCGGCCTCGATCTGCACAAGATGCAGGCATTGATCAGACTTGTGATGAATCTTTGCCAGGAGTCCCACAGTCTCCCAGGTGCCAATCCGACCCTGAGACCTACAAGAGGCCATTACGTACTGTGACAAAGCAGCAGTCTTCTGAAATGGATTTTGAGACCATCAAAGGTGATGTTGACTGCTTGTTCAACAATCTAATCCAGCAAGAGAATTCATCAGCAGGTGACCGCAAAACTGTGGGAATTGCCAGTAGCGAGGTCAGGAAGTTCTCAAAGGAACTGACTGACAAAATGTACGAGCAAATGATGATTGGCCTGAGATATCGGATTCCCAGTGTTCAAACAGGAAGATGTCTCTCTGACTCTGTCATCTCTGTGGTCAGAAGGAAAGTGGATTACAGTGGTTACAACTATTCTCCTGATATTCTTTACGCCATCACAGAAGACACAGTGGGAAAGTACTTGCAGCAGGTGCTTCTCTGGTTGGTGAAGTTATCAGAAGAAGCATGTCACAGCGACCAAGTATCTGGTGCAGTCAATGACATCAATGACTTAGTGACAAGAATGATGACCCCAACCCCAGAAGAAAACCAGAGTAAGGAAGAGGCGTCCCCTGAAGCCATCTGCGGTCAGACTACAACACCCTTGGGTTCAAGTGAGGCAAAAAGACCTGAGCTTTCCTCACAGAGAAGCTTAGGGTTGGCAAAACAGACAAAGGACACGCGAGTTAATCCTAAATCTCCTCACAGCCAAAAACTTGGTTGGTTTGGTGCTCGCTCTCAGCGTTTCAGGCGCCATGTTGATAGTCGGGTTTTGATTTTACGCAAAATGAAGTCAAAGAATACCTCATCGACGGCAAGGAACTGCATCACTGCTCTGCTCGATAGGATTCTTATGAAAGCCCCTTGGAAAAGCAGAACCTCTGTGGCGATGGCAGATATCAAGACCGTTGTCAAACGTCTGTCAGAACAGTTGGAGAACCTGCCATGTTATGTCAAGTTAACACAAGAGGACTTGGAAGAATTCAACAGGGCTGTGATGAAGGACCTTGAAAATGAGTTTGGCTCTCAAGGGGAAATATTGAAAGCTGCAACTGCACCGGACGATAGATCTTTTGATGAGGCTGTTTTAAGCAGTCTGGAAATCCGGCTGAATTCCCTCCAAGGTCCAGACCCTGAAGCCGTCTGCAGTCAGACTACAACACCCTTGGGTTCAAGTCGGACAAATAGCATTAAGTCTTCCTCACAGAGAAGCTCAGGGTCGGCACAACAGAGAGGGCCGCAAGAAAATTGTAGATCACCTCGCAGCCAAAAATCTACGTCCAGCCGCAGTGAAAGTCATCGCTCTCAGCATGTCAGGAGCCATGTTGATAGTCAGGTTTTGACTTCATGCAAAGAGAAGTGTTCACCAGCCTCACACCGCTCTCCTGCAGCATCTTGTGCCAGTAAGATGACCCACTCAGGAAAGTCAGATGAGGTACTGTTGTCGACCAATACCTCATCTGAATCAAGGTGCTTCATCACTGCTCTGCTCACAAGGATTCTTATGAAAGCTCCTTGGAAAAGCAGAACCTCAGTGGCCATGACAGAAATCCAGACGGTGGTCAAACGTCTGTCAGAAAAGGTAGAGGAGGAAGAGGACATGCCAAGATGTTCTGTCAGGACAACCCCAGAGGACCTGAAACAATTCAACAAGGCTTTAATGAAGGACCTTGAAAATGAGTTTGGCTCTCGAGAGGAAATATTGAAGGCTGCCACTGCATTGGACGACACATCTTTTGATGAGGTTGTTTTAAGCAGTCTGAAAATCCGGCTGATTTCCCTACAAAGTCCAGCCCCGAAGTCCAGAGTCTCTCGTTTTTTTTCAGCAGTTGGAAAAAATGTAGCAAAGCCTTTCAGGTGGTTCAAGTCTTGCAGCTGCATTGCCTAGATGAACATCCCTGTCCCTTTTTCCATGGCTTTGCTTCTTTTTACACCTTAAAGCATCATGCATTCATCTTGATGGAAACAATTTAATAGGTTCAACATCACACCTTCTATCTCACCTGATTTAGGTCAGATGAGGTAGAGGGTAGTGATTTAAACATTGTTACGATACCTATAAAAATTCTTTCCATCAAGATGAGTGCCATTAAAGACCTTTCTCACAGTGGGCATTTTACATATAATAGCAGCTGGTCCATTTAGGTGTGTTGGTAAGCCACATCTAAATCAAACACAGTTAAACTTGTGTCAAAATGTCTGCTGTGAGAAACGTCATGACATAGGGTTTACTCCGAGTGCTTCGGTTTCTTCCCGGTTTTTCAATTCACAGCATTAAAAAAATAGGCGACACAGTGTTTAACACTGTCATTGCACGATGGGTACGGTTTACATGAGGTTTTCTCTGGGTTGCTCCAGTTTCCTCCAGAATTTTGTGTCACAACAAAAAAAAAAAACCCACAGAGGTGCAGTGTTAAAACTGTGTACAGTTTTAGGTAAGATAACATCAGCGTCCCTGTTCCCGTTCCTGCTTCTTTCAACACCTTAAAGCTTCCTGCATTCATCTTGATGGAAACACTTCAATGGGTTCAACATCACAGATGAGTGCCATTAAAGACCTTTCTCACAGTGGGCATTTTGACAGAAAATAGCAGCTGTTCTATTGGTAAGCCACATCTAAATCAAATACAGTGTCTCTGATGTCAAATTGTCGCTGTGAGAAATGTCAAGACATAGGGTTTACTCCGAGTCCTTCGGTTTCCTCCCACATTTCTTTTAGATAACACCATAAAAAACACAGAGGCACAGTGTTAGATCTCTGTCTTCACAGCAATAGTTAGGATTAGCTTTTTGAATTTTGTGTTTTTTGTTTTAAAAGTCAGTTAGTTTTAATTAGTTAGTTAGTTAGTTAGTTTTTAGAGGGAGTTTGCTAGTTTTCATTCGGTTTTTTTTTAATGCTTGGTTTTTTAGTTAGTTAGTTAGTTACAACGACATCTATTGCACGTCTGTCCGTCCTGGGAGATGGATCCCTCCTCTGTCGCTCTCCCTGAGGTTTCTTCTTCTTTTTTCCCCTGCTAAAAGGGTTTTTTAAAGGAGTTTTTCCCTGGCCGATGTGAGGGTCTAAGGACAGAGGGTGTCGTACCATGTACAGTCTGTGAAGCCCTTTGAGGCAAATCTGTGATTTGTGATTTTGGGCTATATAAATAAAATTGATTTGATTTGATTTGATTTAGTTAGTTAGTTAGTTAGTTTTTAGAGGGAGTTTGCTAGTTTTCATTAGGTTTTTTTTAAATGCTTGGTTTTAGTGTAGTTTTAGTTAGTTAGTTAGTTAGTTTTTAGAGGGAGTTTGCTAGTTTTCATTAGGTTTTTTTAAATGCTTGGTTTTAGTTTAGTTTTAGTTAGTTAGTTAGTTAGTTAGTAACTCTGCCAGAGTGTCTCTTTTGAGTCACTTTTGCCGGTCCCAAGCCCGGATAAAAGAGGAGGGTTGGAATTGTTACATAAAAAGAAAAACAAGAATCAATTACAACTACATGGTCAAATATGCAAATTTGATCATTTGCATTACCTTGTCAGCTACATTTAGGCTTCCAACATCATAAAAGTGGTGTTTGTGAAGATTATCCAGCTTATTTTCTGCAATGATCCGAAACACAATGCAAAAATCCTATTGGCAAATTCTCAATAGACCTTGTGGCAATTCTAACTTCTTCTCTTAATTTTGTTTGCTCTGTATTATTATACGAGGTGATATTTTGTCTAATGGAATTAATTAGAAGACATGAAGTGCATCCGCCACTCTGAACACCTCAGTAGGTCCCCACTCGTCTTCTCTGCATACATATAAGTTGGCAGACTCGTGCATTAGCTGTGTACCACTGTCTCTTAAATTATGATGAATAAAACATTCTTTCTACAAAAGAAGATTTCCCCCACAGACAGACAACCAGACAAAAATATTCAAAGGGTATTATCTAATAAAATGCCAGATTTCTTAAGCCTTCTTCATGAGCACCACACAAGCACGTGGTCTAAACTCACCAAAAAAGGTTTGGAAACATTATTTCGGTCAATTATTTCTCCCTTTTAATAATAGCAATTGAGTTTGTGTGTGCTCCAAGTATCAAAATGCCACGTTTGTCCCTTCAGGATAAGGTCTGTGCAACAGGGCAACTGGAAGCTGGTGTTCTGGTGCGCAGACAGCATTATTTGGTGTACCCTTCCCCAGATCTGTGGCCAGATACAATCGCGTCTCTGAGGTCTCAAGACAATTCCTTGGACTTAATGTCTGGGTTTGTGCTCTGACATGCACTATCAACTGTGGGACCTTTATATAGTGTGCCTTTCCAAATCATGTCCAATTATTTACCACAGGTGGACTCCAAACAAGTTGTAGAAACATCTCAAGTGGCAACAGGATGCACCTGAGCTCAGTTTTGAGTGTCACAGCAAAGGCTGTGAATACTTCTGTACTCCCTTCTGCACAAACTTGGGCAAACCTGTCCTTGTGTTTTTTTTCTGTCCCTCAGAAGCAGAGGCTGACTCAACCCAGATGAGCTGACCTTCTCTGAGGGCGAGGTGATCGTGGTGGATGGAGAGGAGGACCAGGAGTGGTGGGTCAGTATCTCTCATGCTGCAGGTTCCAGTGTTTCAGGTGTTCTGGATACTTGTTCCCAGATTAAAGCACAAAGCGCTCCCAGTCCAGCTCTGCTCCACCACGTGGATGTCAGTGCTCTCTGTAACCATGGTGACCAAAGCAGAAAGCCATGACCTCATCCTGGCTGATGTCCCCTCTCCTCCTTTTTTTCCGCCTGCTGCTGCTTCCTCTGTGGAGCCCCTTGTGTGAACATGGACCAGCTGCAGCTTGTTTTCCTCTGAGCCACCTCTGCAGAAATGACCGTATTTAGTCACTCTCTCTCTGCATGGACCCTGAAGTCCCCCGAGGTCCTCACCATGCTCCCACTCTGTCCTGTATTCAGCAGCATTATCACTCTTTGTGTTTGTCAAATATCCAGATGAAAGACAGGATGAAGTGAGCTGCAGTGGTCGTCCCTGTGGTGCTTTAGATGGAACTTAAGTTGGTCTCTTCTCTGGAAAACATCAAATGAGAAGCTACCAAGTTTCATTTTAAATTCTGAGTTTAAAACTATTTCATTTATTGTTTTCAGTTTAGACTGTATCCACATAATGGCTCAGTATTCTGTCTTTATCTCTATAATGAAGTCGTGTTTAATCTTTGTTGGAGCAGAAACATGTCCTAGCTTTTTATTTTCAGGTATAGAGGACCTTTAAAATGACTTAAATGGCCATAATAAGTACCTTCTTTATCGGGCAAGGTAATAAACTGTGTAAATGTCATTCCAAATGTTATTTAGATGTTAGTTGTGATTTGGCCTCTCATAATCCTCTCTGTGTGATCCAGTTAGTTAGTTAATTAGTTAGTTTAGTAGTTTAGTAGTTTAGTTAGGCTACAAGTCAACACTGATGTTGTGATTCATCATAAACTGCTTTCAGCTTGTAATTTCTGTATCTGTAATAGCTATTTTCAGTTTGTAGACATTTTACACATGTATTCCTAACTAAACATTTTATGACAAATAATGAGTCATGTGCACATACATATTCAGTGGGAAAAGGCAGATCAGTCTTGTGATTTTAAGAATAGATATTGAATCTTTCAATAAACCCTGGCCTGATGTTTAGTGGTGTTTTAGTATTAGTGTCTTTGTGCTCTGGATGACTTATTTTGCTTATTTTATGGTAGTTTTGTACTACTGCAGTCAAGCTGTCAAATTATTTAGAGTTTCAGTGACATTGCTAGGGTTGCAATATTCAAGTCGGAAACTTTCCATGGGAATTTATGGGGATTAATGAAGTTTCTATATGCAGAGAAACTAACTTTTTACCATATCACAAGCAGATATAATCTATAGATTTTCCAAATAAATACATGAATTCTTCAAATAAATACTATGTGGCTAACAAGTTAACTGATTGGGAAAGGAGCTGTGACTATGTGGGCTGTGTGATTTAGGGTTAGAGAACAACTCTAACTCTAACTTATAAAATAGATGTTTTCACACAAAGAATGAATGAGTTAGCCAGGTATGAACTGTGTACTTTGTTCTAAGCTACACTGTAACAAAAATGTGAATAAAAAAAGTCTGGCAGCAGAAGTTGCCAAACACTAACCATCATATAACATTAGACAACCATAAGTTATTTTACAGATATTTAAAAACAAACAAACAAACAAAAACAGATAATATACAGTCAATATCTGTATTTAAAAATATCTATGTGTAAATAACTAAAGGGTTGTTCTACTTTAATATGACAGCATTTGCTGTCCTGGCCACTATAAAGTGGTTGATGCCTCTGATGGCAACCAAAGCCAAAGAAAGGCAAAGACAGTTTGATCCAGTAACTGTTAATGTGGAGCTGTGCTCACATTAAAGCATGCAGTCCTTTGTCTCAGACAGTGCACTCATTTGACTGAATTCCTGTTTAATGTGATACTGGCAAATTATCTGTACATATGACTGAAGAGTGTTGCTTATTGCAGTGCTGGTTACAGTTCAATTCACTTGGCATACAATGTTCTTTTAACTATTCAATAAAACCTATTATTGTTTTTTGTGTGCATTCCCCCCAAATAAGTTAACTTTATTATTAAGTTCCAGAGCCTATGTTTCTTTGGAAAATTTCCATAAATTTCCCTGAAATGTTCCGACCCTTTGCAGCCCTAGACATCACTTCATAGTTACTGAAAAAGTAAAGGTGACACTGAAAGCAAAAGGAGAAATTGTATTTAAAGGTGACACCCTGGGTTAAAAAAAATGTATTTGTTATATTTATATTATATATATTATATATGTAAATGTATTTGGCACCTAAGCTACTTAATAGTTTGAAAAAAAAAAAGTCATGGAAATCTTACATTTTATAATATGGGACCTTTTTAATCAAGAAAATGATCAAACAAAACAAAAGCAGTCCACATCTTTTACTGTACCAGATCAAATTATTTAAATCCTTTCATGCTGCCCTTTTTTCAAACCTACCATAACAGGACTGTGTTGAAAAGGAGGACAGAAAACTGAGGAATGGAAATGTTAATGTACCACATTAAGTACCACGACGGTAAACATATTTTTCCTCCAAAATCTTTCATCTGCCTCCAACAGCCTGTTAGGATTTATGTGGTTTCTGCAAGTCAAAAGGATTCAATGCATTATGAATCACTAAATTATTAAACATTAAAAAAAACGTAAAAAATATCAAGCTTTTGAACCAAGAATGTATCAGTTTTTGTTTTTTTGTTGCAACAAAAGTAAATAAATCCCACAAATAAAAAAGTATCCTCTCACAGTTAAAGCTTCTTTGTAAAATGTACCTTCAAGTCAAACATGTGACTGTTATTGTACCAATACTGTTCATCTCAGAAAAACACATCTAAACATTAAAAGATATGAAGAAGAACCAAACGTGCATGTCGTCAATTATGTGTACCGTGTTTCTGAACGTCTCCCATGTATTACTGACACATGAGTGGGTTCAAACATTATGTACCGTTTCCTACCAACATTAACATCAAATATGATTCATTAACATTGTATACTGTATTACAGTGCTTTAAGAAACACAACCATTTCCTTTTATTCCAAACTTTCCTCGTTTGTTCCTGGCTTTATGTGAATGTGTGAGGTTAAGAGACCCTTCATACCTTCTAGTAAAGCTCTGTTTAACAAATCTGGGTGATATGAGGCATATGTCACAGGAATTTTGTTGCACTTAACTCTCGATTGTCGGTGATGTTGTCCAATGTGTTTTTGCTGTGATTGGATTTGTCTGACAGTTTCCACAGAGACAAAGAGACTTTCCAAAAAGAAAAATAAACTTACTGAATAACTAAGAAAGGAAATAATTCAGACATTTCACAGAAGTTCTTTCTCAACTGAAGAACAGCGGTGGAAAAAGTATTCAGATCCTTTACTTAGGTAAAAGTACCAAAACCACACTGCAGAATTACTCCACTAAAAGTAAAAGTCCTGCATTCAAAACTTACTCAAGTAAAAGTACAAAGGTATAACCACCAAAATGTACTTAAAGTATCAAAAGTAAAAGTACTCATTATGCAGAATGGACCCACTCACATTGTTTTATATACTCTAAATATATTATTACATTATTTGTATTGATGGTTTTATCTAAACAGGGTTTTACTGTTATTAAGGTAGAGCTAATTTTAACTACTTAATATACTGTAAAATGCTTAATTACTTTAAATGTACCATGTTTTTCATGTTAAATCTCAACCTGAAAAGTAACTAAAGTCGTCAGCTAAATGTAGTGGAGTAGAAGTATAAAGTTACATTAAATGGAAATACTCAAGTAAAGTATAAGTACCTTAAAATTGTACTTAAGTACAATACTTGAGTAAATGTACTTAGTTACATTCCACCACTGCTGGAGAACGAAAGGGACATATAATGTCACATAAACTAATGTAGAAAGGCTTGAATCAGGATTTCTGGCAGACACAGATTTGTCCTCTTGTTAATTTCTCTAGAAGAAAAACAGAGTTGGAGGAAAAGGAAATGGTTGCATTTTTTCTGGAAATCTGATTTACGGTTGCTGGTTTTGCAGTTGTTTCATTTTTCTTCCAGACAGATGTCAGCTCTGGTCCTTCTCCCTGCTCTCAGGATTTGTCTGATGTCAGAGCGCAGTCGAATGAAGCCGACAGCACCTTGCAGATGGACTGAGCCTGCTCCTGTTCAGACAAGATGATGATTAACACATGGGAAATGCCTCAAATTCAGAAAAAATGTCTCATTTTATACTGTGTCACACTCACAGAGCTGCTGCACTGGTACACCCAGATGCTGCACTCCTCCTGCTTTGCATCGGTGGTTTTGAGGGCCAGGAGGTTCTTCCCTGCGCCCAGGCCGTCATCGTAACACAGCATGCGCACGATCAGGTACAGAGGGTGGCGGTGCAGCACATCCTGGACCAGAGGTACGATTAAAAGAAGCACTTCAGCGTACATTTCTTCATTTGTATTACTGCCTTAAAAAAGAAAACCATCACTGATCATGTGGCTTCAGAGTTGTAAATAAAAGGGTTTTCAATGGCTGATGGAGATATTAAGAGAGCAGGATGGCTTGATAAACAACACAAATTCCAATAAAAGTTTTGATGAATCAAAAGAAAAGAAATGGATGCTGGTAGTTTTGTACTACTGCAGTCAAGCTGTCAAATTATTAAGTGTTTCAGTGACATTGCTAGGGTTGCAAAATTCAAGGTAGAATCTTTCCATGGAATTTATGGGGATTAATGTGGTTTCTATATGCAGAGAAACTTTTTACCATATCATAAGCAGACATAATCCATAGATTTTCCAAATAAATACATGAATTCTTCAAATAAATGCTATGTAGCTAGCAAGTTAACTGATTGGGAAAGGAACTGTGACTATGTGGGCTGTGTGATTTAGGGTTAGAGAACAACTCCTTTATAAAATAGATGTTTTGCAACAAAGAAGGAGTTAGCCAGGTATGAACTGTGTACTTTGCTCTAAGCTACACTGTAAAAAAACAACAAAAAAGTGAAGACAAAGTGAAAAAAAAAAAGTCTGGCAGCAAAAGTTGCCAATCACTTACCATCATATAACAGTAGACAACCGTAAATCATTAGATTAGAGGGTTGTTCTAGTTTAATATGACAGGAATATGACTGATGGAGATATTAAGAGAGCAGGATGACACGATAAACACAAATAAAAGTTGTGATGAATCAAATTCTAACTCCAAAAAAGAAATGGCTGCTGCTGATATTTTTTGGTAGTTTTGTGCTACTGGCCCCATATTATACATGGCTCACTTATTAATTTATTTGTAACTTTTTCAGTTTTGTAAAAAATTGCTGTATAAACTCAGTCAAGCGCGACACCCACTAGCAGTGTTTCCTACCCATGTAGCTCATAGAAATAGCTAATCTAAATAAAAAATTTAAAAAAACGGTTTAATTTCTACATTGTATTGTCATTACGTTATCTCTATTTGTCCTCTTATGTCTGTGTATCTGTCTGCTCATTTACAATTCTAATTTCTTACAGACCAACCCTATAATGAATGTGTCTAAGTATTCATTATTCATGTTTATTTTCATATTATGTACATTCATATTGTATTGACGGTGTATTCACTGTAGAGTGACGTAGATGTACATACACAAATGTACAAGTGAACAGTGTGTTTACCGGTTGTTTTTGTTAGTTTTTTTCACCTCGAGGTGTGTGTACAATATGTTCAAGTGGAAGGAGTAGCTGGGAAAGGCTTTTATGCCTGTATGTTAAAATAAAATTAAAAAAATAAATGGAAATGTTAATTCCAAATAAAAATAATAGATAAAAATTGCTGCATTTTTTCTTACTATTTTAATATTTAATTATTATTATTATATATACACTTATTGGATTTATTTATTTATTGTATTTTTTACATTTTTTTGTTTTGTTTATGGAATTGATTCAGTTTGATAATACGACCACTAGATAGATACGATTCACTAGATAATACAACCATAGGGAAGGGGCTCTGTTAGAGCAGGAACATGGATGGTGAATATATTCTGTCTATCCAAGTGGATCTGTGATTTATTTCATATTAATGACTTTAAATGTCAATAAAAAAAGATCTTGAGAAACAAAAAAAAAGTAATCTCAAAGTGTATCAGAGATTGCTGAATTGCTGAAGTCAGCAGCTTTGTGCAGAACCCTGTCCAAACCATAAATTGATGCAGAGTTCATAACCATGCTGTTTGGCTGTATTGATGAACCAGCAATACTGCAGAGTCTAATCAATGAGCATTCAATCTGCAGGACAGTATATCACTTTTTCTATTCTTTTCCTCTACTCACACACTGGTCCAGAGAAGCCACTTTGACTCCGTACTTTGAAACTCCCAGAATCATCTCTTCGTCTCCGGGCACGAAGGGCAGCTTTCCATCTTGCTGTGAAAAGGAGCAGAATATTTATAGCATATAGAATAAATGAATGATACAGACAGCTGTTGGCTCCTCCGGCTCCTTACTTGAGTGGCATCGATGTAGTTGATGAGGTCCAGAGGCTCCTGGAGGGTCTTACTCATATCAAACTGTAACTTCTCGATGGATCCCACATACTTCACCCGGAACTCAGCACATGTTTCAGATGC
Organism: Centropristis striata; assembly: GCF_030273125.1. Taxonomy (NCBI): domain Eukaryota; kingdom Metazoa; phylum Chordata; class Actinopteri; order Perciformes; family Serranidae; genus Centropristis; species Centropristis striata. The sequence goes on from NC_081532.1 coordinate 28,235,410, forward strand.
ACTGTTACCTAAAAAAATTCAGTCAGAAAAGAAAAGGGGTGAAAAAACTGTGACATCAACAGTGGTGGAAAAGGTATTTAGATCTGTTACTGGAGTAAAAGTACTAATACCACACTGTGAAATTACTCCACTACAAGTAAAGTCCTGCTTTCAAAAATTACTTAAGTACAAAAGTATCAGCATCAAAATGTACTTTAAGTATCAAAAGTAAAAGTACTCATTATGCAGAATGGACCCACTCAGACTATTTTATATTCTAAATATATTATTACATTATTTGTATTGATGCTTTAATGTAAGCAGTGCTTTAATTTTGTAAAGATGGGGCTTATTTAACTACTAAATATACTGTTATGAGATTTAATGAATATAAAAAAGTGAATCACTTTAAATTCATTGTATATTTTATGGCAGGGATTCCCAAAGTGTGGTGCGGGCACCCCCAGGGGTGCACGGGCTGCCACTAGGGGGTGCGCAAGATGAAAAATGTAATGGCGGTCTGATAATTACACAATTACATTTTTTCTCCCACACAATAAAGACGTGTAAATAAACATTTCCTTTGTAAAATGTAAAATCAAAAACTGTAATATTAATTAATTAATAAATGCAGGCTATTCAAAATGCACTTCTTCTTAAAATGAAGCGTGGAAGAAGTTATCTTCTTCCATTTTTCTCACCTGTGTTATGATGACGGGGTTGTGTAACCTCCATTTAAACTTGCTGCAATTTTTGTTCAACGCGGCTCAAAATATTATAACATTTTCCCAACTAATCTGCTTTCTGCCCCTGATCCTGAGCCTGTCATCATCCTCTTTGCTCTTAAAAGTGGAAGCTTGCACATAACTTTGTTGCATTATATTGAAACTGTGTTTCAGATGAATTCAAATGCAAGAGTGCATTGTTGTGATCGTGATTATTTTATTATATGTGTGTTCTGGTCATTTGAGCATGATTAAACATGCCGCCTTTAATATGGCTATAAAAAAGCTTATTGCAAATTTTTTTTTTTTTAAGGTGTGAGGGATTGGGGGTGCGTCAACCCAGTTGGGACATAGAAGGGGGTAAGCGCCTAAAAAAGTTTGGGAACCGCTGTTTTATGTTATATCTCGACCTGAAAAGTAACTAAAGCTGTCAGTTAAATGTAGTTGAGTAAAAAAGTACAATATTTTCCTCAAAATGTAGTAGAGTAGAAGTAAAAAGTTACATAAAATGGAAATACTCAAGTAAAGTACCTCAAAATTGTACTTAAGTACAGTATTTGAGTAAATGTACTTAACTACATTCCACCACTGGACTTCAATGAGTTTACTTACTGACCTGAGCTCTTGGTGGAGTCTGTATCGAGGCTGGCGACCGTGCTGGATCTGGAGAGCCCTCCCAAACTGGAGTCCACAGACTAAATGGAGACAGAGACACAAGAAGGTTTTGGCTCAACAAAAATGAAAATGGGTCTATCTCAACATTACATGTGTGTGTGTGTGTGTGTGTGTGTGAATGTGTGTGTGTGTGTGTGTGTGTGTTTTACTTTGCTTTTGGTGCTGATCTCACTGCTTTGCGAGCTGCTGCTGCTGTGGCGCTTTTTGACTTTCCGGAACATCCTTCACCATGACGACCGCATCCAGTCCTCCAGCCTCACCAAACCTGAATCTTCACAAACACAGGCCTTCTCAGGTCTCAACACAGGGGATGAATTATTGAATGTAAAACTCAGCACAGTCTAAATAATAAATAAAGGATAACCCAGACTGTGCACCTTCAGATGAGTAATACTATAGCCACGTATCGCAGGATTAAATTGTCACTGTAAATAAGATCAATATCTGTTTGTAATAGAGAACTGAGAACAACTCAAAGCTGTCATCACACACAAACAGAAATCCTAATGGAAATAATCACAAATACTAAAAAAACTATATCAGTTTCCAAGGCTAAATATTATGTGAATGCAATAGTTTTTGAAATGTTCTGCTGAAGATTGGCATCAATGTTTCACAAACAGCAATATCCTTGAAACATATATCCTCTGTAATCATGCTTAAATCAACCGCCATAACCAGAAACTAAGTAAAGATTCACTTTCAATTTATTGTACTTTCATTGTGTAATAGTAGCCTTACATTTAGAGAAATAGAGGATGTTTCATTCATTATTCAGCCTTTTTAATAGCTATAATCATCTCTGTACCTCTCTACCTCTGTTAGAGAACATCAAAAAGAAAAAAAAACCTAAACATTACAACCAAAAATTAAGATAAAGCTATTTATTCTGTGGGTGTCTGCATTTATTTGCTCTGCAGTACTTGCATTACAAAGATCGCAAAATCTAGATATGCAAAAGCCAAAGATTACATAACAGTTGATGAAATTTTCAAAAAATAGATATCAGTAAGGTAAAATCCAAATATATAAAACATATACAATGCTAAAAACAGGTAGTAAGTATAATGATAAAAATAAAACATGAGTTTTTTTAAGAAACAATAACTAACTGAAACTGTATTTTTGTGTGTGGTTACAAAACTAACTCAGATTACGGTGAAAATGTCCTTTTTCGTCTTTGTCAACTTTTTTCATTCATAAATTTTTTTGGTTGATATGAAATAAATTTCATCTATCTGGTTTTGTGAGTTAATAACCTTATTGGGGCTGAGATGGATAAGGCAAAGGAAATAAAGGCAACATATACTGTGACCTTTTTGAATCTCGCACCCAACAAATACCCCATTACAAAAAACTGATAACTTAACTAAAACTAGGAATTTTTCAAAAACAATTAAAACTAATTAAAACTAGCAAACTCCCTCTAAAAACTACTTAAAACTAAATGAATTTGAAAACAAAAAGTCACAACAAAATTAAAATTAAAACTAATGAAAAATCGAACAGAATCATAGCCTTGGTAAGACTGTATACTTTCGTTAAGGTTTTCGTATTGCACATTGTACACATGGTTAATATATTAATACAGAATGTTTGTACTCTGCTGATAAGACACTGTAATGAATATAACCTTTGTGGTGTTTAAAATATCAAGTCAATGTCCAGACAGGTGTTGATTTAAATGCTATAGTTTGCAGTGGTGGAAAAAGTATTCAGATCTCTTACTTAAGTAAAAGTACTAATACCACACTGTAAAAGTCCTGCATTCAAAACTTAGTGAAGTAAAAGTACAAAAGCATCAACATCAAAATGTACTTAGAGTATCACAAGTAAAAAGTACTTGTTATGCAGAATGGAATCACTCAGATTGTTTTATATATTCCAATTATATTATGAGATTATTTGCATTGATGCTTTTATGTACGCAGTGTTTCAATTTTGTAAATATAGGGCTCATTTAACTACTTAATATACTGTTATAAGATTCAATTAAAAAAGTCTTATCTTTTTAAATGGATAAGATAAATCTCGACCTGTAAAGTAAATGTAGTGGAGTAAAAAGTACAATATTTGTTTCAATATGTAGTTGAGTAGAAGTATAAAGTTACATAAAATGGAAATACTCAAGTAATCTACAAGCACCTCAAAATTGTATTTAAGTACAGTACCTAAGTAAATGTACTTAGTTACTTTCCACCACTGGTAGTTTGTGGAAGTCAGTAAGGTTAACTGCTGGTGAAGTCACAAAGGGGCACCAATTAAACTGGAAACCAGTTTATCCATTACACCTGCTGCTGTAACAATATCTTCTTCCTCCATCGTGTCAGAAGAAAAATAATACTGGTACTGTTTGTGATGGAGCTGGAGGGTGTGCTGTACCGAGGTGAGGGTGGTGGGCATGAAACATTTACAACAGAGACCCCCACGACACAAATTAGACACCAGAATCAACAAGTTACGATTCATTTGAACGCATCATTCATTAAGCTAACATGCTAAGCAGAAAACACTACTTGTTGTCTATATTGACCTATGATATTGACACTATAATGTACATGCTGAAAGAAAAGCCAATATTTGGATGAAACTCATCCTACTCCACCTTAAATATCCCCCACCGCTTTTATTCTCACACTGAGGTTAAAAAGCCTCCGAGGCAGGGTTTGCGAACACAAACACAATATAGAGTTAGCAACAAAAGACGCCAGTTTGTACTGAAACCGTCTCAATGTACACTTTAGAGATAATTATCTTTAAAGAAGCTTTCTGTTTACCTTCACTTTGACTCTTCAGCTTCCCTTTGAGTTTCACAGCCTACACCCAACACCACTTAAAGGGGACGCGGCAAAAAAACTACCTCTAAAAAGTTTAATCTTGAGCCGAACAGCCTGTGGATAATAGATGGATTGTAAAATGTGTATACAATGTTTTTTTTACAATATTATATTTATGATAACAGTGACAGTTTTAACATTAAGTCATAAAAACCGGCCAACGGCTGTCCCGGAACTTGTGTGTGTTTCAAAGGGTTTCTTTATCTCGTCGGCTGTATTTTTGCACGCCGCCGGATGTGACGTCACAAGGAGCCTCTCCCCCAGTGTCATTCATTTAGCGAACAAAATGAAGGGATTATTTTTATTCTGTTTTTTAATTTGAGCTGCAAAAATTGAACACACATGGCGACAAAACGCAAAATCGAGGTGATCGTCCCTGCAGAGGAGAGTGATCAGCTGCTCATTCGCCCTCTGTGAGTGTTTATATTTCCAGTTGTTACAGGTTCATACATCATCCATAATAATTACAAGAAATATGCAATGATGTTTTCTTGTGCATATACAGTGGTGCTGGTCAGGAGGTTGGGAGGTCATGCATCATCCTGGAATTCAAAGGAAGGAAAATTATGGTAAATATTTTGTCTGCACGCCAATTTAGGTGTTTAGTTGTGACTGCAAGCTGCAATGTGACTTCAGACAGAGAAAATGCATTGGTAACTGGCACTAGATAAACATCAATAACAATATTCCTTAATCCAACAACAGATCTATATTAAAGAATAGCATTGACTACTAATGAGCATGCAATTATATGTTCTTACTTTTTTTAAGGCTCTCAAAATCAGAGTAGGGTTTATTGGTGTTTGGTGCATAAAATAAAAAGATTCAGAAAAATATTAAGCAAAGTACTACAACAGTAGAGAGTATAAATATTGAAGCGTTGTGCAAAAGTCAACAGTCTATAGGCGGCGTTCCAATGTTTCAATAATTTTATTGCTGTTTAATTGAATCCTTTTGAAAAAAAATCTTTACTGATGTTATTCACTATATTGGAGGGAATTATTGTTATTTTCATGAAAAACTATGTGAATAAAACTGATATGTGCAACACACTATCTACCTCGTCTATACCATTTGTAGTATATTCACTGGTAATTTATCCATTTTTATATTTATTTATGACATCACATGTCCTTGTTTTACTCCCTGTTTTAGTTCAGCGTTCTACTGTATTTTTAAATGTTTTACTCATGTTTGTTTTGTTGTTATAATTGCTTTAACTATGCACTTTAAGCATTGGCACTCCCAATTTAATTTGTATAGTTGACAAATAATGACAATAAAGGCTATTTGATTGTTATGATTGATTCAATTATCATAGTGTGATTTTTATTTATTTAAGGATCTTGACCCAACAAAGTTTCTTTTTTCTTAAGCCTGTAGAATATGATTTCAGGTTGTAAGATCTCTGCAGCACCTCAATACTTAAATCAGAATTACACATTTTCCCCTTTAACAAATATTGTGTCCCCTACAATTATGACATATTGCACTCACCCATATGATTCTGATAAAATCTCTATTAATTGTCCAGCACAGTGCTGTGTTAATTCAGTGTACCCAGGGCTCTCTATAAATCAAAACTGATCAGTGGTGGAAGTATTCAGATCTCTTACTGAAGTAAAAGTACTAATACCACACTGTGAAATTACTCCACTACAAGTAAAGTCCTGCATTCAAAACTTACTGAAGTAAAAGTACAAAAGTATCAGCATCGAAATGTACTTAAAGTATCAAAAGTAAAAGTACTCGTTATGCAGAATAAACCCATTCAGACTATTATTCTAAATATATTATTGTATTATTATTATTGTTATTATTATTGATGCCTTTATGTAAGCAGTGTTGAATTTTGTTGGGGTGGGGCCCATTTTAACTACCTAATATACTGTTATATGGTTTATTTATAAAACTGCATAATCACTTTAATTTGAACATGTTTTTTAAATCTTTACCTGAAAAGTATTTAAGATGGCAGCTAAATGTAGTGGGATGAAAAGTACAATATTTGCCTCTAAATGTAGTGGAGTAGAAGTATAAAGTTACATAAAATGGAAATACTCAAGTACAATTACCTCAAAATTATATTTAAGTACAGCACTTAAGTAAATGAGTAAATGCATTAAATGTACTTAGTTATATTCCACCACTGGTATTGATGCATTATCCTGGGATAAGTAATGAATTAATATGAATATTTTGCAGCTGGACTGTGGTATCCACCCTGGCCTGGAAGGAATGGATGCCCTGCCCTACATAGACCTGATTGACCCGGCTGAGATAGACCTGCTGCTCATCAGCCAGTCAGTGTTCCCTCTTCTCTTTTAAGTCTCAACCAGATCTGTATTAGTCATTTTCTCACTAAGGCATTCCCTGCTTGTTTTTTTATTTTGAATATATTCTAAAACACAACAAAGTATATGTCATTTGCAAGGTTATAATAGTTTGGGATTTTTCATTAGTTTTAATTTCGTTGTGAATTTTTGTTTGTTTTTCTGCTGTTTGTTTCAATTAGGTTTTAGAGTGAGTTTGCTAGTTTAATAAGTTTGTTTGTTTTTTTGAAAATGCTTAGTTTGTTTAGTTTTTATTAGTTTTAGTTTTTTTGTAATGGGGTATTTGTTGGGTGCCAGATTCAAAAAGGTCCCAATAACTGTTGCCTTTATTTCCTTTGTCTTATCCATCTCAGCCCCAATAAGTTTATTAAATCATAAAACCAGATAGATTACATAGATTTCATATCAACCAAAAAGGTTTACGTATGAAAGTAGTTGACAAAGACGAAAATGAAGGACATTTTCAATATCATTTTAGTTTTAGTTAGTTTTGTAACCACCTCACAATACAGTTTCAGTTAGTTATCTTTTTTTGTGACAAACTTTTTATTGAACAGTTTGAATATTACATTATGAACATAATGCCATTGCCTTGCCATTAAGGATTTTAATAAGAGAGAAAAAAAGAGGGGAAAAAAGAGGGGGGTGTAGACAATACAGATACATAAAGACAGTATAATTCACAGTAACACCTTATATGCGAGCAAGTAATATTATGTCAGAAAGAGAACCAATAAGGGTGTCCCAGGCCTGCACTGTAGATGCCCGCGCTTTATGTATGACAGCCAGTGACCTTTTTAACCCATAAGAACCCAGACCCATTAATCCTTAAAGTAAAATTATGGGGGATATACCACAGACCAAGTGAACCAAATAGAACACATTTATGATGTTTTAATTTTTTTTTTAAATCTACCCCTAAATGTCAAAGATCTGTGATATGACATATGTGTTAGATTTGGCGTTTATGGAAGTTCTGTTTATGATATTTCTTATTTTAAAATAAATAAACTAGACACCTTTTCTGCTCACAGAAACACAAATTTGCCTTTTTCTTTGCATCGCCACAACATATATCGAAATTGTGACAGGATAGGATTATTTTTTGTTTATATTTGGTCAAATGTACTTAGAATTAGAATTGTTAAATGGGTTTAAACTTAGCCTAGTAACAAAAAAAAAGCTTTTTGAATTTAGCTACTTTTCCACATTTCTGTTTCCAGTCACACACATATTTTGGAGAAGTCACTTCTTGTCACAGTCAAACAGTCTTGCTAAGGGATTTAATGAGTTAAGGTGAAGCATAAAGCTGAATATGGGAGATTCTAGAAGATTTAAAGTGTTTGTTACAAGCGTGTCACCGTGGGTTCTTATGGGTTAAAAGAGCAATGTCTCTAAAGGCATTTAGCCATTCTTTAGCTGATGGGGTGTCTGGGGAAAACCATGAGTATATTGTGGTTTTCTTAGCAGCAGTCAATCCTGCAAATATAATTTTCCTCTGTGCCAATCTGGTATTGCCACTAAGTCATCATGGAATTAGGGTTGTCAAAAGTATCGATACTCAAAAAAGTATCGATACTAAAACGTTGTATCCGGATACAATACTCATTTTCAAAAGTATAGAGTATCTGAAGCTTGTTTTCATAGTTGCAGATTCTTTTTGCACAACTGTTTTTTTTTTATAAATATTTAACCTGTGGTTCTGTTAATTTTTACATGTTGCATTTTTCTTGTTAATAAAAATATATCTGTTAAATTTTGGGGTCTTTGTTTTTATCCTTGTGGTATCGAAAATGGTACCGAGTATCGAATATTTTCCTGAGTATCGGTATCGAGTTGAACATTTTAGTATCGTGACAACCCTACATTGAATAGAAGTAGAGGGGGATGCATCGGGATGGGAACCCCTAAAATATTTTCAAGGCACCTATGCACTTTGGACCAAAGGCCAGACACAGAGAGACATTCCCAAAAAACATGAAGATATGTGCCAACATTGTTCTAATTACAGTTAGTTATATTTTTCTTTTTTTAAAACTCTTGTTTTTATTTTTATTTCTGTTAACGAAAATGTTTTTTCAATTCTAGTTTTCAGTCTTTCGTTAACTATAACTGGTTCATTACATACCGTCGTTATGCACTTCATGTGTTTTTTTATGCACACTGTTCATTGCACCTTATTTGTTTCATAGCACCAACATTTTTATACTGCATATTCATATTTATTCTGCACTGGAATTCTACTCCTTAATACATACTCCTTCTTTAGACACTTTATTTTTATTTTTACATTACATTTTATTGTATTTTATTGTATTTTTATATTTTATTGCTTGAAGTATGCCTAGGTTGTTCTTTTTATTTAATTGTGTTGTTATTGTCTCTGTGTGTAATGCTGCTGCTACACTGTAATTTCCCAGCTTGGGATAAATAAAGTCTATCCATCCATCCATCTATCTATCTATCTATCTATCTATCTATCTATCTATCTATCTATCTATCTATCTATCTATCTATCTATCTATCTATCTATCTATCTATCTATCTATCTATCTATCTATCTATCTATCTATCTATCTATCCATCTATCCATCTATCTATCTATCTATATAACAACCTTGGTCATTTGATGTTGATGTATGTATTCTCTGACTAGTTTCCACTTGGATCACTGTGGCGCTCTGCCCTGGTTCCTCCAGAAGACGAGCTTTAAAGGAAGGACCTTCATGACCCACGCCACCAAGGCCATCTACCGCTGGCTGCTGTCAGACTACGTCAAAGTCAGGTAGGAGCAGAAACAGCCGTCTCCACGGGACACTTCCAAATCAACAATACCTGCTGTAATTCTGTTGTTGATTCATTTCAGCAACATTTCTGCGGACGACATGCTGTACACTGAGACCGACCTGGAGGAGAGCATGGACAAGATCGAGACCATCAACTTCCACGAGGTGAAGGAGGTGGCTGGGATCAAGTTCTGGTGCTACCACGCCGGCCACGTGCTGGGAGCCGCCATGTTCATGATCGAAATAGCTGGAGTCAAGGTAATCGAGTCTTGGCTTTTAGTTTCAGAGAGTCCTGTTGAAGCAGAAAACCTAACCTAAACCTACCTAACAAGTCCACCGTCTGTGTGCTTTCTCCCTCCGAAGCTGCTGTACACAGGAGACTTCTCCCGACAGGAAGACAGGCACCTGATGGCAGCAGAGATCCCCAGCGTCAAACCTGATATCTTAATCATAGTATGTGGCACAGTAATTCACATTAAACAATTATTTTTAACAGATCTTTTTTTTTACATTTATTTTTATTGAGCGCTGATAGTACAGGACTTGTACAAAATACAACATTCACAAAAGAAAACTTTGGACCAATGCTCACATCATTTTTTGTTTTTTGTATGAATTTTTGTATGAAAAAGCTACTAACATAATTAAAACATACGTCACTTAGTAGTAATATAAATGGAACAATACTTTCAACTGCTGGAAAGCTATACAGATGATGTTGTTGTTGTTCGGCAGGAGTCGACCTACGGCACCCACATCCACGAGAAGAGGGAGGAACGTGAAGCTCGGTTCTGCAACACGGTCCACGACATCGTCAACAGAGAAGGCCGCTGTTTGATCCCCGTGTTCGCTTTGGGACGAGCCCAGGAACTGCTGCTCATCCTGGGTGAGGAGTCAAGTCCCTGATTCAGATCATGCCTCTGAAATCTAATTTATAGAGGTGTGAATCAGCAGAGGCCCCACGATACGATTTAATCACGATATTTGACTCACAACATGAGATTATTGCGATTATAAGCCTCTGCGATATGGTGAGTATTGCTATACAATACATTGGGATTTAACTGCTAACTACATTTTGTGTCCATAAAATTAAATTCAATCAAGAATTGTTTTGTCAAATCAGAGAAAATTCTCAGTCCATTCATCTCACTTCAGTCTTTTTATTTCTCCACAATGAGAGTCAAACCCACAGACTGACCAACAAAGTATTCAGTCAAACTGAACTGAACTGATATCAAACATGTTGGACGACAACAACTGCAGCATTTTATCAAACTTTCCTCAACTTTAAGCTTCACTGCTGATTTTTTTTAAATAAAACGTAAAAAAAAGTCTTACTTTGCATTATTTCGACAAATTCCCGACACATTATCCTGACGCACATGGTGCCTATAGATTCCTTAGATCTTATAGTTTCATATGATACCAGTATCTTCAGTATCTTCTAAAAGTGAGCCCACTACGGCCTCCAACAACTAAACTCTAAAGCTAAATATCGATACATGGCAGCCATGAATCGATATATTGCCACACAAAATATTGCAATACTATGCTGTAGTACACACACACCTCTAATAATTTATGACCATTTGTTATAAAAAGTTGCATCTGCATCAGTCAGGAGTCTGTTTCATGTTCTCCTCTAGATGAGTACTGGCAGAACCACCCAGAGCTCCATGACATCCCCATATACTACGCTTCATCCCTGGCCAAGAAGTGCATGGCGGTGTACCAGACCTATGTCAACGCAATGAACGACAAGATCCGCAAGGCCATCAATATCAACAACCCTTTTGTCTTCAAGCACATCAGCAACCTCAAGGTAGGAAACTGTACGATAAGGGTCGGGTGCTTTGAGGCACCGATCCAGTTTGTTGGGCTCGTCATTCCATACCAGATTTCAAAACCTGATGATTGTCTGTCTAAACGTACACACCGTAGTGCCAAAAAACACGTTACACACAGAGACGGGGCTCCTGTGTGTGTGTGTGTGTGTGTGTGTGTGTGTGTGTGTGTGTGTGTGTGTGCTGCCTGCGTCACATCTGTGTAAAGGAGCTGACAAATTGACCTAAAGATTACTATTATAAAGCTGTCATTTACTGTTGTCAAAACGGATTTCAAACTATCGTTCAGGAACATGCACTTAGGTTTAATTGGTGACTCTAAGTTGTCCGTAGGAGTGAATGAGAGTGTGATCGTCTGTCTCTAAGTGTCATCCCTGTGACAGTCTGGAGACCTGTCCAGGGTGTACCCCACCTCTCGCCCAATGTCGGCTGGGATAAGCCGAGGATAATGAATATGCTGATTATCCATATCTTTGGTGTTGTTTTTCTAGAGCATGGATCACTTTGACGACATCGGTCCCAGCGTGGTGATGGCGTCTCCGGGTATGATGCAGAGCGGGCTGTCCCGAGAGCTCTTTGAGAGCTGGTGCACTGATAAGAGGAACGGAGTCATCATCGCTGGATACTGTGTGGAGGGCACACTGGCTAAGGTCAGACTGATACAGGCTGATAATAGACAGACACACCACGAGTGACATTATTTACCTTCATTTTTGGCTGACTAAGCTCTAGGGATGGGGGGGAAATTTAAACAGCATAGTATTATGACCCTTTGTGTTGCAATACTGTATTGATACAACACCAAGTATTGATATTTTGTTATATAGGGTGGATTCGGGTAATGTCGGACACTTAAGGTTTGGCTGGTTTATTTCCAACTTAAAGTAAATATAGTCATCAAAACCTTTACTATTGGTCTACCATGGGTGTCATGTGACTAAAATTACATAAAATATTTTTAAATTTAGAAAAATATAACAAAGTCAAAATTGCAAAAGTAAAAGTATCAAAATTGCAAAAGTATCCCACATTACCCGAATTTACCCTAAATTAATAATATTGTAATATTCGTAATACACAGTGCTTAACAAATTTATTAGACGACCGGTTTATGCCACAGCTGTCCTACATTAACAGCATTATTAATTACCAAAATAATTTTTATGTTTCTGTAATGGGTAATACGCCAGTATATAGAAGCCGATTAAACTAAATTATTTTTTTAATGCTAAAATATAGTTATCCAGGAATTTTAAAATTCACTGTTTTACAAAAAAACTGTAAAAATAGTAAAGCACATTGTTATTTCTTGATTAAGATGTCAAATTATAGTTATTTAATTGCACCCCTGAACAGAAAAATAGTTTTGTGGCTGAATGTTCTGCTTGATTCATTTCTGAGTTGGCTCAAATTTGGGTATAAAAAGATGAATTCAGTTTGTTATTTGCCAAATAAAAAACAATAGCACTTTAGTTATAAACAAGCTTTTGGAAGATTTCTAAAATATTTGTTTTCTCGTTTTTTATGACCGGTGGTCTAATTAATTTGTTAAGCACTGTATAATTATTTTAAAAGTCAACATTTCCAGCTTCTTATTTTCTGGTTACTTTACTCTATGACAGTAAACTGAATATCTTTGAGTTGTGGATGAAATGAGGCATTAAGGACGTCATCTTTGGGTTAAAGAAACACACAGGCAACTTAATAAAAAATAAAACAACAATAAAATAATCCTTAGTTGCAGCATGATGGGATTCCTGTGTTGAAACCGTGAGTGTGTAGTTCCAGGAACTTACTGTGTCGTGTTGTGCAGCACATCATGTCTGAGCCGGAGGAGATCACCACCATGTCGGGGCAGAAGCTGCAGCTGAAGATGTCCGTGGACTACATCTCCTTCTCCGCCCACACAGACTACCAGCAGACCAGCGAGTTCATCAGGGCCCTCAAGCCCCCACATGTGGTACGAGAGAAAAACACATTGATTGTGTTTAAAATCCTCAGTTACCTGCACCCTTCCAGTTTTATAAATTAAAATGTTTGACTCTCCTGTCTGCATGTTAACATCAGATCCTGGTCCACGGTGAGCAGAACGAGATGGCCCGTCTGAAGGCCGCACTGATCAGAGAGTACGAGGACAACGACCAGGTTCACATCGAAGTCCACAACCCTCGCAACACAGAAGCCGTCACCCTCAACTTCAGGGGAGAGAAACTGGCCAAGGTCTGTGGTACTATGGATTTGACAATAAACTTGTGCAAAAATACAATACAAATATAAACTATGCATACATGTAGTGAAAAGAAGTTTGTCCAAAGTAGTGTGCAACTGTGCAAACTGAAGAAATGTGTCTTGCAACCTATACCAAAGTCAGGAGTGGTGCAAAACAATGATTTATGAACAAAAAGTTGAACAGACAAAATAACCCAGAGCAAATCAGAAAACGACTGAAAAACAAAAAGGTCTGGTGGGATGGCAAAAATCAATAAAAGAAAGGGAGACTCTCGGACCAACCCTCAATGGGCCGGTGAATCCAAAAAAAGGCCTTCTGATTACAGAACATTAACCTAATTAAAACAAGAAATAGAAATGAATAACGGAAAAACTGAGCCACTGGTCTCACCAGAAAACAAGATGGAAAACCAAACCAGAGAAAAGGCCTGAGAGAGAGAGAGAGAGAGAGAGAGAGAGAATTAGAGTCAGAGGGAGAGAGAGAAACAGACAGACAGAGAGAGAGAGTGAGAGAGAGAGACGGGGAGAGCGAGAGGACGAGACACATGACATGGCGATGACAGGGAGAGCAAAGGGAGGGGCGGGGCACATAACAACATGTAATTATTCAGGTAGAGTTGCATGAGGTAGACATGGTTATAGACTCCTGTCAGCTGTTTAGGAGTCTGATGGCAATGGGAAAGAAAGATCTAACATCTCATACTTGTGTACCTCTGAGTGTTTACAGTCGTGGCTGTAGGTGGATGGAGGCAGCTCTCCTGTGGACCATGTCTGTAGGGATGCTCTGTCCTTTCCTTCTCTCTGAGATTTTTTGTCTGAAGTCAGGTTGTGAATATTGCATGTTTGTAAGACACTGTGCTAGTGTTAGAACCGTTAAATGCATAAATCCACTTTCAAGGGACGTGGCTCAGAACGACAGAGATCAGGTTCCAATGCTCAAAAGGCTTTTTTCCCCCAAAAACAAGGTCGAGACGAGACACGAAGGGGCTTATATACAGGGCTGATGCGGAGTGATGAGACACAGGTGAGGGAGAAACAATCAGGGATCAGGTGCACACAGACGAGGCAGACAGGAGCCTGAAACAGACGCTGTATCCCTAAGTCAAGGATCCTTCCCTGGTAGGATCCTTCCTTCAGAGTCGGGTCCTCCAGAGACGAGGCCGGAGTCCTTCCTTGCACTGGTATAACATACAAATAGAACAGCCTTCAGTGTGCAGGTATGCAGCACTGGATGTCCTGCTTAAATTCAGCGCTGCAATTTCTAAACCAGTTCATGAAGTGGATGTGTCTTTGGCATCAGCACTCTGACACATATTTGTGGAAATGGAAGAAGATGCTTTAAGATTGAATCTAAATGATTCAGCAAGTAAAAGCCACAAAGTGGATTAAACCTGAATATTTCACTGATCCAGGCTGAATTTGGCCGCTATTCAGTTTCATAAAAGCAGCGGCGCATAAATCACCATGGAGATGTGTTCTGGGATTTTTTTTACATTTATTTTACAGTACAGAACAATAACAGACTTTGAACACAAGTTCTGTAAGTTATGGGATAACATTCAGTGTAAACTGGAAATACTTTAATATTTAAATGCATATTGCGCCGCTGGTGTCGCTGTTTCTACCTCCGCCATTTCTAAATCTCCTGGTAGACATGCATCCTTGGAATTTGGGCAGAAGAAGGACTCTGTCCTCTGGAGGATCCTGGACATTGGGACAGTCCTTCGGTGGATGTTGGTGATGTAGTATCCTTCAAATTCAGCCGTTTGAGGATCCTTCCTTGACTTTGGGATAGAGCGAGAGACAGGGGTGAGCGATCACAAAATAAAACAGGAAACACAAAACCTGAAACTTAAAGGGAAAATAGAATAGTTGACAGTGAAATGATCCACACTGACACCTCTCCTCCTCTCAGGTGATGGGCTCTCTGGCTGATAAGAAGTGTGCTCAGGGTGCCAGGGTGTCAGGCATACTGGTGAAAAAGAACTTCAACTACCACATCCTCAACCCCTCCGACCTTTCTAGTAAGTATTTAGTTTTAGTTCTACAAACTGTCCCACCTGCAGGCTGCAGCACAGGACCACCTGTGTGTTTGCACTCAGTACATTCAGTTCACCAGCTGCAGGAAATTTGAGTTGATTTAAGTGGGTGACTCTGGGAATCAAGACAAAGTAGAGTCATCATGATCATATTGCATCTACTATTCTATAGGCCAAGCAGTGAGGGAGTGTGCAGATCTAGAAGGAGAAGCTGCCTTTTTGTTTACCTGCTGTCTACCTACTGCTGCGCCTTCTTTTAAAGGGAGAGTTCCGATTTTTTTAAGTATGGTTGTTATCTATAGCCAGTATATTACCTACAGTGATGGGAAAAGTATTCAGATCTCTTACTTAATTAAAAGTACTATAAACCACTGTGACATTACTCCACTAGAAGTAAAAGTCCTGCATTCAAAACTTACTGAAGTAAAAGTACAAAAGTATCAGCATCAAAATGTACTTAAAGTATCAAAAGTAAAAGTAGTTGTTATGCAGAATGGGACCACTTAGAAATATATTACATTATTTGTATTGATGCTTTAATGTAAGCAGCGTTTTAATTTTGTTAAGACAAGGATCATTCAATTACTTAATGTACTGTATGAGGTTTAATTTAAAAAAACTCTAATCACTTTAAATTGATCATGTATTTTATGTTCGATCAAGACCTGTGAAGTAACTAAAGCTGTCAAAAAGTACAACATTTGCCTAAAAATGTAGTGGAGTTGAATAAAAAGTTACATAAAATAGAAATACTCAAGTAAAGTACAAGAACCTCAAAACTGTCCTTACATACAGTAAGTGTACTTAGTTACTTTCCACAACCGATTACTTACAGTAGATGGTGGTCAGCATGCCCCCAGTTTGGAGAAGCAGTATTTCCGCCTCAAAAAAATCTGAACTATCCCTTTAAAATTTGACAAACAAGCAAGGCATCATGCAATAACCTGATGTGTGTGTTCTGCAGCGTACACAGAGCTGGCCATGAGCACAGTGAAACAGACCCAGGCCATCCCCTTCACCGGACCGTACTCACTGCTCGTCTGCCACCTGAGGAACCTCACCGGTAACCACGGCGACATATTACTGCAGAACTTTGACCACTTTGACTTCCCTTAATATGGTGTTTTTCTGTGATTTCTGGCCATATTATGCTCTAATATGTATCAACAGACTATAATTGAT
This sequence comes from Centropristis striata, assembly GCF_030273125.1. Classification (NCBI taxonomy): domain Eukaryota; kingdom Metazoa; phylum Chordata; class Actinopteri; order Perciformes; family Serranidae; genus Centropristis; species Centropristis striata. Next base: position 28,252,042 of record NC_081532.1, read on the forward strand.
TAATTTAATTAGACCATTTTTGACAATAATCGACATACTATAGATATGATCTTTTTTTGAGGGAGTCATTTTTGGACATCCCAAAATATGGTGCTTTTTCCACTTTTTTTAGACAAACTATACTACTACATATCAACAGAGTATAATTGGGCCATTTCTAGCATTTTTAGGCATTTTAAAATCTGACCATTTTTGGCAAAAATCGAAATGTATGACTTCTTTATGTCTGAGTCAGTGGCTAAACCAATTTTACTGTGGGGGCCAAGGAGGGGTCAGTGTTTAATCAGAGGGGCACATTAGCACATGAAAAAATGGCAAAGATGATATTTAAGCATTCAAAATCTTTGAATGTCTTGAAAAAGACACAAAACGACCAAAAAAGACACAAAATGACCAAAAAAGACACCAAATGAGAAGACAGAATAACCAAAAAAAACCTACAGAAGATATAAAAATGACAAAAAAAGACACAAAATGACAAAAAAAGACACAAAATAACTAAAAAAGACACAACAACAGACACAAAAGACATGAAAAGTATTAAAAAATGGACAAAATAGCCCTACAAGACTCCATAGAGTTAAACTATTATACAATGTACACGTTCTGGGTTCCTTTTGTGTACAATAAGATATTGTTTGAACAAAAAAAAGGTTAGAATTGTTCCATTGCTCATTGTTATAAATTGATCATTTTATTATTAATTTGACACAAGGGCCACAGCAGGGGCCAAAGGCTTCTTCTGAGGGGCAGTGGCCCCTGCGTAGAACCACCACTGGTCTGACTTCACGCCATACTCACTGCTGCAGTCTTTTTTCAGGTGACGTGGAAGAGCTGGACGGAACCGAGAAGAACACTTTGAAGGTTTTTAAAAATATCACTCTGATCCACGAGGCTGGCATGGTGCTGCTGGAGGTGAGCACTCAGGCTGCTAAGAAGGATGCAGGACAACGAGACTCCTCAAACTGACTCATCTACACTTTCTCTCTCTTTCTCCTGTTTCAGTGGATAGCAAACCCTCTCAATGACATGTATGCTGATGCTGTCACCACTGTAGTGCTGGAAGTCCAGTCCAACCCAAAGGCTCAGAAAGGTCAGTCTGGATCTATAGCTTTGAATGTTATATGGACTGTAGGAAGCATACAATAAAGGATTTGTTTGATTTCAACCCATTTAAAAAGGTAAATATGTATTGTGTAACTTTTCTATATAAAAATGCCTAAAAACAACTAGTTAATATATTTTATTGAGTTGTGTATTTACATTATCCAGAGAAATCTAATTTCATACATAGAGGGAAACGTCCCGTTTTATTCCGTCATTGTCATATCCCTTTTGTGCAGGAGTCAGTTGTCTGCCAGAGGCTTCATGAATTGGCTTTTAATCCAGTTTTAAGCCACATTTTCATGGTACACTATTTAGATTTTGGTAGTTTTTAACTATATATTTTATCATCAGAGGTCTGGATCTTATGTTAGAGAAACAAGTTAAGATGAGATAAGATATGACTTTATCCCTCAGTGGTGAAATTTAGTTGTCACAGTAGCTCAAGATACAGACACACAGATATAGACAACAGAATAAGAATATAAAAAATAAGACATATACATACATTTCTACTATTTGGCATTTATTATTAATATATATTTTTTGTTTGTTTTCTGAAGGTACTTTCCATTTTTACAGATATTGCATATTGTAGAAAATATATTTTAGCATGTTAAATAGGTTGTTGCATGTAGTTATGTGAAAATCAATGAATAAATATTTTAAATATATAATATATATATTTAAATATATAAATTGAGTGAATGTTAGCGGTAGCTCAGTTTGCAGCCCTCTGGGATGTCCTTTATCTGCTGAACAGCATCAGAGAAACACGTATTTAAAGTGAAACCACTTGATTCAGTGTTTTTTCCCAGTTTTACCTCCTGGTAGGTTGTTATGGTGAGGAGGAGACCTCTGTGGATGACTTGACTCCCAGTAAAAACCTCCTTAACCCTTAATAGGGCACTCATTGAAATACTTGCAAGATCCAAATTTCTACATATCATCCCAATGCAATATTTTAGACAATATAGGAGGATATTACATACAGCCAGAATGTGTAAAAAAACATACGGACCCTGGGGAGGGGCGTAATATTTTGAGAAAAAAGTTTACGAGATTAAAGTGGCAAATCTACGAGAAAAAAATGCACAGATTTATGAGATTTAAAGTGGTGAATCTGCGAGAAAAAAGTTGCTTTTTTCGCGCAGATTTGCCACTTTAAATCTCTTAAATCTGCGACTTGTAGATTTGCCACTCCCCCCTCCACTGAAGTTACCAAATATAGTTCTTGGCCCGGTAAAGGGTTAACTATTACCATAATCCTACACTTCTTACAACATCACCAGACTCCGTCTTTTGTAATTGTTCTGATTTAGAGACTCCTAGTGGGAAAAAAAATCCATATTTTGCATTAAATGCATTGTGTCTTGTCGTTATGGACTTGTGATTTGTGGTTTACAGCCATGGAGACGCAGAGTACCATTATGGACATGGACGTCTTCCAAAACAGACTAGGGGTCATGCTGCAGTGAGTGACGCACAATCCATACTTGGATCATTGTGTTTAAAAGTTTAACTGTACTTGAATTATAACAATATATCTCTGTCTTTAGGGACATGTTTGGAGAGGAATTTGTTGATTTCAGCGATGATAAAAACATCTCTGTGACGGTAGACGGGAAGACGGTTCACATCTGCTTGGAAACGAGGGTGAGAAACTTTCAGCCTGTCACACCAAGACACAGAACAGTGTTTGTGTTGCCGTGTTGGTTTTCTATCTCTCTCACCAAGGTTATTATAGTTAACGAAAACTAACGAAATAACGAAAACTAAAATTGAAAAAACATTTTCGTTAACTGAAATAAAAATAAAAACTAGAGTTTTTAAAAAAAACGATAACTAACTGAAACTGTATTGCGTGGTTACAAAACTAACTAAAATTATAGTGAAAATGTCCTTAGTTTTCGTTTTTGTCAACTTTTTTCATTCATAATTCAGTGTTTCTATTTGAACATGCAACACATGGTAAATATGTTTACTGAGACTGGGATGTCTACACTCCAACCAAAATTCTAAACACCCAGAACTGTAATAGTTAATAACCTTATTGGCGCTGATATGGATAAACCAAAGGAAATAAAGGCAAAATTTATCATGACCTCTTTGAATCTGGCACCCAACATATAGCCCATTACAAAAAAACTAAAACTAACACTAAAACTAATAAGAATTAAACTAAAACTAAGCATTTTCAAAAACTAAAAACTAAACTAAAACTAGAAAACTCACTCTAAAAACGAACTAAAACTAACTGAATTTGAAAACAAAAATTCACAACGAAAATTAAAACTAAAACTAATGAAAAATCCAAAACTATTATAACCTTGTCTCTCATTGACTCTCTCCCCTGAATAGTCGGTGTGCTACGAGGACGAATGCACCGAGGACGACTCCCTGAGAGAGATGGTGGAGCTGGCAGTGCAGCGGCTCTACGACGCCCTCAACCCGGTCATCTGAGACCAAGACGGGACTGCACGTTTGTTCATGAACAGTTATTTAAGCTAAATCATCACACATAGAACAAAAAAAAAAAGAATACTTCTGCTAAAATCTGGATAATGTATTTCTAAAAATCATCCAGATGTGTGTGACGCCGCCAGGATCTACAGTGTTTTAGCTTGTTTTATCCCCAATACATTTCACAAAACTAATCAGCACAAGGCAGATGACTGATCTATTAATCCAGATTATTGTCCTGTCTGGTGTTGTGTCAGTGAACGCCTCAGCAATCAACCCAGGTCCTCCCCTTGTGGATGCAATTTGGAGACTAGATTTAATAATTAACTAAGCGTAAAAAAAAGTTTATGACCTGAGCTGCCATGTAGGAAAAGGGAATTAAATAAGCCGTGTAGTGTTGTTTTTTTGTTATGCAAGCACTTTTAATGATAATATATTTAATTTTACTGTTATTTGTGTGGTTGTTTCCTCCGAGTTTGTTACTAATGTGCACTGATATGACAACTTGTTAACTTTTAACTGTGAATTTCTAAATGCACTACATGTTTGTGTTCATTACATGTTCAAAACAGACTTTTATAAAACTTTGTCTTGAATAATTGAGCAATTGGTCTGTTATTGTGGCAGAAATGTGTTGTTGTTTTTTTAATTAAGGATTAGTTATCAGTGTTGTTAAAAGATTCAAGCAACATCACATGTTTCACTGTGCTCCGACAGGCACCGCTCATAAATCTTTATTTGTTAAATATCTGAACCATTGATTTACAATAAATATCATCCAAGGCACCTTTTTAATGTACATAAACCTTAAATTCAGATTCTCAAGACATGAGACATCCCTTAATTCCTTACATTGCTACAAATATTTCATAAATAGCAATACATGAAACCATGATAAAACTTAACTTAAAACCATTAAAAATAAAGTAATCTGCAAAACAGATGACTTTATAAAAGTCTAAGTTGAACCAAAGAACTACCAGGTTGTAAATCAACCAGTGAGTTGTGTGTCCATGACACAGTGAGGAGGTAAGAACGTGGTTAGAGGAGGGTGTGTGTATGCCTTTTACAGTCTAGAATTTTTTTTACTTAATCAGATAATTACTGATTTGAATAATACTGCTTTCATTCTAACTTGGTTTGTATGGCCAAATGAAAATTGTCAATACTGCCGGGAGTTGTATTGGCTGTTTGACAAAAGGCTACAACAAGCCACAACCAGTGAAGACAGACACATAATGAGATACACACAGTCCTGTCCTGAGATACACAGACTTGCAGACTGGGGAACTATAATATGCACATGAGTTTAGTCTTTGATTTACAGCTTTTTAGGGGACAGTGTAATCCTTTAGAGACAGATACCACAATACACAACCGTGGGCTGAAACACTAACTAAATATCTGTAGCTGAATAAAAACATCAGATTTAAGCACTGAAAATGATCATTTTAGTGCTCTGTGTCTTCCAGAAAGGACAAATTGGCTGTCAGCAAGCTAATGCACTTGCAATCATAATACTGCAAAATGCTTTAGCTTTCTGATTTAACCACATTTCCCCAGAGCATAAGATAACTTCATCTTGTCAAAATGCTTTAGCTTAACTTAAGGAAATGTAGTCAACCTGGATATATGGATTAGATATATATCTTGGTGCCAAAATGCCCTGAACGGTAAATATAGTGGGTGTCAGGAGCTCAGTTCTCCCCAGGTTAACTGCTGATGCCACACGTCAGTATATGTCTGTATCCACGTATGTCCTTTAAAAAAACAGTTTAAAAAAAAACAGTTTTCAGTTTGTCAGTATGTAAAAAAAGGTAATTATGGGTTATTTATCCTGTTGGTGGTGTTATTTTTCTGTTGTTTGCTAGTAGAAAGAATTAACAAGGAGGCCCCTTCTGTCAATACAAAGTCAACAGAACTAGATGGGACTGTTTTCCCCTCTGGCCTTAAATGTGTCCCGTCTCTATACTCTTTGTGTACTGATGCAAATGTTTCTGTTTCAACATTGGAAAGTACTGAAAGTTGTGAATGCCTGGTCAGCTCCAGAATCCTGTTACTTATACTTCAATCAAATATTTACTAATTCATTTTTTGATTCGATTCGTATGACTGACTGAAAATGTCAGTAACTAGTTATTCCTACTGCTGGGAGTCATGTTGACTGTGTATAACTGACAAAGTGAAAAAAAAAGCCTACACCAAGCAAAAAAACATTAAGACTGACAGAATGAGAAGTACACAGCACTGTGCTGATGCATGACTTATTAGTTTGGTGTTTGATTTGCAGCTTTTTAACGGACAGTGTAATCCTATTTTCACAATTTCAATTTTCACAATTTTTCACAATTTCCCTATTGCACAATTTAACTTTGTAACATTACCCCAAAGGATGAAATTACGTCAGCCGTTATTCATAGGGGGTGTCACAGTTTCAAATACGATCATCAGCAAAAGCAATCTACAAAATTTTACCATTTGGATTTACTGGTGCATCTCAATAAATTAGAATATCATAGAACATATTTATTTATATCAGTAATTCAATTCAAAAAGTGATAGAACACATTATATAGATCCATTACACACAGAATGAAACATTTCCTGTCTTAATTTATTCTAATTATAATGATTATGCCTTACATTTACTGAAGACCTAAATTATATTCTAATATTCTAATGTATTGAGATGCACTTGTAGTTTGGTACATTAAATCAAAGGTATTATCAAATCGTGTTACATCCCTCATATTGCAACATTTCCCAACTTGTCTCTGCATAGAGAGGTCAAAGGGCCAAACAGCAGCCATGTGAACAGCGTAGTTTCTTTCTGTAGTGATGATTAAAGTTAATCCAGAGTTCCTAACAAGGACAACAATATCCCCAACCTCCTCCACGTGAAAGAACTTCAGCTTCACTTTAGGCTGCTCAATAAATATACACCCATCGCTAACATGAATACAGCTCCAGTCTCCACCAGCCCGATCATCTCCTTCTCAGCTACGGTCTCGTTCTTCTTCCTCAACATCTCCTCTCTGCGGGTCTTCAGGTCCTTCTCTCTCTGCAGCTGCTCGCCGTAGTGGGACTTGATGAAGTTGTCGAAATCAAAGATCTCTTTTCGGTTGAGTGCGGCCACCTCAGACCTCCGGCTCTCGGTCTGCTGTTTCTCGGGGCTGTCCGTGTGTTTGGCGGAGGGTCTGGCTGTCGTGATGAGGTCCGACTGGCTCAGCAGACCCCGGTCGTACTTCTTCCTCAGGGCCTTGTTGCCCAGCACGGCGTAGGCCTCGCTGATCTCGGAGAAGCGGACAGTGGCGACCTCGCTGTCCGGGTTTCTGTCCGGGTGGTAGACGAAGGACTGCTTGTAGTAGGCGGTTTTGATCTGGGACTGAGTGGCGGTAGATAACACCTCCAGGATGTCGTAGTAGCCGGTCTTGGTTCTGTACAGAGGCTCGGCTCGGCTCCCGGTGTCGCTGTAAGCTCTGATGAACACAAACTGACACACACCGACCCTCTGAGCCGCCCTGAAGGGGCACAAAGTCCTCCGAAACTTGCCGTTAATCCGGTACCGAGACGACCCTTTATCTATTCTTCCAACTTGGCACTTATTAGGACTTAAAAACTCTTTGTGGCGTTTAAAATAACCACAATCAGTGATATGTCCATTGTCCCAAACACTGTCAACAGTACCAAACCGTGGTGTTATTTTTGTGTAACCGTCCTGTAGAAGTCCAGCGGTCAACGGCTTTTCGGCTCCAGTCTGAACATTAACCAACGGCAGCCCCGCCGATAGAGACGAGGCATGTGTTGCAGCTTTTCTCCGACTATTCTGACTTTCCAGGAGGTATCTGCTGCATATTTTGTGTGCAAAGTTGTAAGTTCCCCTTCTGAGATGCAGCCTGACCTCCGCCATGTTTGGAGTGAGCAGAAAAAGGAAAGTATGCTGAGGAAGAAAGTGGATTTCCGGCAGACTGTTCTAAGTCAGCGCCCCCTGGTGGTGGGACGACTTGTCAACAGAATCACGAGGCTCTTACAACTCTGTTTGTTTGTAACGGCTGTATCAGACAAACAACTGGGGAAAAGTTAAGAGTGAGATGGACCGTGAACCAACTAACCCAACCCCGTACTACAGTCATGGTGCCATTACACTGAAACATAAAACACATGAGTATCTACCTAACACAAACAAGCCACACATATACACAACAAATACACTGCTTTTGCACTGAAATATAACGTAATTATGACAAGATACAAGCAGAACACAACAATCAATGAGAAACCCCAAAGCATCATGGGAGCCGCGTCTCCATTTTTAAATACTCAGAAAGTACTCAGTCGAAACACGCCTATTATGAAAACCTGAACATCTAATGTTAAAGATGACCAAACTAAAACATATTTATTTTACCAGATTGTGTACGATTGTTATTGATTATGGTATAGTGGAAAAAGTATTCAGATCCTTAGTATTCAGTATTCGGATACTTAAGTAAAGGTATGACTACTGCACTACAAGTAAAAGTCCTGCATTCAAAACTTACTGAAGTAAAGGTACAAAAGTATCACCATCAAAATGTACTGAAAGTATCAAAAGTAAAAGTACTCATTATGCAGAATGGACCCACTCAGATTGTTTTATATATTTCAAATATATTTAATTATTTCTATTGATCACCATTTTAATATTCTCAAGTTTGGGCTCATATTAACTACTTATACTGCTATGAGGTTTAAAAAAAAAAAAAACTAATCGTGTTTTTATGTTAAATCTCGACCTGAAAAATAACTAAAGCTGTCAGCTAGGAAGAATAATGTATGTTTTTTCTCTTATAAGGGTACAGTATATTATTGAACTGTAAGTTGTCTAATACAAAGTCCTGCAACACATACTATCTTCAATAATATTATGTTTAGTTTCATATTAAAAGTGTTTTAGAAAGGTGTTGATTCAACTTGACTGATGACCTGTATTGTGTCCAAAATATGAAAAATGTGATATCTAGCCCGACTTGAGATTCTGAGTGAAATTTTTTTTATATTATTACGTCCACATTTCCTCGTTTTATTAAAAAAATAAACCAGATGTTTAAAAAAAGTGTGTCAATCCAATTATGACATCATATTGTACAAACGTTTTTTCTTAACTCTTTGCAAAATGCATTATTTATCAAACTTGTTAAAAAAAAAAAAAAAGACGTTAAAGACTTTTATTGTGAAGTGCGTGAAAACGTCACAGTGACCGGAAGCTCGGTTTTGTGCTTTGTGCAGCCAGTTTCATTATGTCTAAGTTTAAAACAGTAATGTGGCCTAAAGTGATTTTATTTGGGGACTCCATCACACAGGTTAGCTCATACTAAACCGATTTTGAAAACTGATATTATGCAAGATAGCAGCTAATGCTAACTGACGATAACTATGTTAAGGAGCAGTAGTTAGCATTATCTGCTAACTTCCCAGATTTAGTTTGAAATAAATAAAACAGTGCTGTTGATTCTTTCAGTTCTCGTTTCAAGCCAGTGGCTGGGGAGCAGACATTGCTGACAAACTAGCAAGGTAAGTAGTTTCCTTTATGTTGGACAATTTAACTTTGCTTTTTAACTCTGCTTTTACTTGTAGTGGAGTACTTTCACAGTGATGTATTAGTACTTTTACTGAAGTAAAAGATCTGAATACTTCTTCCACCACTGGTGATGGCAGGGGTCATCTATTTTCTCAATTGTCCAGAGTTGAAACGAAATAGGTGGTGATTTTTCTTAAAATTAAAGTCATGTAAGCAACTAAAATAGATAATAATAACAATGTTCCTTTGACTGATATGTGAATCTGACATGTGTTTCCCATTAGAAAGTGTGATGTTGTGAACAGAGGACTGTCTGGCTACAACTCCAGATGGGCCAAGTTAATTCTTCCTCGCCTCATCAGCAGCACAAACTCAGCAGACAACAACATTGCTGCTGTGACTGTCTTCTTTGGAGCCAACGACTGTGCACTGGAAGGTACACTTGAACTGACACATCCTCTAAGTATTTGTTACCTGCTACATATTCCATCATCTGGCTTATTTTCCTCCTTTAAGGGTCAGTTTGCATATAATAATCTTCATTTAAAGAGAACTGTTTAAAACACATGTTACGAAGTGCTTTACAAAGACAAGACAAAAAACAACAGATAAAAGTAATTTAGGAAATTACATACTTCTGTGCAATTAAAGACAGTTCAAGGTAAGTTCAAGTTCAGGTAAAATCAGGATGTTTTAAGAAGAGACTTAAAAGAGATCACTGACTCACATTACCTGATTTCCTACATTATGCACATCAAGATGAATTTGCTTATTGGAGGTATGACACAGTGTGATTTTTATTTTATGCTTCAGTAGGAAATTATCCCCTGAGCTTGAGTTAATAACCATGGTGTGACATTCTCTGTCTCACTAAGCTATGACAATTTTTAAAAACATTTTTTAGGATATACTTTTTGACATTTTTAATGGCATCCTCTTCTATGAATTTTTCTCACATTTTTATGGCAAACTAAACTATGACTTTTTTCTTCTTACATTTTTTAATACGTACAATACTTTGACTATTTGTGACATTTTAATCCCATACTATACCTTAATGACATACTATTTTTATACACTTTTTGATAAAGTACATTTTGTCACTTTTTTGTGGATATTCCTCAGGCAAGGAGGTCTAATAACAGGACCCAGTGTGTTTAGAACTCGGGCCATTCTTGAGACTAAAAGTCAGGATGTTTCAGCTGCTGCTACTTAAATTATTCATAGAAGTGCAATACTAAGTTGCTGCAGTACCACTGTCAGTATTTTCAGATATAATACTCGCTGCACTTCACTGCTTAGGCTTTTTGGGGATTATGGATATTACTGATTGAAAACAATGTTTGACATATAAATGTTGTCAGTAACAAGTGATCCTCCTTTTCTAATGTTTCTCCATGACTCTGCCTGCTTCCGTCTGTTTCTGTCGTGCAGATAAAAACCCCCGACAGCACGTCCCTCTGCAGGAATATTCAGAGAACCTGAAGGAGATCACGAGGCTTCTGGCTTCAGCCGGAGTGTCAGCCGACAGAGTAATCTTCATCACGCCTCCACCTCTTCATGAGCCAGCCTGGGAGAAGGAGTGCATTCTGAAAGGTGAGACTCGTTTCAAATGTTTATCGTCTCTTGTCTCTTTTTTCATCACACAGGACATTTTTAATGTTCCTGGATTTTAGAAGCTCATGGATGTTGTTTTTTAGGATGTCCTCTCAATCGCCACAACTCCGTAGCGGGGCAGTATGCCCAGGCGTGTGTCCAGGCTGCTGGTCAGTGTGGTGCAGACGTCCTGGACCTCTGGACGCTCATGCAGAAAGATGGACAGGTGGGTACTTGTTTCTGTCAGTGCTGCATGTTGTTAGGGGCCATTGTTTCAAATATGTTTATTGGGAAACCAACAGACAACCGATTTAACAGAGAAATTAACAGTCGACAGTTATGTTTCCTTTGTTTTTTATAGAAGGTGAGAAAAATTAATCCCTGACAAAAACGAATAGCAAGTAAACAAGGGCGAGTGTGGCTTAAATGAGTCAAACACTCGTATGTGCATGTCAGTCTGACCCTGTCAATCAAGCTAAAACTACTTGAAGTGGCTAATCCTTTGTCCTTTTAGCCAAACAGGTTAGGCTGCTGAGGCGCCGACACGCATCACAATAAGCACGCACGGAGACGTTTATCCAGCTCTGATATTTATTAAACGGAACTCCGGTTGACTTTCCCCATCGTCAATACAAAATAAAACATCTTCACTTAATGCGATGGTTTCTAAATGTGTTTACAAATGTTTGAGTGCGTGCTTATTGTGATGCGTGTCGGCGCCTCAGCAGCCTAACCTGTTTGGCTAAAAGGACAAAGGATTAGCCACTTCATTGTCGAAAAACTATTCATACTCCGCCTCCTAACCATCCAAAAAACCCCATTCACAAAAATTAAATAGACACCTGGCCGTGGGAGGCGCACCACGACGTCATCATCCTAATACAAACAAAATAAGTGTCTCCAAGTTCCTTCAGAAATTCCAAACCTCAGAAATAATTTCTTTACAAATAAAAAATAACATAATTAACTTAAAACAAGTTTACCTATTTTCAAATTATATCTATGTTTTCAATATGGCTCCAACACTACTACACCTACTCCCTCGCAGACATTGACTGAACCATAACAATATGTATTGTCAGTATGATGTCCTTAAAGCTTTCAAAGGTTTCTATGTGAGAAATTGAAACCTAATGTGACCAAATCAGATTTTTCATAATGCCGCTTCCTCTATACCAGGGGTCGGCAACAGAGCCAAAAGAGGACAAAAAAAGAGAAAATTCAGAATGAAGCCGCAATACTTATTTGGAGCCTTATAATGAAGATAAAACAGCCAAATGTCTGAACTAGCCTGACAACATTACTAATAGATCATAATGAGCATTAATTAATATGATTTTGTAAGAATGCAGCGAGGACCAAGGTTCAAATGAGAGGCTGGACACCAAAGAAATATCTCTAAATAGACTTGAAGTTGGCAAAAGTGAAAGATTAAGGCGCCACAGACTTTATCATTTCAGTTGACCAAAAGTATGTAAGCTACACATTTTTACAATTAAAGAATACTAATTGCTTTGGGCCCCACAGCAATGATCAATTAAATTAAAATTAAAATATAAATATATATACAGTACAGGCCAAAAGTTTGGACACACCTTCTCATTTAATGCGTTTCCTTTATTTTCATGACTATTTACATTGTAAATTCATCAAAACTATTAATGAACACATGTGGAATTATGTACTTAAAAAAAAGTGTGAAATAACTGAAAACATGTCTTATATTCTAGTAAGCAAAGGGTGGCTACTTTGAGGAATCTAAAATACAAGACATGTTTTCAGTTATTTCACACTTTTTTTGTTAAGTACATAATTCCATATGTGTTCATTCATAGTTTTGATGCCTTCAGTGAGAATCTACAATGTAAATTGTCATGAAAATAAAGAAAAACACATTGAATGAGAAGGTGTGTCCAAACTTTTGGCCTGCACTGTATAATATTCGGTATACTGGTTTTGTCACAGCCACAGGGAGCCGCTGCAGATGGTATAAAGAGCCACATGCGGCTCCAGAGCTGCAGGTTGCCTGTTCCTGCTCTGAACTATAATTTAGTGAAATCTTTCCTGTTCTGTCCTCTGCTCCTCAGGACTACACAGTGTTTCTGTGTGACGGGCTGCATCTCTCAGAGAAGGGAAACCAGTTTGTGGCTCAGCACCTGTGGAGGCTGCTGGAGAGCTGTGTGGCCCACCTGCCCTTCATCCTGCCTTACTGGGGAGACGTGGACCCCAAGAGCCCCGAGAGCAGCCTGCTCTGTGACCAGTGAGAGAGGACACTGGCTTTGGAAAACATCTTTCAGATCCTGCAGGACTGGATGATCTGCAGAGAGCAAAACACTCACCAGCACTCTTTAGTTGCACTGACTGCATTCCTGCTATCAAACAGCTTTGATTTGTTTTTGCCAGTATGTCAAATGCAGGACCATGTTTTAATGTTTAAAATGCACAATAAAGATTTTTATTTTGAGATGTGTGTTGGTAATACAAGCAAGTGACATGGAAAAACAAAAGGAACTCAAGGGTGGACCTTTATAGGCATAGAAATATTAAGAATTATACACATCAGAATATGACACAACATCTGCTAATTGTGTAACAGTTCATATCAATCCAGAATGTCAGCGACACAGTCTAGTTTTTTTTTCTTTCTTGACCTACAGTTTAGTACATATTTTACATTTTTAACACGTGACACAGCAGGCAGCAGTGGTGAGACAGCATTAAATAACAGAGGTGCATAACTCACATTGGCACAAGGACACAAAACCAACAATTGAGCACCTTAGTTAAATTAATTAAAAATTCAGGATTGTCCAGATTCTTGTTCACGTACTGAAAGCTTTGCACGGAAATATATCGGCTCACAACAGTTAGGCACTAAATCAGAAAAGGCACCATGTTGTTTCATACAGACGATACAGCCTCTTATTTTAAGTTTCGACAGCTGGACACACAGGTGGAATACTGAAGAGACAACTACTCGTCTCTGCACAGTATTAAAATGTTGCATCATAAGTACAAAGGGGTGAAAATATCATAGAAGCCTGTTTTTTTTTTTTTCTTAAAGGAAATATTTATAACACACAGCATAGTAAGAACATGTATAAAACATTTAAAGTCTCCAGTGATGTGAAAAATACTTCAAGTGCAGTCATGACACAGGTTCAGGATCAAACATGTTAAGGTCAAAGTTTGCTGATAAATATATCACACTGAAATGTTTCTTTTTACGGTAAAATAACCACAATAATATGTTACATCATTCACCTGTTAGTGGAACGTATCGGTCCCATTGCTTTGTTATAAAGACAGTATTTTGCGCACAAGAATTTAAGGGGGAACTGCCAGAGGCCTGCACTGCGAAGCGAGTTCAACAAACCCAGAGGATCCTTTTCATCATCTGGCTTCACTAAAACCAACAAACAGTCAAGTTATCAGCTTGCTAAGTTAACCCAGGTTTTCTCTATCCAATTATGAGTGAGTTCACATGAAAGAGGCTGTGTTCGCAGCATATGACCAATCACAAACTTGGGACACGACTGCTATATTTTATAAACAAAGACCAAACTATAACAGACTAAAAAGAAGAAGTTAAACACATAATTCAGGATAAAAGCAACAGTTGCTACTGCTAAATGCAGGACAAAAATCAATGCAGCTTGTACTTGCAAGATATGAAAACCTTCTTGCGGCTTTGAAATTGTTTTTATATTTATTTGCACCCATGATCATTTCACAACAAGGCTAAAACTGTCATAAACACCATAAGAATTCACCCAAGCAACACAGAACATTTCACGTAATACACGAATGTTCTGATCAGATCTACTTGTGCCGACATAGAAAAGCCTGTTACTGAAATGGTGTTAATGACAATTTTAGCATTATTCCTTCAACTGCAACCCGACAGTGTGAAACTAACTTGGAAGCAAAGAAATATTAAAACATAATTTTTCAGGTACAAGTACGATGCTTAAGTGCTACAATCTGTCTCTAGATTTGATATAAAAGAATCAACTGTGAAAAGGACTAAGCCTGCATCAATGCTGAAGTTATTTCACTATCCCCAAATCCTGCTTCGTAGTACAGGCCTGTGCACATGATGCTTTATTTTTTGGAAGTTATATTCCACAATGATAGCTCACTGACAAACTTAGAGTCTTGAAATCTATGTGATTGTTTTTATCTTTTTTTTGTTCTTTAAATAAAATGCATATTCAGAAACCATTTAGCAGTAGAATCATTTCCACTGACCTCAGATCTGCCATCTGGCCAAAGATCCCCTACCCAACTGAGAGAAGGCACAGAATTATCTCACTACAGCAACACAAAAACATGAACTAACTCAGTAGCTATTTTACTGTCTCGGGGAGTTTTAAGTATTATCTGTGTGGTTCAACCGAGGCTGAAGCTGACCGAATAATATCCACATCTTTTGTTGCTTCATCTGACCTGCAAAACACATGTGCCATTACCTTTCAACAGTAACAGAAAAATGCATATGATACTGCATGTATTGGTTCCCTAAAACACATATCAGGCTGCATGTACATGCTTTTTGAACGAGAAGTATTGTTGATTTACTCTCAGCACTCTGTCTCTTTTTCAAAGCCTTCCTGCCTCTTGAGGGGCCGCCGTTCCCTGGCTAACGGGTTCTGCTCTGTCAGATCCTCGTAGGAGGATTTCGTAGCCGACGAGGAGGCTCCTGCGGTTGTGAAATCGTCCGACAGGCCCTCCTCTCCCAGGTGAGACTCGCTGCTGTTGTCCTCCTGGATTGTGGCCATCCGCGGCCCCCCTGCGCTGTCCGGGGTGGGGCCGTAGCTCGGGTCGGGGGCCTGGGTACTGGTGCTGGCCGCGGCCTGGCTCTGCTGCTGGGGCAGGGAGGAGGGCGCGGTCCGGCCGCCGGAGGACGAGGGAGGCTTGACGATGCGCACGGACGCTGACTCGAGGTTGCTCAGCATTTCTTGACTCTGGAGAGTGAAAAACATCTCGTGAGACTGAAGCACGTCAAAGCTGGTCGTCTCTGACTGAGGAGGGATCCATTCCCTTTTTACTCCATTCTGCTCAAATCTTCATTGTTTAATATTAGGAAGTAGTTCTTTAAAACCATTTTACTAAAAAGGGAAAGTCCACCCCAAATCAAAAATACATATTTTTCTCTTACCTGTAGTGCTATGTATCAACCTAGAGAACTTGTGTGCGAGTGTTAGAGATACAATGCCTGTAAAAAGTTTTCACCCCCCCTTGATGTTTCACACTTTTGGTGCTTACGCATTAAAAATCATCGTCAATATAATTTGGCTTTCTTGACAAGCTCAGTTTGTGAGGACGGCTGGCTCTAGGCAGATTTAAACAAGTGCTATACTCCTTCCATTATGGATTTAACTTAATGTGGGATGCCCAGTGAATTGAAATTTCTTATACTGTTCTTTCTTCTTTTCTCCGAGTTACTACGAGTGTTCTTTTGTCTTCATGTTAAAATTGTAGCAGGAATAGTGATGAACCAGAGACTGGACCTCCCAGACACAGATGCTTTCATACTATAAATCATGTGAAACACTGTGACACTGCTGGCATCAACTAGCTGGTACTTTGTTGAATTAAGTCACTTTACTTTAAAGGGTATGAATACTTATGCTATCATTTATTTTACCTTATATATTTTTAATTACTTAACATTATTCTGTTTTCACTTTGATAATAAAGAGGGGTTTTTTTTGGAAATTCTTGTCAAAAAAGCCAAATTATTTTGACCATGATTTCATGTGTAAAAGCAACAAAAGGGTGAAACATTCAAGGGGGGTAAAAACTTTTTATAGGCATTGTGTCAGCTGTAGAGGTGCCTTCCTGGCACTCAACCTGTGGCATTTCTAAAAATTAAAAATGCTTCAAAACAGCAATGTCTCTTTACAGAAATCACCCGATTAATTAAGATAAACCACAGGCTTTCTGTGAGCAGTTTCATGTAGGAACTACTTTCATTCTACCAAACTCCACGAGCCCACTGTATCAGCAGGCAGAGGCTTGTGACATCTTGTAGAAAGGAAATAATTCCTACATGAAACTAGGCCGTTGATTATCTTGAGTAACCGGGTCATCAATCAGGAAAGAGACATTGCTGTTGAGTTTGAAACATCTCTACAGCGATATCTCCAACACTTGACAACTCGCACCAAAAAACAATCTAGGTTAAAAAAAGCACAACAGGTAAAATGAAAAATACTAAATTGAAAAAAATTTCATTTTGAGGTGGTTTGCCCATATGAAGAGAAATTTGGTAACGGCTATCTGCTATCTCCATCCCATCATCATCCCCTATGATGGGGGCTCCTAAAGTGGGAATGAGTAAAACAAACATCTCTCATAGTGGACATTTTGTGCTGTCAAACAGAGGTGTAACTAATGTTAAAAATGGCTCCGGTCCATTTAGTGTGCACATGGGCCCTGACATTGTGCATGCTGGCTCACTTGCAGGAATTACGGTCACACCTAAATGGAATTAAGCCATCATTAATGTCATTAGTTTTCCTGCAATTACAAGTCAAAATGTCTGCTATGAGAAAGGTCTAAGGAGGAATGTACCCTCAGTCTCCACATGTTCCCAATCAAGCCTTTAAAAACACAGTGCAGACAGCCATTACAGAAAGAAACAGAAAAGGAAAATAAAAAATAACAACCACCTAAAGGACATTTAATTACCCTCTTCTTGTTGTGGCTTTTACCAGCAGCAGATGCAAACTTAAAACGCTGACACACACTGCATCCGAGTTCACAAAAGACAACAAGGTGCAACCTGTTCGGTCCTCTCTCTGTTTGAATACTCCTAAAATGCAATCTTGCTTTCTTGAAGTAATTTCTGATCAGATATGAGTCCGTGCAGTGGAGTGGACGACATCAGTGCAGAGGAGCACACGTAGAGCTACTTATTAACATTGATTAGCTTTACTTTGAGCCTCTCTCACTTCATCTCTCTGGGTGAAAGACACAGGTGAGTGAGGGCAGATCAGTGATTACATCAAGGAGTAAGTGCCTGCAGGAGTATCCTAAACGTGGGCCACTGACCATGCATCATCATGGACTCAATGGCAACGCAACACCAAGCCATTGCACACGCACTCACCTATGGCGGGAGCTCTATTACAAATTTCCACCATCTGCTGCAGTTCCAATGAGAATGGAAAGGGCCAAGGCAAAGAGTGATGGACAGGTCATTCGGAGCTTGAACCTCGCAGTGACAGTGAGATCCTTACTGACCGATTCTGGATCAGTTTGTGCCCTGCTCTCCAGCCAATTTAGCACCCGATTTCTCAGGACTGTCTCAGGCATGTCGTTACAAAAGTGTTCATTATGTTTAAGAGTATGAATGTTTTTATAGTAGCACATACTGAATGTTAAAGAGACAAAAAAATATATAAAATAACAAAGTAAGGCATCCCTCTCTCATCCCTCTTGTGATGCCAAAAAACGCATTTCTTTAGAAAGGGATATTTAACCCAATATTGCTTAAGATTAAAAGAGCGTGCAACATATTTTTCCAGTGAAAAGAGAACACAAAGTTTGTTCGTTTGAACGGCACAATACCTTGTGTTCATATACTACTCCAAAGCAGGAAAGAGCTGCTTAGAGTTAAAAAAGTAAAATGGCTTTTAAGAGCCTTTTACATAAAAAGGAAGCAAATATTATTCATTTTCTAAATCTCTTTTAAGCATTTTTTAGCAGAGCTACAGTACATCTGGTGTCAAAAATGCAAGATGTAAATTCTTATTGTATAGATGGTAATTTAATCTTACTTTACTCCCAGTGTGATAATTTGTTGAATGCACATGAAGTAGTTTAACTGTGATGGACAATGTGGGATCCAGACATAAATATTTAAGATGTCAGTGTGTTTAGGAAAGCAATGTGGCACTGTATTAGTTTGGTTAGTGTGGCAGCAAGGCCAGTGCACAGGATCGTATAAAAGCATTTCAGTGATGAGAAACTTACGCTTGGAGGGCAGTAGAAGGACTTTGTGTTCTCTTCATACTGCTGGTCAAGTCGTTTGTCCTGCAGAAAGAATAACAGCAACGGATGAGGTAAATTAATCCACTACTAGTCATTACTGTAACAAAGAGCTCTACCTTTTACCACAGAGATACACAATCAAAGAAAGTAGCAGTTAATGGCACACCAAAGACACTGTTACTAGTTGATCTTAGCTGTTTTAAAGTGCAGGACTAAAACATTTGATGAGGCAGCTTTGAGCCTTTATGCTCCAAGCTGCTGGAAAACAGTCTGCCTGATGATCTGGGAGAAGCTGGAAGTGTTGACACCTTTAAACATAAACTCAAAACCTACCTATTCAGAAAGGCATTTGATTAAGATTTTTTTTAAATAATTATTCTTTTGTGTGATGTGTATAGTAGTCAAAAGTAAATAGTATCTTTCATATTGAAAGAATAACCCATAGAATCAGAAATCAACAACCAGAATATTTGAAGCGATGGAAAAAATGGATTTGATACGAGAATCAAAACTAAATAATATTACAGTATATAGCCCTGAAATTTCTGGTTTTTATTATTGTTCTTTTTTAAGATGCAGTGTGCAGATGTATATGTAGATATATGTAGGTATGTATAAATGGGATAGTCAGTAAGTGTATATGTACGTGCATCATCATGCTAGTCTACTTTTTTCAACCTTTATTCATTTATCTACTTATGAACCTTTTTGTTTATTTTAACTTTTCAATTGTAAGTTACTCACTATGGAAGTATGACCCAACCAGAATTTAGGCAATGGCTGGACCTTATGTCAGACATGTTGTCTTATGAGCATGTTAGCCAGAGTTAATAATAAAAATGAGAACTTTAAAAAGTCACAGGACCATTTTTTCGCCTATTGTGATGAGCCAACTATCCTGCTGGTGCCTGAAATGTCCTTTTTTTTTTTTTCATTCATTTTTTGGTTGGAAACTCACTTGTGATCTGGAGACATATTACTGTACTGTATAATACAAATGCTGTCTACTCTATTGTTGTAGGGGTTTGTTTTTTTTGACATGAAAACTAAATAAAAAGTTGAATTACAAACAAAGAATGGTTTAGACTTGTTTTATTTACTGAAGACTTATTTTATTTACTGAATTTATTTTAACCTCATTGATTTGTTTTGTTCGCTATTATTATTTATTTATTATATCTAGCTTACTCAAGCATGTATGTATTATTTAAATAGTTATTTTAGGTATATTATCATAATTACTATTATGTATTTTATTGTTGTTCCAATCATATTTTTAATCAATCTTGTGTAATTTTATAATTACTCTTAATTTACTACTTCATTTTATCTATTTATACAGTTTTACTACCGTTACTATTTATTCATTTTTTATTATCTTGTGTGCATGTTCCACGAATTGTTAAATATTTTTTTGTCTATTTTGTTGTTTTTATGGTCTACACTTTGTCTCATTATCGGCTTGTTAGTCATCTGTGAAGCACTTCCAATTGCAAAAATCTGTTTGAAAGGTGCTAGACATACAAAAAAGTTTGATTTATTGATCATTGGGAACTAGTTTAAATTGATGTGCAGCAGACTCTTACCACACAGTGGACCAGGATACTGAGAGGAATCCAGAAGATGAGTGAAAACACCACAACAGAGCCCACAATGTTATCCGCCAGGAACTTCCCTGATGGAGAGACAACAAAACAAACAGACCAAGGTAAGAAGAGAAACAGGACCTTCACACAGCTACAACAGACATCAACAATTGAACAAAAGACTGACTTCATTTAAATAGTCATAGGTGTGCTTTGGGAATCTTTTAACATATTTTCATACAGTTGATTAGATTTCAAGGTGGCCCATTTTATTTCAACTTACCAAATGTGTTAATGTCCAGCTTGTCAATAAAATCCCACAGCCTCTCGATCACGTCCTGCACCTGCTTCATGCACTTTCCCTGTTTTAACAAGAGAAAAATGATGCTCTTTACTAGAGGTGGGGAAAAAACGATACAGCATAGTGTTGCGATATTTAGCGTGGCAATAATATATTGATTCATGGCTTCCAAGCATTGATATTTAGCGTTCCGTCGGCTGACGGGCCATCACTATTTTCTCTGTTGTTGTTTTTCCGGAGGCCATAGTGGGCTCACTTTTAGGAACATACTGGGGATATCACATAAAACTAGAAGATCTAAGGAATCTATGCATCAGGATATCGTGTTGGGCAGTTGTTGAAGTAACGCTGTAAAGTCAAGCCTTTTTTTTTGTTTCATTCAAAAAAATTTGGACCAGTGAAGCTTAACGTTTTTTTAAAGTTTGATAAAATGCTGCAGTTGTTGTCGTCCATACATGTTTGATATCAGTTGAGTTCAGTTTGACTGAATACTTTGTTGGTCAGTCTGAGGGTTTGACTCTCATTGTGGAGAAATAAAAAGACTGAAGTGAGATGAATAGACTGAGAATTTTCTCTTATTTGACAAAACAATTCTTGATTGAATTTAATTTTGTTGACACAAAATGCAGTTAAACAGTTTAATTGCAATATATTGTATCACAATACTCACCATATTGCAAAATGCTTAAAATCCCAATAATATCGTATCATGACTCAAGTATCAGGATAAAATCGTATCGTGGGGCCTCTGGGGATTCACACCTCTACTCTTTACATAGCCAAATAAAGCAACATTAATCAAGTCATTATAACATTCATTTAAATTTCTAAGACATTTCAGAACTAGACTGCGTTGGAACTGAAAATAAAATACTAAACATGATAGAAACATGGTAGGATCAGCTGGATTGCTGTCTGTAGAGAGAACACAAAGGAAAGATTTGGTAACTCACGCCCTCGTCACAGAAGCCCACGGTGCAGGGTTTTCCTTTGCGAAGGAAAAGGAAACTACCATTGGCCTGGATGAAGGGAGAGCAGATGCCGTTTTTACCCCTGCAGCACACTTTACACGAGTCCTCCGTCTCTGCAAACACAAGAGGGCATTAACTCTGTTATAGGTTTGTAAAATAACTATACCCTCCTTTAACTGTAGTAGCAGAGATAAAACCATACATTCAGACCAGTGAACTCCTAAAATATTTTTAATAAGCCACTGCCATCTGACAGAAATCCTTTATAACCATATAAACTTTTCAGGAACTGTTTTTAATGGATTTCATTAAAAGTGCTTGTAGGATTTTCCCCACACACACTAGAGACCCTTTTAATCTTTCAACTTAACAACTTTAATATTCAGCACTTGTATTTAGGAGTATCTTGACAGTTACACACCAGTTACACAAGATAAACCCCCGGGAAGACACATCAATTTAGGGATATGTTTTAAAGATTCACATTTTTTTCCTTCACATTTCTTGATTTTTCCCTGCCTGGGACTTCCATGTTCACTGGGAATCTGCTGTTTTTTTATTACAGCTCATACTGGCAAGATCCACAACATTTAACACCTTACTTATAATAATATATATTTTTATAATTTTTCCCTGATTCTATTTTTTTTTTAACTCACTTTTTATTCAACACATTCAGACAACAATACAAACAACAGGTAACAAGACATAGATGCATTAACAATCATTCTTAATTCTAAATAAATAAATAAGGAGATGACTGTAGTTATTGCATTGTTCGTGTTAATGATGCCCATTTTCAGCAAACCTGCCCATTTTTAGCTGTAGTCTTGCTGTGATTTTTTCCATGATATAGACTTTTTTTAATAAACAGTGCTGGGTCTACAGGTAAGTTAATACCCAAGATCTGCTGAACTTCACCTGAACATTCCTACAAAACTTCTGCAGCTTTGGGCTGTCCCAGTATGTGTGTGTGAAGTCCCCAATTAATCCACAACCTCTCCAACACAGTTCAGATGTATTACTATATTTTGAAGTGATGACTGGAGTGGTAAAATATTGCATCTTCACCTTCCAGTCAAACTCCCTCCACATTGGGCTGCTTGTTAGTTTATGTCCTGCTTTAAAAGTTTCCTCCCAGTTTTATCTGATATTATAATATTTGTTTGTAGTTCCCTTTATTGTCTCTCCCCGTTTAATTGACATAAATAATTCTTCTTTATTCGATGGTGTTCTGCCAACTCCTTGTGTTTCTCGAGATAGTGTCTCAATAGCAGGAATTCCTGATTTTATGACAAACAAAATGTTCTTTACCGTTGCAGGCACAGGACTGACGGTTCTGCGTGGCCTCACAGAAAGGGTTGCACTCTCCATTGCGGCACAGGCCATTGTCAACACACACAGTGTCGTCTTTAGCGTTAGCAGGAGGTGGGCATTGACTGCTGTTGCCTAACGTGAAGGAAAGGTACAAAGATCTAGCATCAATGCATTTTCAATGTATCCATTTTTTAAAAACACCACAGCAAACAGCCTTCCAGTGGCTGCTGCAGTTCCTATTTTACACCATGAGGGGGCGCTCACCTGTGCAGGAGGATATGCCTTTACAGGTTGCATTAATGGGCTCCTGGCACCTCGTTTCTGCAACCTGAAACTTGCAATCGTTACAGCAAGGGCTGTTTCTGTCACTGTGGAAAGAACAGAGACATGTGAATGTGACTCAAACTAAAAGCACAAAGCTTTTTATGCAATGTTAAGTTCAATTAATCCAACATTTGAGTGTACAATTTATCAGGTTTTTTTTAAATCTCATACCTGCACTGTGCACCGCCTTTGAATTTGCAGTCAGCTGAGCAGCAAGGGTCGTCGTTGAGGTGGAGTAGCCCGGGGTCGCACTCCTCCCCTTCCTCCACTCTGGAGTTCCCACATACCTTACTGTTCCTCTCCTTGAAGCACACAGGAGCCTTGAAACGTAACGTCTTCCCTACGGAGATCTTACTGCAGTTGGAGAAGCGCTTTAGGGGTGAAAAAGAGGGTGGACGAGGGTTAGATATTAATGAGGAGTGGATGTGTTATGCTCAACTGTAAAAAGGGATGTTACATACAGTCATGGAAAAAATGATTAGAGCCACCCTTGTTTTCTCCGTGCTTTCTTGTTCATTTAATGCCTGGTACAACTAAAGGTACATTTGTTTGGACAAATATAATCATATCACTTAAGTTTAATTTAAGAGCTGATATCTAGCCATTTTCCATGGTTTTCTTAATAATAACCAAAATCATTATCAAGACAACCATGGGAAGTGGCTAGATATCAGCTCTTACATTAAACTGGTCTAATAATTTTTTCCATGACTGTAGGACTGCTATGAAGCTGAAATACTAGAATAACTACATGTATGGAATCGTTGTTGTTTTTCTAATGAAGCGGGATCAAGTAAAAATATTAACTGCACAAGATAAAGGAGGTCTGATGTAAAAAGAAACCACATAACTATTTACTTCAATAAATTGTTGCATACATAAAATATATACAAAAAAAAGTTAAACGATGGGGATTCTTGAATTTCCAGCCACACAAACAGGTAATTTCATGGCTTTGTATGATTCAAGATTTAGTTTCAGTCCCTGCAGATGTCTTCGAGGGCATTTGGCTTCAAGTACAGAACAAGTCACAGCAGATAAGCAGCAGCACTTTCACCTGAAACTTCCAGTCACACACATATTTGCTGTTAAGGCCAGTGGCGGAGGAGGTACAGTGCATTTACTGTCTGTCATTACATTTCACAGGAACAACTGTGACTCACATTTATCCAACGCTCTGTAGAATACGCAACTCAAATTCACACTTCATATCACACTTTGCAGCAGGAACTGTATCCTCTTAACTGTCAGCATAGTTTCTTATATACCTGACAGATATAAGGTGGTAATGGTTCTGTTGTATCCTACTGTATTATCACTTTTTTTCTTGTTCTCTCTTTGAGGAGGTACCTTATTGTTGTAATGGTCTCCGCTCACAGCTATAGGGTACATGACAAACTTCCCACCGTGGTCGTCACTGGGAGCACAGTAAGGGATGTTATCTGGATCATGCTCTGCTCCAAAGTTATGGCCCAACTCGTGAGTGGTCACCAAATCTGCCTCCTGGTGCGACACAAACACAGGAGTTATCTGGTATAAACATATACAGGTGTGTTTCAATAAATTAGAATATCACAGAAAAGTTTAATTATTTCAGTAATTCAATTCAAAAAGAGGAAATAACCATTGTGTGATCCATTACACACAGAATGAAACTTAATTTATTTAATTTCTTCTAATTATGATTATAGCTTACATTTAATGAAGACCTAAAATTCAGTGTCTCAAAAAATTGTAATATAACAGAAGACCAATTTCTAAAATTATGTTTAATCTGGAAACGTTGGCCTCTGAAAAGTATGTCCATCTATATGCACTCCACTCTTGGTTGGGGCTGTTTGACTTGAACTACTGGAAATGTACTTTTCCATGATATTCTAATGTATTGAGATGCACCTGTAGTTCACTACTGCATCCACTAAGAAGAAATTTCACAAAAACTAAATTCTATCAAGCCAGAAATGCAGGCCTGACACTATATCTTGTTGAACATTATTTTCTATTCTTAACACTGATTCAACATGCATATTATAGAGGCTACTGCTACAAATCTTTCTCTAAGCTCACATAATGTTTACTTAACTGTAAACTGAGCTGAGGAGCAAGAAACATACTGAGGTGTCAAAATGCAACCCTGTTAACATCATTACTCATAACACCCACACAAAAAAGGTGTGGCCGCTCTACTTAGAGCCTACACTTGGCAGGATGACATGTTGCATAACATCCTGGCTAAAGCTGAGTGCACCTAGTAATTAGCTTAGTGAAAGATAATGATTGAAAAAGGAAGATAAACACCATACAGACCTTTGTTAGGATGGTTTTGCCATAATTCTTAGTGCTGGTCAGGCCTGTGTTGAGGTAACTGGGCTTCTTTACAGAGTGAGATGGGTAATACGCTAAAAAAGGATTAAAAAAAACACAGAAGATAGATGTCATTATCTGTTTAGCTTAGGTCTCAGCTATACAGTTTTTCCACACTTTTGTCATTTTTGGCAGTAGTAAACAGCTCTATGAGCAGCTCTACACACACAGGACGGTGGCAGACTTCCATTAGCACTGCAAGAAACGCAACATTTAAAAAACACGTCACTGATATACATTCAAGTCAGCCTGTATTAACTCTATACTGGTAAGGTCTCTGCATACGATCCTCTGCCAACAGGAAGAAGCCTTTGCATGCCAAAGTTCAAATCAAACCATTTGAAGCAATGGTTTGTTGCAGCCTCCCGCAAGCTGCTGAACTTTAACCCTACATCTTATCACAATGGTGCCATGTGCAGTAAATACAGAAGCACTGTGGCATTTCATTCTCACAGGTTCTTTTTAAGCTGCTGTGTTGTCAAGGTCAACTGTACAGTTGGATGTCTCTTATGTTTTAAGATGTTTTCATGATGTTTTTTATGTACAGCTATAGACTGTAGCTAGCATATTAAAAACTAAATATGTATGATTAAATATTTTTTTCAACCTTGATTGCAACAGATGCATTCAGAGAATTCAACACACAATGTATCTGTGTTCATTACATATTTATTTACAATGTAATTAACTACCTTTATCATTCTTATAATGATGGTTACTATAATAATAGTTATTATATATCATTATATAGTCTACCAATATTGTTTTTTCTTAATATGTTTGAAACACACAAAATGTATGTTTGAACAATGTATGTGTAACCAACAGCAGGAGAAGTTTTAATAAACAATTAATAATTTTAGTTTATTTAATAACTTCATAATAATAAATAATTTAGTAGTAAGTTAATACATTTATGGAAATAAATAGTTATATTTGTAGAGTTAATATTAAAAGTTATGGTAATAGCGGACCTATTGTTTGCCGCTTCCAGGAGGGTTGTTTTGTTGACGTACGCACATGCAGAAGAGCAAGAGTGACAGAGAAAGAAGGAGTTTTTCTATGTTTTCCCAAGTTATTTTTGTTGTTTATTTCCTGACTGTGCGGAGTTTCCATGGAAGTTTATTTTGATCCCCTCGATGCGGCCAATGAGCTAAAGTGTTTTATTTTCTGTCGTATAATGTCGTTATTATTGTTTTAATTCTATTCACGTGATAAGCGCATGCTTGCAATAGTAACGCATATTTTACTCACTAAACCTGCAAACATTTAATTTATGCATCATGTATGTATTATTTTAATTGTTATGAGAGTGTTTCGTATTTATTTGTGCTTTATGTGTTTTAATGTAGTTTTCACATCTCAATAAATGACAGTTAACAGAATCCACGTTGAGCTTGTCTTTACATCTCAAGGGGAGTCATAGTACGTGCATATGTGCAATGACTGCTAATAAAAACACATTTTTAAAAAACAAAAACAAAAAAACAAAGCTGTTTTGCCAGTAAGAGATGTGTCCTTACGTTTTGGGCAGAGGCCACCCAAGGCCTGAGGTTTGGAGGGGGCCACGTAGGCCAGCCCCAGTGTCCCCTCATCGAAATCCTGGTAGGTGAAGAGGTGAGCCAGACACACAGTGGAGGCGTTGTCAGCTATGTCTGAGCTAAATTGCTAAGGGAAAAAACAGAACTATTTTCTACCATCATTTTTATATGCATTAATTCCTGACAATGTACACCTCATCACACTTTTTACATTCTGTTGACATTTCACTTCATTTTTCGAATCACATCCAGTCCCCAAGTATTCGACTGAAAAAAGCCCCACTGTATTACCAAAACCTCCCCTCCCATCAAGTGCATCTTTCTCTCATTTTTGTCTGTGTTTTCCCACCTCCAGTAGTCTTTTCACGTCCCAGACCTCCTTATCTTTCACGGGGCTGTTCTTCATGTTATAGTGAACCCAGTTGCTGCCAGCGGAGGCTTTGTAATCAGGCGGAGGCTTTGTAGGCTCCTTATTGATGATGATCTGAGAATGGTAACCAAAGACACCATTTATGAACAAGTTATGAAATTTTCTTAAAATCATTTAAACTAAGTGTACTGGTTCATAGTTAAATGTTGCGTAAATAAGCATTAGATTTAGTTTGCCTCTCAAATCAGATGAATTATATACATTTTTGTACAATGAACTGAAACATAGTTTGTCAGGAGTGGCTCTGAACCTGTAATAGCTTCAACCATGTCACTCCTAATGAGTCAGCCTTAACATTTTTCTGACAAATAATGGGTAAAAGTGGTGTATTACAAGTTCCTCTTGACATACATGTATGGTGAGGAAAATTAGAAAGCAGTGAAATGAATGCATATCTTTTCAGTGAGAAAACCAGCGACTCACAGAATGACAAACAGTGTCTCCATTCATTCCCAAAGCCTGTGGAACAAATTAAATTACCCCACAGGGCACACACAAAAGCTTTCAGTTCCTCCTAAAAATGCTGTTCTCAAACACACTGAGGGACAGTGTTGTTCTCAGCTTCACTTCCGGGACTGACTCGATGTACAATAAAGCTGCTGGGAGCAGTGATGTCTGATGCTTAAATGCCACAATTTGCTCCACAAGTCAGACTTGAATGGTTTACAATGAGACACAACGAGCCAACACACCTGATGGATCTGGACCCCGTAGCCTTTGAATTCATCGTCCCAGGTTGTGTTCCTATAAATGTCATCAACTCGATCAATCAGCTCAATCTGGAGTGAGGGAATGAAACAAGAATGGTTAAGCTAAAGAAATATGTAAACAATATAACAAAAAAGAATATTTTGACTTTTCACAGGTATATTAAACATGCTAATAAATTATACATTTGTTGGAAATCAAAATCATAGCAATGCACTCTCTTCCAGTCCTGTTTAACGTAGTGGATGCATGTTAAACCTTTACATAGTGAATTCTCTCTACATTACTTTAGTGCATGACATCATCATAAACACAGACCAGGTAGTTGAGAGTGACACTCTCTTGTCCGCGACCCATGTGTTCGAAGAAGCGGTAATCTGCAACCAGCAACAGGGGGCAGGTGTTCTTCTTATGATCGTGAGCCTGTCTCTTCTCTCTGTGGTGGTGCCCTACAAGGAAGAAGCAGCAGGAGCAATGGGAGAGATAGGAAGGAGCAGAGAGCTTGTTTATGTTCATTTATAGGGAAAAGATCCATTTTCAAGGCAGCAGTAACAATCAGTATTTAAGGAATAACTATGTTTAAACAGTCATGGGTAAATTTGCATAAAGATACAAAAAGTTATCACTCTCTTCTTTTTTATTTGCCTGTGAACTGATAACACTCTGCTTCTGTTCTTTAAGCTAGAATTAAGTTGCAGTGTATCTTTAATATGGATTGCATAATAATAAGCATGAATGGGGTCTGCGGTACGCTACGGCGGGCCTTCTGTATTTTCCCCTTTTTTCCCCTCAATTTTAGGATAGGATAGGGACAGTGCACATTAATATACATCGATAAACATCTTTATACTATACTATACTATATCTTTATAACTTGAATATACTGGAGATATATGAAACTAGAAGATCTAAGGAATCTATGGACCCCAAGGATGACCTAATAAAAAAATAAAATGAGCTGAAATGACCTAGAGCATTCAGAGAAAGTGCAGCTTTTCTATGTATATATACAATAAGAGGGTTTCTCAGCAGTTTGAATAACAGAAGTGCTCGTCATCCAATCGCTGAAAAGCAGAAATCTCCAAGATGACCAAAGGTTTTGAACCCATATCACACCATGGATTTTTCTATGTTCCAAAAGTCTTATATTGATATATTGATTTTGTATTCTGGAAGGTTTTTCTGACCATTTTTATCCATTCTCGGTATGAATAAAATTGCATTATTCAGCACCAAATGTGTGTAACAAATGGTATCAACCCAAAAATTGCTGCAACAGCTTGGAAATGGACTTCAGAAAGCCACCACTAATGTTATTACCCTATATGCACGTTAATAGGCTTAATAAATAATTAATCAATTCATTAAGTCATTATAATTAGATATTTTTGAACATGAACAACTTCGCACAGTGCTGAGCTGCATCTCAAATGAATCTTCAGGTTCACAGCTTTCAGATGATGTCGACCACTTCTATGTGACATTTATTGTTGACCTGTTATCTCCCCTAAACATCCACTGCCCACAACCATTCATTCTCAAAAAAAGGACCTTGAACACTAAGTGGATATATAACCACAGTAAACTAAAGCCTGTTTTAGGCATATTTTGCACTATGTTAGCTTTGATTGGCTAGCTAGGGTGGAGGTTTTTGGGGGCATACTCGATGGCTTTTACCTGCATTTAAAGAATGTTATTGATCATTCAGTGCATTCGTCACATGAAATCATACAAGTAAAACTCCAGTGAAAAGGATCCTTAACTTGTTATTTATCATAAAAAAAAAGTAAATTTTGTGGTCTATCCGTTACCCCATACGTGACTTTTCCAAAATTCTAGGCTGAGTGATGCTCATGCAAGAAAGGGCTGCACAATATTTTTTTTGTCGTGTTTGGGATGTCGACTTGGACAGGAAGTTGTTTTTTTCCAGAATGAATATTCAGCATTTTTGGCCAATTTTGACAGCCCTACTCTAGTCTATGGGAAATTATCTAGTTTACAAATAAATTAAACAGCAAATCATCTAATTTTAGCATCCTGAAGTAAAGAAAAGCATAGCAGAGATATGCCTCCAACTGTATTAATTCCAAACTCTTCAAACAATGAGTGGTTGAAGAATAACAGAAAAGGACAACAGGAAGACATCCCATTCGAGCATTACATCATACACTTGGCTGTACAGTGTTCAGGAGTGTGGGTGTGCGCTGCCCTGGCTTCCACAACATGTGGTGGGAGACCAGTGACGACTCAGAGTCATCTCATTGGGCAGCAGAGCCTCCATGAATTTTAATGCCTCCTCCATAAGAACCTTCACCTCAACTCATATCCCCAATGAGTGCTTTCAACCAGCAGCCAGTGAGAGGTGTTTTAGATATCTCCTCTGGCACATTATTATCGCTATATGCTTTACATTTTCCAAAGCAGCACAAAAGACTCAAAAGGCATTTGGTCGTTACATAATACCCACTTGTCAGCAGTGTGTATGTGCATAACTTAGGCTGGGTTTTTGCAGATAAAAAGGCTTTTATTAAAGGGACTGTTACAGAATCTAACGCCCACCTCCTTTGTCTCACTACTACAGCCTCCTCCTTCCATCTCTACATCTTAAACATTTCTTATCCTCCTACTAATTTTTACTGTCTACTCCAACAAACAGGAGCACAGAGCCTAGGCTGCACTAGATTTGTGATCTCCGACCCTTTATATACTCCATCATCCTCCTACACATTTCCACTACAAATATGACCACATACATTTGCAAACCTCTCCACCTCTCTTAAGGGAAACAGACAGCAGAGCTCACCCTCTTCCTGGTCGACCTCCTCCTGATTGTCCCATTCCCCCCTGGCGGTCTGTGGCAGCAGGTCCTCAGCCTCTGCATGGATGTACCCACACACTTTTGGAGAGGCGATGCGGCTCAGATTCTTGATGTCTTCAGAGCGATAAACCAGCAATCTGCCATCAGCTGGTGTATCAGTGAACCTCCAGAGGGGCTGAAAGGCCAGAGAAAGCCAAGTGGCATTAGAGAACAAAGTAGAGGAGTCAGAGAGGGTCACAAGGAGGAAAAGAGAGAGGTCGGGTGAAGGATAAAGATAAAAATAAAGAGACAGAAAGAAAATGTAGACAAAGATATAGGTGAAGAATGACAGCAAAATGTAGTGAAGTAAGGCATTTTAAAATTCCATGTCATTAACCATTGAAATGACATTACATTTCTTCTCATTCTTCACTGACATTACCCCTACTGTTATGTTGCAGGTCAAATGGACCCATTTCCAAGTTTAAAGCCCCTCCCCATTTACATTTTTTAAAAATCAATGTCATGTAAGACTACTACTGGATTTTATATGTAGGTTTTACTAAACAGATCATGGTTCAGTGAGGATAATTCACTTGTTTTTCATTAAAAAAAGCAAGTGAATTATACTCATTGAACCATGATCTGTGAGAGTTAAAGAACACCATTGCACTAAATATTGATTGAAATGGTTAGTGATGGAGTTAATAATGAAATATAAACAATGTTTATTGGGATTTTTTTAGTTTCTGACACTTTTGGATAATTAAACGTGCTGGTTATTGCTGTTCCTGAAAAAAACGAACACAACAGGAGGGTTAATGCCCAATATCATCCTTAAGTATTCGGGCACAAACACTTTGTTTTGATGCTGTACTTGTAAAAAACCCATACTTTATTTCAATCATGGAGTGGAACAATAGTAGAGCCATTGTCCATAGATTTAAAATAAGCACCAAACTTAATTTAGTATAAAAATTAGTGCTGGTAAATTAGTGCAGTTACAATCTTCTTGATGCAAAATCCTCGCCATGAGATAAATTGAGTTGCAAGGCATAAAACTGCCTTACTTTTCTCCTCAAAAAACTATTTTGAACTACTACAGTAACCTACGATAACACTGTCAGATGTCAAAGAATGAAAGTATTAAAGAGTATAAGAGACCATTACAAACAACGGCACTCAAAAAAAGAAAAGGAAAATAAAGAGGAAAATGTGCCTGAGTAGTCTTTTTTTATGCTGAGAAGCAATATCAAGTAAAAGGCGCCCACACACTGAAAATGAAAATGAGTACAGCAATGTAGCACTATATTCAATTAATGTTTTTCTGGAGTATTCAGTGTACTGTAAGACTGCCTTTTTCTTG
The DNA here is from genome assembly GCF_030273125.1 of Centropristis striata. Classification (NCBI taxonomy): domain Eukaryota; kingdom Metazoa; phylum Chordata; class Actinopteri; order Perciformes; family Serranidae; genus Centropristis; species Centropristis striata. Next base: position 28,284,471 of record NC_081532.1, read on the forward strand.
ATTTCTTTATGATTTGTTGATACGGCCATCAGAGTTTTCAACAGTGTGGCCTATCTACTGTCAAATTTAAATCCAATGCCTTGAACAAAACGGTTGAGTGTAAGTGTGAAAGTCTGACTTAAACCAGACTTATTACTATTATAAACCCAGTGAAAGTCTGACTTAAACAAGACTAATTTAAGACTTAAGTCTGACTTAAGTCTGACTTAAATCAGACGTATTTCTTCTCATCACTTGTACCCTAGCTATTTGGATTATACACAGACAAAATGGTTTTACAGCCATTTCTCACCTCAACGTTGTACTCTGCTTCATCAGTTTGAATGTGAGCAGAAAACTCATCTCCTTCAATATGTGCCTGCACACGTGAATTCTCCTCTCCTGCAAACACAAAATGAATAAGGAGACTTTTTATCCTAGACAGATATGGTCAGACTAAATCCAGTAAATCTGTTAGGTAGAAAAGAAGTAGACACATTAACACACTGCCGTGTCAGCCTGCATCATCTTAATGAAGAAATATTGGCATGAGCCCGACTTTGTAGCTATTGCTCATAAGTGGGAAATAGATCATAGTTATTGGATCATATTTTTTTAAGGTCTTGGAAAATAATCATGTGTCTATTAAACTTTACATGCAAACAAAAACTCTTTGGGGAAAAAAAAATCTTATTGCAAATGACACATTGGTAAATCTATAATCCCTGAAGTTAGTCACTCACCTACAACATGTCCAGTGAAATAGTTCTGAAGGTGAACATCATAGTTTTCCTTCCTCCCGTGTTTATCAACAAACACAGCTTTAAAGTTGTCGGTGAAAAGGTTGGTGTTGGTGGTCAAGTAGAGCTTAAAATGCCTGAAAAAGAAAAAAACAAAACATGGCATTTCCATTGATGTAAAGATGGTGGTTTGAGTCACAAAAAAGAAAAAGGTGAGAAAACTGAAGTTGATGTAGATCTTCACTTAATGACATGTTGTAGTCTGATCAATGATATATAAAGCCAACATTTTCTAAATTCTCATTACAAACTCATAGAGCACCATTGTGCGCTGTAAATGTGATTGAACGTAAAGAAAAATCTTTCTGTTCCTTTGAAAGTGCTTCCTTGCTAAGTTGCAGTAGAATAACACAGACGGGGGGAATTTTCTACTATAAAGAGCATAACTTTGGAAAATATCCACATCTTCAGACTAACTGCCGAAACATCACATTGTGTGACACTTTGAGTGCATTTTTGCACCCTAAAAAGGACTGTAGATCTTGAATCCCCCTATCACAGAAAAGGCTTCCTACAGCAAGGTTTAATGCTTAATGCCATTTTCAATTCATAGAAAAAATCGAGAGAGATATTGTGCCTGAACCAAAACATGCATGATTTATCAGGTATCAGAACCCCCTAACAGACTACAATTTGTAAAGTGCAAACTGTGTCTTGTGAAAGCTCTACTTGGGCCTTACATTTGAGATCCACTAATAAGGAAGTCCAGTGGTGTAATGTACCCAAGTAAATTTACCCAAGTACTGTACTAAAGTACAATTTTGAGTAACATGTACTTTACTTGAGTATTTCCATTTATGTATATTTTACTTCTACTTCACTACATTTTGAGGCAAATATTGTACTTTTTTCTCCACTATATTAAGCTGCCCGCTTTACTTACTTTTCAAGTCAAAATTTAAAATAAAAATATGTTCAAAATGTGCATTAAAGACTTTAAAAGATGTAAACATATCCTGCACTATTACCCCAGAGCAGTGGTTCCCAAACTGGAGGGCGTGACCCCGAGGGGGGGCCCAGGGTTACAAAGGGGGGGGCGTGGCAAGGCTAAATTGAAATAATTTCATTGTTCTCCAATGCTGCACTGTAAAAAATAATCTGTTTAATTTACGGTAAAATACCGGCAGCTGTGGTTGCCAGAACTTCACCGTAAAAATTACAGTGGGTGGGTTTTCTGCTGAAAATGTAAATGTAAATATCAGCAAAAACTGTAATTTAAACTGAATAATCCTGTTTTTTTAGATTTTGCATGAAAATGTTATATTTTTACAGAAAAACTGTGTGTTTCTTCCAATTTATGACAGAAAAAAGTTAAAGTTTTGTGCTATTCTTTGATTTACTGTAATAAGTGTCTCATACGGTGATATACAATTTTGCATTATTTCTACAAACATTTTTTACAGTGTGGTAAAAGCTAAATCAGATCATGACTCTACTCGAAATATTACAAATAAAAAACAAGGATGAAAAAAAATGACAAGATCATTCTTGCGTGTCGTGTGGAGGCCGCCAGGGGAGGGGGGGGGGGTGCTTGAAAGTACTTTTTAGATAGAAAAGGGGGGCCCAGTAGAAAAACTTTGGGAACCACTGCCCCGGAGATTAAAACACGTCGTCACACTGTTAAAATAATCGCCAAGTCATTTTTTGTCAGAATTGTTTTTTTTGCCTAAATCATCTCCTCACAATGCCAGCCACCTATGGTAAAATCGCCTACATCCTCAGTTGATCAGATCATGTGATTTTACCCCTTTAAGATAATGGCCTATGTCAAGTGTGTGACTTAAGCGGATTTATTATGTCTAAGTCAAAATAAAATGTGACTTAGCCAATTTTTAGAACATGCCTTTGTGACTTAAGCAAGATATGGTAACACTTTATTTTGAAGGTGTCTACATAAGAGTGACATGAGCGCGTCATAAACATTAATGACACTTTAAAGTAACATTAATGCTCATGATACTTGTCATGTCATGTTTATGACAGGCTTGTGTGACTCTTATGTTGACACCTTCAAAATAAAAGTGTTACCATATCTTGCTTAAGTCACAAAGGCATGTTCAAAAAATTACCTAAGTCACTTATTTATCTTAAATTACATCATTTACACACAGTGTTATTATAATGCAATTAGCCATCCTTTGTTACATCCTTTTTGAGTGAAATGACCAATAAATGTCATAAGTTACAGTTTTTTGTGTTTCCTGCAAAACTTGAAAAAATTAGGCGATGATTATAAAACAGGGTGACGATATGCTCTTTGAGGGAGAGTTAGGTCAGATGCTGCTGTACCTGTGCAGGGCTCTGAAGCTCACCAGCCGCTCCAGGTGAGATTGGGTGTGGACATCCCTCTTTCTAACGGAGTGCAGCTGGAGATCAGATAATGGCAGCACCTCGAAATCTGACAGGATGGAGCTCAGACCATCTGGAGGACAGACAGGCGGAGAGAGAGACGAACAAGCAGACATTAAATCCCTTTGGGTGGTCAATCTGGAGCTGACAAACCGCTTCCTAGCCTGACGACTATTTATCAGCTAACCAGAACTCAGTGCCTAAACAGTTCTAAACCCTTAACAGGACACGTGTCAGTGACAGGAAATAAACGTTACACACATTACATTAAGTTACAATACTCGTCATTTACTTAACGGCCACTATTCGAACCGTTAAAAACCGTTAGCAGTCTCATTAAAGCTAACGTTAGCTTGGGTTAGCTTGACAAGTTACTCACCAAACTCGGGGTTTTCTTCGGGATTTTCCTCCGTAAAAACTCTCGATTTAACTGCGCCGTTGATCCAATAAGGAGCCAAAAAGACCATTAACAGTATGCTCCTCATTTTCGCTCAGCTCACAGAGCTATGCCACAGCTGTCATTGTCACAAGTTAGTCGGTTTGTGTGGACAGCTATGCTAGCTGAGCTACCCGGAAGTGCACCGGGTGGAAAACATCCGCTTTTAACATACTTGTGAAAAATGACGGATTAACATTATAACACCTATACACCTACCATATATATATATATATATATATATATATATATATATATATATATATATATATATATATATATATATATATATATATATATATATATATATATATAGTAATAGGGAAAAAATGAAACGACCCTTGTTTTCCTCAAGTTATTGTTCATTTTAATGCCTGGTACAACTACAGGTACATTGTTTGTTTGTTTCGTGATAATGATTTTGGTTATTATCAAGAAAACCATGGAAAATAGCTAGAATAAATTTAACTCTTATGAGCTAATTGTTGCTTTTGTTTTTGTTGTTATCATTATATTTGTCGAAACAAATGTACCTTTAGTTGTACCAGGCATTAAAATTAACAAGAAATTGAAGAACACAATGGTCAGATATTTTTTTCTGTAAATTATTTATCCGTACTGTTATTACCATAGGTGAAAGAGGTATTCCAGAGTCGGTGGCCTGCCTTGTATAATAAATATTACTTTATTTTACTTTAAGTAAGTATCATCAGCAAAGGGTACTTACAGTATAGGAGAAGGACTTTGTCAGGTTATTATATTATTGGAAAATTATTTCCCAGTGTTGGAAGACGTGTCCATATTTTTTAATTAATACTCTGTCTCAAGTAAAGATCCTTCATTCAAAATCTTCTAAAGATTCAAAAGATTTTCTTTTTAGTTTGGTCTTGGTTGTTTGTTTGTTTGTTTGTATGTTGATTTTATATATATATATATATATATATATATATATATATATATATATATATATATGTATGTATATATAATGGATTTGTATTCTATTTTTATTACCTTAATCTGTTTTTACTCTGTACTTGTGCTTCTGCAGCACCTGAATTTCCATCATGGGGATCAATAAAGGAATGTCTTATCTAATCTTAAAGTTACTCAAGCATTTGCATAAAAAATGTTTTTATACCAGACGTAAAATTATGCAAAACGGTTTCAGTATATTATTTATTATATCACTGGGTTAAAATGAATGACGCATAAATAAGTACATCACTTTAATGTTGCAGCTGGTAAGAATGGATATAATTCATCTTCATTTTATATGAACATTTAATGTTCATTTTATATCCTGTTGGGTAGTTTAACCCCCAAAAATACATTATTATTTATTTGTGGATTTATAATTTATTATCAATAACCTGAATTTGCAAAGTAACTTCTGGCTAATGTTGCCAAATAAATGTACTTAGTTATATTCCACTGTTACTTTCAAAGCATGAATGTATAAAATGTGTTTGTCATTGTGTCATGTTATATATATTCATGTTGTAATTAGCAGAGGTAAAACCAGGTTTATCAATTGTTACCACATAATGATATGTATATGTATCAAGTTTTTATTCATGTTAAATCTGTTTTATCTGTAGAAGGAACAGTATCAATATACAGTACAATATTTTCCTCTGAAATAAAGTACATAATTGTTTAAAGCAGCATAAACTAGAAATTTGAAAAACCCCAAAACCTCAAAATTGCACTTACATGTACTTTAGTATATCACAATATTGCCAAGGAAAATGGCAATTAGGTTCTTTTATAATACTTTGCATTTTATTAAATCAGGATATATATTGAATGTAAATTATTTTCAGTCCACTTTAATACAAAGATAATGACTCAAACCAACATATCAGATTTTCCTTATTTTTCCCCTTTATTTTTTTGCCCCTTAAATAACAAAGTGAATGCTCCAATCAGAGTATAACTGTTCTCAACTGTCAACATGCAATTTTAGTTCAGGTTAGGGGGAAAACCCTACAATTTCAATACAAATGACATTAGCATGATTACATTGGTGGGGAAAAGGGTGCATAACATTAACAATAGAGTTAAATTCCAAAATAAATTAAATATTTTCTTTTTGAGAAAAATAATTTCACCTTTTATCATCTCTTAAGTATGACATTTTTGCAAGGACACAGGGAATTTACAAACATCCAGGAAAATTATGAGAATAATAAAATGTACGACTTGGGCTTGGTTTATAAAATGTTTTATTCATGTTAACATAGCTGATACATAGGGATTCAAACAGTTCCACAAGGCTTTTGGGGACTACAATTGAATGAATAGCAAAACAATAGTGGTCCGAATCTCTAATGACAATCACTGGACAGACTAACATATCACCCAGTTGTAGGATGTGTACAAACCTGCATTGAAAATTACTAAACTTGACACTTGGACTTGTGTGTGTTACAGCATTTGTTCCCATTCCAGTGTAATATCTCAAGAGACATGCATGACAGAATTGTCTTCTTCCCATTAAAAGGTCCCTGCGTTTGGTCAGACAAGCACCCCCTCCCCCCCCAAAAGAACAGGCATGCGTCAGTGAAATAGTGGCATCATAACCAGGGCAGAAAGTGAGGATTTAACCAATTGGCACTACTTGGCTGTATTGTAGTATTTGTTGCCAGCATGTAAAGTGCACTAGCTTTCCCTGTAGTATGAACATTGAATCTGTTTGAAGTTGGACTTCAGCTGCTGTAACCGTACCACATAACTCTGTAGAGACAGACACTTAAAAAAAAGGTATAAGGGAAACTATTTTTTATATTTAACATTTCTTATTGGAAAAAATAAATCCAAACTGATGAGACTTAAGCTTCCAGTTGTTCAACTATGGGATTTTTTTGCCTCTAAACTGAGCTAGGAGTCTGTTAACATGTCAAGCTATCAATCACTTTTCTACAGCTGAAACTGCCAAATGGGAAGGCCAGGACAAACATAAACCAAAAGGAATGGAGGGTTTCTCTTTTCACCACTTGTCCAAATCTACATTGTGAAAAGATTCATTTATTTATTTTTTTAAATTATTTCCTTACATGACTCTTTTCAGCAATGGGTTTAATTGGTAGAATGTTTGAGTGGAGCAATAAGGAATGAAAGATGTGTAAAAAGGGTTTTTTTTCTTTTTGGAGATGACCCCAACACCAAGGGCTTGTGTTTTTTTGTTGTTGTTTTTTTAGTTCTCATTCTCGCCGCCGCCGCCACTCTCTACTTGCTCTCCACCATCGCCGTCCTCTCCAGCAGTGTCTGATGTCCATAACTGAGGAGAGAAACACAGCCATGTGTTAAAAATACAGTGGAATACAGTCAAGTTCACCATTTCTGAATTTTGATTCATTATAGATTTTAACAGATTTTTATCAGTAATTGCACAACCCCTTTATGAATGTTACTCAATGATCAGCAATTTGTACACATTTTTTTTTTTTAAGATTTAAGCCGTATTTCGGAGAGGCACTCTGTAACTGGCAGTGAGAACACATAGACATGTCTCTGTACACACCCAGGAATTTTTAGGTTATGATTAACACTGAAAAAATTTGAAGCACATTTTTACATGGGCCTCTGTCATTGCTGAACCCAGTTCATAAGTGCCAGTTCTGCCTGGAAAATGCTAGCTTTACCTTTACCAACGGGCACTTCGCTTAGCACAAAAAGAGGATTGGTGAATGTTCGCCATCACACCACTTTACTTGTACAGTACATTCAGCACCAACATTCATACCAATCTAAAATTTGCCACTTCACATTTAGTTATTTGTGTATTCTGGGGGCGTGCACAGTTCTCCATAGATCATTTTATTTATGAGTTACATACATAACGCTACATAAGCAGACTCTAATACACTGTTTGAATGCATTTCTGTGGACTGCAGTATACCCATTAAAAGGTGTAAAAGAAAATAGAGTTAGCCTGCATTCGGGCAAATATGCCTGTAGTGGGGGCCATCGTGCAGCACACATAGCGGAAGATGATTTTCTGGTCCATTTTATATTTTTTTGAAGCTAAATGCCAAAAGTAGCCCCTCATTTCTGCATGTTGTGTCCTCTCCATGTTCGTAAAACAGCACTGCCACACACTTGTGGTTCCCTCCAGCTTCACGTCCACAAGCAAGGGTCAGAATGTAAAGGCTGCTTCTTTTTCAGCAGTACAATAGAATGATATGGAAATTATATATATGCATGGCATACATTTGATTTCATTTGCCTGCCACAGCCCTGTTGAGGTATGTGCCTATTCCAGGTTGTTGTTTACCATACTAATCCTAATGACTGCCTCCAGGGAGAGACTATTTATCACCTCTCACCATGTACTAGGACAGCAGGCTTTTGTCACAGGACATTTTGTTTGTTTGAAGCACAAAGAGATCATATGATGAACATTGAGGCAAACACTCCTTTTACACAGTGAAAGCAGTTTTTGTGCCATGCGAGATCAGAACACTCACTGTCAGGTTGTCTCTGAGGAGCTGCATGATAAGAGTGCTGTCTTTGTAGGACTCCTCATTTAGCTGGTCCAGCTCTGCAATGGCATCATCGAATGCCTGTAAGCAAAGTGGAAAATATGAACACTTGCAACATAGTACAAATGCGAGCACGGCAAAAAAAAGACTGATTTTTGTAAAAAAGTCTGGGCCGCACCTTTTTAGCCAACAGACAGGCTTGGTCCGGGGAGTTGAGGATCTCATAGTAGAAGACAGAGAAGTTAAGTGCCAAGCCCAAGCGGATGGGATGTGTGGGGTCCATGCTCTCCGTGCTGATGTCAAACGCTTTCTGGTACGCCTCCTGGGAGTTTTCAATGGTCTCTGGAAACACAGGAAGGAATCACACAATGTATGAATGCATCAGGTTGAGATAGAAGTCTACTTAAAGTGACATCATTTTAAACCTGTGTTAAACCAGGCAGTACAAATGTATTATTTTCACCTCCTGAGATGAATATTTCTGTATACTGGGGTCCCTAACAGTCTTGCAGTTGCTTACATTTGACATCACGAGAAAGCTGAGACTGTTGTGGATTCAATGAGCCCAGTTGAATTCACATGTGATGATGCCAGTCCCCTTAGTAACCACTTCATTGTACCGAGAGATTTTTATTTATTTATTTTTTAAACTTGACCCCACTGTATAAAACCTCTAGGATAATTGCAGCTTCATTAGAACTTAACACAAACTAGAGACCTTGGGCATTCAGAGGATTTATGGCTTCCTTAGGTATATTAATAAGTCCATACCGGAACGCCTTACCATCCAATCGCAATTTTTTTCAATTCACAGCATGGGAGTTTTCAGGTGTTCCCCAAGGCCTTGTTGTCTTAGTGTAAGATTTGGTAGTGATTTTTTAAAACCGTTTTTACCAGTTCTCGAGTGAAAAATGCAAATTTTTGCATCAAATCAGTGTAACAAATGTTCCAAACCCCAATACACTTTAATAATTTGAATTGATCAATTAATCATGCATCATATTTACTGTGCAAACTATATTTCAGCTGTTCATTAAAAAGTACAAGACTGGTGTCAGGATTTTCCTAAAGTTTGTGCAGGATTTAGGTGCACGTTTTAAACATTTAGCTAAAATAGCAATTTTTACAGCATTTTGGACCATTACTATACCCATGTGTAATTGATATTTTTATTCAATCTCACATATACTATCCTGCTTCCATAATTAGTTACTAAACAACCACAAGTGTATGAATCAATACCTAAAAATATGCCCCCAACTTCTTACTCCCCTTTGTGTATGAAGCAAAGTCAGTTTGTCTTTTCATAAGATTTTTAGATAATAATGTGTTTATATAAACAATGCGCCTTTAGCTTGATGTTGTAAAATATGACAGGTTCCTTGTGTGTGTTGAGGCCCACAAAAAAAAAAAAGAGACCACCTTTTACATACAGTAGATAGAAAGAGAAGTGGTAAGAAACAATTTAGCGTCTGCTAAATGACATGTAATGTAATGTAAAAAACAACAAAATAAATCACAATTTATAATGAATGCCTTTTTCCAGGTTGAAATAGGATTCTTTCTAAATAAAATAAATGAAGAGTTAATTTAAACTCACTTGTTTTGGCTTCTTCACCCGCAACTTCAGCAAGGTATCTATAGTAGTCCCCCTTCATCTTTAGATAGAAGACTTTGCTCTCGGGATTTGTGGAGTTGGCAATTAAAAACTCGTCAAGCAGATTCTGTGAAGACAGAAAATGTCACATCAATTTAATTAGATGGACTGAACACATACTGAACAGTTGTGACAGGTGTGAGAGAAAACATAACATCACATGATAGGACACTTATAATAGGTGGAAATCAGCCATCCTAAGTGTCTCATTAGCCCCCATCCACCAGGAAACACTACTACCTTTTGCTCTTCATAGCTGCTCAGCTCAATGATTAATGCTCCATCAGGAGTGAAGTGCATGTGCTCACCCAGTGTCATTTAGAAGAAACATTTTGCTCTGGGTCAGTTTCAGATATATGTCTCTCCAAATTTCTCTACAACTAGGTCAGGTCTCAAGTGTGTTCCCAACTGTCTTCTGCCCCAGATGCCACATACTCAATAAGCACTCTCATGCCAGCACTATATGGCATGGCAAAGTTTGATGTCTGATGATTTTAAAATACTAGCCATAACCACTTAATTCAGTAAAGTAAGATACAAGTACAACCTTTTTTGTGCATCATCAAAGAAAAGCAGACGGAAGGACCTGCCAAGGTGAGCAGCGGTAACTCTGGGCGCTGTGGCATGGAGGGAGACTGCACACCGTTCATTTTAAGTACACCTTTAGTAGCTAGTATAGCATTTAATTGCTAGTTAATTATGTGCTGTAGTCTCCTTATGTTAGCTCCATGTTAACATCTATCTCCTACCAACCTCTCTGGGTAATGAGTATGACTGTTGCACATGCCCCACACAGAAATTTTAACCAGGACAAGCTCAAAATCCACCAAATCAGCCTGAAAATACAGAAACTCTGAAACCACCCATTCTATCGAGCAGTCCATGGTCGGAGCTGTCTGATTCAGTGATGATGATTGTCCAGCTTGTATTCAAGGGGTGGAACTAAGCTAAGGGACTATTATTACTTAAAACCACAAAGAGTTTAAAAAAAAGCCCCTTGCTTACAGCATGTGTATGGATATTTAAAAACTGAAAGGCAGCTCCATCTCTGGTTGGCATGTTCAAAATGTGCCTACATCTGATCTATATTGTGCAGAATTAAGATCAAAGATGACAGCTAGATGAAAATGTTTGCTTAGATATTCAGTGATGAGTTTAATACTGAAACTGCATGATCCCTTATCCCTTAACTTATTTACACAATATTTAGAAGAATTTAATTAATTAATAATTTCAACAACCATGGCATTAGATTGAGAGAGAAAAAATGATGCACTTTCCAACTCAAAAGGCATAGATGCTTAAAATAGCAACATGATTCAAACAACAATGTAAATTGAGCCAAATATGTGGTAAAATAGCTCAAACATAAAATAAGTGTTACAAATCACACCCTGTGATTACAGTCTACACTAAGTCTTTGAATGGACATGGGAAGATTACTAGGGCTAATCTGTGTCAGTGACACTGTGGCTTATGCTCAAATTAAACGATTTAGAGAATAGATTAAGCGATCACTCAGAATGAAAATGCTTGCCATACCTAAACCCTAACAACAGTCCTGACTGAGAGGCAATAGGGTGCATATATATATAAAATATAGTATGGTATATACTACAGTAGTAGTGTGTGTGTGTGTGTGTATATATATATATATATATATATATATATATAAATAAATAAAACATCCTTTCGCCTTTAACTTGGGAAAATATTTTTTGTTTTTTAAAAGAAGAAAAGAGCTTTCCCTTTCAAACCCTGGGAGAAAGAAGCTGCCCTCGTCTGAGCCAAACCCACCTCAGCAGCCACTCCCCAGTCATTTACTGACACAAAGATTGGCTCAGCCGAAACACGCGCATGTCTCAAGTGCTAAGCATTCCTCTTTCACTGCATTCTCGGCACAATAGACAAGAAGAGGGGTAGCCTTCCTCTCAGTGCTTTCACACAAAGCTCTGATTTCAGCCACCAGTATTGACAAGAAAGCCCAACAGTAGCTGCTAGATTAAATCCTGACTAGTTATTTGTTTGAGTGCCTTTACATGTCAGGGATTGAAATATTTTACCAGCATTGTCTAAACCCTCATTTTCAATTAAATTAGCAATACTACAGTTGGCTGTGAGGTGGGTTTTGGTTTTTATTTATACTCAAATGTGATAAGCAGATATGATGACTGAACAAGAAAAACATGTGGTAGTCTCTATGACAACTATGACGTGGGGTTGATTTTGAAATGTCGCAACACTACAATACCAGACAAGCCTACACTGTTGGAGGAACATGATTCACATAGACAGTGGACAGTACGATGTTCTCAAGAAGACCAAAAGTGCTCGGCTGGCACCCTGTCTGGTCTACAAGCCCTACATACACATCCTGTGTGGAAACTGGAGCCAAAACATCCCCCCAAACCCCTGCTGCCTCTCAACTGAGACCTGCTTTTAACTGGGATGCAAATCTGTCTTGTTTCACAATCCACTGTGCAGGAAATCCAGACAGAGGGGCACACAAGCAGCTTACCTTTCTATTGCACTCTCTGCACATATGTCTTTGTGGGTGCATCACTAACATGTCAGTCTTCTGAAGGCAAGTTACAGCATGAGTACTGACACACCCTCAGTCAACACTCACTAGCAGACATACTGAAAGCTGAGTCACAGCTGTGCAAGTGCATATTCTCAGGAACACATATGGAAAGCTGGTTGAAAATGGATGGCCCCTGCAGCTTTGCAGTGCATTTTTAAAGACAGCAGCTCGGGGAAATTATCTCAATCTTATGGCTAAGCTTCCATCCCGATCTCCTCTAATCCATTATCAAGGCAGGCTAGAAATAATGCAAAACACCAATCTGTGCTGTTCCATTAGATTAAACAAGAGGTGAAAGTATAGTGCCCCAGTATTACAGTAAAGCTAAGCCTTTAAATGTGGAGTGTAATGTCTGGAAATGCATTTAGCTCAACTGTCAAGCACATCCTTATTGGTTTCAATAGGGAGCTCTGTGGGAGGGTGTCATTTTTGATAATCTGTACAAACTGGGCTTTATAGAGTGTATGAGTCGTTTAGGCATGTAAATTCTTGCACTTGGCTAACTACATTAGGCGTCTATCTGCCAGATGGGACTACATGGGAACTGAACACAGCTTTACAGAGCACAGCCTATACAGCATTTTTTTCTCTGTGTCTTGAGTTCTCCCTCCACCCATTCAGACACACCTTGCTGGTGTAGTCGCTATGACCTTTTGTCAGTTCACGCCCTCACAAGGTTTCAAGCCCATTGTTCTAAATCCAGATTGCCAAAAGGCAGGAACAGTGGGAGGACTACACAATACTTCCTTGTCCTCTCCAGCCATATTTATACAACAGGGGAGCTCACAGGAAACAGGGCAGATGCCATTTGACACACATTGCTGGTCTAAAATAAGCGTCTGTCACTTTAAATTTTATGACTACTGATGTGCCATAATGCGGACATGTTAACCTTACGTTGAGCAAATACAGTTTCAAGAGAGCTGGAGTGTCATTAAAACCACAATGCAGTTATAGCCATTACTGATGACATTATAATAATGCAGAGATATAAATAATGAAGCTCTGCTTTGAGTGTACTTTTTCGGGGAGGGTGGTTCCCCATCTCACATTTAGTTAACATGGATTAAAATTGGGTTATTTACCAGAACGTTATCGCAGATATCTTGCAGCTCCTTTTCCACCTTCTCCCGATACTCCTTGACCAGCTGCTGCTTCTTCTCGGTCGTATCGGACTTGGCTGCGATGCTGGTTACCACCCTCCATGCGGAGCGCCTCGCCCCAACCACGTTTTTGTAGGCGACGGACAGCAGGTTCCGCTCCTCGTTTGACAGCTCGCCTCCCTTCCTTGTAACCTCCTTCATGCACTCTGCCATGTCCTCGTAGCGCTCAGCCTGCTCCGCCAGCTTGGCCTTTTGGATAAGATCCGCTCTATCCATAGTTTATATATTTTTGGGGGGACTGATAGATTGGAAATCCGGGGGAATGTGACAATCAAAGGACTGTTGAGTTGAAGAATGGGAGCAGCGAGAGGTTACTCCCCACAGTAACGTTACAAGCTGCGAAAAAGGAGAGATACAATTAGTAGGTGTCGATAAAACTATAACGTTACGCAACTAGAGTGCAAAAAAAGCCCGCTCCCCGATCATGACATTAAAGAACATGCATCCGCCTGGTATGAGCTGGAAAGTGGTAACACCAGAGCTTGAACCGGATAAAAAAATAAACGTTTCCAGAAACATCTATCTATAATTACAAAATTATCAGACCGCTTTCATCACCCTTAACATACATTGCAGTCTAAAACAAACTGTGTGTATAAAATGAGGTTGGCTACAAGCATCGGAAGCACAGATCTGCTGTTTAACACGCCACACCGCCACAAAGCTGTGTGCTGCAGCCAGCCAGCCAGCCAGCAGGTTAGCATAGGCTAGCTGGCGTTAGCTTCTACGGCCACTCCTTTCAATAAAAAATGTCACGTTAGCGTTGCTTATACAAAACACGAAACGAAACACAATTAGTCAGTTCGGCAACCAAGCGACAACCATAAACCAAAAGGAAAGCGAAAAGGAAAGTACTCATCGTTTCTGACCTACGGAGGTCCAAATTTGCTCCACAAATTGATCCGATTTGAGAGGTTGGTCAGAAAGGCAAAGAACGGCAGTAGAAGCTAAAAAAACGCAACTGAACCTGCTATATGGGCGGTTCATCTGAATATCGACTTCCAATCATAAGGCGTAATCATGCCTGATTGACAGGCAGATCGAGCGGTGTTAACCAGTGGTTGTTTAGCGCGGGGGAAAGAGGCGGGCGTTTGGGGATAGTTTGACAGACCGGAACGCTGCAGCGGCTGGGGCGACGGGGTTTCCTCCAATTAGAGCAAGGGATGAAGACGTCATCGCATTGCCATGGTGATGCTCATCCAATCAGTCAGTGCTTTCACACGCTGTAGGCACTGTAGGCGGGTGTGGCACCCACCAGACATTAATCTTTCCTAAATGTTTCTTCAATGATTTTCTGGTAATATTTTACATTTTTCATGCTCTGGACAAATCTCAGCACCAAAACCAACAACAGCAATGAATGTATGCTTTCGTACAGTATAGTGAGTGTTTGATTTATCTGATTTATTCCTTCATTGTTATCCAAAAATGACTAAATTACTAAACAAAAATATTAATATAAAGTGAGTTAGGTTGCTACACTGCACAACATGTTCCTTCAGAAACAAGGGCACTGTTCCCCTTGTTTATTTAGATTCAATCACACAAATACAAACACAAATTTCCCCATTATGTGATTAATGAAGTAATTAGTCTTATTAGTCTCAAACACCATCTCTACCTTGTTTGAGTAACATGCTGGATTTATTACTTTATTGCATTTGTTTGCGTATCATGTTCTTCATACTTGTAGCATTCCTGCAAATTTAGTTTTATTTATGTGACTAATTTAATATTGAAAAGTTAGAATAAACAATAAGGTAAATGAGTAACTCAAATTATAATAAGGGAAATAAATAATGGAGTAGATCAATGTAATAATCTACATTATAGATAGGACTAAATACACTTGCCGAGTCAGGGCTTTATTTTTTTTATGTATTTTACTTTCTACTATAATGTCCCTATAATGCAAAAGATAGATTTTCCGAGGATCAATCTTGTTTGTAACAACCTATTTAACCTATTTAACAAGCTAAAATATATTTTCTCCAATGCGCAATATCTGCAAAATGCAAAGTACTTTCAGGAAAACAAACAAACACCTAACATATATATTGATAATAAATGCCAAATAGCAGAAATATATGCATATAATATGTAGAGAACGATGTATATGTCTTGTTTTTTTATATTCTTTATTCTGTCTTCTATATCATGTGTCTGTATCTTGAGCTGCTCTGACAACTAAATTTCCCCACTGTGGGATAAATAAAGTCATATCTTATATGTTATCTTATCTGATCTTATTTTAAGTTATTCTGTCATGTCTGATTCAACTTAAATCATTTTGACTATTGCATACCTTACAGGGGTAAAAATTTTAGATGAACACACTCGGGGATCCCAGTGATCGGCTGAGCCGTCCCACTGTGTGTGTAGGGGACGAAAATGGCCCCTGTACATCCTGAGGAGGATCATCTTCCACTCAGGAATGTCCCACTCCACCCCTGGACAACTGAAACTCTACCTGAAACCTTTTTGGCAATAGGTGAGCAGTCAAGGATACGCAACATGCTGGTGTGCCAGTCATTGTAGCTGTTTAAGGAATGGGATGCCTTTATTCTGTATTTTTCTTATTGTTAGCAAATGTCAAAGCCTTCAATTTGTGATTCTCAGCCTCAAAGCCCAATTGTTCCTGCTGAACCTAAATCTTAAAAATGACTCAAATACAGCACATTTTACTCACACAGAAGTACATATAGTACATGTGTTGGGGCCTATTTTTAGTTGTTGATTTGGTGCTCTCGTAAGTAGTTATGGAAGCAGGACAGCAACTTCAGTACAGTTGAATAAAGACATGCAGGAACATATGATTCAATCAAAAGCTCCAGACCAGTCACAAAGCCAAGTCAACAAGGTTTTTGGGTCCCATGACATCACAAAACGGATATGTAATTTCACAGTTTGGCCGCTATGTCAAATTGGCTTCAAAGCCAATGCTGTTCCTGGGGGCTTGATTTCACTCTAAATGGGGCCGTAAATCATGGTGTATTAAAGAAGACTTAAAACTATAGCTTTTTTTTTAAAGAAAAGAGAGAAGTAGGGTCATTTTTTAGACCTTTTCTGCCGTCAGTGGAGTCGGCAGAAAAAGAGGTCTGATTGTATAGTTGGTTGTAATGAACATGGACAATTTTTGTAGTAGTTTTTTGGACAATCGAGCTCTATGGCACAGTTAAAAGCTATGAGGTCTTGGCTACACATATGATGCTTGTTAGCAGGAGAAATTCATTGTTGTTGTCATAGACTTTTCATGGAAGGTTTCATGGGGAAACAAAACATCAAAACATCACCAGAAATAACCTTTATTATTATCATTATTATTATTATTATTATTAGAGATAAGAAAAGATTCGTCCCACAGTGGGGAAATTTAGTTAGCAGCAGCTCAAGATACAGACACATAGATATAGAAGACAGAATAAAGAATATAAAAAATAACACATATACATACATTCTATACACATTCTATACATACATTTCTGCTATTTGGCATTTATTATTAACATATGTATATATTTGTCTTTGTTTGTTTTCCTGAAAGTACTTTGCATTTTACAGATATTGCACATTGGAGAAAATATATTTTAGCATGTTAAATAGGTTAACCCATTGACGCCTAAAACGCCTATAAAACCTCTGGGCGATTTTAAAATGAGCCCCTAACACCTGAAGTTTTTCTGGAAATTCAACAGAAGTGTCAACGCTTCTACTAAAAAATAGATTTTTCAGCCTCTGTAGCAGATAGAAATGAAATTCAAAAAGTATTTGAGAGCTTATACAAATACTACAAAACAACGTATCCGCTTTCCAGGCTTCAATGGGTTAAATAAGTTGTTGCATGCAGTGATATGAACATCAATGAATAAATATATTTAAATATATCCAGAGATATACACAGTAGAGTATTAGTGGTATATGACAGATATAATATAGAACAAATCTAGGCCTAATGTGGTCGGATGTAAACAGAGACAGTGCAAATAAACCATTATTATTACCACTGTCAGTATTATGTGGTGCTGCTGTTAAAAGAAAATGATTAATAATCATTTGAATTGCTGATATTACAACAGGTTTTACATCAAAGGAACATCTATAGCCTACATTATACTGAATGTCAGTGTCTCAAACAGCTCTACTTCACCTAAACAACATGAACAGTGGCTCAAACATCAGGTAGCAAGTGTCTGACAGTTTCTATTTAAGTTTTGTTTGCCACCATCCACATACTTCATAGGTCTTTTGTAAGCCACTTCTATCTCTTACACAATTCAGATCTTGTCACTCTGACCTTTGTGCTTGCTTGATGCTAGCCTTTGCATTTCCTCTACGTACAGAGGCAGAGTAACTAGCTGCTGATGTCATGAAAAGGCTTACGTAATATATTGAAAACCCCAAGGGTTTTAGCTGAAACCTTTTCTACCTGGCAACAGCCCTCTTTCAGTTGCTATGGTCCATATGATGACTACAGGATCTCAGTAAATTAGAGTATCATACAAAGTTTATTTATGACAGTTATTCAATTCAAAAAGTGGAAATAACACATTATATCGATCCATTACACACATAATGAAACATTTCATCTCTTAATTTATTTAATTTCTTATAATTATAATGATAATGGCTTACATTTAATGAAGACCTAAAATGCAGTGTCTCAAAAAAATTTAATGTTACAAAAGACCAATTTTAAAAAGTATGTCTAATATGGAAATGTTGGCCTCTTAAAGTATGTCCATCTATATGACTCAGTACTTGGTTGGGGCTATTTGACTTGAACTACTGGAAATTGACTTTTCCATCATATTCTAATGTATTGAGATACACCTGTACTAATAGTATGAGTGATGTGGAAAAAACCTATGTCAGGCGAACTCATATATCTGTTACTGTGGTTGACAACTAACACAGTGAATAAAACACAGCCTCAGTTTTCCTCACATATATACAGTCAGCGCCTTGTATCGCTGTGTGCTTAGTGACACATCCCCAAGATAACCACAGATGCATTATTTACCATTCCTGTCAGACAACAGTCGAGCTAACGGGAACTTTAATCAAAGCCCCAGCTGGGTGAGACCGGGACAGACGGACAAAAAGACGGCGGGATTAAATCTTGATAAACCGAGCTGCTTTGTATAACATCTTTATTGCATTTTCTTTGTATTAAAGGTTGGATCACGTTTCTACGTCATTACTCCCACGCTACAGGCTAATAACGAGTAACTGTAAAGGAGAAATTTCTGTCATTTAAGAAGCTGTTTATTCCTGTTTATTCTTTATTTAGTGATTTACTTTTTGACTCCTTTCCTCTTCATGGTTGACTGCGGGCCAGCTCTCGCACTCACTCCCCGATGGTGAAGCCAGCTGTCTGATGCGGTCTGGTGACTTGTTGGCAGTGAGGAGCCACAAGTGATTTCAGGACAAAATTCAAACTGAATCTCATCTGAATCTGGGTCACTTCTACAGTTCATCCTTTTAGAAACTAGAACAATGGTAACTACAGAAGCACTCGTAACTGTGAGATATAGACATCCATCACATGGTAAACTTTATCTCTGACTGTTTCTGTGATCAGCTTGAATATTACAGGTGCGCTTTGGCCCACAGAGCAACTATTGATACATATATTCAAATTTATGGATGCACATTTTTAACAAAAATTATAAAAATATTATTTTAAACATGTAAAACACAATTTTCTTCCATACAGTACTTTTAATTTACAAAAAGAGATTTAAAAAAATAATTAAAATTGTGGTATACGGTCAAATAAAAAATAAACAACTATCAAATATTTTTATTTCTTTAAAAATACATGTCATTTCCAGAATATATCTCTATTTAAAATAAATATGTAGAATGAATAAATATTTTTAAAACTGTATTATGATGATAAGTATTGGGCAACTTTTCCTATCAGACTATGCTTTTTTTTCCTTTTTTATGAGTTGCCTTGATTTTTGTATTTCTACATAGAATTCACAGTAATTTAAGCATTTGATTGAATAATACCGTTAAAAACATGAAATTCTGCGCTCCTCAGCAACACTGTGAAGCCATTATTGATTCTGCTGAGACGAACTGTCATGTGACAAATATTCACTGAAAATCAGACGGAACTGCAGGCTGTTTACACAGAGCAGAGAGGAGAGGACAGGAGAGGTTGTAAGTAGAAGTTCTAAAAATGTGCATAGTTCAATATGTATAGCATGTACCCCCCAATATTCATGACATGTGTGGGTACTTGGAAAAGTGTTAAAATCCATTTCATTCCATTTTCATTTTCATTTTTGTTTCCAATTCTAGCCATGATTGTGCTGATTCCAAAGAGGTGCAGGACTTACATACTGCAGTGAAATACAAGGTCACAGTAAAATGTAAAAAGAGCAAAAAACGCCCTGAAAATGCTCGATGGGGTTCGGAGGGTTAAAGATGCAGATTTGCATCACTTTGAAGGACACAGCCATGCATTCAATTCATTTTTCAGATGGTCCCTTCAGGCATTTAGTGCTCATCTAAATTCAAATGTTTTGCTGTCACTACTTTACACCACAAACCTCTTCAGATCTTGAATAAACTGTTCAAACCTGCCCACTGGGTGTAAATGTGCTCTGAAAGTGAAGAGTTGAGCCAGGTCATAGAGCTGGCAATAAACTTTTAAACTAAACTATTAGAGGTAAAAAAAAAAATGGGCATGACAGCAGTTCAGGCCCAATTCTGCAAACTATCTGCACTGTTAAAAAAAAGTTTGTAAGAATTACAGGAAAAATCTGTCAAATTGCATCAGAAATAGGGTGTAAAATCAACAATTGAATATCACCGTAAACACTTTTGATTACTGTAAATTAAGGAATAGTGCAATTTTAGTGCAGTTTTTTTCATGTAAAATTAAAGGAGAAATACCATAATGTCACAAGGACCCTAAAAATTAAGGGACTACTCAGTCTACTTAGTCTAAATTACAGTTTTTGCTGATATTTACATTTAAATTTACATTAGAAAACCCTCTCACTGTATATTTTACGCTGAAGTTCTGGCAACCACAGCTGCTGGTATTTTACCTTTAATTAAACAGATTTTTTTTTTTTACAGTGTGGAATCTCCTCCCAATAGATGAATCTTCAAACATGATATAAAGCCTGGTGTTGCAAATACTGTATATTAATAACAAAGTAATTTTACATGTGAAGAAAGGCTTTGCTCATGTGTGCTACTGTTACAATAATCTTACACCAAATTATGGGGTGCAAGAACAGTATTTAATACCAACATTGTGTTTATTAACTCCTTGCTTTGAAAGCTATGAATTAATGCGTTGCACTTTCGTTTCAGGACTCTTTTTATTTCTTTATTAATCTTGCAAACGTGAAGCCAGTGTTGCATGTTTTCAGAAACTATGAAGTCATTTCACAGGAAATGTGTCCGCTCTTGTTCGGACAAGGTGTGAAACTGCTTTCTTTTAAAAAAGCTGATTGAGAGTTAGATGCAGCTCTTGCGGTATCCAGGCTGACAACAGACAAGAGAGAGTGCACGAGAACCCTGTTTGACAGCCAGAAGTGTAGATCAGGATACATTACAACAGCTATCTAAACAGGAAAGGTATATTAAGGTTTACATCCTGTATAAGGTGAAACATAATCAGTCAAGCCTTTTCCTGCCTTTACAGAATCATTTAAAACATTGTAAGAGCATCTGCATCAATAATATGTAATGCATTGATCTATGTTTTAGGACTCTGGATATGCATTCTGAATAAAAATGTCTTTCCAATTTATATATCTTTATGTATTTCTGACACAACCAGGTCCTCTCCCTCAACGATGACTTCCACTGCCACTCAGTAGGCTAAGAAGTAAGACATCTATTTCTGTCATTAGACAGAAGAAGAAGAAGAGATGAAGAGTGTCTTGTCCACAGTAGGCCAGATGGCTATAAATAGTCATGGTTAATAGGTTGGGAAATCCCACGGCGTCAGCTCTAGTTTTGAGCTGCTTGTGTGAATATTAGCCAGCAGGATGGCAGCATCTTTAGCTCAGGTTCACATTTCTCGTTGTTTCATCTGATATGTGGAGCAGCTAAAATATTGGCTTTGCGTTAAAATGCATTTATGGACAATATAAATGTGCACATTCAGTTCATACCATTGTATCTAGCCCATAAATAATCCCTGTGTGTGTGAGGCCTTTGTTGGTATTTTTGCAAATAAGTGAGCAGAACTTATTCATGGCTGTATTGGATTATCGCTGCGATGTAGATGTATTATATATATATATATTAGCACTTTGAGATTTCCTGTAATGTAAAGTGCATTACAAATAAAATGTATTATTGTTATTATTATTATTATTATTATTATTATATAGTCACAAGATTATAGTATTTCTGTCTGAGTGGTTTCTCAGGTTTTTCAGCAGTGGTTCTTAAGGTACCCCCACACATGAATGTGGCCATAACCAGCAACTTGGACTGAAGCTGAATGTTTCAACTGTGTATCCATTACTTTCAGCTCATTTTCTAAACTGTTTAGTCCATGGACGACCTGTGCACACTTGATCCACTGGCATTAAAATATACTTCAGTGGTTCAGAATTTTGGTATATAAATACAAAAGTACAGCTATTTTTTTTCCCGTTGTCATGGAGCCTACAGTATTTGCATTTTGGGGTTGTAAATGTGAAAACATGCAAAAAAAAATCCACACATTTAGGCTATATATAAATACTGCAAACAATATGGACCTTAAGCTATAATATGCATATGAAATATAATCTCACAGGTCGTTAGAGGCTCCAATAGGTGCGTTTCCATTGGCTACTTTTCCCTCTTTTCCCGTGAGCTGCTATGGGTGTGGCTTGGGAGAGAGGATCCGCCCAAGATCTGCCCAGCTTCACCGGTTAGCGGCTCAGAAAGTACCTGCCTCAGGTAGGTACTTTCTGAGCTGCTACGAACTAGTCGACGCTGATTGAATCAGTTGAGGCGTGATATGACGTGAGCAGAACTCACCACAACTACAACATAACAGCACCATTTTTAAAAGAAATGAGCAGAGCAGACTGAGACGAGAGAATCAAGAACAAGAAACCAAAGAAGAGAAGACGATGGACAAGGGAAAAAGAAAGACCAGCTGTTTGGACTTGACACGTCGGTCTGTTGTCAGCATGGCGTCACTGATGTCAAGGTCAAAATTGTCGCTGAATAATCCCGTAAGTGTCGCAGAAACATTTACGTCATATTGGAACTCTGATGGTTAGCCGCTACAAAAGTACCTGTACGGGAACAGAGGCTGAGTCGAACTAACTAGTGGGAGTAGCCAAAACACTTTCCGAAAAGTACTCAGTGGAAACACACCTCATGGCAAGGAAAAAATCCACACATTTAGGCTATATACAAATACTGCAAACGATATGGACCTTAGGCTATAATGTGCACATGAAATATACTGTAATCTGTCAGGTTGTGAGAGGCTTCAATGTTATTTATACTTTTGTCCCACTGTTGTTATCTAGTCATTAGGGATGCATGATATTGGATTTTTTACCCGTATCCGATATGCCGGTTTTTTTTTACAACTCATTTAGCCGATTACCGATACCGATATTTTTTCCCCGCACAACTAATACCCACAATCAGGGCAAATTTGGCCAATTTCCCAATTGACATGATGAGTAAACATAACCTGTGTTCACTGGGAACATGTGAAAAGTGCAACTGAACAGCAATTAAACCCAAATTGAATAAAACTACATGCACCTTACAGACTTAAATTCAAATTTAACTTAAAACAGGAGCCTAATATGTGACGACTCAATCTGCACTGTGAACAAAATCACAAAAAGTACAAAAAATATAAGCAGCTTCAGTCCCTACTCAAAACATAAATAAATAGGAGGGCTCAGACTACACTGCACAATTCTATGAGCTACAAACAAGGTGCAACAGAGAGGTGATGTGCACCTCATTATTAAATCACTTTATTATATCGGCGGATATCGGCGTGTTGGCTGATGTCCGATAGTTCATTTTCAAGCCAATAAACGTCCGATACTGTTAACGTGCCGATAATATTGTGCATCCCTAGTAGTTATATTAATTAAAAGGTTTGCAGTGGTCCGTGCAACCAAACTTAATAATTTTGTTGGCGATACAAAGTTAGACAGGTAAACAATGCTTTCACTTCAACATCACACTCATGGTGAGTTAAATGCTTTAATATGTGTCTTTGGATGGAATCTGTGTTACAGTAAAGTCCAGTTTACTGCTGTATTTCACCAGGTCTGTGTGATGTAATGCCATTTTTTTATCCGGATGTTTCATTTGAGTCAGCTATTATTGTACATATCATATCATAAACTGTAGGTTTTCCAGGTCTGTCACAGACTGTATTAACATGATAAAGACAGGTTTGGTGCTTGATAAAAGGTGGCTTTCTCATGTAGAGCAGAGCTAAAGAAGCATTGATTTTAGAGATAGGTCCAATAATATTCTATTACACACTATCCACTCGAGAATATAATTAAAATGACACACAGTTTGTGCACACACACAAGCACTGCTGCAGTGCTTTCACACACAAAACACTTTAATACTTTCTCTCATTTGTGGATGTGCCACTGCAAATGGACAAAGTGTGTGTGTGTGTGTGTGTGTGTGTGTGTGTGTGTGTAGAGCCGCTGATGG
The DNA here is from genome assembly GCF_030273125.1 of Centropristis striata. NCBI lineage: Eukaryota > Metazoa > Chordata > Actinopteri > Perciformes > Serranidae > Centropristis > Centropristis striata. The sequence goes on from NC_081532.1 coordinate 28,308,606, forward strand.
CAAGAGGTTGAATAATAGATGGGAGACGAAGCTATTTTCTGAACCTCATTACATTCTAGTTCTGTGTTTAAGCAGCATTGTCTTCCTTTTTTAATAATCTGTTTCATAACAGTAATTTGATCAATTCAACCTGAAATGCAGAACTTGATTAGATTATTAAGTTTGGATGCATCCAGGGACAAATGTAGGTGTGATTGCTTGTATTTTTGAGTATTGCAAACCTCATCGTGTTTATTTAGTGCCTTGTGACTGCCGAATGACTGACTGTAAGAGTGGAAGGTGGTCTCCGCCCCACACCGCGCAGTGGTGGGAGGTTGTCTCATGGCAATTAGGCCTCTGTGCTCCAGTTCACAGCCCATCTCTCGGCTCTAATTAGAGGTAATTAAAACACTTTCTTTCACTCTCCCCTACACTGTCACACACACACATACACAGAGACATGCACAGATGCAAAACACACCAGGATTTCAATAGGCTCTAATTAAATCCAACAGAGAATGTCACTGAATTATCAAGTAGGATTTAGACTCTCCTCTTGCATTTTAGCAAAGTCAACGTGCTTTTCCCTCTTAGCTTGCACAGATTTCAGTGGCGCTGACGTGCATAGCTTATCTCTCCTCACACTGGAAATCAGTTTCTGCACATTTGCATCCACTGCTCTATAAACAGGGGTTATGTGCTAAGGCCTATGTGGAAAAATGTACTGCATAAACTGATTTGTGTGTGTGTGAGAGTGAGTGTGCATTAACTTGGTATGCAGGTTGCATTCACTCTCTCATTCTATGACTGCTCATATGAATAATACATCACCTGTGCTCACTAAAGTGCACATTGCTGTAGAGATTCACAACACCAAAGCTTTATATGTTATATATATATGTGTGTGTGTGTGTGTGTGTGTGTGTGAGGTGGCCATCACATATAGGTGGAGGTTTTGGAGAGGGGTTATTTAGAAAATGTGCATTTGTCCCCCCAAATAAAAGTAGCAGAGCGCTTTTATTTTGAAGAGTCATAGAGGTAGGTATGTTGCCTTGGCAGGGAGAGCATTAAATATGAAAAGTTTATGGAGAGAAGAATAATTAATTTAAAGCTCCGACATTTCGACAAGAAAGCAGAATTATATTTACTATCTTCTCCTCTTTAAATAAAATATTTACACTTTACAGTTAGTCTGTGCACTACCTTGCAATCTTGAAAGAAAGCAAAATGCAGCTTCTACTGTGGCACCCTGAGACGGAGGGGTAATGATTTTTAGATGCCCGATGGGTAGTGAGGACCTTCATGTTTTTTTCAGTAGATGTTTTTCTTTACACACCAAGATTTGTGCACGTTACATAAAATTCTGCCTGTCCGTCCTGTTGGGAAAAAGGAACATCCAGAGCAAACGTGACTTCAGAATAAAGCACACACATTTCTATTGGCAGTTAATGTAAACAGCGGTGACCTCGGTGGTTTATTTTTAGATCTAAGGAGGAGTCGTGGGATTGTGGTGACGACTGACAGATTTGTCACAGTGGTCGCTTGTCGACAATGGCAGGAAGTCTTTTGTACTTTGACACATGCTGTCCTCACTGATTGACACAACAATGTTATTTCTTAGAAAATAACTTGGAAAAAAATCATTTAAATATACAAAAGATGAATGACAGCTTTGTGTCAAACTATTACATTGAGGGGTGAATATAACACATAACAACCACTTTTTAATTATCCTAATAATAATAATAATAATAATAGTAATAATACATAAAAATAAATATAATATAAATTATTAATAAGAATATTTATAATAATCATAATTATCATAATAATTATAATAATAAACGTTTTTATATTTTTTATATTTTATACTATTATTAGCTCTATGCATTTAGAGAGCTCTTTTATAATAATAATAATAATTATTATTATTATTATTATATATTATTATTATTATACATTATGTGTTGCTCATAGTGCTTTACAATAAAAAAGTAAGCAACAAAACAGACCATAAAGAATAATACAAATGAGATATTTAATGAAATATAATAGGAATGACATTAATTAAACGCCAATAAAAAGTGTTTATTAATGACATATTTAAGAATCGTTTGTCAATAATATTTGTTCAAAGTGAAGATCTTTCTGATCCCATGGCTAAATGCAGTGCACATATAAGTCCTGACTCAACCTTGAATACAGATTGGTGCAATAATAATGAGTTTTATGAAGATATATTTTCAATATTTAATGTGGATTTTGTTAAAAGAAACACATTTATTGGCTTTAAATCCTCAGATCTGTGCTTTTGCAGGAAATGAAACCTTACTATGGTTCCTCTGCACAGATTTCTGAAAGGTTTATTGAGGTTAATCAAGATGCAGTACCCTTCAGACAGTGTCCTCTGTGGTATTTGTCTCCTTTCCAACCTCCTCTGCTTTCATAATGTATGGAGTGTGCTCGGTACACTCCCATCGCTCTGTTCACTCTCTGTGCTTCTCTTGACTGACTCAGCCTTTCCGAGGACACTCCACAGTCAAACAGGTTCAGACACACATGCACTGGCTCGTCACTGACAGAAAATTCAGGCTTCTTGTTCAGAGCTTTGGCCTGTTTTCCTGTCCTGTTCTTTTAAAAAGCACCTAAATGAAAGTGTCTTTCCCCCCAGCACCCACACAAACACACGTGCATACACACACGTACATGCTGCAGCTCTTCCAGCCTGCATGCTGTGGCCGCTGAGCATCAGTACCAGTGCCAGTTGCAGAAGAGCTCTGAGTGAGGCACAGTGGGGCGGGATTGATTGATAACAGTCAATAATTGAGGGTTTCTGTGGTGTAGTCAGTCTAGTGTTTTTGGTCTAGTCCAGTACAGTAAGAGGTCAGTGTTGAATAGAGTGAAGTTACCATTAGATGCTGACGTAGAGGCTGTTTTATCACTGTCTCCATTAATCTGGAAGTTAGACAAGCAGGGAAGCCAATTTCCAACTCAGCACTGCAGAGAACTACTGTCGAGGTCAATGAGGAGCAGATCAGCACCGAAAAATCAATGAGGCTCCTCAGGAAGCGTGATGACTCTTTAGTAATATGCCAGTGGAAGTCATAAGTGTTTTTATGGCTTTATGGAACATTAATGTTCTGTCTGCCATTAGATTAACACAAAGCAGAGGGCGCTTTTACAACACAAGTCCGTTTGGTTCGTGAAGTGAATTTGATACATTTGGTTCGTTTTGTATTCATTCTGTTAGTCAGTTTTCTCTCACAGTGCAGAAATATAAGCAGGCCAAATTTAAAAAAAAGATTTGAAGAGGGCCGTGTATGAAGCTGGAGGGCTGGACTCAAACTATTACTTCTTACTGGTTGAAAAGTTGGCGGTGAAAAATGTAAACAAAGAAACGTGGAACTGAGGGCAAACTGAGTACCTTTTCATTTTACCGGCCGTAATATGTTTTGGTATTCTCACCAAACTAATCTGGAGAGAAACGCTTAGAAGGAGCTCCTGTCGAGGCTCCGGGTCGTCAATAATGTTGATCCATTATTTACAACGTGCAACGATCAGACAGCTGTAGAATCAGAGAAGGCGAGCCTTGATGCTCCTACCATCATCTGCTTCTACCACGGTAAGGTAAATAATAAGTTATTTCGAGCAATATGTTGATAATTGTGCAATGACAAATTAGCATTAGCTCAGTGGTAGCCTGCAGAGTGAAACTAAATGACACAAATTTCATCTTTATAATATTATCTGTGTACAACTCACCGCGCAGGTCCACCGGGTTTTGGTTCATTTCCTTTAATTGGTTTGGATTCTGGTCGGATTACGTTCACAGTGTAATCAAACCACACTAGGGTCTGTTTGGAAACAGACCTCTGCAAGTGGTCTCGGACCAGTTGTTCTGGTGCACCAGAGTACGATTGGAGCATTCACAAGCAACCAAAGAGCCGTAACCAGAATTTAACTGCACCAGAGTTTGATTAAAACAAACTAAACTTTGTTTTTTTCAAAGTGCCCCTAGACTTTGTCAAAGGATCTATTTGGTTTTGCTATTCTTTTTTGTTGTTGCTATTATTGATAAATCCTGCACGTATATTAGCCCTAAAATTATACAACAAGTTTTTCTAAAGTAACGACACAAATTTGTTTTAGTCGGCCTGCATAGAATTCTAGCATCAGGACTGGCCGTGCTTCTGCCAGACTCTCGTAACTGAATTGTTCAGGTCCTATACCTACGAAAAAGGAATGCGTTCTAATTCATAGATAAACCGTGCAATTGTGAGCCAGGACACAAAGCTTTTACGGACCTATATTAATGAGGGTGAAGTAACAGCTGGAATGGACAATGCTCTGAACCTGCAGTATCCAGACATCTACAACTAGCTGATCAACTCTCCCTCCAAACTGTGGAGAGTTTCTGCCTGAAGAGGTTTAAATGGACAAAATCTTTGGAATCAGACGTTACCGGCTGAAAATTGTTTTGTCGCAAATGTCACTTGAGTGAACGTTAGCTAACGTGTATGTAGCATTAGCTTGCTTTAGTTTTTTAATGTTATCTTCAAGTTATTTACATAATTACTGTCTGAATACATTTCAAAGGCACCACTCATATATGCAATTATACAGTCATGATCAACAGAAGTTATATATAGTTTTTTATTACAGGTGAATCATTCCCAAAAAACTAAATGATCTTTAGTTCTTTAAGAATACGAATAAAAGATGCTCTCCATTTTCCATGTCCCCAACTGTTCTGGCATCCCTTTGCATGACAGCTATCCACCATCTTCACTCTGTATAAATACAGCAGTTGAAGGCACAAGCTGCTAGCAGAAATACTGCCGCTTTCCTGCCAATATGGTGCTGTTTTGATTTACACTGTTGAATGTAGCATAGCGTAATGTCAACTACCAAAGCTCTATTGGGAAAAATGCCAGTTATGAAATAAAGGCAGGCTGTTGTAAAGATATCATTTTGTCCTAAAACATCCTACAAAACTTAAATAAACTCCTAAGGTTATTTCATATTGATTAATTATCTATTCCCCAATCATTTATTTGTTTAATATTTTACCATCAGTGCTCTTAAATTAAAGATGTGCCGGCTTTCTCAGGAATATATCTCATGAGATTACAGAATTTTACCTTCAGATCACTTCTCTGAGTTTGGAAGAGTTTACTGACTCAGGCTGATCGATTGGTCGAACTGATTGACTGCACAGTTTGCCGTCATATTCACTGGTCTGTATTTATCAAAGGGGGAGTGGGGAGAGGAGGGGAAGCATGAACACAGCATAAAAAACTTGAAAAATCCCACACTGAAAGATGAAAGCTGTTGTGATTCAACCTTGTTGTAGCAGTTTGGCGATAGTGTGGAGGAGGAAAAAGGTGTTACACAACAAGTGGGCTAACAATACTCCCACCTCGGGTGCTACAGTACCAGAGACTCAGCCAAATGAAACAGTGATAGGAGTAGGCTGAAGTGCTCCTATCTCTCTTTCACTTGCCATCTGTCTCTATCACATTGTTTCATTTTAATTCCCTCTTCTCTGGATATATTTTTGCCTTGTGCTACCGACTAACTACAAGCTACCTGGCCCCTTTTCTGCATAAACACATATGCAAGATCACTGACTCCCTTTATCTGTGTAAGCATTGTTGCTCTGTGTTCTACAGGGTCCACGCCCAAATACCATCAGTCATGTTGTCAGGTAGATCAGACAGGAGGGCTGACAGGCTCCTGTGTCGACCTGCAGAGATGAGACGCAGCCAACTCTGCACAGGAATGCAGCCAAGTATGAAGGTAGAGAAGACCGTAAGAAAGGGAGGCAATCATTTCTCCCAGGAAGTGCATTTGATAAGGACATGTGTCTCCTGAGGGGAGTAGCGTTGGTGTGCTGGGAGGAGTGCATTTTGTAATGGTGGTTGGAAGGAGAGCCTGTGCATGAAAGCATTTTATGTCCACAATTAACATACGTCAAATTCCTAAATGTGTACCTTTTTATTGTACATTTAACAGAGATTAAATCACTTATATTTTACTTTGCAACTAACATATTTTATTTTGCAAACTCTGCTGTTTTAGGGATTTCTAACATTCAAGGCATCCATTGGTTTAAAGTGATTTCTGGACAACATGAAAATCTCTCATCAAAAACACCAAGCCTTGATACATTTTTGTCAGTGTTACATTATTGTTGCATCATAATGCCAGTAATAGCTCTGATAGCCCACCAAAATAAGGCAACTATTATCATAGAGTGTTGCAGGGATGACATATTTTTGCAAACCAAGTTAGCATCGTGCTCGTTACCCCAATTAGTTGGCATTTTGGATTGTTGCAGAAAATTAGCTCTGTTGCAAACAAACTTTTATGTTTACATGTTCTGGTCAGCCAGGTAATAATCACAAATGAATGCCACTTTTATGAACATTAGACTCCAACAGCTTTTGAGAAGATAACTGGGAGGGGACCCCACATGAATAATGTGACTGTGCATTTAATTGTGGGGATAAAACACAACAGGCTTCTCAGTCATGGTTTGCAAACAAACAAACATATTGAAAACAACATTATTCACAGTCTCATAGGCTATTTGTATTCCAGAAAAATGGCAAAGTTAGCAGCACATTTTAGTCTAGTTTACTCTCTTTGTTGCCATACATCATGGAAATTCTGTGACAATGTAACTATGTGCAGCAGCAGCATTTAAAGTGGCGCTTCTTTCCGCTGTTCCAATAGAGTTGTTTCAAGGCCCTCGCAAGAAAGCTCTGCCCCCACTGTGATGAAAGTTACCAAGCGGTAAAAAGCTAACTTTAGCCTATAAACAAACTATGCCACAGTTGCAGGACTTCACCATCATCACCACTAAGAAGACGATGGCGTCTAATGTTCTCTGACTCTCATTTAGCCACTTATTAGAAATTGCCTTTTTTTGAGACACTTAAAAGCTCAAAAATCCAGGAGTGGGGAATGTATTGGCCTATTTTATGTCGAAGGACAAAATTGAAAATTTCTTAAGATAGTGTTAACCACAGACCTTATTTTATTGTAGGCACCAAACCAAAAATCCATTAAAAAAACCTCATTGACTTTGAGAAGAGGGAACAGGAAGTGCAAAAATGCAAACTAATTTCCTTGTTTTGGGACTCAGTCTGCAGCACTTTATTATTTAAGTACTGAAGAACAAATAAATTGAGGCATTAGATGCCTCAAATCATAAGGGACACACAGTTTCAAAAAGCTAAAAAGGTGCATTATGCATTTTAATTTATCAGCAGAAATATTGAGCATATATCATTAATTGTCTGATTAGTATTACTAACGAGGTGTAAGTGGATTTGTTCAGACAATAAAACTAACCCTTTCTCAAGCATGCAGTCTGGCCATCACACAAGCCTCTCCCTTCCTCCTCTGTGGTGAGGTGAACTGAAATGGAAAGTTACTAAAGCGGGTTTTTATGATACATCTGCCACTCCCTGTGGTTTACTCAAAGGTGAGGTGAGTGGCACGTTCACTGTCATGCTCTGCAATGTGTGACTGGGCGTGTCCCCTCATGCTTCAGTACAGAGTGTAACAGTTAAAACATGCAGGGATTTGCTTGTTACAAACAAAATAGCAACAGTTTGACCAAGAGATGGACATAATTGCAAAGTGCAGAAGCCTGAACGGAAGCCATTTTTCATGCATTTGTCTTTGGTGTGTTATGAGTCATCAGAGGGCCGGGCCAGCAGCACACAGACACTGCCCTGACTGTGCCTCAACATGCCCAAAGAGAAAGCTCCTGCAGCTGAATGAAAGATGAGTAATGGAAACATGACTTTATAGTTTCATTTATATATAACTGAAGCTAATTCAAACAAATGAATAGATGTTAATAATAACAATTATACATTCAATTACATTCATTAATATAACTACATTATTTTGCACAATAAACATATAAACAAAAGGAGCAAATTTGGTGCCAATTAACAAAGCCACTCTGTAGCATAAGGCCCTGTTTAGATGGAGATGATCTGGATAGAAAATGCAAAAGTAATAATAATAATACATTTTATTTGGAGGCGCCTTTCTTGGCACTCAAGGACACACAAAAAAAAAGACAGAAAAGAAACAGCAATAAAATGCAATAAAATACACAGAATTAATAACAATACAATAGAATAGATAGATTGGACAGGGTAATTGTCATCAGAGGGAATAGGCAGTTTTAAACAGATGTGTTTTGAGTTGTGATTTGAAATGGGGGAGTGAGTCAATGTTTCTGAGTTGGGGTGGTAGTGAGTTCCAGAGGCTGAATGCTCTGCTCCCCATGGTGGTGAGACGGGCGGAGGGGACAGACAGGTGTATGGAGGAAGAGGATCTGAGGGAGCGGGAACATGGAGGAGGTCGGACAGATATGGGGGGGCGAGGTTGTGGATAGCCTTGAAAGTTACCAGGAGGACTTTGTATTGAATCCGGAACTGAACCAGGAGCCAGTGGAGCTGTTGGAGGACAGGGGTGATGTGGTAGCGTTGTGTTCTCACTTTTTATTCTGCTTTTAGATGAGCGTCTTTAGGGGGAAATCTGCGTGCATATGGTGATGCAAAAGTCTGTGAAATTTGATGTAGTATGCAGTCAGGTGGCTAGGTGGTACTGTGAAGCACTGCTACACAACAAGACCAAGAGCTGGTACATCAAAGACACTTCTCTTCTCTCCCACTTCTCAGTGCAAAATAGCCTACAGTCGCCTTCTCTGTTCTGTGCTATTATCTGTGATGATTCTGCTTAACTGCTGAAATGACTCCTGGATAGTTATCAGAGCTGCTAGGGCAACTTGAATGTCTGACTGATGGAAATAATCAAACATGTTTGTTGTCCTTTGCCTGGACTGCACATGGATCTTGATCGTGAGCTGATCAGAGACACTTTTGCGTTTTTAACCTTTTAGGCGGAAATGCAACGGTGGATCGTTTTTGAGATTTCCACTCTGGAGGGTGGTTTCATTTTTTTGCGTTTTTAAGCCCCAAAAACGATGTGGCCGTCTAAACAAAAGGCACATCTGATAAAATATTTTGTCTTTTTCACCGGAGAGCGTTGTCATGTAAACAGGCCCTATATAGATTAATTCTTCTTCCTTGTTGGCTAGTATTGGTCATGCTTCATACTGTCCTAAAATGAGGACAGATTAATAAAATATCTGGAAAGACATTAAAAGTGGACAGTCATGTGGTTTAATGATTGATAAATGTCAGAATACACATCACATTTAGCTTTTTCAACAAAGAACCATCTCAATCGAGCACAACAACTTATTTTTTACACGAATCGGGTCATCCTTGAGTCCAAGAGAAAGTATTAAGATAGATGTAATGAAAATGTCTGAAGGGCGTTCCTGAGATTAAATGTATACAAGAATTGGACAGACATCACACAATGATACTGACTTTCGATTTTTGACCACTGAAATCTAATCAGTGGATGGTTGTGCCAAATTTTTAAGAAATAGACACCCCAAATACATAATACCTCCAGCACCAGCTGTTACTGGAGCAAACAAAACAATCTTGTTTGCATCATTAACTGTAATACCGTTACCTTACCTACAAGACATTGGCCACAAAACAGTTTTTTTCTCATGCATTTAAAAATGTGTTATTTTGTATTTTAATATTTCTGTATACTGGGGTCCCTAAACAGTGTTGGAATTGCATTAATTGGAGGTAATTGGAAATTGTGGACTCAATGAGCCCAATTCTATTTATATGTATATTCATAATGTAAGTCCTCGTAGTAGCATTTCATTGTAGTGAGAGCATTTCTTGAAACTTGACCTCACTGTACAAAAAGACCTGCTGTGACCTCTAGAATAATCACAGCCTCATGAAACTCTACAACCACAAACTAGAGACTTAGAGCATCCAGAGGATGTAGTTTTTGACACCAAATGAAATGTTTTTATATGGTGTTTCAAAGGTCTGGTGTCTTGTTGTGCTGAGTTGGAGAAAAGTTTGATCATTATTATCCACTCTCAACCAAAGAAAAACTGCAATTTTTTAGCACCAAATGTGTTGAACAATAAGTATCAACTCAAAAACTGCTGCAAAAACCTATGGGGCATAATTGAGCAAATGAATATACTTCCTATCATAATGTTTTAAACCCTTATACAGCTTAATGAATTGATCAGTTAATTCAGATCTAATACAGATCTAGGACTAGAACTTGACACACGGTGCTGAGCTGCATCTTAACATCTTAATCTTCAGTTTCCAGCTTTCAGATGGTTTACACCACTTCTATGTGGCATCTACTGTTGACCTGCTATCTCCCCCTAAAAATCCACTGCCCCCCCTCCAGTTCTGTATTAATGGAGTGAAATGCTGAGGCCTCAAAAGTGTCCAAGTGTGCTTGAGGGATTTCTTCAGTTCCTTGAGGAAAGACAACAAGACTTTGTTATGTAATAAGCAGGGACATGTTGTACAACTTAATCAAAGGTAAAGAAAAAAAAACAGGGCAACACCCTGCTGCAGTGCAGTGTTACCTTGGAGGCCAAAGGTCTCCTGTCTGTGAGCCTCCCATCATATCTAGCAGGGCAGATATCTCCCACTCCTGGCCAGAGGGGCTTTTCCAGATCCAGACTGATGACGTCAGCTCACTGCACAGAGGTCACAAACTCAATTATTCACGAGCATGCCTGACTTTGGATCAATATATTGACTAATAGGAGTATATTTCAGTGTACCAGTTAAAACAGTTCAGTGCATTTTGTGTGTTTAAGTCAAGTCGTGTTTGCTTCTCGTGCAAAAAGTTTTATTCTTAGAGAGTTTTATAGTGGAGAAAATGAAAGACCTGCAAGTTGTAGCCTGGCTGACTTTGATCAAACAGACATTCACACATTACTGTGCTTCTGTAACCGTGCCATAATTAGCATGGATGAAATGGTTTGGGGGGGTTGATGTTAATTATTAAGTGGATGAATCAGTTGCAGAGCTTAGCAGCAGAAAGGTCACCGGTCAGGAACAGGGCACTTATTTCTAATGATCAAAAAAACATCCTGCTATCATTTCCATCTTAATATTCTTGATGCTACTGTTCAGAGATGGTTTCTCACGCTTTACCATCACACACACCTACACGCTCACAAATCCACTCTCTCATTACATGCACATGCTCGCCCACATTCCCCCTTGTTCTGCAGCAGATTACAGCTCGCGGGTCGGGTAAAAACAGAGAAAGGCCATCATGAGTTTTCATCCCCCTCCTCCCTCCCCTGATTATTCTAACTGACAGTGCACTCTGTCTTTTCTGGGTTGCCTCTGCATGCCTCTGGGGCACAGATTGGCACAGAGATAAACTTAGCAACAGCTAGCCGGGTCAGACTGCAGCCCTAATAGAGAGAGAGAGAGAGAGAGAGAGAGAGAGAGAGAGAGAGAGAGAGAGAGTGAATGAGGAAGAGGAAGAGTGAGTGGGGGATGCAGCTTATACAAGAATATATGAGACAAAACAGTTCAGCTTTAACTCTGAAATCACAGAAAAGACAGTTCTGTAGGCATTTTATATTTAGCGATGACTCTAGTATCTACAGTCATCGAAAAAATTATTAGAGCACCCTTGTTTTCTCTAATTTCCTGTGCATTTAAATTCCTGGTATGACTTTGATTTTGGCTATTATCAAGAAAACCATGTAAAATGTTTAGATACCAGCTCTTAAATTAAACTCTTATGAGCTATTTTTGTTGTTATCATTATATTTGTCCAAACAAATGTACATTTAGTTATACCAGGCATTAAAATGAACAAGAAACGAGAGAAAAGGGTGGTCTACTAATTTCTTCCATGACTGTATCTTCTCATCTAACTCTCAGCAATAATGCAAATAAGTGGATTTCCCAAAATGTCAAGATTTGTTCTTTTTCCTGGTGTTTGAGTGTATTTGAATGCCACACTGCCTCCATCATATTTACAGTAAGGCCCTTCAGCTCAAGTGTTTGTTGTAGAAACCATTGAGCAGCTGACATTTCCTCTACAACATTACATTTCCATTAGAGATGATATGAGAGGCCATATTGTGATCCACTCTATCTCCACGTCTCTGCCTTTATTTCCGATGTGGTTTATCATCGTTCAATTCATCGATCTGCCCTCTCGTCCCCTCTCGTGTTACAGATTCCTGCTCTTTCGCCTCTCTTACCTCCTGCTGGTCTTGTCACCATAGCGATAGCTGCCTGCCCACACTTTGTATTATCATTTAAAAACAATGGCTCTGCAGAATAGATCTAAAAAACAGATCTGTACTCATATTTAAACAATTATACTGTGTCATTGGAGGTAATTTCATGGTAAAAAAGTGTCCTTATCGATTCCTTTTCATTTACAAAATGTTATATTTGGAGCAGGCATGGAGCCAGAACTGGTACAAATATCCTGTGGCCATAAACACACAAAGGATATCCCCGGAGGAAGTGCTGCCACACTGTCATCCGGACAACACGCTTCAACAGGAAGTGATTTATGACCCAAATATGGAAAAATCTGATAAGATGTTTGTTGCTTTGTTTCTGAATGTGTTACGTCAGATTTATCTTTCACATCAGTTTTAATATTTCTGTTTTCTGAAAGCACATTTACAGGACTGCGGTGCATGACGGGAGAATCATTTGTTTTTTAACTTTGGGCTATTGTCTGCTCTGAGCTGATTATGTAAGACTATCAGACTCGGGCAGATGGAGATCTGCATGCTCGTCAGCTTTTACACTTGTGATGAATGATTTTTCTTCCACGGGCACAAAACTGTCGACACGACGGCTTTGTTTCACTGAGGTAATCTGGCTAAAAGGCTGAGAAGCACAGACGGCAGAGGAGAGAGAGATGGAGAAAGGCTTCAATCTGTGTCCAGGCCTCAGGTCACGTTCTGCTCTGATGACGAGCACTCTGCTCTCTTTTCTATTTTCTCTTCCTTCTCTCCTCCTCCTCCTCTCCTCCTCCTCCTCCTCCTCCTCCCACCCTCCTTCTCTCCTCATCCTCTCCTTACCCAAGGTGACCCTGCTCTGTGATGATGCAGCAGAGAGCTATTGAAAAAAAAAGGCTAATTTGCACCAAACTCCTCTCCTCTCTTATCTGCTGGATGTCCTCTTCTGCTGTCTATCTTGAACCATTTTATCACTCAGTAGCCTACAGATGAAACTCACTATTTATCCTATTTTGTCCTGAAAATATCCCTCTCAGAATAGATACTTTAGATAATACTGAGAGCTAATTTTAATGCCCTTCAGACTGCATCCTACACTAGTTGAATCAACCCTTCTGCAAAATGTTTTTTAGCAAAAGCTGAACATTACAACCTATATTACAGTGTGATTTATTGCATGGCTTTGATATTAGACTGCATTAGTTTTAGCTCATTGTAGGGGAGACTGGAACAGGTTGGCACACAACTATTCATAGAAACATCAAAATGTTTGTTTTCTTTACCTGCATGCATCTGCTGTGATAAAGCATCTGGGTGGGATTCAGGATGAAATCAGACAAAATAAAGGTTGTCTAGAACCTCCTTCAGCTCAAACTGCAGTTGGGCCTCTAGCAGCGACCAGCCCGAATATGGACACACTCAGATCTGGCTTTGTGGCAGAAGAGAGCTCCATGCCCGGCAGCAGCAGCCTTTTAATCATCACTAGCTTCCTGGGAGCCAGCTAGAGGGAAGTGAAGTACGGGAGAACCAGAACCAGGACGGAGCGGGACAGAGTCTCTTTAATCTGTGTACAAATAACACAAATCAAGACTTTACATGCAGTGCATACACCAAAATCCAATTTGCGTGCATATGATACCCCAATGCTTCCACCATCTTTAAGTTTGGAGTTAGTGGTGCCCTCTAGTGGCCGTAGTAATTATGAATGACGCCGAGGTGGAGTATACAAAGTTGCACTTAGGATTGGCGGGAGGGGAGAATGGCGTTCCTGTCCCATGTGAAAACAAAATAAAACAATGTGATTCAAACATTTCTTGAGTTTTGTGCATTATGTAACATCCTTTTGTGTTTTCCTTTTTAAACTACCTTTATGCCAAGCCAGGACTTTTTTTGCAGACCTTGGAGAAGTGGTTTTGTAGCATAAATTCAACGAAACTGCAGCCAGTTTTTACAACAGCCAATCGTACGTTTATGTTCATACTGTCCTAAGATGAAGACAGATTAATAAAATATCTGGAAAGACATTAAAAGTGGACAGTCATGTGGTTTAATGATTGATAAATGTCAGAATACACATCACATTTAGCTTTTTCAAGCTCCTGCAACCGGTAGGGATGCTATTTTTGGGAATACTCCAGTGTGTCCTGTATTATATTCATGCAAAATTGGATTTTGGTGTATGCATTGCACGTAATTTGAAAGTGAAAGTTATGTTATTTGTACGCAGATTGAGGACACAGGGTTAGACTGTGAGACCCTGCTGCAGTTAAATGAGCCGTTTTCTGACAGCAGTCTGGAGCCGGTGGAAACTGGAAAACAAAAATTAAAGCTTCTCACAGTTGCTTTAATTGTTATTATTTGAAATGGTTTCCCCACTGATTAATTACAAAAAACATAATATTAAATGTTCATTTTTTATGGTTCATGCTTTTGTTAAATTGATTCGATTAGTTGCTTCATTTTTTTGTAGCATTTAAAATTCTGCCAACCAACCTGCACAAATGCACAACATGACTTTATTCACATGGCGGCAACTCAGTACATTTAGGCATATAGTGAAGACGAGCTGCTGAAGTTCAAAGCAGCATCAGAATGGAGAAGAAAGGAGATTTAACTCTAAACGTGGCATGGTTGTTGGTCTGAGTATTTCACAAACTGCTGATTTGGGTTTACAGAGAATGGTCTGAAAAAGAGAAAATATCCAGTGAGTCTTGATGCTTGTTGATGCCAGAGGTCAGAGGAGAATGGTCAGACTGGTTCAACAGTAACTCAAATAACCAGTCGTTACAACCAAGATCTACAGAAGAACATCTCTGAACTCACAACACGTCCAACCTTGAAGCAGAAGACCACATTATTAGGTACACCTCGCTACTTTATTAGGTACACCTCGCTAACTAATAAAGTAGCTGGTGAGAGTATGCATATATACTTGAGACCCTAACCTTTTTAGCATAAATTAGGCCTGAAACAGGACAGACAGAGAGTGAAATGTGTGTCTCCCCTGATAAACTCATAAGTGAGTGTTGTCACTCATGCAGTCACACTCTGCAGCTTTAAATGGTCTGCATCCTGTTGTGATTTATCTCCACAAACCTGCCTCTCTCTCTCTCTCTCCGTTTCTCATTTTCTCTCTCCCACTCCCTGACTTTAACTGTTGCCATGGAGACCGAGGGCAGTAAAAAAAAACCAGATTGACATGCTCGCTGGCATCCCTGTGTGATCTCTTGGCAGTGAGGTCATGTGGCGCATACAACAGAGAGAGAGAGAGAGAGAGAGAGAGAGAGAGAGAGAGAGAGAGAGAGAGAGAGAGAGAGAGAAGAGAGTGTATCACAGACGGAGACAGACAGGATTTGGGAGGGGGGTAGACAGGCAGAGGGAGGATGCCAGGAGAGTGTGTCACCGCTGACTGGTCGGTAATCTGGCCGACACCTGGTACTACACACACAGAGGAAGAATGACTGTCGTCAGTGTGGCATCTATTGTTAACAGTGGAGGGTTTTTCCCTCTTTAATGGTGACTCTCCATGTGACTCCATCACTGCTGTTTACATTTCACCGGGACAGCTGACCCAGGGCGTTCACTGGTGTGATAACTGGACCGCAGTGTGCACCAGCAGACACAGTGACAGAAACCATGACAGGACAGTGTGGATTGTGGGTGGTGGGGTTTAAGAACACAGAAAAAAGTACACAAACCTACATAAATACCTCCAAATTACAGTTTTACAAACAAGAAGAGAAAACACAGCCAGGTGGCGGGCTACAGAGATCTTAAAGGTTTTATGTTTAACTCTGTGTAACCACAAGCAGTTTCAAGGTTTTTTCCCTTTTTACATTTTACTCACTGTGGCCTTGTATTTTACTGCAATATGTAAGTGCTGCATCTCTGTGGAATCAGTATAATCATGACTAGAACTCTAAAACTTACAAATATCAAAACAAGAAAGAAAAAAACGCATGATTTAAAAAAAAAATTGAATGAAATTGAATCTATATACAGTTTTCCTAGTGCCCACAAGTGTCATGAATATTGTAAAAAAAAATAAAAAAACAAAACAACGAAAGGGTCTCCACATTCTACACATATTGAACTATTTGCATTTTTAAGACCTCTACTACTTCGACCTGAAGCCTTTCCTGTCCCCTCCTCTCAGCTCTGTGTAAATGTGTTGAATGTTGAATTTCAGTGAATTCTATGTAGAAATACAAAAAATAAGGCAATTCTGTTTTGTTTTTTTGCACAGTAAAACTTAAAATATTAATTGTAAAAACAAAAAAAATGGAGTCTGGCAGCAAAAGTTGCTAAACACTTAAAAAAAATAAAAAAAAATAAAAAATACATACATATATATATTTTAAATATAGATATTTAATGTGTATGATCCACATTTTTAAAGAAATTATATGTAAAATAACTTATAGTTGTTTACTGTTATTTGACAGTAAGTTTTGGCCAATTTTTATTTATTTATTCACAGTGTACAGAACAGTTATGCTGGAAGAACAGATGCAACAATATCCTGTAATGTTGCCTTTTAAAAGCCTTGTTCCTGTCGGTCATTTCTCATAATCCACCCTGTGTGTGTTGAGAACAAAAGAAACAAGAGGAAGATATTATTCTTGCCCTGGTCGTGCTGATGGATGCGGCCTCTTCTCCTCCAGTGGGTGGGATAGTCCCCTTCTTTTTCACTGCATGGGTCGGATGAATACATTTTCGAGCGGGGCCTCGCGCACACACAGTGGTTTCTATGGCAACCAGCAGCACGCCAACGTTTAACAAGTGCAGGGGATTGGAAGGGAGGGGATGTACACGGGAACATCTGTGTGTGAGTGTGTGGTGAGGAGGAGGAGGACAAAAGAGGAGGAGGAGGAGGAGGAGGAGAAGGAGGAGGAGGAGGAGGAGGAGGAGGAGGAGGAGGAGGAGAGGAACAGCAGGGGGGGATGATGTTGTTGCTGCACTTCCCGTCTTGATATCCTGTTTCCTGTTTCCTCTCCTGCATGGAGTGGAGGATCTGTCCATCCTCCATCTGCAGCACCACATATATGTCCTACTTTCATATCAGCACGGTAGATTTCTGAAATAGATGCTGAACTGTGGCAGAAATTATTTTCAGATATCAGCGCACCTCTGATATTATGCCTAATTTCCACACATACCACACTGTGAAAGTAAACGTCCTGCCTTCAGAACTTACTTAAGTAAGTTCTAAATATATTATTATATTATTTGCATTGATGCATTTTGTAATGATAGGGCTCATTTTAACTACTTAACATATTGTTAAGGTGTTTAATTTTTTTTTTTAAATTACGTGAATTCTCAACCTGAAAAGTAACTAAAGCTGTCAGCTAAATTTAGTGCAGTAAAAAGTACAATATTTGCCTTAAATGCAGTGGAGTAGAAGAAAAAAGTTACATAAAATGAAAATACTCAAGTAAAGTACAAGAATTCAAAATTGTACTTAAGTACAGTACTTAAGTAAATGTACTTTACTCTTACTTTATGGGTGTTATTGGTACCCAGGAGTTTCCCCTTAACAAATATCTCCACTTTATTATGATGTTTATGGCAGTTTAGGGCAAAAACTAACTGATTTTGCATGCAGTATTAATTCTATATTTTTCTATATTTTAATGTTTTTTTATTTTAATTTATATGTATGTTTCTGCAATCTTGGGTCCCTAATCCATCTTGGAATTGCATGAAGTGGCTATCATTAAAAAGCTAAAACTCTTGTGAATTCATTGAGACCAACTATATTTATTTGTGATGATGTTAGTCCCTGTAGTAGCCGTTTCATTGCAGTGAAAGCATATTTTGGATACACAGCCTCAATAAACTTCTCAATCACAAACTAGAGTCCTCTGGCATTCATAGGATGTGTGGTTTATTGACAATATGAGTGCAGTGCCCGTAGGAAGTATGTAGTTGTATAGTGGGAGATTAAGTAGATTTTCAATTATGGCCCAATGAGGTTGTGTGTGAAAGTGGAATGTATAATGAGGTGTAATACTCTTGCGTAGTGTTAATATACAAAGTGTATATTGGGTAATACATGGATGTACATTGAGATATAAAAAGAAACAGAAGTAGTTATTTTAAGAAAAAGAAAGTTAATCATTTAACATGGTTAGACATATATACAGACACAGATATAGGAGGGAATAAGTTTACATGCAGCACAAACAGATGGATGTGAATAATGTGAGTAAGGGTTATTAGACCACTACAACGTCTGCAACTCCATAAAACACTTACTTTTCATAAGGTACGCACACCATCCAGCACATACACACTAAACATTGATATTCGCTGGAAACTATTCGAATAATATAAAAAAATCGAACCTTGTAGTGCACTTTAAAACTCCTAAAGATAGGTAGTCTAAATAGACTTACAGATGAGATGTGTCAGGGTGGAAACCCAGAGTGAATTGTGTTACTAACCAGGTGTAGGCCTATCACACAATGGGGCGGAGCTCCACTAAAAGGCGTCCGATAAGAAACAGTGCAATGCCGCAACACGTCACACGTAAATAATGATATTTTGAAAAATGAATTCAAAAATCTTCAAAATTAGGGATGCACACCTCCGTGCCATGCACAAGCCACATACGAAATCTGAGGTCAGTCTGACTAACGGTCGGACACACACACACACACACACACACTTTGTCCATTTGCAGTGGCACATCCACAAATGAGAGAAAGTATTAAAGTGTTTTGTGTGTGAAAGCACTGCAGCACACACACACACACACACACACACACACACACACACACAGACAGACAGACAGACAGACAGACTCTTGCTTTTATAGATAGATGCAGATGGAGAAGGCATTTCTCAGCAGTTTCAGGAATAGAAGTGCTCGCCCCAAAAAAAAAAAAAATGCAATTCTTGTAGAAATCTCCAGAATGTCAAAAGTTTTGGATGCCAAATTAGAGTGTTCTGTGTTGTTCGTCAATGTCTTTGGTGTCTTACTGCTGTATTGTGATGGATTTTGTTTTTTTTAATCAAATTCCAAGTGGTCAATTGCATTTGACATTTTGCAACAAATCTGTGTAACTAAACGGTATCAAGCCAAAAATTGCTGCAGCGATGTAAGAGACATAACTAAGCATGGGAATAGCCATCATAATCTTGCATCATTTTGTATCATAATGTACCAATAATCTCTGAGCTGGAACTGGTAGATAACATCGCCCCATTTGTAATGGTCTAGAAAAGCTCCTTCACCCTCCTGTTCACAGGTGTAATAATCTGTGATAATAAATTCTGCTTTGACTGGGACACAAACAGATCAATACCACCCCTGCGCCCCTCCTAACACTCATCAGGATAAAAGAAAAGAAGGGGAGAAGAAGATGAGAGAGAGAGGCAGCCAGCAAGAGGAAAAACTCAACAGGGGAATGAAAATGGTGAAATATTCATGAGGGAGACAGGAGAGCAGAAAGGAAAGAGACAAAGAGTCAGACTCACTGCATACATGTGTGTGTGTGAGTGAGTATTATTCCTAATAAGAGGCCTCCCAGCTAAGATATATCAAACATTGTCTTTTATCTGCAGCGCCAGTTACAGCCCTGCTACTCATTTCCATAAAAAACACCGTCTATACACTGTCCCTACAGGAAGGCATTTGCATAAAAATAGAAGGGTCAGAAAAAGGCTGAGAGCACATGAAGCCATCTGTAGCTGTGTGAAGCTGTGTCTGTGTGTGTGTGTGTGTGTGTGTGTGTGAGATGCTCAGTTTCCGGCCTAAAGGCAGAGCAGGACAGAAGGCATGTTGGAACAGATCTGTGAGAAAGATCAATGTTATACAACCTGTTTCTTTTTTAAATCAGAGTGAGAGGAGTGGGTTTGACTAGGACGTGTAGAAATGTAATCACACGCTGCCCTCTAGTGGCCGTCTGATGACACTGCACCACTGACACACTTGGTGTTTCCTGAGTGCAAAGAGGGAGGGAGCAGTTTTATTCTACTGCAAGTGATACAAGGTTTATTCTTCCATTTTTATTTTCTTGAACAAGCATCCTTAAGTTTACATTTTACTCACTGTGGCCTTGTATTTCACTGCAATATGTAAGTGCTGCATCTCTGTGGAATCAGTATAATCATGACTAGAACTCTAAAACTTACATAAATCAAAAAAAGAAAGAAAAAAAACATGATTTAAAAAAAATGGAATGAAATTGAATCTATATACACTTTTCCTCGTGCCCACAAGTGTCATGAATATTGTAAAAAAATTAAAAAAGGGTCTCCAGATTCTACACATATTACTAACTATTTGCATTTTTAAGACCTCTACAACTTCTACCTGAAGCCTCTCCTGTCCTCTCCTCTCAGCTCTGTGTAAATGTGTTGAATGTTAAATTTCAGTGAATTCTATGTAGAAATACAAAAAATAAGGCAGCTCTGGTTTTTTTGCACAGTAAAACTTAAAATATTAATTGTAAAAATAAAAAAAAATGGAGTCTGGCAGCAAAAGTTGCTAAACACTTATCATCATCACAATAAAAAATCTTTATTAATTCTACACACACACACACACACACACACACACACACACACACACACACACATATTAAAAAGCAGTGGTGGAGTGTAACTAAGTACATTTACTTAAGTATTGTATTTAAATAGTTTTGAGGTATTTGTACTACACTTGAGTATTTCTATTTTATGTAACTGTATACTTCTACTCCACTACATTTTGAGGCAAATATTGTACTTTTTACTCCACTAAATTTAGCTGAGAGCTTTAGTTACTTTTCCGGTCAAGATTTAAAATAAAACATGATAAATTTAAGGTGATTAGACTTTTATATTTATTTAAGCACATAGCAGTATTTTAAGTAGTTAAAATGAGCCCTACCTACCTTGAGAAAATGTAAATGCTGATGATATAAATGCATTAATAATAATAAAATTAGAATATATATAGTAATCTCAGTGGGTCCATTCTGCATAATGAGTACTTTTGATACTTTAAGTACATTTTGATGCTGATACTTTTGTACTTTCACTTCAGTAAGCTCTGAATGCAGGACTTTTACTTGTAGTGGAGTAATTAGTAAGTAACCAAGTGTGGTAAGCTAAATCTATTTGATTATACCCAGGCTTATTGTATTAAAAAGTAACTTTATAAAAATTTAGAAACAGTAACATACATTTAATACACATTCTATACATACATTTCTGCTATTTGGCATTTATTATTAATATATATTTTTGTGTAATTTTTTTTAGCATGTTAAATAGTTAAAATGATGAAAATGTTAGGAAAACATGCATGCATAGATGTGAACACATCGTACAATGTTAATCTTTTTTTTTTTTTCAATTTTTATTTCATTATTTTTTGCAACCTTTTCTTTTAAATGAAGCAGTTTTTACCTACACAGTTTTTCAAATACAGCACAGCTGTTTAAGAAATATTTTGGTTATAAATACAGTCCACTTTAGTATTCCTGTGTTGAAAGCAGTGTCTCCAGTTTAAATAATAATAATAATAATAATAATAATAATAATAATAATAATAATAATAATAATAATAATATGTGAGGGATTGTTTGAGTAAATGAGCAAAATTTCAATAAATATTCTTAGAGATCATTTATCTTTCACATCATAAAATGCAGCTCAAAGTTCTTTAGTATTATTGTTATTAAAAACAGACGAAAGGGAGCAAATGCAATAAAATAATAGTCCATCAGAGAATTATAGAAAAAAGGATTATACTATGAAAACAAACTGATGAGGATAAAAAACTATAATAAGAAATAAAAAGCAATTAAATAAGAATGACAAATATGACAGAAATATCAACTAATAACAATAACTAATAATAAAAATATGTTTTGAGTTGTTAATCATTTGAAATGTAGAGTTCAAAAGTCATGATTGTCATGTCAAAGACAAAAAAGTGAATAAAAACAAGAATATTCCATTTAAAGTAAAACAAACAGGAGCAGTTGTGTCTCTGTTAACATACATGGGTAACACTTTACAATAACCATCTAAGTGATGTTTATAGATGGTTTATAAACCACTTATTAACCATTTTACAAAGTGCTATACAAATGTAATCTTTAAATGTTTTCAACCAATTTCTTAAAGGTATATGAATCATTTCAAAATCATTAACATACTTAAAATGGTGTTTAAAATGTTAAAATGAGTGCAACTAAAACTATTGATAAATTATTAATTATAATTTATTTATAATGTTTGTTAATGGTAAAGTAACTATAAACTTACATTAATATACCATCTATTTGCCATTTATAAATGATGGTTATTGTAAAGTGTTACCCATACATGTGCCACACACATTCCTATGAAGAATCTCAGCAGCTTGAACACAGACTGAAACCCTGACCCGTTTGTAAAAACAAAAAACAAAGGTGACGGTTTGCCTAACCCAGCTTGTCAACCGCAGTGATTTCTCTGCTCCACCCTGGGACGGACCGAGGACGGAGGTGCTGCAGGTTTGGCAGGTCTGAGGATCAGAGAATAAAAGAAGCTGTTTTAGCAGCGGTTTCACTCCCTCTGACCTCAGAGTGATCTTCACTCACTGAAGGTGATCACATGTGACACTGAGACAGAGAGAAGCAAGTTTTGCTGATGCAATCAAACTTTTTATCAAGATTATAAAGATTGCAAGTAAAATATAGTTTGAGATGAATGTGTGTTTGCTTTTAGAATACTAACCATGAAAAAATATACATGCCAGAGGTTCTGTAATTAGATTTTTCCAGTGGTGGAAGAAGTATTCAGATCTCTTACTGAAGTAAAAGTACTAATACCACACTGTGAAATTCCTCCACTACAAGTAAAAGTCCTGCTTTCAACACTTACTGAAGTGAAAGTACAAAAGTATCAGCATCAAAATGTACTTAAAGTATCAAAAGTAAAAGTTCTTGTTATGCAGAATGAACCCAATCAGACTGTTTTATATATTCTAAATGTATCATTTGATTATTTGTATTTATTAATTTATGTAAGCACTGTTTATTATTTTGTAAAGATAGGACTCAGTTTAACTATTTTATACACTGTTGAGTTTAAAATGTATAATAACTTTTAATTTATCATGGTTTTTATGTTAAATCTCGACCTGAAAAGTAACTAAAACTTTCAGCTAAATGTAGTGAAGAAGAAGTATAAAGTTAAATAAAATGGAAATACTCAAGTAAAGTACAAGTACCTCAAAATTGTACTTAAATAACAAAAGTAAATGTACTTAGTTACTTTCCACTGCTGGATTTTTAATTTGTTATACTATTTTTAGCTGTTCAATTGTATTTTCTGCAACAGTTTTAAATAAATTAACTCATCTCTAGACCTCTCTTAGAACATGTTCTGGTAACGCTTTATAATAAGGTCCTTAATATCTATTAATTAACAAGTAATAAGGCATTGTTCTTGCTTTAGATCCGGTAGTTGTAAAAAGCATAGTTAACTTATAGTTAACTTATAATAGATGAGCAATAAAGTATATTTTAATATCAATAAGCAAACAAAATAAGATTAATAAAGGCATGGCAAAGACATAATGGGTGGGTCATGGGTGTTTGTAATGCCATTATTAACACTTATATAAGCTTAGAAACACACAATAATGTTAATAAGCATATAAGGACTTAAAAGGGCCTTATTACTTGTTAATTAATGGTTATTACAAGGACCTTAATATAAAGCGTTACCAAAAAATGCATTACTGAACAAGAGGCTCTGAGGCAAGAGATATATTTGTTGTAAACTATTTGTTCACATGTGCACAATGTCTGCCACGGTGTCCTGTGTCTGTGTGCAGCGTTGGTTGTGAACATCAACGCTAAGCAACTGCACACATGAACAGTAGAGGCAGTGCAGGAGAAGTACTCACCATTTTCACTACATTCTTGATTTGACAGCTTCCATATCATCTATGATGAAACAGTTAAGAAGCTTCTATCTAGTATCTTTGAATAAAGTAACCTCCTGGAGTGTTGCCATGTTTGTTATTTATATCCTGCAAATCCGGTATTTCTAATATTTCTGACTTGTTTAGTCTCCCTCCAGATGTGGTGGGGAGTAACTAAGTACATTTATGCAATAGTGTACTTAAGTATAATGTTGAGGTACTTGTACTTTACTTGAGTATTTTCATTTTATGGAACTTCTACTTCACTACATATTGAGGAAACTATTGTACTTTTTACTCCACTACATTTAGCTGACAGCTTTAGTTATTTTTGAGGTTGAGATTTAAAATAAAAAACATGATACATTCAAAGTGATTAGACATTTTTTAATTAAACCTACATAACAGTAACAGAATTTAAAGTAGTTTAAATGAGCCCTACTTTGAGAAAATGCAACCACTGCTTACATAAATGGATCAACAATAATACTCCAATAACATATTAAGAATATATAAGACAATCTGAGTGGGTTCATTCTGCATAACAAGTTGTTTTACTTGATACTTTAAGTACATTTTGATGCTGATACTTTTGTACTCTTACTTCAGTAAGATTTGAATGCAGTAATTTCATAGTGTGGTATTAGTACTTTTACTTAAGTAAAGGATCTGAATACTTCTTCCACCCCTGCCCTCTACTGAAAACCTCCATTTACACGCACAGGCAAGTATGTGAACAGTTTTGTGAAGGCATGGTTTATCTCCGCAGCAAGTATGTCTCTGTCACAATTCAGATTTTTTTAAGTGATGTTGTATGAGGTATATGCATTGTTAGTGTGCTGTATATCACCATAGAACGCTACAGGAGCTCTTTTCCACCTGTGGCCGTATATTACATCCTGCCATGTCATCTGCACTCTACTCACTTACTCCTGAGACACTTTATTTTTATATTGTTATATTTGTATTATACATTGTTATTGTTAGCTATTTTGTTCATTATTTGTGATTGTTTTGGAGGCTTTGGAGGCTTTGGATCTCTCTTATCTTATCTTAAAGTGACAGTCCAGATTTTTTAAAGTGTCGTTGTATGAAGTACTTGTGCATAGTCAGTGAATTACTGACAGTAGTTTGGAGAAGCAGGCAGGAATAGCAACACAGATGCAGCATGAAAATGCATTTTAGCAACCTAAAAAAGTGTAAATCATACAAATGCAATTAGTCTAACAAAAAGGAAAGGAAAGTTTTAAGTAGTACCTCCCTCATGGTCATTTAAGTATGTCTTCCATATTACATTACCACATCAATTTTATAGTTTTCTAGAAATGTATGTTGTTGAGTAATATCATCACAGTCTTCCCTGTGTGTCACCCCCCTCAGGCTCAGAGGTTTGGCCCTGGTTCAAGTGAAACTCCTCTTTTTTCTCTCTGTCGGGGCCTGACGCCACCTTTCTTCTTTCTTGTCACTTGCCTCCAATCTCCTTCTTCCTTTTTAAAGTTTCTCTCGGAGTCCCCAAAACCTTCCCGTTCAGAATCAGTTAGGGCCCTGCTAGGTGTTGCATCACAGTCGATGCTTTTTATGTTACAGGTTAAACAGGTGGAGAGGTTTCACTGCAGCAGCTCCTTCACAATAAGAAGATCGCAGTAATCGCCAAGAAGCAACGGTTGGCTTGAAGACAACAGAAACTCCTGCAGGTTTACACATGTCCTGATGCTGCTGACTGTATCGCCACAGAGAAATTAAATCTGGGGCACTGTGAGTGAGAGAGTGTGTGTGAGTGTGTGCGTGTGATAAATCAATAATCCCTGAGTTAAACTTTTATTCTTGCACTGTTGCAAAATCTCCTTTTACTGGTGTCAAACTATTTCTTGTTCTCATGTGTGAAAAATAGATTCCAATTGAAGCTAATCTCACCTCTAATATGGGAATATACCATGGGAAGTCTATTATTCTATACATATTACATAAATAAAGTAATCTATCTATCTATCTAATATGTATAGAATAATAGACTTCCCATGGTTTAAGATCAGTGGAAGAAAACTATTCAGATCCTTTACTTAAGTAAAAGTATTATTACCACGCTGTGAAATTACTCCACTACAAGTAAAAGTCCTGCTTTCAAAACTTACTGAAGTACAAGTACAAAAGTATCAGTATCAAAATGTACTTAAAGTATCAAAAGTAAAAGTACTGGTTATGCAATACGGACCCACTCAACTAGTTATTTATACTTTAGATATAATATTGTATTATTATTTTTGATGCATTTATGTTAATTTTCTCAAGATAGGGCTCATTTTAATTACTTAATATACTGTTATAAGGTTTCATTCATAAATATCTAATCACTTTAAATTGATCATGTATTTATGTTAAATCTCGACCTGTAAAGTAACTAAAGCTGTCAGCTAAATGTAGAGGAGTAAAAAGTACAATATTTGCCTCAAAATGTAGTGGAGTAGAAGAAAAAAGTTACATAAAATTGGAAAGTAACTAAATACATTTACTCAAGTACTGTACTTAAGTACAATTTTGAGGTACTTGTACTTTACTTTTTCCATTTATGTAACTTTATACTTCTATTTCATCACATTTTGAAGCAAATATTGTACTTTTTACTCCACTACATTTAGCTGACAGCTTTAGTTACTTTACAGGTCGAGATTTAACATAAAAACATTATAAATTTAAAGTTATTAGACATTTTCTGTATTATTAAATCGTATAACAGTATATTAAATAGTTAAAATCAGCCCTGTCTTTACAAAATTAAAACACTGCTTACATAAAAGCATCAATTCAAATAATGTAATAATATATTTGAAATATATAAAACAATCTGAGTGGGTCCATTCTGCATAACGAGTACTTTTACTTTTGATACTTTAAGTACATTTTGATGCTGATACTTTTGTACTTTTACTTCAGTAAGTTTTGAATGCAGGACTTTTACTTGTAGTGGAGTAATTTCACAGTGTGGTATTAGTACTTTTACTGAAGTAAGGGATCTGAATACTTCTTCCACCACTGTTGTACTGTCTATTCTGTGTGTTTTATCTGAGTTTGGGGGGGAAAGTGAAACAAAAAGAAGGCCTGATGACATCTGACCAGTGCTGCAGCATCTCTACCAGCAGGCAGCAGAAGGAACTACATCATGTCAGTACAAACTCTCCTCAGTGCCTTAAACATCACTGATCATATGTGGTGCTTATGCATCGAGTCATTTTGACAGCTGTGAAAGTAAAAAGAGTTTATCTCAGAGATTTTACACTGAAGCTACAAGAAAACATCAAATTAAAGCGACTGTTATGTTATCCTAATCATTGTGTTGTTTTTTTAATGAAGTATATTTTGCATAAACATGACAGATTTTGTTTTTGTTTCCTACTTCCTCCTTAAGACACATTTCAGGTTTGACAGCAAATCTGTTCAGGAAGGATTCCTCTCTGCTGAGTGGTGTGACTGAGTGTGTCACGCAACTGAGTGTGTGTGTGTGTGTGTGTGAAGGTTATTATAGTTAATGGAAACTAAGGAAATAATGAAAACTAGAAATGAAAAAACAAAAAATAAAAACGAGAGTTTTTAAAAAACGATAACTAACTGAAACTGTATTTTGTAACTAAAATTATAGTGAAAATGTCCTTCGTTTTCGTCTTTGTCAACTTTTTTCATTAGTAAACCTTTTTAGGTTGATATAAAATCCATTTCATCTATCTGGTTTTATGACTTAGTAAACTAATTGGGGCTGAGAAAGATCAGACAAAGGAAATAAAGGCAACATTTATTGTGATTTTTTTGAATCTAGCACCCAACAAATACCCCATTACAAAAAAAACCTAAAACTAATAGGGCATTTTCAAAAAATAATAGAGCATTTTCAAAAAATAAAAACAAATTAAAACTAGCAAACTCACTCTAAAAACGAATTAAAACAAAAAAGCACAACGAAATTAAAACTAAAACTAATGAAAAATCCAAAACTATTATAACCTTGGTGTGTGTGTGAAAGAGTGAATGTATGTATGCCTGACTACATGAAGGTGACATGAAGTCCCACAGTGGGCATAAATCTTTCAAAACTTTTCTTTCTTAGCTGATGACAGATTTTTCCCTCTCCCCGTTCCCTCCTTCTACATTAATTTACTCATGCAGAAAAAGAAGAAAAACATGTGACTTATGAACACATTACACACACGGGCCTTAAATACACACACATGAACAAATGGGACCGGTTCACCTGCATTAATGACTAAATGTCAGAGTGAGGGGTACGCATGGACAGGCCCAGAGCCCTCAGCAGGCATACATGGTCCACCCAGACTGAGCTACTGCCCCCAAAGGTGTATGAAGTTGAGGATATTCCTCCATATTTCACAATCTTCTGAAACCCCAAGGTGTTTAATTACATTTTTGTTGCTCTTTTTACATTTTAATCACTGTGGCCTTGTATTTCACTGCAATATTAAAGTCCTGCAACTCTATGGATTCTGCACAACCATGGCTCGAAGCTGGAACAACTTAAAATGTTCTTTTGCAGAATAACACAGTTAAGATAAGATAAATCATAAGAGAGGAAAATGCAAGTTGCATAGTTGAAGAGAAGAAAAGGGTTTTTAAAAAATATATAATTATTGGAATAAAATGGAATTTATATATACAAACAAGCTCTGAGTGGGTTATGTCCTCTCCTGTCCTCTCCTCTCTGCTCTGTGTAAACAGCCTCTCCTGTCCTCTCCTCTCTGCTCTGTGTAAACAGCCAGCAGTTCTGTCTGATTCTCAGTGAATATTTGTCACGTTACCATTCGTCTCAGCAGAATCAATCATGGATTCATAGTGTCTCTGGGGAGCAGAATTAATGTTGTTAACAGGATTTAGTTATTCAAAACCGTTTATTTTTGGCAATGTTTTAAATGAATAGAATAGATAGAATAAAGTAGATAAAGATTCTGACAACAACATAAAAAAACAATTTTAAGTTTCTTTTTGGAAACTTTTACTAATGCAAACTTTCACAACCTATGATCCATTCAAGGAAATTCCGAGGATAATGCCTGTTTTTACAGTTTACTTCAATGACAAACTGTGTATTTTTTGGCAAAGTTTTAAAGAAAACATACATGTCAACCAGTTCAGAGGGGAAACAGCTACAAAAGCTTACCTTGCAGATCAAGCCTTTAAAAACCTTTAAGGCACAAAGCTGAAAGCATTGAATCTTCAGCATGATGAAAAAAGTCTACCACACTGTTCTCTGTGAATCTCTTGCAGTGCACATTTGCATATTTGCAGTTGAGCATGTACAAAACGTTTCTGTGGCTCCAAGTTTGCCTTAAAGTTGTCACACATCACTTTTAAATTGATTGCATTTATAAAGCTCCTTTTTACCTTACCTGAAAAAGCGTTTACCCATTCACACACACAGTCACACACACATTCACACACACATTCACACACCGGTGGTGCTGCTGTGTGAGGCAGCTGGCCTGCCCTAAAGGGAGCAGCTCCATGTTCAAGGACACTTTGTCTCGACATGCTGACACAAGGATCAAACTGCTTTTTTCCTCTGTTTTACTTTATCAGTAAAGTACATTTTACTGATAATACACACATAACCAGTAGAAGTATGTAAGAACAAATGTTAATGTCTGTTTCAAACTCCATAAAAATGTATAGTTACGTGGTATAAATTACTACTTTTTACCTGAATAAAACTTCTGACTTTTTCTTCAGTGCAGGCTAAAAGTGAGGAGGCTGTGATTGCGGTTAATACTGGTGAGCTAGAATCAATCTCAGACTGAAAGAAAACTGGACTGGGCAGACTGGGAGGCTGAACCAGGTAACAAGTGGCAGAGCTTGTTTGGCAGTCTCCCACGCTTTCTCCAACAATAACCGCCTTCAGTCACAAGTCACCTCACAGCTCCCATCCTTAAACCACTCTGTTCAGCTCCCATGTGACATAAGGAGCACATTGTTATCTGTATGTTTCTGATGAGTTATTATCCACCACAGAAAACAAAGCAAAAAGAGGGTTTTGTTTGTTCACACTGAACCTTAGATGCTTTATTGACTCTCAGAGGCTGAAATTTGATATTATGAG
This sequence comes from Centropristis striata, assembly GCF_030273125.1. Taxonomy (NCBI): domain Eukaryota; kingdom Metazoa; phylum Chordata; class Actinopteri; order Perciformes; family Serranidae; genus Centropristis; species Centropristis striata. The sequence continues at coordinate 28,338,765 of NC_081532.1, forward strand.
ACGTGTGAACGTGAAGTAAACATGCAGACATTCAAGCAGATCCAGACAAACCACCAATACTTATGTCTGACGCCTGATGACAAGATTGAGATTTAAACTGATGAGATCTCATCTGATCAGGATGTTTCAGGTTCATTTACACAGCCACACTAACTGAACACTGAATGATTCTGCATCTGAGAGTTTCTAAAGCTGGAGAGTGTGAGCCAAACCATTAACAGTAAGCTTTTTTTGTTGGTGTTGTTTTTTAATTTTTTTAGGAGAATTTGAAGATTTCTGGCATGCCGTCTCAAAGCTTATGACTCTGTATGTGTTTCATATGAAGATGACATGATTTCCCATGGAAGTGAGTCTTAAAATAGTGCGTTGAAGTGACTATGATCACGCAGGAATGTCGTGCGTTCTGTTCGCCCACATTCCTCAAACCTCTCCTCAACTCACACTTAAAGCTGACTGTATATCCAAAATCAGTTAGTATTGTGTCTCTTTTTATGGGATTAATGATGTATAAACAGACACACAGCCTGATAAGATAAAGGATGCACACAAACTGTCTTCATAACTGTAAGAGAATATGTTTTGAGTGTCTTTATTCGGGTATTTGCCCATGGAAATGTCCGGGCCTGTAGCTGCAGCACAACAACGCTCAGGTTACTGTGAGTGTTTATACACTAACGCAGCTATTCTCAACCTTGGGGTCGGGACCCCAATTGGGGTCGCGAGATGATTTCTGGGGGTCGCCAAATCATTTTGGAAGTCAGCTCTGTCTCCACTGTGTTGAAGTGTTCATGTGTTAATGTGTTTTTGGTCACTTAATGTCTTTTTTTGGACATTTTGTGGGGTTTTTTGTTTGTCATTTTGTGTCTTTTTTGGTCATTCTGTGTCTTTTATTGATCATTTTGTGGTCAATTTGTGTCTTTTTTGGTAATTTTGTGTCTTTTATTGGTAATTTTGTGTCTTTTTTGGTCATTTTCTGTCTTTTCTGGTCATTTTCTGTCTTTTTTTGATCATTTTGTGTCTTTTTTGGGTAATCTGAACTGTGCGTGTGAGATTGTGTTCAGTGAGCGGGGGTCGCGGACAACATGCATGTTAAATTGGGGGTCGCGACTCAAAAAGGTTGAGAACTACTGCACTAATGGTTCACAGATCCTCGTCTCACCTGCGAATAAATCATTGAGTGAAGTCACACAAATACAAGAAGATGTTAAAATTATTTTGGTTTACAGTTCTACTGCAGCAGATGTGTCTGTTTTTACAACGTGAGGCAGGGTCATCCTGTTTTTGTTTTCCCGACTTAATTAGTAATTACCAAATCACATTTACTGGAGCCAGTCAAGACATTATCATAAAAAATGATGCTTCAGAACAATCAGAGCAAAAACAAACAGTTTCTACCCCAGAGCTGTTACTGCACTAAACACTGCACACGTACACAATACAACATACCTGACTGTGCAATATTTATATTCATATGTTGTATTTATTTTCCATATAACTCTACTTTATTTTTGTTTTATGTAGGAATTGCATTGATTTTGAGAGCTAATACTTAAATTCCATTGTACTTGTACAATGACGATAAAGAGATTCTGATTCTGCTAAAAATGTTTTAAAATGTAATCTGTCTGCTATTTTGCATTACAAAAAGGAACCGATTACAGAAAATGTACTACATTTATTCATTAGGGATTTTTGAGGGTGATACAGATTTTAGAGGAGTAGATATTTATAGACTACAGATATAGTGGCACTGATATACAAAGAACTACATATTATTATGAGCAGCCATATGGGCCATAACACATTCTTCCCTCTCACATTCACACATTTTTTTGTGAATGTGAGAGGTAAAATTGTGAATGTTAGAGGTAAATGAAAAGCAACACTGTGAAGCCATAATTGATTCTGATGAGATGAAAGGTCATGTGACATATATTCACTGAAAATCAGACAGAACTGCAGGTTGTTTACACAGAGCAGAGAGGAGAGGACAGGAGAGGTTAAAAAAATGGAAATAGACAATTTTTCCCCCAAGATATATGACACTTGGAAAAGTGTTGTATATATAAATTCCATTTTCTTCCATTTAAACAAAAATATACAGCTGAGAAATTCCACTTTCTTTTTGATGATTTATGTCATTCCAACTGTTATTCTGCACAGAAGACATTTTTGAGTTGTTCCCACTTTTAGCCATGATTGTGCTTATTTTATAAAGGTTTATATATTGCAGTGAAATACAAGGCCACAGTGAGTAAAATAAAAAAACACACACCCTGAAACTGCTCGGGGTTCAAAGGGTTAATGAGACTGAATGGTCACTAACATCCACAGCTCGGGGCTGAAACATCCGCAGTGTTGTGAAGCAAAACACACAAACACCCCATCGAGAATCCCAGAATCTCATAACACCTGGAAAAAGTACTGACCTGTTTCCTCCTCTTCGTGTGTGTGTATGTGTGTGTGTGTGCATGCATTAACTCAAGTGTTTTAGGAGTTGAGGAGCAGCATGCGGGTCTGCCGTGCCCTCACTGTCTGTGACTGTTTTTACTGTCATCAGTGGGAACAGTGTGATACCATCTAACCCGGCCTCAGCAAAACACTGAAAAACATCACGACCATGCAGAGAGTGTGACGGGGCTGTAAAAGCAAAAGAAAACCACAAGTTATCAGTAGCATGGGAGCAATGACAATCCCACAAAGTCAATAAAATTGTATTTGAGGATCAGACCCAAATCATAATAACTGTCATCCAGGTGAGAAGATGTTAATAATAACCGACACCAGTGGTTCCCAAATAGTGTGCCATGAGACAAGCCTAGGTGTGTTACGGAATTTTGTGACAACAATACACTGTTAATTCAGTTTGGCTCACTGCAGTATTGTCATAATGAGTGCCAGCTACTGGAAGCAGGAGATCATCGTGTGTATTGTCTCACAGAGGTGTGGACTCGAGTCACATGACTTGGACTCGAGTCTGACTCGATTCATGAATTGGATGACTTTAGACTCGACTTGACAAAATGTAAAGAGACTTGCAACTCGACTTGGACTTTAACGTCAATGACTCGTGACTTCACTTGGACTTGAGGCTTTTGACTTGAGAAGACTTGCTACTTTCCCCCATACCCAAAGATTAAAAAAAATATGTTATTAAGGCTCTGTATCTTTCATTGTGTGTGAGCTGCTGTGGAACTAGTTAAAATGCAATATGGCATCATTGGTATGGAAGTCCGAAGTTAGCACTTTTGAACAAATAATTACAGTTGCACTTGTTTTTTTCAGATGTATTTAAAATTAGGAATATTCTTTCAAAATATAAGTTAAATGTTAAAAATGACTGGTTAATAGTGCAATTAGGAAGTGCAATGCCAGCACTATTTTTTCTGCAATTTCAACTGCACTTGTTTTTATAAATAAAAACAGATTTTAAAAGCATACATGATCTGTGTAAATATATTATTACTCTGTGGTTAAAAGGACTCGAAACGACTCGAAACTCAAACTGCTGGACTTGGGACTTGACTTGATACTTGCCAGTCTTGACTTCGGACTTGACTCGGGACTTGCCTGTCTTGACTTCGGACTTAACTCGGAACTTGAGGGCAAAGACTTGAGACTTACTTGGGACTTGCAAAACAATGACTTGGTCCCACCTCTGTTGTCTCATACCCAAATGTAATTATTGCTATTTTAAACATTTGGTTAATGTTGTCAAGGGGTCGCAGGTTGTTTAGCTTTAGGCACTAAAAGAGTTTGAGGTGCTGTGGCTTCGCTAATCGACATCACTTGCACCTGCTGAAACCACCAATAATGACCCATATGAGCCTTGGTTAAAACGACCCATATCGCAGTTCACGGAGCATTCTAAAAATAATCCATCATTATACATTTAGTTCGGTTAGGCTGCAGTTTCATTGAATTTGGGCTACAAAACCTCTGATCTAGGCGTAGGTCAAAATATTTCCTAGTAAGGCATTATAAAGGACAGTTTAAACAGTAAATAAATGTGTGGAAGTGAAGTAGTTACGAGGACAACTTGACTACTGAAAGTGACATAGCTACATAAAACCGCTAGGTGATTTTTAAACCACATCGTTTATGTTTGTTTTCACATGGGACTTGAACCTCGTCAGTGGTGGTTCTAGACCAGTTCTACTGTGGGGGCCAAGCAGGGGCCAGTGTTTAACCCTCAGGGCCCACTTTAATGTACTACCCTTTCGAGCCCTTTGGGCTGAAAATGTCCACCTCTAAAAAAAATGCTATAAAAACTTTACAGATTAATATTTTTTTCTACTTTTTTCTGCATAAACCTCTTAAACAACTTCTGCCCTGCTCAAAACTATTAAACATTCAAAGATTTTGAGAATTTTAACCCTTTAAATGCCAGTTTGATTGCATGATGTCACTGATGTTTTATATGAAAAAAACACAAAAATTTAGTTATTTTTCATATAATATATTTTTTTGGGTCGGGACATTGGTTTTTATCACAGCCTTGGATATGTCAAAGATTAAGAACAAAATTGATTTTGATGCATTTTTAGTTTTTGTGTAGTGTCAGATTTAAAATGTACTACCCTTTCGAGCCCTTTGGGCTGAAAATGTCCCCCTCCAAAAAAAATGCTATAAAAACTTAACAGATTAATATTTTTTTCTACTTTTTTCTGCATAAACCTCTTAAACAACTTCTGCCCTGCTCAAAGCTATTAAACATTCAAAGATTTTGAGGATTTTAACCCTTTAAATGCCAGTTTGATTGCACAATGTCACTGATGTTTTATATGAAAAAAACACAAATATGTTGTTATCTTTCATACAATATATTTTTTTTGGTCGGGTCTGTGGTTTTTATCACAGCCTTGGATATGTCAAAGATTAAGAACAAAATTGATTTTGATGCATTTTTAGTTTTTGTGTAGTGTCAGATTTAAAATGTAATACCCTTTCGAGCCCTTTGGGCTGAAAATGTCCACTTCCAAAAAAAATGCTATAAAAACTTTACAGATTAATATTTTTTTCTACTTTTTTCTGCATAAATCTCTTAAACAACTTCTGCCCTGCTCAAAACTATTAAACATTCAAAGATTTTGAGGATTTTAACCCTTTAAATGCCAATTTGATTGCATGATGTCACTGATGTTTTATATGAAAAAAAACACAAAAATGTAGTTATTTTTCATATAATATATTTTTTTTGGTCGGGGCATTGGTTTTTATCACAGCCTTGGATATGTCAAAGATTAAGAACAAAATTGATTTTGGTGCATTTTTAGTTTTTGTGTAGTGTCAGATTTAAAATGTAAAACCCTTTCAGGCCCTTTGGGCTGAAAATGTCCACCTCCAAAAAAATGCTATAAAAACTTTACAGATTAATATTTTTTTTTACTTTTTTCTGCATAAACCTCTTAAACAACTTCTGCCCTGCTCAAAACTACCAAACATTCAAAGATTTTGAGAATTTTAACCCTTTAAATGCCAGTTTGATTGCACAATGTCACTGTTTTTCAAAGAAAAAACACAAAAATTATTATTTCCCATATAATAAATAATTTTTGGCTGGGGCATTGGTTTTTATCACAGCCTTGGGTAGGTCAAAGATTAAGAACAAAATTGATTTTGGTGCATTTTTAGTTTTTGTGTAGTGTCAGATTTAAAATGAAAAAAGCCCTTTTTGGCCACTTGATGGCAGACATGTCCACTTCTAAATAACGCTTTAAAAATATTACTGATATATATTTTTTCCAACTTTTTTGGATTAAATCTTTCAATCAACATCAGTCCTGATAAAAACTATCAAATATTCAATTATTTTCAGGATTTTAACCCTTTAAATGCCCGTTTTGATTCCATGATGTCACTGTTTTTCAAAGAAAAAACAAACAAAAATTGAGTTATTTTCCATTTAATAGATCATTTTTGGCTGGGGCATTTATTGGGGCATTTATTTTTTATCACAGTCTTGGATATGTCAAAGATTAGCAACAAAATTGATTTTGATGTATTTATAGTTTTTTTGTGTCGTGTCAGATTTAAAAATGTACTACCCTTTTATGGCAGACATGTCCACTTCCAAAAACACTATAAAACTATTACTGATATATATATTTTTTCCACTTTTTTGGGTTAAATCTTTTGATCAACTTCAGTCCTAATCAAAACCATCAAATATTGCATAATCATCAGGATTTTAACCCTTAAAATGCCAGTTTGACTACATTATGCTAATATTTCTTATGAAGCAGATTTGCTGTGTTTTGTTAGATGTGTGTTTGCTGTTTTGTGTGTCTTGACCTCACTGTAAAACTTGAAAAGTTACAACTGTCATATACAGCCATATATGCACTCTTCCAAGTCAATAAAAACATGGGCACTTAAAAAAAAAAGCTCCAGACAGTTTGTGACAGGACTCCAGCCAGGTGCAGAAACTTACAAACCGTCGTTTTTGTTTTCTTCACAGTGACCTCTTTGAAGTGCAGTAAGAGAAGAGGGACCATGTTTTTATTGACTTGAAATAGTTAATATATGGCTCTGTATAACAGGAGTAACTTTATTAGACATTACAAGTTTTACAGTGAGGTCTAGAAACATGAAACAGCAAACACACACACACATCTAACAAAACACAGCAAATCTTGTTTTCATAAGAAATATTAGCATAATGTAGTCAAACTGGCATTTTAAGGGTTAAATTCCTGATGATTATGCAATATTTGATCGTTTTGATTAGGACGGAAGTTGATCAAAAGATTTAACCCAAAAAAGTTGAAAAAAATATATATCAGTAATAGTTTTATAGTGTTTTTGGAAGTGGACATGTCTGCCATAAAAGGGTAGTACATTTTAAATCTGACACTACAGAAAAAACTATAAATGCATCAAAATCAATTTTGTTGCTAATCTTTGACATAGCCAAGGCTGTGATAAAAAATAAATGCCCCAGCCAAAAATTATTTATGAAATGAAAAATAACTCAATTTTTGTGCGTTTTTTATTTGAAAAACAGTGACATCATGGAATCAAACTGGCATTTAAAGGGTTAAAATCCTGAAAATAATTGAATATTTGATAGTTTTTATCAGGACTGAAGTTGATCAAAAGATTTAACCCCAAAAAGTTGGAAAAACATATATTTCAGTAATATTTTTAAAGCGTTATTTAGAAGTGGACATGTCTGCTATCAAGTGGCCAAAAAGGGGTTTTTTCATTTTAAATCTGACACTACACAAAAACTAAAAATGCATCAAAATCAATTTTGTTCTTAATCTTTGACCTACCCAAGGCTGTGATGAAAACCAATGCCCCAGCCAAAAATTAATTATTATATGGAAAATAACTCAATTTTTTTGTGTTTTTTCTTTGAAAAACAGTGACATTGTGCAATCAAACTGGCATTTAAAGGGTTAAAATTCTCAAAATCTTTGAATGTTTGGTAGTTTTGAGCAGGGCAGAAGTTGTTTAAGAGGTTTATGCAGAAAAAAGTAAAAAAAAATATTAATCTGTAAAGTTTTTATAGCATTTTTTTGGAGGTGGACATTTTCAGCCCGAAAGGGCTCGAAAGGGTAGTAAACTTGTACACAGTGTATTATAGAGCCATTAGAAAAAATTTAATTAGAATTTCAAAATATATCAAAAAAGAAATCCTTCTTCCAAAAATCATGTCATTTGCAGTATCACAGCCAAAATTATTGCCAAAAATCAAGTGAAAAATTTCTGAAATGGCTGAAAATGTCCTTAGTGGGCCCTGAGGGTTAATCTGAGGGGCACATTAAAAAATTTAATTCAATCTCATTTAAGTATATTTGTAGATACAAATACATTTATTGAAACAATGAGACTTACCAACAAAAACAATTATTTTTGTATGACAATGGCATTTCTCATTTTTGTGCACAATTCCTTTTATTTAATTTTGAAAGTGCAGTCCAGTGAGAATGATCATTTTATATATATATATATATATATATATATATATATATATATATATATATATATATATATACACACACAAGCTTTTGTTGCACAATCAAACTATTATACAGTGTATACATTCTGGGTTCCTTCTGTGTACAATGACATATTGTTTGAACAAAAAATAGGTATGAATTATTCCGTTGTTCATGGTTATAAATTGATAATTTTATTATTAATTTGACACAGAGGCCACAGCAGGGGCCACAGGGTTCTTCACAGGGGCAGTGGCCCCTGGAGGCCCCTGTGTAGAACCACCACTGAACCCCGTTCTCCTGGGTGAAAGTCCAGAGTCTGCATGCCCCCGGACCTCCCTAGCTGGCTACTTTTCTCCAGTGGCTGGCTACTTGATGTCCAACTGGAAAGCCCTGATGGTGTGCCTTGAGATTTTGGCTTGCACTTTGGTGTAACAAAATAATAGAAAAACCACTGCCCTACACATTATTTCACACCTCAACAGCCCTGAGTGCACATAAACGAATCGATGCCTGTTAACATTTAGAGAGACCACGACCGACATCGTGATAATGATCTTCAAACACACTGTTTCATTGTTCACATAGGCTCTTCAGCTGTTTACCCAACAACAGGGAGCTACTTCAACCCAGCATGGATGGTCCATTGTGACTCCAACAGACCTCAGTACAGTTACAAGCAACAAGTGCTCACATGCTGAAAAAGTTGGGATGGATTTGCATCTTATTTCCATCCCACTTAGATGCCTGGATTGAGGCGGGACGGCGGTAAAAAACTCCAACTGTCTTCCAGGAGGAGGGAGGTGGAAAAGATGGATGGGACAGAGGCGGGGGGAGGGGGGGGGGGGGGGGGAGTGTTATCCCACTGAGCAAATTGACAAAGGTGACACAAAGCATCCTGGAGGGTTTGAGTCGTTGGAAACTGTTGGGATCGGCCTCGTGTTGCATCCAGGCCGCGCTGACACATGCTTGGAAGTCCGCTGTTTCTCACTGTATGTTTGTGTCTCTCAGTCATGAGATCATCTCTGTGCCTCGGGCTGTTGAACACCAGCAACTACCGCAAGCCTGGTCTGGGTGTGGGTTCACTTCTGCAGAAGAACAGAGAAAAAAAAAAGCTTGCAAATTAATTCTTCTGTTGTTTTGAAACAAAAGGGAATATCAAGATGTTTCTTTCTCTTCAAGATAGAGGTTATTATTCTGGGTTTTAGACTTTTAGATGTCTAAAGTTGTTGGCATTTCCAACAAACTGCAACTTCTCAGATGGTTTCCTTAGAATCACTGTTTGAGACCCATGGGGGTAAAAAGTGATGCAACATTTCAAAAACAAAACAAACGGAAGCCTATTTCTGCCAATATGATGAAATAAAAAGATCATGTGAGTAAATATATAATTGGAAAAGTACTTGAAATGATGACATAGAATCTCAAAGCATTGAGCAATAGAACAAAACTGAATAAAAAAAGACTCTTAATCTGAAAAATAATGCCTTAGTATCATAAATAAAGCAAAACATTCCTCATACAGGCCTTAGGCAAAATAATAAGAAAGTTTTTTAATTTTCCTTTCACACTCACACACTTTAATAAATCAAAAGGATACGTTTTTATGATATTTTTCTTTTACAGTCAGAAATTGGCTCCCATGAACAGAGATTAGATTCTGATATTTGAGAATTTAAGTAGGATTTGAATTAAATTATTTTTTCCCCTATAACAGAACATTTTTGCATCGTTATATTTTCACTTTTTTTGTAAAGGATCCGTCCAAATCTACTGTATCTTCCACTTCCTGGGAATAGCTCTGCGGGTCCTTTCTCAGGTTTGATCCGACACTTTGATCCAAACTCTTTCGTTTGTCTGTTTCCCCCACCGAGCTGTGGCCTCTTGGCTCTTTGTCGAGTCAGCATCAAGTAAGACCCACCATCAGCAGCTCAGGCACATATTCCCAGCCACACACACACACACACACACACACACACACACACACACACACACAGTCCTATCCGTCCCTCACTGTATGATCCCATGTCCTCAGTGCAAACACAAACAAGCTCCAGGTGAAGCAGGTGTCCTTCCACTGGGATAGATAAACAGTAAACCAGGATCCATGAGCACGAGATGTGTGTGTGTGTGTGTGTGTGTGTGTGTGTGTGTGTGTCACAAAGAAAGTGTTGGGCGTGGGGGAGGGGGAGGGGAGGGGATTGGTGGGGGATTACTGTTAGTTTCTGTCTCAGTGAGTCTTTGTGGGGAGAAACTTTGAATATTGCTGATAGCATCAGTTAAGCTCCCACTGCCTCTAACAGAGCTGTTTGTTTTCACTCAGGGCGTTTCTTTTAATCTACTCTTTTATTGTCAATTTATGTTTGTTTGTTTTTCTCAATCTTATTTTATCACAATCACTCAAGCTCGTCGTCGTAGAGGATTATAAAAAGTAGAGGCAATGTAAATATGATGTCACATCAGCTCCGAATACATGACAGACAGATAATAATTTGCTTGATTTTTAATGCTACTTGCTGCCGGATGCAGTAGATAGTAACCGTTAAGATTGGCCCCCTTGATTTGGTTGCTAATTTATTGTTTCATTAGCGCCTCCTTTGATGATTCGGAGAATTCAAGGCTAATTTGCCTGATTCTCACCTGCAGCTGTGGTGGCTGATGGTAATCTGTTTTAAGGTAAACAACTTTCTGTGTCATCATCCGGTGACAGTGACACAGGTGGGAGTGTTTCTTTCCTAAAATGAGGGATGATTTACAGTTAGACAGGATAGAAAAATGTTATATAACATTTTGTCTGTTTGCACGGGTGGTCAGTTAAATTGGGGATTGTATCTCTCTCCTTGCTTCCTTCCTTCCAGGAAAATCTGGAAGTGGGTCCATTCTGGATAACGAGCACTTTTAATTTTGATACTTTAAGTCAATTTTGGTGCTGATACTTCTGTACTTTTACTTCAGTAAGTTTTGAATGCAGGACTTTAACTTGTAGTGGAGTAATTTCACAGTGTGGTATTAGTACTTTTACTTAAGTAAAGGATCTGAATACTTTTTTCACCACTGGTATAAAGTGCTTTTAAAGGTACTAAAAGTCACTCCTACGGGGAATTTAGAGTCACCAGTTAACCCTAATCTGATTGTCTTTGGACTGTGGGAGGAAGCTGGAGGAACCCACGTTGAAAACATGCAAACTCTACACATCAGAACCTACGACCCTCTTGCTGTGAGGAAAAAGTTCGAACCACTACACAACAGCTATTTTTACAAAAAAGAAAGAAAGAAAAAAGCATGCACCTTTTAAGGAGGGAGAATTGTCTTTGTGGAACAGGTTAAATGAACATGATAATTGCTCACCTCTATGCCCCCCCAAGCAGCTGAGCCCCAGAAGTTTCTTTCCTTTTTACCCCCTTATGTATGAAGGGCCCTGGGTATCAGATCAGTACTCGGTACTTGGTATCAGCCGATACTTCAAGTCTAGGTATTAGTGTCCGGACTGAAAAAGTTGGATGGATGCATCCACTGAAGTACCATTAGGCTCTATGACATTAATACTGCAGTGATCATGATGAAAAAGGGTATTTCTTGCTCAACCAGGCCTTAAATTAGCCATCTGCCAATGTGTTGTGTAATTAAGTCATAATTTGTAATATAATTGCACAGGTGTATACTTCATCTTTTAATCACCATTTAAACAACATCAACAAAACCTTTAATTATGAATTCACCTTCCTTTCCTTTTTATTTTTTAATGAATTGAGTACTTGTATATGTCTAATCCCTGTGGTTTGGTCATTGCTTATTGAATCACAGAAATCTATACAATTATGGTTTGAAGGTATGCTGGGATGTAAATAAATTAAGTCCAGATTAAAGTAAAACAGCATCAGAATGTCAGCCATTGCTTTACACTTGGGGTGAGGCTCCTGAACATATTTATTTCCAGTAGTGGAAAGTAACTAAGTACATTTACTCAAGTACTGCACTTAAGTACAATTTTGAGGTACTTGTACTTTACTTTACTTGAGTATTCCCATTTTATGTAACTTTACACTTCTACTACACTACATTTTAGAGGCAAACATTGTACTTTTTACTTCACAACATTTAGCTGAGAGCTTTAGTTACTTTTCAGGCTGAGATTTAACATTAAAAAAATACATTCTACATGTTGTTTTTCAATTAAACCTCATAACAGTATATTAAGTAGTTAAAATGAGCCCTATCTTGATAAAAAAGAAATGCTGCTTACATAAATGCATCATAATATTAACCCAATGATATATTTGGAATATATAAAACAATGAGTGGTTCCACTCTGTATAACAAGTACTTTTACTTTTGATACTTTTGTACTTTTACTTCAGCAAGTTTTGAATGCAGAACTTTTACTTGTAGTGGAGTCATTTCACAGTGTTGTATTAGTACTTTTACTTAAGTAAAGAATCTGAATACTTCTTCCACTACTGTTTATTTCCCAATTAATGACCAAACATCACATTTAAAAAAAATCACAGCTGTTGAAGCAGCCTGCTCCTCCTCTGGCTCAGTCCCTCTGCAGCTCTCAGGTAGGCCACCCGGCTCAGCCAATCACAGCCTCGGAGCGGGCAATTGACAGCGCGGCCCCGCCCCCCCGTCCACCTGTAATCCAATCCGCGGTCCTGTCACAGGTAAAACCGGCCTTAATTTCTCAGCATTGCCCCAAAAAAGCGAGAAAAGCCGACAAAACCCGTTCTCTCAGTAGGGGACACCTTGTTTGTTGCCGCGGCCCTCATCCAGCGTTAGCGGCGGAGTTTTTACACGGTAAAGAAGACGGATCGGATTTTCAGTACCAACTAGAAAGTCCAGTTCGACCGACCGAGATGTCACAGGAGCATGACAAGTAAGTTGTCCTGACTCCACTTTTAGCCTGCACCACGAGCACGAGACACTAAAGCTTCTAATACTCACTCTAAATATTGATTTTGGGATTTTTTAACACTTTTTTCTGTGAGTTTATTGCACGCATGGATTTAAAAAGGTCACACTGTGGTCCACCTCTGACCTGCAGCAGCTGCCTGATATTTTAAAAAAAGTCGTCTGTTATGATTTTAAGATTATTTATTATCTTTTGTATGTGTTTGTGTGTCTGACTGTAAAACTTGGCTGCCAAACGAGAAAAAGATTATATCTCATAGTTTCCCATGGTGTAACTCCGCTCAGTTCACCTGTCATGTTGGAGCTTGTACAGGTGTATCTCCACCTGTCGTGCGAGCAGAGGCGCCTGTTAGAATAAAAAGTGTCCCATGATAGCGATGGGCGGTTTAGTGTTTGATTTTGCTTTAAGCTCTAACAGTTATGTGGATAGTCTTAATGATGTTTGTTCAGGAATAAACATGAAGCTGCTGCAGGGAGCTGTCAGCTAAAGAAAACTGTCTGCAGACAGTTTTATAGCCTATTAATGTAAATGTGAGTTTTGAGCTTCACTAAAAACAATATGTGTATTTTTTCATGTTGGTATAAATGCTCAGCCTATATTCTGTATGTTTTTGAGGGCAATGACAAGGAGACTTTTGAGGGGAGTGAAATTGTACACCTGCTAGGCGTTGGCTCGACTTTACAGACAATGTAAGCAAGCACAGGGCTACATGAGGTTTTAGTGGATTTTACTCTACATGACTCAAATGTTTTGGGTGTCAAATATAAGAGACTACATGCACCCTTTTCTAAATGTTTAAAATGTGTTTTTTTTATGCAATTTTGAGTGCATTAAAATAATCCATGCCGCTTTACTGACTACTAGTATAGTCTAATTTTAATTTCTGTCTGGAAAAACAACCTTTTCTTTGTTTTAGTAATAGATTACATTTCCTTTTAGTGAGTTTTATTGCCAGTAAATAATGGTTCTTATCAGGTTGCCTTTTATGAATAGCACAATTAGATATAGGATTACTAATTATCACTTTGCTCTGACCATTGAGAGGGGGGAGAAAAAAAGCTGTATTTGTTGTAGATACTCACTAGCGTGGAAACCGAGCCAGTCCGTTTACACTTTATCATTATTACTTTGTTGTGGCAGAAAATCCAGCAGACAGATTTGGTGGCGGGATGATTGAGGGCGTATTACACAGGACGGGAGTGTAGTTTCCAGAGTTTGACAAGGAAAGCTAACTATCTAGATGAAAGTTTAACTATGACTTTAATTTGTTTTAGTCATTCAGGTTAACACGTCTAAGTAAACAGAAGCTAAGCAAACATTGAAATCCACTTTAAATATGCAAATTGTTGAAATATCCAATGTTTTCCACTTGTTGAAACTGCCATTAAATTAAATGTATATTAGAGTCAGATATTATATTAGTATATTAGAGGCAGATGAGACACATAAAACACAAGTTGGTGTGTTCCTATTCGTTTTACTGGGGCCTGTTTACAAAGCAATGACTCTAAAAGCCTCACAAGATGGAAGAGGAAGACGAAGGAGAAAGACGCAGTCAGTGACTTTGAATGATAACTCGTGATTCTCTTACAAAAACAGTAGTGAGACGCTGGAATGTGGCCGGGTTAGGTACGTCACTTGCGGTCACCTTCTCAGCCAATGAGAAATCCCGAAACCAGTCGCAGCACCGGACAAGCCTGTAGAACATCTTTCGCTGGAGACACGCCGATGGTTCCATGACTGAGATTTGTTGCACAATCATTGAAAATCTTGAACAACAGGTCCTACAGATAAAGAACATCTACATGGTTGATCTCTCGCTCTTATAACTTGTTTGTCTGTTCTGAACGAGGCTGTGATTGTAGGTCTTTGGCTTTGTGAACTTGCATGAAGTCAGGTCGGAGAAGCTGGCAGGCACTCAGAAGCTAAGCAATGTACTGCTGTGGACCAGGGGCAACAATAAAACATATTAAAGTCAAGACTTTACCTCTTCGTTAGAACTGAAACCGTTCTATGGTCCTGTCGAAGCCACCGGACTGCATTGACAAAAACTGTAATTTTACCTGGCAAAAACGGGGAGTTTCTGGTCGACTGCTACTTCGATTGGATCCTGGAAAGTCACACAATAACACAATCTAACCAAACTAACCCTTTAGAACACCAAAGTCACACAACAACACAAACAACCAAGCCAGCAATAAACCAGCAACTCCGTGTGTTCTGCTAGGTAAAAGAACTAATTTTGTCAATGGAGTCTGGGGGCTTTGAAGATAGATAGATAGATAGATAGATAGATAGATAGATAGATAGATAGGAACTTTATTAATCCCTCGGGAACGTTCCCTCAGGAAATTGGAATAGAATAGAATAAAAGTTAAAAACTAGTATAAATGTGCAAAATTAGAGAGGAGAGCATAGATAATGGCTTCGGTAACCGGGCTGACTCACATAATAATTCAGTTGTGGTCAATAACTGAAGGCTTTATTTCAAAGAGTTTCAACTGACATCTCATGAGCAGATCTCTGCATTGAGAAGCATGAACTTCCTAATAACTTGGTTGGTAGTGCAGTGAGTAAGTTATGACACTTCTTCTTCATCTTCTTCTTGTCACAGTAAGCGTGCGGTCCTGGTTCTCCAGAACGAGCCGGGCTATGGCGGCCAGCGTCGCTCCTTCACCACAGAAGACGAAGCCTGGAAATCCTTTCTGGAGAACCCGCTGACAGCCGCCACCAAAGCCATGATGAGCATCAACGGTGACGAGGACAGCGCCGCAGCTCTCGGCCTGCTCTACGACTACTATAAGGTAACAGAATTACTGTCCATGCTGGAAACAATTTTCCAACTTTCTGAGCTCTGTCCTTCATGAATTTGCAGTGGATCTTAAAGAGAAATCAAGAGTTTAAAATCTTGTGCCAGGGGATTAGTTACCAATCCTTACAGACAGTTCCTATATGATGTTTTTCCTTACTGACATCCGAACATGGAGCAGCATCTGTGAGGCAGAGCTTATGTCATGTAACTGATCTATAGACAGCAGGATGACCCGGGTTATTGGATGTGATGTGGTCAGACGCTGAGCGGCTGTGTTTACCCTCCTATACAGGTGCCCAGGGACAAGAGAACAATAACCCAAAACAAGCCAGAAGCCCTGGTCTGTGATGTGGATCCCAACAAAAGGTAAGCCCTCATCCAATTATATCCCCCTTTAAATAAAAAAATAAAAGCACGGAAAGAAGAGCGTAACCACGGCATGAAGGGAACGTAGAAATTCAAGCTCTTTCACATTCTCTGAATTTTGTGTGTACAATTACAAATATACGAGTGCAGCTAATGTATCCAAATCTATTTAAAACTGCACACATGAGACTGTTAAGAATAATACTAAATTAGAGAATAAATCAATTATAGTATATGAGTGACATTAATTAAAAGCCAAATTAAATAAGTAGGTTTTTAGCTGTCGTATTCAGTGGTGGAAGAAGTATTCATATCCTTTACTTATGTAAAAGTTCTAATACCACACTGTGAAATGACTCCACTACAAGTAAAAGTCCTGCATTCAAAACTTACTGACGTAAAAGTACAAAAGTATCAGCATCAAAATGTACTTAAAGTATCAAAAGTAAAAGTACTCGTTATGCAGAATGAACCCAATCAGACTGTTATATATATTCCAAATATATTATTGGATTATTATTATTATTGATGCATTTCAGGATTCATTTTTATCTTAACATACTGTCATCATGAGGTTTAATTTCAACAAATGTCAACAACAAAAAGTAACTGCTGTCTAAAGCTTGCAGGTAAAAGTACAATATTCACCTCAAAATGTAGTGAAGTAGAAGTATGAAGTAACATAAAATGGATATACTCAAGTAAAGTACAACTTCATCAAAATTGTACGTAAGTACAGTACTTTAGTAAATGTCCTTTAGTAAATGTCCTTAGTTACTTTCCACCACTGGTCATACTCTATACATGTGTGGCATAGCTAAATAAGCTGCACTGCAGATTTTCTTGTGCATTAATTTGTCATTTTACTATCTGACAAGCTTCTGTTCGTTTAAATACACACAGAGAGTCTGCAGGCAGGGTAAGTTAAAATATGAGTTTGGGATCTTATTCTCATACAGTATATAGATTGTGAAAGGGTATATGAAAGAGTTTTTAACATGGATGATACTTTAAATCAGAACTACATATGTGCTGTGTTTCTTTTTTGCAGACACCAGCTCCAGGCCGGACACTCCATAGGCCAGCTTCAGGAAGCTGGTTTAGAGAACAGGATCCAGGTCCTCAAGGGCCCCTTCAATATCCTTCAACTGGCCCAGGACAAGAGGGCCCAGTTCCCCTCTCCAGGTCTGTTCAAGCACCATAACATAAAGACACAGGAGCGGCTTAAAAGAAACAGATAACCTGATCGTCACTTTGCTGGTTTTGTCTCCTCAGACACGACCGTCACTGTTTCCATCGCCGCGGTGCCAAACTACCCAACGGTCAAGACAGAGGTTCCCACCCACGGCTTCTCAGTCACTGTGCCTAACGACTGCGCCGAAAACGACGGGCACGTGAGTGTCTTTGATCGCCAGCTTGCCCACAATTCAGTCCAGTTCAGCCCCAGCACCCAGTCCCGCACGCCGCCCGACTCCACCTTCTCCGAGAGTTACAAGGACGGTTCCCAGGAGGTGTGTGTTTCGATCCCCCTCTTTCTAAAACCCCACTAAAGCTCTCCCTGCACCCCCCCTTCGCTCTCGTCTCCTCTCCGCTCTCAGATCTCTCCCATCACACAATAGGATATTCACCTGATCCCACGGAGCCAGCGGTGGGCTCAGCCTTCCCTGGTTTTATTTGAACATGCCAAAATAGCGGCCAGTGTGTTATTATGCCATTGTCTCACCAACACAATAAAGTGCTGTACTTTTCTCCTACAATAGCCAAAGCCCTTTCTCTCTCCTCTTATTCTATTTTACCTGGAGGGGAATTACCTAAGAATAGAGTAACCCAACAAATCCCAGAGGGGGTTAGCAACATGACGGAACATTTGAACTAAAAGAAATGGGGATGAACAGATTAATTAAATCTACACAAGTGGTGAAAGAAAGAGCGAGAGGAAATCCCTGAGGGACACTAAAATATTCCTCTGGCGAATTATGGGAAGAGGCTCAAAGCGACGTTGATGTTTAATATCTTCTTTTCGCTCTGCCTTACTTCACACTCTGTTTTTCTTTGTGCGCTGCAGGTGTTTTCCTTCCCAGGGGATCTCCAGTTACGTATGGCCACCATGACGCCTGAGGACTACACTCAGTTTAACACCGTGCCGGGGTAAGTCGCGCTGCCGCCGGCCCACCGTCCGACTTCCACCGCTATTCAGCTTTCTGACACAAGACCGCAGAATGGCCTCATTCATGTCAGTCCCAGGGGAGACACCAGACTCCCCTCCGTGTGAAAGACAAGAGTCTGCACACACGGGCGTTATCTGGCCCAACACACTGATTTTAAGGTCATGATTTACCTGCAGCGGCTAAATGAAGCGTGCACCATTGTGCTCTACCAAGATCTTGAATGCTGTTGTTGCATTGTCGTCCAGTTTTACAGAAAAAAGGCTGATCTATACTGCTGCTATTTTGCTGTTTTTTTAGGAATAACTTTGAGTACACTCTTGAGGCGTCCAAGTCTCTGCGCCAAAAGACAGGTGACGGGACGATGACGTACCTCAACAAGGGCCAATTTTACCCGATCAGCCTCAGGGAGATTGACAACAAAGGCATGCAGCAACCCATCACCAAAGTCAGGGTAAGGCACAACAACATAGCATTACTGACAGTTATCACATGCTTAATTATCACTATAACATATTAAGTTGTCAGTGTGTGTGTTCATCCATTTTCAGAGTGTAGTGATGGTGGTGTTTGGAGAAGAGAAGTGCAGAGATGATCAACTGAAACACTGGAAGTACTGGCACTCCAGACAGCACACTGCCAAACAGAGGTGTTTGGACATTGGTAAGACTTTTTAAAAATGATTAATAAAGCTATCAATTACAGACCGAGTGTAACGTCTCAGATGGTGCACAGATGGTGTTGATTTTAATGATCCAATGATTCATTCCTGGTTTTATGATGGAGCAGGCTGATTAATCCTCCCCTGTCTGCACAGTTAAGTGGCTGGTTGAGAGGCCAGCTTAGTGGTAGCCAACAGTAAAAGGTGTGTTGCTAGGGATTAATTCTGCAGCTTTTTAAAAAAACTCAGCAGGACAAACAGTAACTCAGTGAATAAAGAAAAAGTTTTCTTTTACCCTGGCCTGATCGGTTCCACTGTATTATTTCCCTCTGCTATTAAAATGAGTCACTAAATTCTTGTTCTATTGTCACAGCTGACTACAAGGAGAGCTTCAACACCATCGGCAACATCGAGGAGATTTCCTATAACGCTATATCTTTCACCTGGGACACCAACGAGGAGGCCAAAGTAAGAAAACGAGACAATTTACACAGTTTCACAAATACAAAGCTAATTGAGACCCTCTTCCAATCACAAGGCTGCTCCTAACGTTGTGAGGAACTATTTCATAGTCCTTAGATGAGATCCCTTTTTTTTTTAGATTTGTGCCAAAACCATAACTAGCAAGCACCGTAGTTCTTAGAACGTCATTTTGAGGGTCTATTTTAGCTCCTATTTCAGAGTAGATACTCTCCCAGCACAAGAGGAACAGTACGATTGGTCCAGTGGTGGCAGAAGTATTAAGATCCTTTGTTTAATTAAAAGTACTAATACCACACTGTGAAATTACTCCACTACAAGTAAAAGTCCTGCATTCAAAACTTACTTAAGTAAAAGCATCGGCATCAAAATGTACGCAAAGTATCAAAAGTAAAAGTATTCGTTATGCAGAATGGACCCACTCAGACTGTTAAATACATTCCAAATATAATATTGGATCATTATTATTGATGCATTTATGTAAGCAGCGTTTGAATTTTCTTAAGTCATTTAAACTATTTAATATGTTTAAATTATGCTGTTATGAGGTCTAATTTTTGTCTCACTTTAATTTTTATCATGTTTTTATGTTAAATCTCGAACCTGAAAAGTAACTAAAGCTATCAGCTAAATGCAGTGGAGTAAAAAGTACAATATTTGCCTCAAGATGTAGTGGAGTAGAAATATAAAGTTACATAAAACGGAAATACTCAAGTAAAGTACAAGTACCTCAAAATAATACAGTACATGAGTAAATGTACTTAGTTACTTTCCACCACTGTATTGGTCAAACGCTTAAGCCAAGGCTGAAAAAGTATTTTAGCTATGTAAACAACAAACACCAAAAGACACAAAAAAGAGCTGGTAATGAAATAAATGGAAGAAAACACGAAAAAATTAAACTTTGAAAAAAAAGCTCTTGAAGGTACGTAGCACTTGGGGGAGCTCCTCAGTGGGCAGTTCATCTCAGGGAGTCCCCAGAACCGTTTAGTCCCAAAACACCTCTTCATGTAAGAACACGTACAGTGTTTAGGTCCGCCGGGCTCCGTCACACTTCCTTATCTTGAACTCTTAATAGGAGCCTTGAACTTTTCACATCAACTTACTGAAAGCCTTAAGCCCAAAAAAGAAGTCTTGAACTGAATTGAGGTTTCAGGTGTTGACAAGCCTTTTGTCGGTGATCACGAGGGGCTTTGTTCATTGTGATCCTCCAAAACAGTCGTTTGGGGCCTCAATAGAAGAGAGGATGCTGTCATGTCGTCCCTCCCTCCGCTTGTGTGTTTAGTCTCGTTGCGTAGACACATGGAGGTGTGCGGTGTGAGTTTTCTTGACTGGTTCAACCTGCCTGTCACCCCTATTGTGATGCTGCATGTTTAAAGGTATTTCTGCACGCCAGACGGGAGCAACAAAGAGCGCAGGAATGAGGAAACTCAGCAGGGGGGGTGACGAGGACAGGATCGGACAGTTAACAAATAATGTCCTGTTTAACGGGCAGGAGAGGTGACTGGAAAGAGGAGCTCTTTTCCCTCCTTTTGATTTTTCAGTTTGTTGTTGAGACAGCGCGACGCCACGACTCATCACCAGCGTTTGCTCTCTGTAGGCTACGCTCAACTTAAATAAAGTCACACACACAACACTCACACCAGGATGTGGGTCTAGCTGTCTCATGACTCGAGGCTGCTGTCCGTAGGATGTTCATCCTTGTGTGTGTTCATTACTCCTGTGTGTGTGTATTCTTGGAAGCACCGCCCTGCCGCGTTGTTTGAGCGTCTCATCATCGGGATATTAGATGACAGGTTAAGATATGTGTGTGTAAGCAGGTGTGTGTGTGTGTGTGTATGTGTGGTCTGCCCCCGGGGTGATTGCTCTGCATCGTATATGTATTTGCAAAAGGCAGCCCCTCCCTTATGTTTACCTGCTCTGGGGCAGTTAACTGGTGTTATCACAAAAACAGCCTTTGATGACAATGATTTCTTTTGAGTTAAAAATATTTGCCTCCTACTTTATCTCACAATTCTGAGAAAAGTAATTATCTACAGTCATTGAAAAAAATATTAGACCGTCCTTGTTTTCTTTTTCATTTTAATGCCTGGTACAACTAAAGGTACATTTATTTGGACAAATATAATGATAACAACAAAAATAGCTCATAAGAGGTTCATTTAAGAGCTGATATCTAGACATTTTCCATGGTTTTCTTGATAATAACCAAAATCATTATCAAGAAAACCTTGTTTTCATTATATTTGTCCAAACAAATGTACCTTTAGTTGTACTAGGCATTAAAATGAACAAGAAATTGAAGAAAAAGGTGGTGTAATTTTTTTTCCATGACTGTATGTATCCAGAAAAATCAAATGTTTTTCCCATTAAAACTGTTATTAGAATTCTTGGCTAATAATAGAAACAATTCATAAAATGTGATTGATTTCATTACGCTACCATATTTTTTATATTCCTTTAGCAAAATACAAAGCCACTGTAAGCTAAAAAATATACAAATATTTATTCATCATGTCTCCAAATATTATCATAGAACACTGCAAGGTTTTACACAATATTGTTATACAATTTATACACCCAAATACAGCAGAAATGTTTAAGAAAGTGTAACTCTGGGGGAAGTCAAGTCAATTTTAGAAGACAGATAAATAAACTGCACTGTGTAATCATGTAATCGAACTCTTGACCGTTTTCCTTGTAGTGTGTGACTGTATGTAATTTGTGTCTTGTGTGTTTGGTGTAACCATTTTGCTTTTGTGGTGTCTTGGCTGTCTTGGCCAGGTCACAGAAAAGAGGTTTTAAATCTCTTTTTTTACCTGGTTAAATAAATTATATTGAAGAAATACAAGTAAATAGAGACTATTTACATGTAAATAGATAAATACACTTTTGTTACTATAAATAAAAAATACTCGGTGCATTTCCCTATTAATACACTGTACTTATTACTGTATTTATGCACTGCATGAATGCACAAATACAGATTTTTTTAAATATCAGGGTTCTTACCACTTCTAATCCTCCCCGTTCGGCGCTTCTAAAAGCTGTGTTTGATAGTGTGTTTTGTTGACACAATGATAACCTGTTTTCAATACAAGCACCACAGGAGGACAAAGGAAGCATCTCCATGGTAGAAAAAAAAAAAACAGCTTGTGATGAGTGGAGTCGACCGATAGAGGGCAACACAGAACACTGAATGTAGTCTGAACTGCAGAAAGGCCTTCAGTGTTTCACAATGTTGCCAGTGAGCGATAAAATACTTATAGTGGAAACTTTCTTCATGGTTTAGAAACAGCCCTTTAAGAAATGGAGAAAGAGAAATAGCTGCTGTTGACTTTATGATACATTTTCTCTGTTTTAAACACAACTGTCCCTCCTTCCTCCCTCCACAGATCTTCATCTCCGTCAACTGTCTGAGCACCGACTTCTCCTCCCAGAAGGGTGTGAAGGGTCTCCCTCTGAATCTGCAGATCGACACCTACAGCTACAACAACCGCAGCAACAAGCCCATCCACCGCGCCTACTGCCAGATCAAAGTCTTCTGTGACAAAGGAGCCGAGAGGAAGATCCGAGATGAGGAGAGGAAGCAGTCCCGCAGGAAAGGCAAGGTCGCCGAGCTCAACCCCGGCCTGGCCTGTGAGTCACTATCTCACCCCAAAATCGCCCGTATCACAAGATTATTAGCTTCACTAATCAATATTTTTATGGGTCAAATTCAGTGGTGGAATGTAACCAAGTACATTTACTCAAGTACTGTACCTAAGTACAATTTTGAGGTACTTCTTCTTTACTTGAATATTCCCATTTTATGTAACTTTTTACTTCTACTTCACTACATTTTGAGCCAAATATTGTACTTTTTACTCCACTACATTAAGCTGACAGCTTGAGTTACTTTTCAGGTCAAGATTTAACAGGAAAAAATATATAAATGTAAGATGATTACACAGGTTTATAAATTAAACCACACAACATTGTATTAAGTAGTTAAATGAATCCTACCTTGACGTCATTAATAAATGTATCAAAATGAATTATCTTTCAAAGTATTTGGAATGTCTGAGTAGGTCCAGAAGTCCTTGAAGTACATTTTGATGCTGATACTTGTGTACTTTTACTTATAAAATATGAGTGCAGGAGTTTTACTTGTAGTGGAGTAATTTCACAGTGTGTTAACAGTATTTTACTTAAGTTAGGGATCTTCCACCACTGGTCGAATTAAATGACGATGTGTGATGTGAAAGTGAACGCTCAACTATGCATTTACTCTACAAAGCTGGTTAGCTTAGCTTAGCTTGTTTCGGCTCATTGTTTTGGTTTTACCACCCACAACTTTACTATTTTGGTTCACTCACACCACTCCACCACAAAATTAACATTGTGTCTGGCAAAACCCTTCCAAAAAAGCTCTGACCAGCTGTTAGCTACCTGCCTAGCACCAGCGAACATAATGAAACATTTAGCAGCTAAAATTCAGAGTTACTGGAGAGCAAAACCTACCAAAAAACAAAGTGAAAACTGAACTTATATGCACCAGTCGGCAGTCACATCAGTCAAAATAAATACTATTGTTGCTCTGTGTTTGCTGGATGTGTAAAGTACATGTTTAACAACCTTACGCTGCCCCCTAGTGGCCATAAAGATGTATCGATGCATGATGTTTAAATACTTTTATGATGCTTTTCTGCATTAACAGATTGTTAATTGAGACTTGAGAGGAAACTAAACTGCTCCCCTTTTGTGTCTTTTCTTTAAAGTTGTGGATGTCAAAGTTCCCATCCTCCAGAAACGCAACGACGTGACCATCTTCAAGATGATGAGCGACCACGAGACCCAGCCTGTCCTTTTCATTCCTGACATTCACTTCTCTACCTTTCAGCGCCATGTGAGTGAACACAAAACTCTGATACACGGATACTCAACTTAATTTGCCCCCCGGGCCACTTAACTTTGCAAAATAACAAGAGGCTGGGGGCCATGAAAAGACCTGTGACACCTCCTTTTTTTAAATTCTTATTTTTTAAAAACTGACTTACTAACTTATTCACAATTCACGTGGCACAATGATTGACACTCATATAGTCCATATGAGCGCTAAATCAGATATTTTATTGTATTTAGTAGTTGCACCTGCATTTCAGTTATAAATGCTTTGGGTTTTATTTAACAAAATCTATTTTATTGTTTTTTTTTCAATCTGGCTACTAAATAATTATAAACATGTCTTGCATGTGATAAACATTTTGTTTTGCTACACTTGTGTAACATCAGTAGCATGGTCCATAAACAGTTTTTTCTGCCTCTACCCACTCACCAGCCAGCTGGGTCGAGGTGACCCGCTTGCTTGCTAGTTGGCAGGAACAGTGAGTTCTGGTTTTGAGCTCTGATAGGAGTCCTACATACCGATGGCTGTATTTCAAACTGCTTACTCACAGGATGAATCATTCACCAGTGACTCAAAACAATACCGAGCATTTCAGCAGATACTACCTGTACTGCCAACATAATGTGTTTATATGCTCTTGAAAATAAAGAGTTAGATTTAGAGATAAAGAGATATGCAGTTTTAATGACATATGGCACGCTGTAAGCATGCGTTCAGTTTATCTTCTTCCTCTGTGATTGGACTCTGAGCTTTGCTTCTTCCCGTCAAAACGAACACGTCACATGACCTTTACATATGTGTGTGTGCATGTTCACCTGGTCCGCTCACGTTTCTTTTTGGGTAATTTTAGACACATTCTATGATTTATTTTACATTTATGATGAGCTGCTTTATTCTAAGTGAAATGACTCTGCAGGAAAAATTAATTGTGGCTCTTGAGCTCCCCCTGCTGGTGACATTATGATCAGTCCCAGCTGAGTGCAAGTAAAAATGTTCTCTTTCACCCTTTATCTTACTCAATAAGTTTACTTTGCTACCAGCGCAGCCGAGGGTGGGACAGGAGGTTATTTTTGGTGTTGTCGGTGACATTGAACCTGACTGGAATGCTATCAGTTTCTGATAAACTCTGGGTTTACCGGGTTCCCTCTCAGAATAGATTTCTATTAACAGCAACTCCTGAAATCAATCAATACAGTCGCAGAGCAAACAGCTCCAGAAAAGCAGCAACTTTCGTTTGATAATAGATTAAAATTAAGATTTATCTTTTATCAATTACAGAATGTGGAAATTCCATCCCGGCATTTAACCCATTCTTTTTTTTTCTTTTCTTTTTTTTTTACACACAAGTGAACACACCATGCAAGGAGCATTGGGCTGCACATTACTGCACATAGCCTATACATAGAAGCTTACAACATGTAACTGCAGTTTCACTGCACCAGTTGTATTTACTACATTTCATTTTGTCTAATTTTAGAGTTTAGATTTTTTAATCAAAATCAAATTTTATTCTATTTTAATTGATGTTATTGGACTTTTTTCATTGAGTTTTTAAATGGCATTCTAATGCATTTCATCACGTTATGTAAATCACTTTGAATCAGTTCTAGAGTTGAAAGGTGCTATAGGAAAAACGTTGCTTTGCCTTGCAACAAAAGAGGACGTGATAGCAACTGATATGCTTGGTATTTGACAGTAGACCGTAGATTTGTAAAATCTCAAAAACATGTATTTCCTATTTTTAATAACCAACCTTTCTGACTCCCATCAGAGTCCAGATATGCACTTTGATCACTGTTTGGTCCAGCTGTAACTGTACTTCCTCTGCTCTAGAAGTTGGTTAGTTGAGCCGACTTAGCTCTCAGTGATAAAGTAAGAATAAATGGGTCAACATAGGAAACCTTTTAAACTTTGCTATTGACTTTGTCTTTGACCTGGCTGACTGATTAAGTTGCCAACATGCAGGTTTAACACTGCTGCAGTTGCAAGAGCAGTACATTTTAAACATGCATCAAACGTGTAAAATCATATCCAAGTCCATCTTAATGTTGATTATTGATATATGGGGGTATTACAGACATCTATAGCTCACACTATCATACATTCAAAGTAATCTCTGATATTTTACTGTATGTAGTTTGTTGTTTTATCAACTGTTAAGTTCCATATGAGTTAATTTCTCTGTCCTTTCCTCTGCAGCCTTTCCCGACAGAAGATGGAGAGGACAGGTGAGTTCACTGTGGCCCTGCTTTTTTCACACATGCTTTTAAAGGAGTTTTGAACCGAGACAACCTTTGGCACCTTCCCAGTAAAAGGCATACAGAGGTGTTGTTTCTCGGAAATGCCCGTGGGTCTAACATGTGAGTTTAATAGACTGTTAGCTGGCTGTTAGGGGCATTTGAGCAGTGATTTGTGTTTGTGTCCACTGCAGCTCGGGGATGAAGAGATTACCCTTCAGTGATGATGAGTTCGGTTCGCCTCCAAACAAGATGGCAAGAGGGGAGGAACCAAAGAAAGGTACTACATGTGTGTATATGATTTGTGTGTGTGTGTGTGTGTGGGGGCATGTTTGTGACTGTGTATGTGTGTGTGTGTGTGTGTGTGTGTGTGTGTGTGTGTGACTGTGTGTGACTGTGTGTGACTGTGTGTGTGTGTGTGTGTGTGTGTGTGTGTGTGTGTGTGTGTGTGTGTGTGTTGCCATAGTGTAATGTGATGACTGTTCACATGCAGATCAGGTGATCATTATGCTCTTCTGAAGGGATAAATCAGTTGGTTAAAGTGTGGATTGGTTGTCTCCAGGGGCCGACCACAACACACACACACACACACACACACACGCTCACACATGCTCACACACACACACACTCCCTTTGGGCCATGTGATTATTCCAGGTCTTTCAAAACACAGGCACGTGTCTGAGGCCTCGACTGACCCAACAAAATACCACTGATCACTACGTGTACACACATGCAAACAAGTCCATGCCCTTTACCCTATTTCCTATTCATAGGCATACAGCAGGCATTGACATAAGCATTTTCAAAACTTCATCTATGCATTATATACATAAATGTGTTAACATTTATAATATCTAGAAGAGGAAAGTATTGGGCTTTATATTGATCCTTAAAGAAGCTGTTTCACGCAGATTTTGCATGAATATACCTGATAGTCAATAGCTTCACAAAGCCAGGCTGCACTTGATAGATTAAAGTCTGGAAATGGACTTGATGGAGAACTGACTGACCTTATCAAAAATTATTGAACCACAGTGACGTTTCAAGGGAGTCACCAAACGCTCCAGAGTTTTCTCTGAGGTTTCTAAAGGTTATTGAAATGATCAATCTCCAAAGATGAAATCACTCTTTGGTGGTCTTTGAACTGCTCGTCACTCAAGTCCCACTATACGACCATTAACCTGTGATGAGAAGCCGTGACAAGTAGACACGACCTCTGAAGCAGGTGTTGTAGATCTAAAATGAAGCGGGATTTGTCAAGAAGCATGGGAAATTTGTTCCTTCAAAGGTGTAATTTGTAATTCAAAAGCCCTTCTCACCAGCTCCACGAGCCGTAGAAAGGGCGAAAGCGGTGGTCTAGCATGAATCGAGGGAGCGTCATAATTGATGATTGAAAGGGATTCTTTTTTTTTGCTTTAGTTTATTCAGTTTTTTAGGAATATCCTGCATATCATACCTCGAATTGTCTTTGCATCAAACATAGTTGAGTTAAAAGTTTAGATTAACTTTTATAATCTTTCCACAACAGCTGTCGTGATTTTTCCAGTCATAAAATTGGCAGTCGTGCAATGGTTTGGAAGGGATCACAGTGACGTCGGAGTGAAAAAGAGACGTGCCAATCTGCCAGTGTGTTGATTGAACAGCCTCCTTTAAATGACGTCAGGCTTAAACAAAGTTATCCATGGCAGCTCCAGACCACAATGACCTGTGGCCTATATATACTGTAGCATTATGAAACACCAGCATGCAGCCATTTACTGTACTGCTTCACTTCTTTATAGTCATTTTGCTCCATATAAAAACTAGTAGGAACTCCTGTGCACATAGTTAGGTCTTTAAATAAGTGTTGTATGTATGTAGGTTCTGGAACAGGTTGGAAAACAATACAAGAAGATCTATTTAGGGCATGATCTATTTTGAGTGTGTGAATGAGAGGTGGGTCTGTCGCTGTGTGATCAGTGTGCTTTCTAGGTGTGCTTTGTCTGGGCCCAGTGCCACTTCTTTGAGTCTGAATGAGTGCCCATGCAGTCTGGCAGAGGGGGGTATCTATTAAAAATGGCCTGCAATGTTATACAGTATGTACATGTGCATGCTTGCTGTTTGCAGTAAAGCCACAAACCCTCAAGCCCACATAAATGAACCCAACCTGCAGCCAAGCTGTTCAGGCTGACGCAAATGCACGCTTCACGCCCGCCATTGACTTTCGTCTGAGGCCAGATTTAGGGTTTTGTTTTTGTGTCCAACCCATGAACATACGCGCTTTTGCTTTGACGCCTTCACATCTTTCCTTTCTCTTTTTAACCACACAGTCCTGCTGTACGTGCGCAAGGAGACGGAGGAGGTGTTTGATGCCCTCATGCTGAAGAATCCCACGCTGAAAGGCCTGGTGGAAGCTGTAAGTTGTGCTCATTGTACAATTGGTATTCTACTTCATGGTTCTGATTCATGTTGGTGGTCTTGGTCGTGCACTTGGGACTTTTGTCTGTGTGTCTTGGCAATGATGGCGAGACAAAAATGCTGTGACGGGAATATTGTAGGGAAGAATGAGTACAAGGAGTGGGTTGGAGAAATTAGGAGGAAAATAATGTGTGTGTGGGTTAAAAAGGGACACAGTGGAGTAATAAAGTCAGTAATGGTGAAAAGTGTTCAGATCTCTTTTAAGTAAAAGTACTAACACCACACTGTGAAATTACTCCACTATAAATTAAAGTCCTGCATTCAAAACTTAAGTAAAAGTACAAAAGTATCAGCATCAAGAAGTACTTAAAGTATCAAAAGTAAAAGTAATATTTATGCAGAATGGACCCACTCAGATTGTTTATATACTGTATATTCCGAATATATTATTAGTGATGTATTTATCTAAGCAGTTTTTTTTCTCAAGGTAAGACTCAATTTAACTACTTAATATACTGTTATAAGGTTGAATTTTAAAAGAAGTCAAATCCCTTTAAATAAATCATGTTTTATGTGAAATCTTGACCTGAAAAGTAACTAAAGCTGTCAGCTAAATGTGGTGGAATGAAAAGTACAATATTTGCCTCAAAATGTAGTAGCGTAGAAGTATAAAGTTACATAAAATGGAAATACTCAAGTAAAGTACATGTATCTCAAAACTGTACTTAAGTACAGTACTTGAGTAAATGTAATGAGTTACTTTCCACCACTCAAAATACTGTCAGTATTGGACGGGAGGGATGGGGGGAGAAATTGTGGAAAGGAGGCGTCCTGGAGAGAGGGAGAAAAGGAGGAAAATGTGGGTAAAATGCAAAGAGACATGAAGAAAAGAATGGAAAGAGGCAGGTGTGAGGCTGCTTTAAAGTACAAGGGTCATATTCAGTAATTATGATGAACTGGTTACTGATGACAGTGGAGTTTATGAGCAGGTGAGCCAGGTTTTTCTAAAGGATAAGGGTGTTTTCATGCCCCCATGCCAGCCATGTAGTCGGGTTGTCTGTCTGTAGTCTGTCCCATTCTTGTGAATGCGATGGCTCAGAAACGCCTGGAGAGAATTCTTCAAACTTGGCTGGAACATCCACTTAGACTCAAAGGTGAACTGAAACTGATTTAGATTTAAGAGGTCAAAGGTCACGGTCACTGTGATCTCACAATATCCCTTTTTAGCCATCACTCAAGAATTCATACGCTATTCATGACAAAGATTCACACAAACCTGTAATAAGTGATGACATTTTATATTCAAAAGGTCACTCAAAAAACTTTTTTTCTGGCCATTTAAACTATGGCGATCCTATAAATCTTCTGTGCTACCAGGTAGAAGATGTATTTCAAGCATCCATGTTTTAGAATCCCCAGCTTCTTTGTAGCAGCACCAACATTTGAAGCATTATCTGCTGCCATGGCTACATCAGTCTGGAAATGGATGTTAATTGCAACGTGACTGGTTTGCAGAGACATGCAACCTTGAAGCGGTATTTTTAGCTTGTTGTTCAAGCTTTCTTTCAATAATATTAAATTTCATTTTGTCTTTTTCTACCAGATTTCAGAGAAGTATGAATTACCTTTGGACAAGGTTGGAAAAGTCTATAAGAAGTGCAAAAAAGGGTAAGTGTGAGTCAGCAACACTGCACTTATCAATGTCTGCAACTTGAAGTTGCAGACATTAAAGCTAAATGTAGTGGAGCAAAAAGTACAATATTTGCCTCTAAATGTAGCGGAGTAGGAGTAAAAAGTTACATAAAATGGAAATACAAGTACAAGAATCTCACAATTGTACTTAAGTACAGTACTTGAGTAAATGTACTTACACTGAAAAAAAGTGACATTTACTTAAAAAAGTAAAAAAAGTTTTTTTTCACACAAAGTGTTTGTGATCTTTACTCAGGCTGTTTCTAAGTAATATTTATTTAATAGAACCTCTTGTTTTTTAATGAAAATACACAAGTAAATTGCAAGATTCACTGATGTCCCTCAATTACATTTTACTTGGAAATATCAACTAATTAAGCCAATGAACTGTTTTAGTGAATATTACCTGGAACGATATGATTCAATTTACATACAAAACTGAGGACACATAATAACAATCACTAAATAATGCACGACATAAAAAAACTGCTATTTTAAAGTAAAAGCTCTGAATTCAAATTTCTTTGTAGAATTTATATAGATGAGATATATAGATATAGATTTTTTTCAGCACACCACTGACTAAAACCCATATCTGTTTCATAACAGGATCCTAGTCCACATGGACGACAACATCATCAAGCATTACTCCAACGAAGACACCTTCCAGATCACCATGGAGGAGATGGGCGGCATGTACAAACTCACCCTCACTGAAATCTGATTGGACTGGAGGAGGTGACGTCACCCAGAGCAGAGGAATGGAGGGGAATGAAATGGAGCCTGTCATGAGTAGTGGTTTACATGTCTAGCAATGCAGTGATTATGGACTTCTGAAACTTAAATCATGTCATCTTTGCGCTGTTTTTAATGCAGCTTTTAAAAGTCCACAAGAGGTATTTGAAAAAGCTCTTAATTGGCCGCAATGTTGATTCGATATGTAAGTTATACATTATGATTAATTTTGAAAACCATTTATGTGCATCGAAATCAACAAGTGAGTACAGGTTTGATTGTTATGACACCTTATTTTGTATCTAGTAAGTTGCACCTCAGATAATTGTGCCTGTTTTTTGTAAATTTTATGTGCAGAGCGATTATGGTGCTGCTATACCTCATGCTATGCAAGCAGCAGTGTTTCTTTTTATGAGGAGAAACGGCTCGTCTTTCCCTTCCTTAAGCCATAGCACTGATAATTACAATCTGTAAAAGTTGGGTATTTCACACACAAAATGAAAGCAAATTGTTGATGGAGCCCCAGTGGTTCAGTGTATTAATACTAAACAACGAGGCAGTATTTAGTGTGTAAACTCTAACCATCATAGAACTAGATAGAATGTAGAATAAACTCCATGTTTGTTGTATTATTTTAGCTTAGAATACATGTTTGTGAATGAAATGACTTAAAAGATGTTTTTTTTGTCAGATCGATATAAATAACGGCCTCTTTGTAAGTATTAAAAAGCCACTAAATATTATTGATAATGTTAAAATACAGCTACCATTCCCCTGTAGGGTAGTTTTGTGAATGTTGGTAAAATAGGTCAATGGTTCAGTTAATGCAGATTGTTCTAGAAGTGCAATATGATATTTTGGTTCAGAAAATGCACATTCAGAAAATAATTCCTTTGTTTCCATGACTACAACATTATCTGAAGATTTTTTTTTTTTTTAAATGAAAATATTGTGTATATATATAAAAAAAATAATGGATCAGTATGATCCCTCCTTTTGTATCTCAGTACTTATTGTGTATATATTTATTAAGAGAATGGATGTGGGTCATTGTTTTTGTTTTGTTTTTTAACATATATCCAAATTATTCCTATTAATATAATGTTTTTTTTTCTTTTTATATGAAGTTCTTCCAACATTACATGTCAAGGGACAAAAAGTTATTAACATGTGTTTTTAATGAATGTTTCTTTTTGTACAGGATTTGATGCACAAAGTGCCCAATAAAGGCTCTCCAGTAGCTTCTGTTGTAGTTGTCTTCTTCTGTGTGTGCTTTTTATACAGTTTGACCTATTTTAATCCTTTTCAGACATAGCCCATATAGTCTTAAAACAGACTTTATCAAATCTATTGATACTGTTTTAATTGAGTAGTAGTAATAGGTCTGTCTGTGGTTGATGTGTTGAGCTGCAGCAGAGATTAACTGTGTCTATGCCAGTGTTTTCTGTGCCTGTCCACAGGAACAGATGTCTGGGCATCAACCCTAACCCTATGCACAGGAAACAGGCATGACAGGACAGCCTGCTGCAGAGAAGCTGCCCTGTCGGAAACCTGGCCACAAATTCCTGCATAAGAAGGTTTTTTTATATATATTTCAGCCACACTTGCAGTACAATTCTAAGGACTTAATGTCAATCAGCCAGTCTGATTCTGATGGAAATATCTGAAAACTTACAATACAGACATCCTTTCATTCGATTGGTTTGTTTGCATGCTGATGTTATATCTAGCTTGAAGCTCAGCAGTTCCTTCATCATGGATTTATTACTAATCAGAGACCAGACCAAGGGGCTGAAAGCGTCAGGGGGACCCTCCTTTTTATTCACTTGGCCACTCGTAACGCCAAACTTTTAACATGCAGTTGAGTTTGCCGAAGAAAGAGGTCAGTGTGTCAAATGAGTGTGTGACAGTGTGACAGGCACAAGTACACTCACCGTCCACTTATTACATACACCTGTTTAAGTGCTCATTAACACAAACATTTAATCAGCCCATCACATGACAGCAACTCAATGCATGTAGGCATGTAGGCATGTTGAAGACGAGCTGCTGAAGTTCAAACCAGCATCAGAATGGGGAAGAAAGTTGATTTGAGTGACTCTGAATGTGGTGTTTTGGGTGGGCCGAGTATTTCACAAACTGCTGATCTAACAACCATCTCTAGGGTTTAAAGGGAATGCCGGAAAAGGCCGGAAAAGGAGAAAAATATCCAGTAAGCCAAAATGCCTTGCTGAAGCCAGAAGTCAGAGGAGAATGGTCAGACTGGTTCAACAGTTATTAAAAAACTACTCATTAGAACCAAGGTCTGCAGAAGAACGTCTCTGAACGCACAGCACGTCCAACCTTGAAGCAGACGGGCTACAGCAGCAGAAGACCACACTGCCACTTTATTAGGTACACCTCGTTAGCTAATAAAGGGGCCAGTGAGTGTACATTTATTATAGGGCGAACTGTCCTGTCAGCTGTTGGAGTCATGATGCCACCACCTACATAGCACACAACGTCTCTCCGAGGGTTCAAGTGTGCAGGTATAGTAAGGCCCAAACACTCATTTAGTTATAATTTAACCAACTAGCCATGCCAATGTTGCCATGCTGCCCTCGAGTGCAAGGCCATCTGGTCTGTCTCTCTTTTATTGTCTCTCTCATTTTCTTCTGAGATGTCCTCATTTAAACCCACAGTTGGTGTCAAGATGTGTTTCCTGTCCTCTGACTGGCTGTAGTCACACCTCAGACTTTGTTTTTCATCGCATTTTCCCATTAACAGTCAAATGTTACATCAACATTATTTTTATTACATTCACATTATTGTGCATATTTAAATCGAATTCATTTGTTTTTATATCAAATTAAAGTTTCTTAATTTTTCGTAGTCTCACATGCCATAAAAGACTACATTTTTATCCAGGCTGGGACCGGCAAAAGAGACTCAAAAGAGACACTCTGGCAGAGCTATTTAGGTTTATTTAAAAAATATATTATTTAGTTTTTTGTTTTTTATTTAGTTTACCCTTATGCTCCACTTAGGAGCCTACAACACCCCATTACAAAACTAACTAACTAACTAACTAACTAACTAACTAACTAATGTTTCTCTTTTACTGTCTCTCTCCATGTCTTCTAATTAATTCCATCAGACAAAAAGATTGCCTCATTAAATAATAGAGAGCAAACAAAATTAAGAGAAGACTTTAGAATCTATTGAGAATTTGCCAATAGGAAATGAACACCACTTTTATGATGTTGGAAGCCTAAATGTAGCTGACAAGGTGATGCCAATGACTTCATCACCTAATTTGCATATTTGATCATGTTGTTGTAATTGATTCTTGTTTTTCTTTTTATGTAACAATTCCAACCCTCCTCTTTTATCCGGGCTTGGGACCGGCAAAGGTGACTCAAAAGAGACACTCTGGCAGAGTTACAGGTTTTGTTTTTAATATTGTGTTTTTAGTAAACTAACTAACTGACTGACTGACTGACTGACTGACTGACTGAATAACTGACTAATTAACACTAAAACTAATAAAAATTAAACTAGCATAATTTCAATCTAGACACATGCCTGCTACACAGTTACATGTTCACTGAAATCATGCACGCTGACTGTGGTACATAAAATTTACCTAGCACAATAAATAGAGTTCATCCGTTAACGTCAAAACATAGAGTAAAATAAAATCTGGTAAAATAAAATCTGGTGAAATAAAACGGAAGACATACAGGTATGCCTAAAATTCCAAGTTGCAAATATTTAATTTGCACAATTTTTCACATTGGCAAAACATATGTGAATTCACAGTTTATATTTTTTGCTATATAAATAATGAGTCATAATATGAGGAAATGTTTTGATTCTGTTTGACAATTTATTTTGTTATATACTGCCAAAACTTGACAGTTTGATGATGGATTGTGAATTATTACTTGATTATTTCGCTCATTCATTTAAAATAAGTGATGATCTGACACCTGTCGAGCAATGTCTGTGTCAGTGAGAGGAAATGGTTTGCTTTTATGTTTATGTAACTTTCAGGTCGCATTGTGGCTGAGAGATTTTGGCAAATTGTGTCTCTGTGTGTGCATGTGAGACTTTTAGTGCCTCAATAATTATAATTTTGTTATTTATAACAATGTAATATTATTAAAACAATAATAATTATTATAACAATTATAATAGACACCATTATAATAGTTATAACAATAACTATAGAATCATATTTTATAATGTAATTTAGATGCTTTGGTACATGTACTACAGACCACACACACACAGTTAGAAGAATCACCACACAAGTTCACATTTTAGACAGTTTCAAACTCAAAAGTGAGCAATTATTCTTCGCCATGGACCAATCTGAGATGATCAACACTATAGTTATCACACCGGAGTCTGTTCTGCCTATAGTGAACAGATATTTTGAGCGTATCTCCCAAACACAGTGGAGTTTGTTAGCTGCAGAGACAGTGGACTCAGGCACACAAGCTATACTGAGTGACATGCTGGCTGAAATTGTTCAGTCAGTCTCTGCAGACGTCCTGAAAATGATTTTATCAATGTTTCAGGACAACACTTCTCCAAATGATATCCTAACATATTTGGAGAATGTCCAACCTCTACTGGGAGACTCCCTCTCTGACAGCTTTGCCTCTGCTCTTCAGGTAACACAAGAGCAATGTAAGAGTGCTGAAGAGCTGACAGAGATGGTGGAGAGTGAAGTTGCTGCCAAGGTAAACTCTGCTGGTGTCTGAGTATTTCCTAGAAAGAAGCTCTGAATCTCCCATACCTATGCTTGTAATAGCAGAGGCAGAGAGGTGTGATTCAGCTCAGAGCGTAAAATCTAGGATCTCTGTTCCCTCTGCGACTCAGGCGGTGACCGACATCCTCCTCAGATGGTCTGGTAAGACACCAGAGATGGAGCAAGAGGAGGAAAATGTCAGTGCCTCTCTGGATGCTCATTTTGCAGCATCAGACATTGTCAGGACCATAAATAACGACCTTTACTACACAGACGATGGACCCTCTCCCTGCGGCAGTGAGAAAAGTACCTCAATGAAGCCTCATTTCAATATGGGGTTGATCATTAATAAGGTAAAAGACTTTTTTCAGTCTTCAGAAGTTGAGATCAGCCAAAAAGTTAAAAACTCTAGCTTTTTAAAGTTCGCTCAACAGCAGTTTGAAAAGATGAAGACAGAGCTCAGGGCCACATTCACTGAAGAAGATCAGTACTCCCTTGTCACATTGCAATCGTATCCAGGTTCCCCCCAGCCTCGATCTACACAAGATGCAGGCATTGATCAGACTTGTGATGAATCTTTGCCAGGAGTCCCACAGTCTCCCAGGTGCCAATCAGACCCTGAGACCTACAAGAGGCCATTACGTACTGTGACAAAGCAGCAGTCTTCTGAAATGGATTTTGAGACCATCAAAGGTGATGTTGACTGCTTGTTCAACAATCTAATCCAGCAAGAGAATTCATCAGCAGGTGACCGCAAAACTGTGGGAATTGCCAGTAGCGAGGTCAGGAAGTTCTCAAAGGAACTGACTGATAAAATGTACGAGCAAATGATGATTGGCGTGAGATATCGGATTCCCAGTGTTCAAACAGGAAGATGTCTCTCTGACTCTGTCATCTCTGTGGTCAGAAGGAGAGTGGACGCTAGTGGTTACAACTACAACATGCAAAGAGAAGTGTTCACCAGCCTCACACCGCTCTCCTGCAGCATCTTGTGCCAGTAAGATGACCCACTCAGGAAAGTCAGATGAGGTACTGTTGTCGACCAATACCTCATCTGAATCAAGGTGCTTCATCACTGCTCTGCTCACAAGAATTCTTATGAAAGCTCCTTGGACAAGCAGAAGCTCAGTGGCCATGACAGAAATCCAGACGGTGGTCAAACGTCTGTCAGAAAAGGTAGAGGAGGAAGAGGACATGCCAAGATGTTCTGTCAGGACAACCCCAGAGGACCTGAAACAATTCAGCAAGGCTGTAATGAAGGACCTTGAAAATGAGTTTGGCTCTTGAGAGGAAATATTGAAGGCTGCCACTGCATTGGACGACACATCTTTTGATGAGGTTGTTTTAAGCAGTCTGAAAATCCGGCTGATTTCCCTCCAAAGTCCAGCCCCGAAGTCCAAAGTTGCCCCAGCCCTTGTATTGCTTCTGTCAACACCTTAAAGCATCATGCATTCATCTTGACGGAAACAATTTAATAGGTTCAACATCACACCTTCTATCTCACCTGATTTAGGTCAGATGAGGTAGAGGGTAGTGATTTTACCATTGTTACAAAACCTATAAAAATTCTTTCCATCAAGATGAGTGCCATTAAAGACCTTTCTCACAGTGGGCATTTTACATATAATAGCAGCTGGTCCATTTAGAAGTGTTGGTAAGCCACATCTAAATCAAACACAGTTAAACTTCAGGACAAAGAGTGCTTCGGTTTCTTCCCGGTTTTGATTTACAAAATTAAAAAAACATGGTGGTACAGTGTTTAACACTGTCATTGCACGATGGGTACAATTTACATGTGGTTTTCTCTGGGTTGCTCCAGTTTCCTCCAGAATTTTGTGTAACAGCAAAAAAAAAAAAAAACCCCAGAGGTGCAGTGTTAAAACTGTGTGTCTGATGAGGCTCTCTATGAACACCAGCTGCCTGATTATATTTGGCATTTTTTTTGACAAATCAGCTGCTTACCAAGGTTATAATAGTTTTGGATTTTTCATTAGTTTTAGTTTCAGAGTGAGTTTGCTAGTTTTTATTGGTTGTTATTTTTAAATGCTTGGTTTTAGTTTAGTTTTAGTGTTTGTTAGTTAGTTAGTTAGTTAACTAACTAATAATAAAAACAAAACCTAAGTAACTCTGCCGGAGTGTCTCTTTTGAGTCACTTTTGCCGGTCCCAAGCCCGGATAAAAGAGGAGGGTTGGAATTGTTACATAAAAAGAAAAACACGAATAAATTACAACTACATGGTCAAATATGCAAATTAGGTGATGAAGCCATTGGCATCACCTTGTCAGCTGCATTTAGGCTTCCAACATCATAAAAGTGGTGTTCATATGTGAAGATTATCCAGCTTATTTTCTGCAATGATCCGTAACCAAATTCTCAATAGATATTGTGGCAATTCTAACTTCTTCCATTAATTTTGTTTGCTCTCTATTACTGTATGAGGTGATCTTTTGTCTCATGGAATTAATTAGAAGATATGAAGTGCATTCGCCACTCTGAACACCTCAGTAGGTCCCCACTCGTCTTCTCTGCATACATATAAGTTTATAGTCTTGTCAATTATAGGTATGAGAGATCAACATTATAAACACCTGACACATTTGCATTGGCTGTATACCACTGTCTCTGAAATGATGATGAATAGAAACATATTCTTTCTACAGAAGATTTTCCCCACAGACAGACAACCAGACAAAAAAATATTCAAAGGGTATTATTTAATAAAATCTATGATTTTTTTAAAGCCTTCTTCATGAGCACCACACATGCTCAGACCATCACTGGGGGAGCTCCTCCAGGGAGCCCGCAACCTGCCTCCTGCTCCTCATGTTGCCAGGACAACAGAAAGCGAACTGGCAGCATACGAGTCAGTGTCTCATAGCAACAGATTGGCTTTAGAATCCCATTCCGACCAATCAGGAGTCAGGTGCTTGCAGAGGAATCCTTGTTGTTGCTCCATTGTAATGTGTAGGAGGAGAGAAGGTGGGGCCACATGTGTTGTGTGGTACTTGCAGCATCGTCTAGTGCAGAGATGGCTCAAAAAAACAAGCCATTTGTGGTTTGTTGTCAGGCAATATTTACTATCAATAACACACAGATTTGTTATTTCATTGATCAAAAATCTCTGTGTTGGCTCTGCTCTAGCAATAACAAATCATGACTAATTTTTAAATGAATTTCACACATGATGTACCTACAAGCACCTAGTATCAATTTAAACATAGGCAGTGTGTTGTGTTGTGTTGTGTTGTGTTTTGTTTTGTTTTGTTTGTCACAGAATTAGAAAAGTAATTAATTTTAATTCTATTTTCTTTTGTTCTGTTTCAAATCCTCCTTTACAATCAAAGTACTGAGACTAAATGTCAAGGATATTTACATATAAAAAATGCCAGGCTGTCTATGAATCAGTTCAGTATAAAATGATGATATAATCTATTGACCCTTGATAAAAGCCTAAACCTCTGAAAGTGTTTGAAATCACCAGTACAGAAGATGTTACTTTAGTATAAAATGTAGGAGATAATGTAGTTAATTTGGATTTGTGATACATTTGTGATACACTGACATCTTATAATAACCCATTTTGTGAAAGTCAAATCAAGACATCTCGTTATGGTTAAAAAATAGTTCCAAAATGAAAATTATGCCAACATCTGTCACATTACCTGTCTTTCAGCTGGACGTCCTTCTTGGAAATGGACATTATGTCTTTAACAAATATGCATATTACGCTACTTTGGTAAAGCTTGTGTAAAACGTATGCATTCAGCACTTTCATATTATAAAAAATAGTAAAAATAATATATTTATGCCTGGTTAGAACAATTGTGATCCCTCTTGGAGGTTTTCTTTACCCTCTTTGCTTGCTGTGTCCTTTCACCCAGATGGCAGCTTGTAGTGATTGTGGGGAGGAGCAATTTACTGACAAGTGTTTTCCACAAGTTCAGCTGAGCTCACAAAGTATTCTGGATATGAAGTATGCACAACACTAGCATTAAAATATTATCACCAAACCTTGTGAAGCTGTAATAAAATATTCAATTCAGAGGCAGAGTGCAGACATTATCTTCAACAATAATCTGAAAAAATCCAGTTTGCCATTCCATAAAACAAAAAAATAATGTGGCAAGAGCACAAGGAAGAGATTTCACAACACCAAAGCATTCCCACTTTCTGTAGCTCTTGGGAATAAGATAATATCTGTAAGATGGTTTTGGGTCGTTTAACCACAGAAAATAATCACATTAGTTAGGCTTGTGAGTTTTTTTGAGGTACTGAATACACATTCTGCAGCTTTTAGCTTTAATTATTATTAATATGTAACATAAAACCAGACATATTCCACTTTGAACTCTCTTTTAACATTTTGTCAAAATCTTTGTAAGCATGCAAAGCATTCGCAGTCCTTGATATTAGTTTAGATGACTAAAAATTAATTGAGACTACACTGTAAAAAAAGTCTGTTTAATTTATGGTATAATACCAGCAGCTGTAGTTGCCAGAACTTCACCGTAAAAAATACAGTGAGCGTATGTAAATGTAAATATCAGCAAAAACTGTAATTTTTTACTGAAAAATCCCATTACTTTTAGGGTAATTGTGTCACCATGGCATTTCTCCATAAATTGTACATGAAAATTTTATATTTACTGCAAAACTATGTGTTTTCTACAGTTTATGACAGTAGAATTCAAAGTTTTATGCTATTCTTTGATTTACGGTAATTAAAAGTGTCTACTACGGTGATATACAATGTATAATTTTACAACCTGATGCAATTTGACAGTGTTTTACTGTAATTTCTACAAACATTTTTTACAGTGTAGAAGTGTGAACTCGTAAAACAATTTAAAACAGTTTGTATTCATGATCTCAAGACCTCATGTTATTACTCTCAGCAACCAGGATATTTTTAAAAACAAATAACAACCCTTAACAAAATTGTAATATGACAACATTTTGCATTGAGAGTGGATATACCTCATGTGGAAATGAAGCTCTTGTCTACATGTCACAGCCTATGCTGCCTGTCAGAGCTCAGGGCCTGTTAGTGAAATATAGCCCCAGGGTGATATATTTAACCCTGCTGGGGCAACTCCCCCCTTTTTGAGTCCACTCCTGGAGTTCCTGAGTTGGGGGAGTTGGCCGTACGGGGAGGTGTGCATGTGGAGGCCCACGTAGGGCCAGCATAACCTTTCCTCTAGATTCCCTGACTAAGTTGAAACCGCCTGGCCCACTTATATCACAAACAGGCTGCTGTGCTAAGGCCTGGGCTGCCTGAAATGCCGGCGTGCTAACTCGTTTTCCTCGTAACTCCTCCCTCTTCCCCTCTCTTCTCACTAACTGCTGGCACTGCAGCTACAAGCCCTCATTGCTCTCTGAGGTCATGCTTATGTGAGTCATACTGAGGCACGGCCTTTCTGAGCAGCCAGGCGCTGCCAGGGCCCGGCCGACACACCTGCTGCACTCCCTTCTGCTGCAGGCAAACTGAAAACAAACACTTATTTACCAATTTCATCCAAGAAAGTGTAAAAGTGTGGTCATGAGTTGTTTTTTTCTTATATTAGCAAGACAGATCAGAAACAGAAAATAAAAATGCTCATAGAAATGACACTTGGCCTACTATAATACTTTTTATATATGTTTTATTGACTTGGCAACATTTCAAAATTCCAGTTGGAGGCTTTTTCATCTTCCAGAAGTTCACTGGGGCTTCTGACACATTTCTTTCTTTGTCTAAATACAGTTGGTGATGTAACAGCATATGTAGGTCAAGACCAATTTGAATTCTCTTACGTGCTCTGGTGGGATTGATCCCATAGAAATGGTCACAGGAAAAATAGCCCAGCATGCATTAATGTTTCCTCAAAGTTTAAAATATATATTAAGTATCAGGGAAACAAAGTACAGTATTCTTTTCTCTGCACCCAGGACAAAAGGTTATCAGTGCAGTGCATCTGTACACTTGAATGCTGATGGAAATTAATTTGTCTGCTAATGTAACAATAATAATATAAATCAAAAATGTAATATAGGCCATATGTAGGCTATATAACGGGGGCAACGAGGTTGACTCCAGCCCAGAATTCCTAAAAGAAGTGGCTACACCCACAGACAAAACTAGCGTCAAGACCAAGAGTTTGGTATGCCAGTTGTTTCTGAAATTTTTTTTTTTTTAATCTAATGTTAATAATCTATTAAATGTAATTGGTGGCATCTCCTGGGTGACATAACTGATAAACTGAGAAACCATAAACATATGATAAGAAATAATGATAATAATAATAACACAGTAATTATGGCAATAGTGATATGGATAAAAAAAAACATTTTATTCACTTTCTTATTTAGTTACTATGTGTTTGTGCAATAAAATGTGAAGGCTATGACAATAAAGCACTTGTTTGTCTGCTTTTTCTGTGAGAAGGCTGCACAAACAGCTCCAAAAAACAAGACAGAATCCCGGGCTTCATCTGGACACAGGTGTTGCATTCAAGTATTGTGGGAAATTTGGAACAAATTACTTCTCTCAGCCTCCTTGTTTGCAAAAAGAATGTCTGCAAACAATACTAGGGGAATATGTTGATTTCTAATGGTGTTAAAACATCATAGCTGTTCATAATGTGTATCAACCAAGCCTATTTAAATCTAAGATGATGCTGTCAGACAGTTTGTTGCTTTTTTGCACAGAATCATCTAAAAAGCTGTCAGTGGAAATTGGAAAACGGCAGACACTTAAAAAAACAACTCGTTGGCCAGCTAGATGCTGACGTCTGGTGAAAAAATGTTCTTCCTTTTACTTTAAAATATAAAAATGCAGTGCAGCATAACGTTCCAGATTTACACATAATATATGTGACATTAACAAGCTTTTTATGCCTACCTCATATAACTCAACCTGACTGTTAAATTTTCAGTTTGCACTTGCACATGCAGAATTGCTCTGCTTACATTTGCAGTGTTATTATTATAATTGTATAATTGTTGCTTTTTTATTATCACGTGCTGCCTTAAATTTTTTTATCTTGTACATTTTTTTGTATATATTGTATATATTTTTTTAAACTTTTACATTGGTTGGCATTCTGCAGACAGCAAAGCAAGAATTTCATTGTACAGGGAAACATGTTTTCTACTGTGCATATGACATAAACACTTTGAATCTGAGAAAACTCTTTACAATAATTTAAAAAAGAAGAAAAAGAAAAAATTAACATTTGGAACATTATAGAAAACATTTGATCTGAGGTATTCTGTCTCATCACATAATGTCCTGATGATTATCATATTTTGTAACCCACACTTGAGGAGACTCACATTTTTTTTATTATAGAATAAAACAACAGGGGTACTCTTGTTTCAATATAAAATAGTCACATGTTTGAATTTTGTGGAGACTAAAAAGTGAAATAAATCTTTTTAAATGCACAGCAACAATACCGTAAATCAAATTGCCTTATATGGCCATATAGAGGAAAAAAAAAGAGTTGGTGTGGTTTCTTTTGTGGCACTTCGCCTATAATTACAGAAGAGTAATTACAATGCTACTCATCCAATATAAATCATCGTACATAAAATATTTTTCTTTTCTTTAATGAATTATAAATGTCGCAACAAGCAGTCACGTCTTTGTGCAGCGAGCTGTTCCTGTAGCCCGTGAAGGCAGCATAGACTGGATCGACCTTTCGCCTAGTTTAGCGGATGGCAGTTCATCGGGTTTACCCTGACACTGCTGACTCTGGCGGCCACGCCCACCAACGGCCACGCACCCTATTTCCTCCAACCGTCCGGCGTGCACGCACTGTTCACGCGGTCCTCGCCCTCCCATTGGCCGAGGCTCCGCACACACTCAATTGTGATTGGTCGAGTGTTGCCACCCGTCAGTGCGTGTTGTGAGTTTTGTTTTCCTTTTTTTCTCCTCCCCATGTTTTACACACACAGCTGAGAGAAAAGGGAGCCAGTCAGAGAAAAAAAACGACCTCAACCCTACCCCGGTGCAGCCAGCAGCACTGGCAACCGCCGTCTCTTTGTTCTGTACTGCCTTTGACAACAAAAAGTGATATTTAGAAAAAAAATTCCTCAATGCCAGCGCGAAAATTTACAGAAATGGACTCAAACGGGGTAAGAATTCTTTTAAACTGTTACTTCAGCTGAGGCGCGACATTTATTTTGCAGTCTGGGAGCATTCACTTGTTTACTGAGTAATTTTGACTACTATTTGGCAATTTCATAACTGAGGCTCAGTCGTCAGCCTACTTTAACAATATTATACAATTGTGTCATTATTATTTTGTCAGATAAAATCCAAGTGGTGCCAAATATTAAATTAAAATGTGAACACTTGTTTTTTTTCGCAA
Source organism: Centropristis striata (assembly GCF_030273125.1). NCBI lineage: Eukaryota > Metazoa > Chordata > Actinopteri > Perciformes > Serranidae > Centropristis > Centropristis striata. Next base: position 28,383,146 of record NC_081532.1, read on the forward strand.
TGTATTGTGCACTTTTTTGTTATTCAGCCTTTGAAAATTAATCGCCTACTATTATATTATGAAAATAAATTGAAACAAGTACGGAAGCCTGTCAATGTTGACAAAGTATTTTATTCAGGTTGAGTTTTTGTAGAGATCAGTAATATTCTTTGTTTACTTTAAAATATGTAATAAGTTATAACGTGATAAACCCACTTCCTGATGCAAACCGCTTTATGGGGATTTCACATGGCTCAACTCTGCAGCACGTCACTGTTTGGTCTATATTTGGCCATGGGAGGTGTCCTGGCTCGGAGCCAGAGGCAGTGCATGCTGGGCTGGGGTGTTGTCACCGACACCCACTCTCCCTTATTGGCAGAATCGTGCAGTTTGGCTGGGAACTTTAGATTTAGGAACAGTGACGGAGCAGATGATAACTGGAAATAGATCTATTTCCCCATTTTGGTAAATCGAATAAAAAGTTTCCCTTTGGTTGCATTTATGCTCTGATGAGTCAAAGTTGAATCAACACAGTGAATCATGCATTTGAAAATGTTCCCAATGATGTGGCGATACTGAGGTGTTTTCATTACGCTTCCTTTGTTTGAAGTTTATTTATTGTTCCTTTCCAGACTGAGTACATGGCTCACTGTGGGTCCAATGCAAAGAGAAGGAGGCATGACAGTGGACAGACTGTCCCAAGTGGTACCTGTGGTCTGGAGTACACAGACCTGGAGGCAGCTGAGGCGTTGGTGTGTATGAGCTCCTGGGGCCAGGGTCACTTCCTCAGCAGCAGCAGGCCAAACCCCTGCAAGCCCAGACCCCTCACCCCGGCCTCGGACTCCTGTGACTCCATCATGCCGCCAGAACTTCCAGAGCCCCCGAAGGACTTTGTGTCCCTCTCCTCCCTCGTAAGTGATTTTTCAAGTGTCAAACCGTATGTCAATTTAGCAACATCAGCTTGTGTTTGATCAGTAAACATTCCTGAGAGTCGAGGTTTGCATTAAACCCGATGACCTTTTCATGTAAAGATAACTGTACCTAGCTGGGCAGTGGTTTATGACAGGAGGCTGGGGCAGGTGAGAGGGTGCTGCAGCATGAAACGCCTTGATACTGTAAGGTGCTTTGACCTTCAGACAGTTACTCCTCTTGAGTCATAAAAATCACAGTTTATAGCTCTTTGCAGCTCAGAGTGATCATTATTCTTGTGTGTACCTGCTCGCCACCTGTGATGCTTATCTCTAAACTCTTTCCCCTGTACAGCTAGAGAAACTGATGTTGGGGTTCACATCTTTAAATGTTCTTCTTTCCCTTCTCCTCCCAGTGCATGACTCCCCCCCACAGCCCCAGCTTCGTTGAGGCATCCAGCACTGCGCTCCAGTCAAGCTCTGGCCCTGCTGTCTCCTCACCACCCTGTTGGTCTGGGCTCCATCAACCTGTCCTGGCACCCATTGCTGAAAAGACCCCCTCCCTCCCCTCTCCGCCACAGCCCTGCAGAGCCATGGCGACCAGCGTCATCCGCCACACCGCAGACAGCACCCCCTGCCAACACCGCATTCCAGTGGCCCCCAGTCCAAAGAAAACTATAGACACAGTAACGGCTGCAACGGGCTGCCAGCAGCAGCAGCAGCAGCAGCAGCAGCAATGGCTGCAGTGCATTACAAAGACTGAGCAGATAACCACACCTCCATCTCCTCCTGCTCCTCTCACACCCACATTGTCCACCTCAATATCAGGGCAGCAAACCAGACCCTCAAAACCTTGTTTGAACAGTGTCTCCACCCCCACTCCTGTCAGTATGCAACCGCAACCCAGCCCACACACTCCCTCTGCTCCTGCAGCCTTGTCCCCGCCCTCGGTCCCCAGCCCTCAAATCATCTGCCAGATGTTCCCTGTCAGCAGCCAATCGGGTATAATCTCAGCCTTCATCCCTGGTGCAGTTCAGACATCCAGTACTGGGATTCGGACCGCCACCACGCCCATCCTCCCCCAGCCCACCGCAGCTAATGGAGCTCCTGTCCAGCAGTCCCTCATTGTGGGCTCAGCGGTGCCTCAGGGCACAGTGATGCTGGTTCTCCCTCAGTCCTCTGTCTCTCAGTCCCCTCACTGCCCTCAGACTGTCATGACGCTGGGCAACACCAAGCTGCTACCTCTGGCCCCGGCCCCTGTCTATGTGCCAGCGGGGCCCAGCGGCGGTACAACAGCCACAAAGATGGACTTTTCCCGCAGGAGAAACTATGTCTGCAACTTCCCGGGCTGCAGGAAGACGTATTTCAAGAGCTCACACCTCAAGGCTCACCTCAGAACACACACAGGTGAGGGTTTACTGCACACACAAGTGTTTGATTTGGTTGATAATCGTGAGGATGTGGAATAAAATGAGACCACCAATGAGTGTTGCATCCTGTTTGTAAGACATTCCTTTCATGGCCTTGTTGTTGATGGGATGTGAGTGAGCTCATTGTTATATCAAAGACACGACAGAATGATGTGGGAAGTTTTTATGACTGAGATGTGACTCACTTGCTGACCTTTTCTCTCCCTGTTTGCCTCCTTTTAGGTGAGAAGCCCTTCAGCTGCAGCTGGGAAGGCTGCGACAAGAGGTTTGCCCGTTCTGACGAGCTCTCCCGACACCGGCGAACACACACCGGGGAGAAGAAGTTTGTGTGTCCCGTGTGCGACCGTCGGTTCATGCGCAGTGATCACCTCACCAAGCACGCCCGCCGCCACATGACCACAAAGAAAATTCCCTCCTGGCAGGCGGATGTTCGGAGCCTGAACAAAATGGCTGCAGGCAAAGCACCCACTTCAAAACCCGGCCTCGCCACACTTAGCATGCTGGTACCTGCCGGCTCTAAGTAGATAATGTACACTGCCATCCTACCCACTCCCAAGATACCACAGGGACACAGAGCAGCCAAGCACACAGGGCTGCTGCTACTTTACTCATGGGAATGAAAGAAAAACATGCACTGGACTCTTTTTTTCTCCTCTACTGCTCATTTGTACATTTTTCTTTAAAGGACTCTTATGTTTACTTTGATATAATTGATAATATTAATGCACTCTTGCCAAAGCCTTTGTATGAAGTTTGTCTTATACGTTTCAGCTTCTCCACCCAACACTTTCTCTTTTGTTTGTGTTGATACTGATATGTGTCTGTGTGAATGTATTGTTTGTTGTACTATGAAATGCATTTATTTGTCATATTTGGAAAAAAACAATGTAAATATGAATATTAATCATCAGTACTATGATTATACCTTGATTATATCTCCCTGTCTAACTTTTCATATTATTTAATACATATTTGTAATAAAAAAAGGATTAAATGAGTCATTCTGTGTGGATTTTGTGAACTTTCTAATCTGGGAAAAAGAATGTGGGATCTAGGTAAAGTCAGCAACCTTTCCCGGTTCTCTCATGCAGCAATGCAGTGAGTGGTGCCTGCCCACATCCTCCGTGCGTCACACTGTGACTCCCCCTCACCACCTCCTCCACCGCCCTCTTTCGGTCTATTGGCTGAATGAATTTTTGGTGTTATAAAAGCTCTTTTGGTGAGACCATCTGGGGACATTGTGTCCTGTTCATTAGCTCAGAGCCAGAGTGTTGATGAGTCAGCAGACAAGACAGACAGAGATTTGTTGGCCTTGTTTCAGAGTTTATTACCAGATCATTTGAGCTCATTCAGCACCATCACATGGGTGAAGGGAGGTGGTGGGGCTGTGTGATTCTTGCATAATACACAACTGACTTTTATTCTCTCAAAAAATCTCTTATCAGTGTGGTATCAATGAGCAAACACCTCCTGTTATTTTTGCTTAGAGGTAACTAGTTCAAGTTCTTGGTATTTTAAAATGCAGAAACATTCCAAAAATAATATTTGTATTAGACAGAAAAACAGGTCACATTTAATTACAATCTAAGATACAAATATTGCAGCAGTTACAATATATGGATATAATTCAATATGTGGTAGACAGGTGTAATCATAAAAGGTATAAACAATGCAATGCAAACAGGTTGTGCAGTGATATTATAAATGTAAGTGCAAATTAGGGCTGCAACTAACGATTATTTTCATTATTGATTAATCTGTTGATTATTTAAACGATTAATCAATTAGTTGTTTGGTCAATAAAATGTTGATAAATATCAATCAGTGTTTCCCAAACCACAAGATGAATCTGAAATATCTTGTTTTGTCCACAAACCAAAGATATATTCAGTTTATTGTCATAAAGGAACAAAGAAACCAGAAATATTCACATTGAAGAAGCTGAAATCAGAGAATTTGGACTTATTGTCTTTAAAAAAGTGCTCAAACCAACTATTCGATTATAAAAATAGTTGACGATTAATTTGATAATCGATCATTGTTCAATTAATTGAATAATTGTTGCAGCTCTAGTGTAAATGCAAATGAATGTAGAGTATGCAAAATGAGATATTTTCAGCTGGAGAAACTGGGACTATGCTGGTGGAAATGATGTTGAATAAACAATAAAAATAAGCCGTTAAGATGCCGCTGAAGCAAAGAGTGTCTCTGTACTGCCTCCATCGTCTCTCTCTTCCTCCATCACCTCCACATTCATAAGCAGTGGTCCCATACCCAGTAACAGCACACCTCTTCCAATCAGACGGAGAGAAATATGAACTGTTGGGGGTGCGACCAATCACTGCTCTCCCCTACATACCCACCCCTTTGCCTTACTGACCGACTTACTCACTGGCTGTTTGCCACCGGAGCGCTGATCTACAGCGACATCTAGTGGCGGATTCACGTCACGTCAGCCTTTACACCAGTGCTGAAGAACATCCTCGTTTGACACGTTTGACACGTACTGTTTATTAAAACAGTACAATAATACAGGAAATCTAATGCACTTCACGATTTGTGCTCATAGCCAAACAATGGTACTGGGTGGTGTACATTTATGTATGTAGATTGCCAATATTCGTTTGCTTAGGAACTAAAAGTAAAGGAAAATGCATGTTTTGCTGCATTACATATCGTCACCCTGTTAAAATAATAGCCTAACTCATTTTTTCAAGTTTTGCAGGAAACACAAAAAACTTCACCAAAAGTGTAACATATAACATTTATTGATCATTTCGCTCAAAAAGGATGTAACGAAGGATGGCTATTGGCATAGTAATAACACTGTGTGTAAATTATGTAACTTAAGAGAAATAAATGACTTAGGCAATTGTTTTGAACATGCCTTTGTGACTTAAGAAAGATATGGTAACACTTTATTTTGAAGGTGTCTACATAAGAGTCACACAAGCCTGTCAGAAACATGACATGACAAGTATCATGAGCATTAATGTTACTTCAAAGTGTCATTAATGTTCATGACACATCCCATGTCATATTTATGTCATGTTTATGACATGCTCATGACACGCTTATGTAGACACCTTCAAAATAAAGTGTTCCCATATCTTGCTTAAGTCACAAAGACATGTTCAAAAATTGCCTAAGTCACATTTTATTTTGACTTAGGCATAATAAATCCGCTTAAGTCTCACACTTGACATAGGCCATTATCTTAAAGGGGCAAAATCACATGATCTGATCAACTGAGGATGTAGGCGATTTTACCATAGATGGATGGCATCATGAGATGATTTAGGCAAAAAAAACAATTTTGACAAAAAATTACGTAGGCGATTATTTTAACAGTGTGACATATATATATATATATATATATATATATATATATGTGTGTGTGTGTGTGTTAACTATTTATTGTTTTTTGCTATCCACTTTGTTGCTGTGACACTTCAAATATATATATATATATATATATATATATATATATATATATATATATATATATATATTTGAAGTGTCACAGCAACAAAATGGATAGCAAAAAACAAAAATAAATAGTTAACAGCAGTATAGACGAGCAATATAAGCAAATTAAAAACAACAAAAATTAAATAAAAAACTTTAGGAACATTATGCAATGTTGACAGAGTCAGAAGTTGGGTATGGACCATTTCACAGAGAATATTGCACATGTAAATTCAATTAAACAACATCTAGGAAGGATTTTGTAATAATAGAATGTGAATTTAAAGACATATAAACTAAAAAGCTAAAGAAAATCACAGTTGAATTTATGTGGCTCATAAAAAATTCAGCTCTGTAAAGTAAGAGTTAAAATGTTTTGTTTTATTCTTGTTTTGTCGCAAATAAAATTATGTAATATTAATGTTATGATAATTTGAATGTCAAAAATAAAAAAAAAAACACTAATAGTGTTGTCAAATTTACATGTTAGTCATTTTCACATACAGCTAATTTTAAAGGGTCTTTACCTCTGGGACCTCAGTTCCAAACATTATAATTACAAGAACAAACACAAACCAAAAATTAGATGAGGAGCTGTGGTCTTAAAGTAACCTTCATTAATGAGTAATTAAACTAATTTCTAAATGGAATAATCCTATAAACTTAAATAAATTCAAAACAATGTGTTTGCGCTTGACATGTCGAAATGTTTTCAGTAAAAATTGCAGTATAAAATGAACAAACCTGTGTATAGAAAAGTCTTAAAGTTCAAAGTGCCAATTAATTAATTAAAACACAATTAAAACAGTGTGTGTGTGTGTGTGTGTGTGTGTGTGTGTGTGTGTGTGTGTGTTTCCCTTCCTTGATATTGTTTTATTTTGGTTAACTTTATTTCTATTACATTATCTGTTTAAATTCGTACTATTATGCTTATTCAGCTGCCGGATCAAGAGAGAGGGAAATGTTTCTTGGGGAAGTGTCTACGTGTTGCACCCATGACTTGTGTTGCTATGGTAACATCAACACAACGAGGACAGTTTGCCGGATGAATCAACAAAAGCTAAAACACCTGGAAATTGACATAAAACGACACTAAATTCGGCAGTTTTTCGGCGAGGACAGCCTGTAAAGGTTTTTAAATGTCGCTAACTTCGACTCTGACTTTTTAAAATTATTTTATTTACTCTATCCGCCTCAATATCTCATCAGCATGGAGGTCGGAGATCAGCTGAAAGAACTAAACATGACAACGGATGAGATGGAAAGACTGACAAAAGCTCTCAAAGACGAGAAATTTAGAGAAATGCTGCGGGATTACGCCCATGAATTATCAGACCCGGAGAATAAGAAAAGGTATGAAGAGGAGATCAAACTCTTGGAGCAGGAGAGAGGTAACACGATTGACTTTATCCACCCGGAGCCGTTCAGGGCTCTCAGGACGAGTGTGAACGGCAAGCAGAAGTGTTTTATCAACATCTGCGCCAATGATAGAGTTGGAAAGCCTGAATGTAAATGGGGGGTGTCGGCGGACGGCCGCAGAGGACAGAGCTGGTCCCTGCCTCACAGTCTGCACCCAGGGAGACAAGACACGGATCCTAAAGGAAACAAGATCATGATCTATGATGCAGTTTTCCACCCTGACACTATCCACATTGCGAGCAAAAACAAGAGGTTTATGGAGATGGTGGACAGCACAGCCATTCAGGGAATCCAGGATGCTTTCAAAGTCACTCTGGATAAAAACAATGTGAGGGAGCTGAAGACGAAATACAAAGGGACCCCGCAGCCTTGTGTCATCCGAAAACCCATACCTGGATATAAAAAGGAGCCTTCAGAGGAGCCTGACCCTCTTGCATTCCCGTACCCATGTGAAAAAAGACCCCCCACATCCCTGCAAGCCGAGCCTGCAGCAACAAAAAACAGCCGTGATGCTGAACAGAAAAGTTTCCAGATCCAGCCTCAGAGAGCCAAAGAGCCCACCAAGCCAAACTACACAGTAAAATATCGATCTTTTGTGGATCTACAGGACTTCAGATGTTCCAGAGACTCTGCACAAAGCCCCAGGCCCAAAGAGATAGTGGTTACCATCGACATGCCACTTCTGAAGGCGGCCACAGACGCCAGCCTTGAGGTGGAAGAGAGACGGCTGCTGCTGGAGGCCAAGAAACCAGCCTACAGACTGGAGCTGCCTTTAGCCTACCCTGTGGATGAAGACAAAGGAGAGGCCATGTTCAACAAACAGAGAGGACAGCTTACAGTCACACTGTCTGTTCTGCCTTCTAACGAAGCTGTGGATTTTGCTGTAGGGTCCGCTCAAACTAGTGATGATGAGAGACAGGAGGAGGTTAGTGAGGTAGAAGAGGAGGATGAATGGATCGAGAAGAGGGAAGACAAGGAAAGTAAAGAGGAGGAGCAAGGAGGTGTCGAGCAGGATTTGAGGGTAGAGGAAGGTGAAGAAGAGGGAGGAAGAGGTCAAAAGAGCGGAGAGGAGCAGATGAAGGAGGGAGAAAATAGTGACGAGGGAAATGGAGTGGAGGTGGAGACGAAATGGAAGGAGGAGAAAGGAAAAGGCCAAGATGTGGAGGAGGAAAAAGTGAACGAACTGAAGCACGAGCTTGAAAAAGAAATCTGGGATTGTAACTCAGATAACAAGGATCCCAGTGTTACAAGTTTAAAATGCAATACTGTAACTAATGTTTCTTCTGGAGAAGAAAACAGGCTCCAAGCTTCACCTGAAACAGAAAGCCAGCCTGTTTTAATCACTGCTGAGCATTCAAGCTGCACAGGAAAAGAGGAAGAAGTTATTATGAAGTTGACCACCAAAATGAAGACTTCAGGAGTCAAAGAGGATACTGGGAAGACAAGAGAGTGTGTCAGTGGAAATGAGAAGGTGAGGTAAATCCCAACAACAGTGTTGATGAGGAGTTAAAGTTTTTGTGATCAAACTAATGTTTTGCTGTTCCAGGTGGAAACAGATGCTGCATCTCTGCACCACGGATCCACTGAGGAATCCACAGCAGCTCACAGGCAGAACGTAAAGGAGAGCAGCACCTCCCAGGAGCCCAGCAAGACGCCTGCAACAGATGAAACAAACAAGTCAAGCAGAGGAGGTTCAGCCTCTGAGGAGCCTGCCGTGGGTTCATTAAAGCAGGAGGCGAGGGGGGACGTAGACGAAGACGACCTGCCCACAGAGCAAATCTTCCAAAGCCCGGTGAACGACAAGCAGCCACCTGTGGTACTGAGGGAAATTGATGAAGATGGAAACGAGACGATCATCAGTGATCATGTCACATGTGCTGGGTTTATCTTCCAAAACTCCCTCATTTATGAGCTGGACTGAGGTCAATGCTCCACAGGAGGCTCTGTAGAGGTTTGAATGTTTGTTATATCAGTACAGTTAATCTGCATTGTGTCCAACAATATTAAATGTTCAGGATATCCTTTAAATAAACCATTTCAATAACTCCAGAATAAACTACTTTAGACAACTTGATGATACTTTTCTTTTATTGAAGTTTTCACATGTATATAAAAACTGTGGGTCATTAGAACAGTAAAAGCCAACTCCATTTAGCCAGCGCTCACAGACCCTGAGGCACTGTTCAGAAAAAAACTCTTAATCATCTAGTTTTTTTATATTCCCCTGCCTGGTAGAAGAAGGGGAGCCTGCAGCGTGCTCCAAGAGGCAGCAAGAACAGGGAGGAGGATGTATAACATTTGTGCTTCCCACTATGATAAAGTCAATGCCACTCAGTTATAGATGGAGCAGGTAAGTGCATTTTAAGTTGAATGGAAGTGTAAAACCGTCTGATTGAAGCATTTTCAAAAAGCTTATCAGAGTCAATATTGTCCTTTCATTTAAAGGCAGAAAGCTGTTCCCCCCCGACAGTCTTAGAACTTGCAATGTATTGCAAAACCCACAGCAATTTCCAGAAGTTGGCGTGTTTCCTGTCAAACCAAAGTCCTCCTCATCTGATTCCTCTCTGGAGGGAGTTGTCTAAAAACTCTGAGTAGCAGGAGAGGGAGCAGAAGTGCTGCTGCACCGGAGCGTCTGTGCCCCCCATGTCGTCCACCAGGACCACTGTGTGAGAGACTTGGTGCAGGTTCATGCTGACGGCCGTCTTGATGTAGAAATTGATGCAGACGCGGCCGCAGTCGCAGGTCTTGGCTACTTCGAGGTCCCGACACAAGTGGGCAGGGATGAGGTGAGGTCCGTATGGTAACCTGTCAGGTCAATCAGAGAGGACACGACATTAATCCTTCACTGAATAACTGTAAAAATTGAATATTACATTGGATCTACTACAAAGTTTAAATCATGTTCTTGTTATTTAAGTCTACAGGACCAGACTGTATGTTAAAAACAACAGGGATAACTATATCTCCTGGAATGTCAAGTCCAATTTAATTTCTGTGGGTCAATACCACAAGACAGAAATCCATGCTGACTCCCTTCAACAACAGTGATTGCAGCTAAGAAACGGAACCTGAAATTAATTTAGTTTCATTTTTAGTTTCTGACCAGGAAATATTGTTTGGCTTAATTTTAGTTTTTAACCCTCTGAACTCCACGATGGGTTTGAAATGCATGGTTTCTTTAAAAAGAAAAAAAGTCTTATTTAAGCAATCTATCATAGCCAGAAACAAAAAAACTGAAATTATAATCAGATTTTCAAATATCAGCTGGTCTTTGAACAAGTAGAGTCTGAAAATAGGGAGATTTTAATCAAAAGACATTTTTCACTACTTATTTTCATTTTAGTTTTATGATAAAATTCCTGCAACAAAGACACAGCATGACACACTGAGCACGTTTCATTCTAACCTGAGGTTGGCCACGGCTCTGGAGGCCAGCTCTTGAAGCGGGAGGGGGAATGTAAGGTTCATTGTGTGGTCAAGGGGGTTCGGTTGGACAAACGGATTCCCAAACAGGTCCAGGTTCTCCAGGCTCAGCTTACGGAAGTCGCTGGGCAACACAGCTAGCTGGTTATGCGCCGCCGACAGGAACCTCAACTTTGAGAGACGGCCGATGTGGAACGGCAGACAGACGAGCTCATTGTCGTCCAGTTTGAGGTTCACTAGTTCTCTGAGCTGGCAGAACTGAGCGGGGAGGGACTGCAGGCGGTTCTGGCTGAGGTCCAGCAGCTGGAGGGTCCGCTGCAGGGTGGACAGGCACAGGGCCTGGCTGAAGGCTTCCAGGTGGTTGTTGTGGAGGATGAGTTCAGAGAGGCAGCTGAGGTCACCGATGGTGGCGGGGAGCTTCTTGATGTGGTTGTTACTGAGGTCTAGCTTGCGGAGCGCTGCACAAACAGAAACAAAGAAAATACAGAAACTAAAAAAGGGGCAATCGAGCTGTTTAATACTGTATAAGAAAAGAATGATCAGATTGAAGCAGCAGAAGTTGAGATATCTTGACTTTTTGTCCCAACCTCATAAAACACTATACATAGTAAACAAGTATTGGTACTGCATTGGTACTGGTTCCTAACCGCTCAGTACCGAAATATTGATCAGTTCCTGGACAGATGGTGACACTTTCGGCATGTAAAATGTGAAATTGAACTGCTTTTCTCTGCTTTATGTCATATTAAACTGAATATATTTGGGTTTTGGCTGACAAAACTAGAAATTTAAAGTTATTACATTGGACTTTAAGAAACTGGGATGGCCATTTTTCACCATATGACATTTTATAGACAAACTAATCTAGAAAATAATCTGTAGATTAATTGATAATGAAAATAATCTGTAGTTGCAGCCCTAAAGATTATTATCTCCCTCCATAGTCACAGAACTACAGGTGTATCACAATACATCAGAATATCATAGAAAGTTTTTTTTTTATGTCAGTAGTTCAATTAAAAAAGTGGAAATAACACATTATATAGATCCATTACACACAGAATGAAACATTTCATGTCTTATTTAATTTAATTTAATTTCTTCTAATTATGATTATGGTTTACATTTAGTGAAGACTTAAAATTCAGTGTCACAAAAAAATGTAATATTACAAAAGACCGATTTTAAAAAAAATTGTTTAATATTGAAATGCTGGCCTCTGAAAAGTATGTCCATCTATATGACTCAATAGTTGGTTGGGGCTGTTTGACTTGAACTACTGGAAATGGACTTTTCCATCATATTCTAATGTATTGAGATGCACCTGTATATTTCACAGGCTAAGCAGGACTCCTCATGATAAATAAACTGACCTCCATATGTTAAATTAGTGAAGTGACACTTTAAACTCCTCCACCTTCACCTTATCAATGCTCTTTAATCTTCCCTATAGAAATAAAAGAAGTGCAGGGTTGCCCCTGGAAAGAATTACATAACGCTTAAGAATAAACAAGAGGTGTTTCAAAGAGTATGGGGATGTTTTATACATTATATTAACAACAATAATCTGGCTCATTTAATAAACGAACCTGGAGCAGAATAATTTTACCCTCTGCTTATTTATGCTTATGTTCATTTGCTCTATACTCATGTACTATTTTTTTGAACGGATCCTCAAGGACTTTTGTTCTTAAATGATGCTACCTTTGGCCGCCATGTTCTTGTATGTTTGCTTGTTTTGTATTTTTCTTGTGACCTATGTGTCAATTTTGTAAAACAAAACTCAATAAATACACTACCGGTCAAAAGTTTTAGAACACCCCAATTTTTCCATTTTTTTATTGAAATTCAAGCAGTTCAAGTCAAATGAACAGCTTGAAAGGGTACAAAGGTAAGTGGTGAACTGCCAGAGGTAAATAAAAAAAGGTAAGCTTAACCAAAACTGGAAAATAATGTACATTTCAGAATTATACAAGTACGGTAGGCCTTTTTCAGGGAACAAGAAATGGGTTAACAACTTAACTCTATGGAGTCTTTTTTTTGTCATTTTGTGTCTTTTTTAGTCATTTTGTGTCTTTTTTAGGTCATTTTGTGTCTTTTTTAGTCATTTTGTGTCTTTTGGTGTCTTTTTTTGTCATTTTGTGTCTTTTTTTAGTCCTTTAGTCCAACATAAAATGTGACTTTGAATCTTTTTTTTACTTTCAAAACACTATCATGCTCAATAAAGAATTTTAAATGTTGCAAATGTGCATTAATTTCAGAGTACACTGAGACATTAAACTGCATCATTTTCAATTAAATTCTGGAAAAGTTGGTGTGTTCTAAAACTTTTGACCAGTAGTGTATATTGTAGGTAGAAACACAATGTAAAATCAAGCACTTTCAAATTCTATAGTTGATAATATCATTTTCAATGTGTAGCAAAAAGCCCTTTGAGCTCACTCCACCTTTGAGCGACAGCATCCGCATGTCCACCCGTGACAGTTTGCAGTAGGACACCTGCAGCTGCTCCAGAGAGTAGGGGAAGTTGGAGGTGAGGGGGTAATCCTTCTTGGAGACAATGGTGAGCTTCTTCTTGGGCTGCTCCACGTCTCTGGCGCGGACAGGAGTGAGCGTGGAGAGAGGAAGGCTGCTCGCTTCACTTCCTCTGTGTGCCAGACGAGCAGCTGAGAGGAAGTTCTTTAAGCTGTTTGCATCGGCCTGCAAATAAATAAATGAATCAATGAAGTCAGAAAAGGATTAATGGGTAACAGAAACTGCACATTCACAGTAACTTCTCAGGTGTATGACCGGATTCCTTGAAATATCTAACCTAGTTTCACTGGCCTGGAATACCACGACACACTTCTGTTGAATGAACATGATGTACTTTTTGCTGCTGGGAATAAAAAGTGAATGACTCATTATGTAAAGTGCAGGGATAAGGCTTAATTTTGTGAATACGTGTACAATCCAATTCTGGTGAAAATAATAGGCCTTCAACCAGCCATTTAAATGTATGCTCAGTATATTTTTAAATCTAAAATGATGGCCCTGTGGGTAAATGAAAGTTTAGTTTAGGAACTTATGCTAACTTTTTATCTGCATAATGTGGCATCAGTCTGTTTCTAGGTGTGTCAGTGAGTGTTCTTCTTTCAACGTGACAGGTTGAACTATGTAATGTAGGTGAAAGGTCATTGCAGACTTCAAAACAGCCAGGAGGGCTTTATAGCAAGTGGAAACAATGCGGCTGTTATGGTGACAGTCCAGGCTTCAGCTGCAGACAAAACAACTCAATGTGTCTGTCTAGTTTGGTAAACGAGTGAGTAGACAGTGTGACTCTTGTCTTGTCTTGTGATGACATTTTCCAAGGAAATAAACAAAAAGTTATTTCATCACAAACCTGACACAAAAACCCTTTAATTCAGACTGTAATTGTTGTACGTCATACCTTGCTCAAACAAATGTCAACAGCAGGCTCCTTTAGTCTCACAGTGGCTTTTCCTTCCTCCACAAACCAAGTGAAGAACTTCTCTATGTTGTCTTTTAGCTGCAAGACAAAGTTGGCAAATGTCAGTGATGGAAAAGTACATGACACAACAACAGGGTGGGTAAAGATTATTTTCAACCGGGAGTGATTCACTGTCTCAACAAGTGTAGACATGGAAGCATTTTTACCTTTTTGTCAACATGCAGTTTCATTTCTTTACAGAGCTTTGGCCTTTTAAATCAGATGCCTCTGAAGCACCTGAAGGCAGCATTTCAGACCATGAAAACAATACTTTTAAAGGTTTTAAAATATATAGCTCTTTAGGGGGAACGAAGAGACGAATTAAAGATTAATTAATGGGATTGAGTTGATTGAAAACTCCAAAATACAGTCAAAGTTGGTGGAATGTGTTGCTAATGCAATGTTTAATATGGTCAGTTTTAAAAGCAGATCTGACAAATAATATAACATGATCAACTCATTAAACTATATTTATTGTAAGAGCTATAATATGGTAATATCTGATCCACCAGGTCAGTACATTAAGGACAGGGCAGATTTGGGGGAAAATAATCTTAAGAAAAGTGTGTGGCACAAATGCATGCTGGGATAGGGTCCAGTGGTCTATATATACAGATATTTAAAATGACAATAGATTACAGACTTGTGAGCATTAAATGTAAAAGAAACCAACACTTAATATACTGTATAAACGGTTAGGCACCTGCTTAAAAGTTCCTTTTTGTATCTCTGTATGACAGGTGTTGTCTGATGATGTTATGAGACTTGAAGTGGCTATAAAATGTTCTTATGACCCTGAGCTAAATCTGAATCAAATCAAAAATCAAATTCAAGCACTTTTCAAGCATTTCAAGCTTATTCCAATATCTGGTAGCTGTGGAAAATGAATAGGGTTGTCACAATGTCAATGATCAAAATCAAAGGTAGGAAAAGTGATTTAATATTTAAATTTGACATAGGACCATAGCATGGTACCTTCCCAAAATATGGCAGATCACACCTGATATCATGTAACGTGTATTTAAAGAAGAATTTGAAAATGTGAATGACATTTATCAAGGCAAAAAAACAAGCAGTCGATCATCTTTATGAATAAATACTTGATGGCCTAAAAATGGCATAGCTTTTAGTGCTGAACTGAATCAAGAATTTGGAGAATCTACAGCACTATAGATTCAATATTTCTATAGAGTAGATTAGATTATAGTTTATTGATTCCACAACGGGGAAATTCACTTGTCACAGCAGCCAAAACAGAAGAAAAAGGTGTGAATATAAATTACAGGAGGGGAAAAGTAGTAGTTTGAATGAAAAATGAAGATTATAAATACAGATCAAGATTATATAAAAGCTATGGTGAGTAGTGTAATGATATGTGCTAACAAAGTTATATACAGTATGCTGAAGTTATGTTTCATGTCAGCATTCTACAGAAGGCTGACACATCAAGAAAAAAGAGTTTCATGTTTCACAATCTGTCTGCTGCTGTTGTATGTAGACTTAACATCCCATGTAGTCAAGCAGTGTAAAGCACCTTATTAAAGAGCCAAACACTGAATTATGATGGGTGTTTTCAAAAGTTTTCCAGCACTTTCGGACCCCTGAAACTCATGCAATTAGTCTGATTAGTAGAACAACAACAACAGAGGCTACCACAAGGAGATACAGTCATGGAAAAAATTATTAGACCATTATTTTCTTCAATTTCTTGTTCATTTTAATGCATGGAATAACTAAAGGTACATTTGTTTGGACACATATAATGATAAAAACAAAAATAGCTCATAAGAGATTCGTTTAAGAGCTGATCTATTGCACGTCTGTCCGTCCTGGGAGATAGATCCCTCCTTTGTCGCTCTCCCTGAGGTTTCTTCTTCTTTTCCCCCTGTTAGAAGGGTTTTTTGAGGAGTTTCTCCCTGGCCGCTGTGAGGGTCTAAGGACAGAGGGTGTTGTACCATGTACAGTCTGTAAAGCCCTTTGAGGCAAATCTGTGATTTGTGACTTGGGGCTGTATAAATAAAATTGACTTGACTTGACATCTAGCCATTTTCTATGGTTGTCTTGATAATAACCAAAAGCATTATCAAGAAAACCATGGAAAATGTCTAGATATCAGCTCTTAAATTAAACTCTTATGAACTATTTTTGTTGTTATCATTATATTTGTTCACACAAATGTACCTTTAGTTGTACCAGGCATTAAAATGAACAAGAAACTGAAGAAAAACAAGGGTGGTGGAATATTTTCCATGACTACATGATGAAGACAGCCCCAGCTGTACCAGCAGCAGAGACACTGACCTTGTACTTGCAGCCTGCTCTGTCTCTGGCTGTGCAGATCATCATGTAAATGTTGCTCCTTTGACTCGTCTTGTCCAAATGTTTCCCGATGGACAGCACGGCTCTCGTCCCCTTCCCTCGACTTTTCATCCCAAACGAGGGAAGCAGCCGATTCACCACCTCGACATCACACTGCAGCTTCATCGCAAATGAGTCCTAAAATAAAAAACCACCCTTAAAGTCCGGCTCAGTGCCGAGTCAGAGTGAACTAAGGGTTTTTAAACGCATACCAGAGAGGGAAAAAGAAACTTCCGCGACAAAGTGACGTCCACAACACACATCCGTCCTCTTCATGGATGTCAACAACCGGACCAGCCCTCTCTGCCGAGCCGCGGCCGCACCTGAAGGGCTGTCGGAGCGGCCACATACAGCGGGGATACCGAGCCTTTAGTGGGCCGCAGCGGTGACTTTAACCGGGTCCTGACAGTCCGTGAAACGATAGTTTGCGGTTGTCAGTTGGCCGTTAGCAGCCGTTAGCATAATCTCGCGCGCGTGGGAAGTGACGTCATGGAAGGGCTCGTCTCGTTAGCGCGCGAGGAGGGACGGTTTGTTTTGTTTGGCTTCAGTATAATATGTCGTCACCCTGTTAAAGTAAACGCCTAACTAAATTTTGCAGGAAAGACAAAAAACTTCACCAAAAGTGTAACATATAACATTTATTGATAATTTCACTCAAAAAGGATGTAACAAAGGATGGCTATTGGCATAGTAATAACACCGTGTGTAAGTTATGTAACTTAATAAAAATAAATGACTTAGTATAGGCAATTTTTTTAACATGCCTTTGTGACTTAAGAAAGATATGGTAACACTTTATTTTGAAGGTGTCTACATAAGAGTCACACAAGCCTGTCAGAAACAAGTATCATGAGCATTAATGTTACTTTAAAATGTCATTAATGTTCATGACACATCCCATGTCATGTTTACGACAGACTCATGTTCTTTATTTGAGTATTTCCATTTTTTCTGCTACTTTCTAGTATAACACATATATTAAACTTTTTTTTTACCCCATTATATTTATTATGCAGATTAATAATACAAAATATAATCAACAAATAAAATGTGATTTATTCGTAATGGTGAAGACAAAAATATATATAATATTCCTATTTATTTCATACTGTATTTAACAAAAAAATAATAATAATTTAACTCAAAGTCCACTTACTAGCTTTTTTTCCAGTTGTATCTCCATGACAACTGAAAAAAAAATCATCTGCTGAGCAAAACTGTGAAAAGCAATTAAACCTTTTTTCTTTTCTTTGGTCAAAGTACTGTTGGATGTATGAAGAGATGCAGTAAAAAAAAAAAATAAATATGGTTCTTAAGAAATTGTGCCATCTAGCGGTCAGCAGAAAGAAACATTTGCTCCCAAATTATGCAAGGCAGGGAGATATACTTTTTTTTAATGACAGCTGTTTTGATTTTGCAGATTCAGATTTTCCATACAAACATCAGTTTGTCTACAATGTCAGTTCACTTTTTATGTGTTTTGAAATGTTCAAATTTATCAGGTCGCAGAAACTGCCTTATCTTTATGATAACAGAATAGGAGGAATATGAGACAATGGTAAACAAATATATATAAAAACCCCACTGTATTATTGGAATTCATAAAAATATTCCCATTTTCTTTATTATATCCTCTATACTGACCCCAGATTTAACTCTAGTTTAAACAATATGTTGAATTTAAACTTTCTTTTTTTGAGCACAAATGGTTTATATGTACCAGCCACCCTCTGTATCACAACCACGAACCATGGAAAGTTATTAGTAGAAGTCATTGGATGTCAGCGTCGTGGTTCCAGTGTTTCTTTACTTGAAGACAGCAGAGGAACCAGTGAGCTGTGAGTCTGAGAGTGTGTGACACTGTCAACTCAGATCAACATCATCACAGGAGAAACTTATTCTTATTCTTTTTCAACACACACACAGGAGGGATTGTATATTTGTGTAAAAAAAAAGGAGGATAAAGCTCCAAAACCCACAACCTGTTAGATAACTCCTTATACAGTCATGAAAAAAAATATTAGGCCATTGTTTTCTTCAATTTCTTGTTCATTTTAATTCCTGGTACAACTAAAGGTACATTTGTTTGGACAAATATAATTATAACAATAAATATAGCTTAGAAGAGTTTAATTTAAGAGCTGATATCTAGCCATTTTCCATGGTTTTCTTGATAATAACCAAAATCATTATCAAGAAAAACATGGAAAATGTCTAGATATCAGCTATTTTTGTCGTAATCGTTATATTTGTCCAAACAAATGAACCTTTAGTTGTACCAGGCATTAAAAATAAACAAGAATTTGAAGAAAGCAAGGGTGGTCTAATAATTTTTTCCATGACTCAACTTGTTTTTAATGTATTTCCCACTTGACAGGGCATAAGTTCACTGATTCATATTCAATAATAATCCATCAGGGCTACTTTTATTGCACACATTTTGACATTCAATTCACGTTTCCACTCCGCATTTCCCTTATTAATAAAAGCTTTTTGGTGGAAAAGAACAAAACAACCAAAACAGAATACATATGTCTTTGGTTTCACTATTAATGAACTAAAAGACATTTTGGTAATAACATGCAACTTTTCTTTGTTCTTTGATTATTCTTATCATCACCCTCACACGTATAACAACACACACAATAAAAAGGTCAAAGTAAGAACTGACGAAGCTTAGCATCCTGTGATTTTAAAAAAAAATATGAGTGATGAAAACATTAAGATGCTGAGGTCATGTTGTTTTCATGTATTAGTGGCATGTATGCACCATTTAAGACAGTTACTATTATCATCATACACACTGTGTTGCATTTAGATACACTCCACACTGTTTGTCCCACACCTGCAGAGACTAGTCCTGTCACGATAATTACTATATCAACTTATTCAAGTTCGATATATAAAAATGGACACAATAGTTTTTTCTGGACTCGACATATTGTCGTTTACATGCGTTTGTTTACATAAGCCATCAACATTTCCACCAGTCGCGCTGCTTCTTTCCCTCTCTTGTCAGACACACACACACACACACAAACAAACATAAGTTTATGATAATAAACGTTTATGATAATTCTAAATGTTCATCTCAGTACATTTTTTTTGTTAACCAGTTGTTTCGATTGTAGTTTATTTATTTATCTATTTTATATTATTATATATATTTTGTTTATCTAGGATATTTTTAATATTTCATTTCCACAATTCAATTCCAACATTTAATATTCTTGAGATTTAAAAATGCTTTAAAAATGGCTTTTTATGAAATGCTTATTATGCTCTAAGTATATATCTATTATATATCATTATATCAGTGGCATGGAATGGTCCTAAAACAACATCATTGATACTATCTTTTATCATGATAGTTTCTGGGAAAATATATCGTCCTAAAAAATGTATTATCGTGACAGGCCTTGCAGAGACAATATAACTGTACTAGTACGGATATGTGCAATTCAATACAGGACGCTTTTACCTAATGTGACTGTGTTAAAAAATAGAAGTTTCTTTTACTTCATATTTACAGTGGAATTTCCTGAAAGAGCTTCATAAATCTTTATTAAAGGGATAGTTTGGCTGTACTGAAGTGGGGTTGTATGAGGTATTTATCCACAGTCAGTGTACGTCTCCAATTTGGAGAAGCAGGCAGGAAATGAAATGAAAGATACTAATTTCTCCCACTGGATTTAATAGAGTAAGACCTAGCGCTGCGCTTCTAAAGGGCGTGGCAGTGACCAATCCCATGTGACAGAGGCACAGGAAATGACAGAAGCTAAGCATTGTACTGGTGAGGACGGGGGCAGCAGCAGCACGTATCATAGCCACCTAAAAAAAATAAGTTTCAGTATGAGTGTATGCTATATTTAGATTATTCTGACCACTGTACCTGCCATCAGACATCCCTGTTATCATATATACAGTCATGGAAAAAAATATTAGACCTTTTACTTTAATTTCTTGTTCATTTTAACCCATAAGAACCCAGACCCAGTTGTCCTTAATGGAAAATTATGGGGGATATACCACAGAACAAGTGGACCACATAGAACACATTTATGATGTTTTAATAAAAAAATACAACCCCTAAATGTCAAAGATCTGTGATATGACATATATGTTACATTGGGCGTTTATGGAAGTTATGTGTATGATATTTCTTATTTTAAAATAAATAAACTAGACACCTTTTCTGCTTACAGAAACACAAATTTGCCTTTTTCTTTACATCTCCACAACACAATTGTGACAGAATAGAATTTTGTTTATATTTGGTCAAATGTACTTAGATTAGAATTAGAATTGTTAAATGGGTTTAAACTTCGTCTCGAAAACAAAAAATATTTTTTTTGAAATTAGCTACTTTTTCACATTTCTGTTTCCAGTCACACACATATTTTGGAGATGTCACTTCCTGTCACAATCAAACAGTCTTGCTAAGGGATTAAATGAGTTAAGGTGAAGCATAAAGCTGTATATGGGAAATTATAGAACATTTAAAGTGTTTGTTACACATGTGTCACCATGGGTTCTTATGGGTTAATGGCCTTGTACCAGGCATTATGAACAAGAAATTGAAGAAAACAAGAGTGGTCTAATAATTTCTCCATATATGTATATTTGTATATTTGCTCTTTTCAAAGACACCAGACCGACGTTACAAAGATTTAACCTTGCAGAACAGTGGAGTTGCCTGTCTACCTCTTCCCCAATTGTTTAGTTTGTTCTATAGTTTGACTTTGGTGTTTTGAAGGATTAGCTGGATTCACCAAAGACACACAATAACACAACAAGCGAATCTGTAGACACAGTGGTAGACAGCAACTCCTGCTGGGTTCTGACAGGTAAAATGATTGTTTTTGTCAATGGAGTCTGGTGGCTTTGAGATGATCACAGAGAATGGATTCAGTCCACACAGCCCTCCCTAATATGAAGGATATTTAGCACATTTAGACAAGGGCTGGGCGATATATCGATATAAAAGATATATCGATATATTTTTTAATGTGATATGGAATTAGACCATATGGAAAATGTCTATATATTTAAAATATTTTTCTTTCTTTATATATAAATGCTGTCATATTTAGTTATTTTGTAATGTTCGTTATCATTTTCTCATATAAATATATTCATATCAGAAAAAGATTGTTTTATTCCACAGGCTATTTTTATTTATTTATTTTATTTTATTTATATTTTTTTATTTAAATGTGCACTTTATGGAGCTTTGATTTTAAAAAAAAGGTACTCCTTTTGTTCTATGGTATTTGTGTTCACTTAAATAACGGTTTCAATAAAACTACTTGCTTCACATGTCATATTTGGCTTTGACTTTGTCTCACTTTAAAATAAATATATCGGGATATATCATATATCGATATTCAGCCTAAATATATCAGGATATGACTTTTGGTCCATATCGCCCAGCCCTAATTAGACAGCTTTTGATTTATTTAGATGGGCTTTTGTAGGACACTAACATACATTTTGCTGCCTCTGTCCACCACAGTACATTGCTTCTGCGTTATACAGGTCTCAATAAATTAGAATATCATAGAAAAGTCCATTTCCAGTAGTTCAAGTCAAACAGCCCCAACCAAGTATTGAGTCATATAGATGGACATACTCTTCAGAGGCCAACATTTCCATATTAAACATTAAAAATTGGTCTTTTGTAATATAACATTTTTTTTGAGACACTGAATTTTAGGTCTTCAGTAAATGTAAGCCATAATCATTATAATTAGAAGAAATTAAATAAATTAAGATATGAAATGTTTCATTCTGTGTTTAATGGATCTATGTAATGTGCTGTTTCCACTTTTTGAATTTAATTACTGACATAAATAAACTTTTTTATGATATTCTAATTTATTGAGATGTACCTGTAGTCCATGGGTCAGAGCCCACAATTTCACTTGTCGGTACCACTCAAGGTGGCAACACTTAGTCATCATTTTTTGAAAATGTCTATGTCTGTAAATGATATTTTAGTATGATAGACATTCCTGAGTGGCAGCTGAGTCCCAGTAACCAGCTCATGAAGTGAACCACCCCCTAAAGTAAATAGCATTTAGATGCTATAGTGTATCTTAGTTTAGGCTCATGCTCAGTAGTGAGCAATGTTTTTATAATATTGTGTTTGGTATAATTTTAAAGATGACCTTCTTGGCTTTTCCCACAATTTTCACCTAAATTATATTAGTTATTTTAGCCCTGTGACATTTAGCAACATCGGGGACAAAAAAATCAGATCCTGGAAAACCGACAGGACTCTATGGATTCAGGAACTGCATAGTATACACATACTATTTCATGAATTAAAAGAATGGCTTTGGCAGAAATCTCTTATTATCTCATTTCGAGCAGTTTGGAGAAACTTGTTGGTATGTGACAGGGCTGAAAAATGTCTAATGTCATTTTTTTAACAATATACTTGAGTTGTCTACTGGAGGAGAGTCATTTTGTGTTTTTAAAATAAAATGTGTTTTCTATGTCTCATAAAAGACCTGCCTGATCTTCAAATTGTTGCATTACTGTAGCTAATACACTGACTATTGATAAGTACCTTGCTTCATTAAATCCAAACTATCCCTTGAAACTGTGTCTATGCAGCAAACAGTGACAGACCATCCATCAATACTGAATTTAATCAATAGTCCATGTGTCTTAATGTCCTTCACAGGGCCGTCTCCACACAGGATGAGCCTCTCCGTATGTAATATCTCCTGACCTCCCTCCCCTCCTCGCCGCCACATCCCTCAGACCGATGCACGATGAGCACCGGGAAGAACCTGGCGTCCCTGTAAGTCGGTGGACTGTCGCTGAGAGCCAGCTGGCTGGAGTCGGACCGGCAGCACTGCTCGTCCACGCAGCAGGGCTCCGTCAGGTTGCTGCTGCGGCTCCTCCACAGAGCCACGGTGCGGTGGGAGCCGTACATGCGGCAGAGGGAGAAGCGAGACGTGTCCGAGGAGAGGTGAGAGTGCAGCAGCGCTCCCCGGCAGGAGAAGAGGGAGGAGCAGCTGGAGCTGGTGATGGTCCTCCTCCTGCCTCCTCCGTCACCTCGTCCCCCCAGCTCCCTGCACTGCTCGCAGTCCTCGGGGCTCTGCAGGGCGCCGTAGCTCTGAGCCGTCTGGCTGCTGTCCACAAGGAAGCAGTTTGAGGACGAGGTGCATTCAGTGTCTTGTAAGGAGTTTGAGTCTGCTGTGCTCATGTTGATCAGCATGGCCTCTGAGTAGCTGGGAATCAGCTGACGGTTGCAGCGGATGTGCCACTCCATCTCGGAGCTGTCCAGGGTGTTGACTCTGGGAATAGCACAGCCAGGATTATTCCCCAAAGGCCTGTCTTCATCTAGAGGAGAGGGGCTGCTGTGGCTGTACTCTAACCCAAATAGTTTCTCTATGCGGTAGTGCACATAAGCAGTGCGGTACTCTATGAGCACCCTCAGAGGCCAGGACAGCATCAGCAGAGCTGCCAGCCAGAAAACAGCCTCGGAGGTGTACCAAGGCATCCTATCTGGGTCTACGTAAGCTATCAGGTTGTCTCTGAAGTCCACATTCTTCAGCTGCATTCCCTCCCTGGCCTCCATGTAATCGTCCAAACCCTCGATTTCCGAGAAGAACCTGGCTCTCTGGTTGAGGTAATCGTTTTCTGGGCCGGCCTCTGTGAAGCTGAAACACTTGGTGAAACGCAAGCGAGTGGCCGGATGTCCCTCCAAGCCCCTGAGGTCACGTGATATGTCTTTCATGCCACAGTGGCTGTAGTCAAACTCCCCCTCAGCCACATGGGTGTTCACCCTCTCACGGTACACCTGCATGGTGGTGTAGGCGTCCCCGTTACGGTATCGAGTGACCTGTCGAGTCCGTCTGACAAAGTGGTAGCTGATGGCCTTCCACCATATGCAAGGCGTGGCCAGTCTCATGCGCAGCACGCGCTCATACACACTGTCCACGTCTGCTTTGCTCTGCAGCTCGCTCCTGGCCCTGCAGTGCCAGCACTCCACCATGTATAAGACGTAGAGCATGAGCAGGAAGGCCAGAGGGATGTAGATGTAGCCATCAGAGCAGGGGCTCTCATGGTAGATCATCGTGTGTCCCCCCACGCCCATCCCAGAGGCCCCCCGCAGGGAGGAGGTGAAGGTGGCCGTGAAGGAGGAGACGAGGGTGGAGTTGAAGCGGATTTTAGTGACGCGGGTCAGGCGACACCAGGCCACGGCGCCCAGGCAGCTGTACATGAGCAGAGAGAGCAGCAGGCAGCGCCAGTGGGACTCCCTGCAGACACAAGCACCCAGGGACTGCTTCACTGGACGCTGCTGCAGAGAGAGAGAGAGAGAGACAGAGTAATGAGGAAAAGGCACTTAGAGCAATGAGGCCCTGAAACCTGGCGGTGACATGCAGTTGAAATGCAAATGAACGCGGCTGCACTATATTCTGCCGAGCTTTTCCATACCTAAGCACAAAGTAAATCAAACTGGAGAAAGCTCAGTGGAATTCAATTAAAGAGTGAAGTGTCCCTGGGAGGCTGTGAGTCACAGCAGATGACATAAATAAATATTGACTGAGGTGTTTTCACACATCTATCTCTGAAATTAACAGAGTTTAAATTGCATGAGGGCAAATGTACTCGCTGGTAAAGATGTCACATTAATATCACAGTGTAACACACCTTAAAACCTCGACTCCATCGTAGAAATAGAGCCTGAGCCTGATTCACGGTTTATTACTTACTTAGATCATATTTAAATGAAGCATCATTGGCAGAAATTATGCTCTAGCCTCTCTACTCTCTAGTGTTTAACTCATTCATCAAGGAAAAATGCAAAAATGTTTCCAGTTTATCAAATGTAAAGAGTTAGTAGTGATTTTATTTTAATATGTTTAATGTATATATATATATATATATATATATATATATATATACATATACAGTAATTGATAATGGAAATAATTTTTAAAGCAGCCCAACATGACCCAATAGATCCTCACCCATCACAGCCAAATGCCTTACCCTAAACTGAACCTTAATGTGACCCTGAAACCAAGTCTTAAACCTCAAACAAACAAACAAACAAACAAACAAACAAACAAACAAACAAACAAACAAACCCTCTTTTGGTTAAAAACTGGTTCCGGTCCTCACTATGTAGGAAGTACAACACACACACACACACACACAGCTCTGCTCTACTGCTATCTGCTGAGTATTGGGCGGTTCGCTCAGGGCAGACAAACAGAAACAGAAATGCTCACATTTGCAATAATGACGACGAAAGTCGAATCGTCCCATTCAGCAGAGAAAACACACTGGCCTAAAGCGATTTCATCAGTAACACTAACAGTAAAAGAAGCTGGAGCGAAACCCTTTATGCATAACAAAGACTGCAAAATTTAATACGTGTGTCTGTAAAGGAGGGTAGTTTTGGAGTTTCACACATTCAGAACTTGATCTGAAGCCATCTTGTCAGTCACATTTATCCCGATTTCTAAATGACATCATGGTACTTTTATAATATTTTGTCTGGTTCTTTGGGTAACAGTCGTCCCCATGAGATCCTGTGTTCTTGTAGACTACCTCTGGTGTTTTATGGAGTGAAACAATTTATGCTGACAAGCAGCCCATCCATTACTGCACTGACACAGGGGTGGGGATGTCACTTTGCTGGTTCCACCTCAGTTATTTATGGAGTAAACAGGGATTCAGTTCTTGGTAGCAGAGAGGACAGACCTTCCAGTGCTCCAGGCCTCCTGGCTGCAGATGCAAGAGACTACAGACCTACCTTAAAATCTACAAAATCTATTCACATTTAAATAAAAATGTCCATTCAATTTATGATTATAACCTCCATGTTTAAAAAAAATCGATATATATGCCTAACTAACTAAATCTGGTGGCTGGAGACAAATGGGACGTTTGTGAAAAAGACTCAAGTTGCTTGCAACTGCATTGTATTTTAATCTATTACACTGTATAAAATAGGACTAAGTAGAGGATCTTAGGTAAGACAACTCGTGCTCTCTTACTATATGTGCATGGCTGGCTGCACACAGCCAATCCCTCAGATAGAATCACAGTAATTACTCCATGACAGTAAAGACAGGGGGCATGGTGAAGCAAACACAGGCACATGCATGAACACTCAACACTTGGACAAACATGGTCCTGCTTTACAAAAAGAATTGTTTGCTGGCTTAACAAGTCTCTGAAGGAATTGAATACATGCATTTATGAGAGTGATAATATATTTCCACATCACTGAATTCGACAGTCACTAACTGAAATGGGCTATTCTGAGATTTCTGCAAATAGAAAGGATGTTTGGCTGCAGGTGCATGCAGATGTAAAAAAAAAAAAAAGGGATGTCAATATAGGATGTAATTTAACAGAGATGAGTAAAATCAGAATGCATGTTTAAAAGCCATTTTTTAAGGACTTTAATGAAATAAGCTGAGGGAAGTTGCATATAAGAGTGGGTTTATTCGTAGCCGATTGATTTTTGGGGGGGGAATTGCTGTTATTTATACTTAAAAAGTGATAAGAACTATTCTTAGCTGATGCTTCTTCATGGTTTTAAGGTTTTGGTTAAAATTTGTAATAATGAATGGCTATCATGTCTACACCTACCTCCTCCGGGACATCACTCTCAGCCGGTGATTCCTCGTCCTCCTCCTCCTCCTCCTGCTCCTCTTCCTCAGCATCATTGGGAGCATCGGCCGCTGTGTCCTCCGCAGAGTCCGGATCGGAGGAGAGCATGCTGCACTTTTCGCATGTCAGAGAAAGATTATGCACTCACTCCTTTTTATTCGCCTTCTCTGTTCTCCTGCTCCCCCCTGTCTGTGCCCCCTTCACCCCCACACCGTCTGGGCCGGAGCCAGCAGGCTGCTGCTGCACGGAGCGGGGGTCCCGCGGTGGTCCCGCCTGGCTGGACGGAGGGGGGCGGGGTTGAGGGATTTCACCGCAGCAGAGGCAGCAGAGGTTGACCATGATGTCAGCGAGGCTTGTTGTCGAAATTACCTCATAAAACCAT
Organism: Centropristis striata; assembly: GCF_030273125.1. Classification (NCBI taxonomy): domain Eukaryota; kingdom Metazoa; phylum Chordata; class Actinopteri; order Perciformes; family Serranidae; genus Centropristis; species Centropristis striata. The sequence continues at coordinate 28,410,650 of NC_081532.1, forward strand.
ACAGAATTAAAAAAAACACCTGCTCAATGATCGTCCAGATGCAGGTGCGCTGCGCTGCGCTGCGTCCTGGAGGAGGGAGGAAGGATAACACAGAGCCTGGTAACGGCATGTGGCAAACCGTTATACTGCATAAATCAGCTAAGAAACCATAAAATATTCACCAACAACTCAGATAAATGGTGTATGCAGTTTAGGCCTCTAAATGACCAAATGATGTTTAGAAGAAAGAGGGCGTCTCGATAGAGTAGTCGTTCATAGCGGTTTATCCCGGAAGTGCTTTTATTTTGAAGGTGGAGTTTGGCGTCACATGAAAAATCTTCCGTGTGGTCTCCTGAGAGCGAACCCAGCACCAAACTGAAGGTTAGCTTACGCAAATGTGAAATATTTTAAAACACCAAAGAGAGAAACTTCGTGTTGATACGAGAAGGTATTGCTTTGATTTAATGTAGCTAGAGCTAATTGAGGTTTGGCATTTATTTAAAGGTAGCTAACGTCAGCTAAGCTAACTGTGTGTTGCATTCATTCCCAGTGTGTGTCGGATGTAAACTTAACTACACGTGAAAAGGAAAAAGTAATAACTAGCTAGTTAGCTAACGTGAAATATGATACGTATTTTATTTGTTTAATTCGTTACATTGTGTCCCTTTCTGTTCTTTAAATTACGTACCTTTTACGTTTTTAAATGATCCACGCTAACCAAAGTTCAGCTCCACTAGCAGCAGGTGAGAGTTGATGTATGTTTTTTTAGGGGCTCCAACTAAAAGTGAGTTAAATTAATACATATAACAGGCTTGTTTCAGTTTACTAGTCTGATTCGTTTTCAGTTGATTCGGCTCCATTAAGCAAATCGTCACACTGTTAAAATAATCGCCTAAGTCATTTTTTGTCAAAATTGTTTTTTGTTTTTTTGCCTAAATCATCTCGTAATGACGCCGGCCATCTATGGTAAAATCGCCTCCATCCTCAGTTGATCAGATCATGTGATTTTGCCCCTTTAAGATAATGGCCTATGTCAAGTGTGAGACTTAAGCGGATTTATTATCCCTAAATCGAAATAAAATGTGACTTAGGCAATTTTCTGAACATGCCTTTGTGACTTAAGCAAGATATGGTAACACTTTATTTTGAAGGTGTCTACATAAGAGTGACATGAGCGTGTCTTAAACATGACATGGGATGTGTCATGAACATTAATGACACTTTGAAGTAACATTAATGCTCATGATACTTGTCATGTCATGTTTCTGACAGGCTTGTGTGACTCTTATGTAGACACCTTCAAAATAAAGTGTTACCATATCTTGCTGAAGTCACAAAGGCATGTTAAAAAATTATTTATTTCTCTTAAGTTACATAATTTACACACAGTGTTATTACTATGCCAATAGCCATCCTTCGTTACATCCTTTTTGAGTGAAATGATCATATGTTACACTTTTGGTGAAGTTTTTTGGGTTTCCTGCAAAACTTTAAAAAATTAGTTAGGTGATTATTTTAACAGGGTGACGAAATTCAACATAACGTTAGATGAAAAGCTCTGACAGTTACTATGGCAACTTATGCTGGTAAACGTTGTTTAGTTTTCTTTTTGGAACCTATTTAACCTCAATTAAGCTACTAACATGTCTTATTTGGTAAACACATTAATCACAAGGCCCCAGAGTTAAACAAAAGTGTAATTATCTGTCAGAATGGGCATAACACATTATTTTTGTGGGCACCAACCAGCTTCTGGCCCCTTGAATCCTCTCGACCTCCAACTCCAATTGTCTTGTGTCAAAGTCTTTTTCCCCATCAAAGCCTGATCAGATGCAGAAAACATGCAGCACACTGCACAGCCTTTCTTGTTGGAAGACGCCCCAGTCAGACAGAGCACAGTTTGCAGCATCTTTACACATTTGTACGTTTTTTTTAAATGCAAAAATGGACAGGTAGAGGCTACTTGCTCTGATTTTGATTGAAGGTGAGAGTCTGTTCTTAAATAATACGCAGGGACACAGAAACTGGAGACCCTCAGAAAGAGGAGATATCAGAGGTAGTACCACGTACTGGCCACCTTTTTGGGCTTATTTTAGTATAATCTGATTGGACAATGGTTAGCACTTTCGCCTCGCAGCAAGAGGGTCATGGGGTCAAATCCGACTGGCAGCTCTTCTGTGTGGAGTGTGCATGTTCTCCCCGTGTCAGCGTGGGTTCTCACCAAGTCCTCCGGCTTTCTCACACAGTCCAAAGACACGTAGGAGTGAATGAGAGTGTGAATGGTTGTCTGTCGCTATGTGTCAGCCCTGTGATAGTCCCGTCCAAGGTGCACCCCGCCTCTTGCCTAATGTCAGCTGTGACCCCAGTTCAGATGAAGATAATGAATGAATGATTGGACAATGGTGAAAATGCACAAAGTTGTGGAAACGTTGGAACATTTACATTTAGTCATTTAGCAGACGCTTTTATCCAAAGCGACTTACAGGAAGAGTAAAAGCAAACAATCAAGGTATAGTGCAATAAGAGCTATTAGTGCATCAATAAGTGCTAGTGACAATTCTTTGATGAGTAGAACTATCGTGTGGTGCTAGGAGAGAAGGTCCTCTCTGAAGAGCTGGGTCTTCAGGAGTTTTTTAAAGGTAGAGAGGGACGCCCCTGCTCTGGTAGGAACTGGTAGTGTGTTCCACCAGCGGGGAACAAGAAGTGCAAAGAGTCTGGATTGTCTTGGACCAACGGGGGGCAGAGCCAGGCGCCGTTCATTGGAAGAGCGCAACGGTCGTGAGGTAGCATATGTCTGAATCAGGGCGTTCAGGTAGGTAGGAGCAGCACCGGAGACAACCTTATAGGCAGCATTAGAGATTTGAATTTGATGCGGGCTGCAACAGGTAGCCAGTGGAGCTCAATGAGCAGCGGAGTAACATGTGACCTTTTTGGCTGGTTGTAGACCAGGCGCGCCGCCGCGTTCTGGATCATCTGAAGCGGTTTTACCGTGCAGGCTGGCAGGCCTGTCAGGAGGGCGTTACAGTAGTCAAGTTTTGAGATGACAACAGCTTGTGTCAGGAGTTGAGTGGCATGTTGAGTTAGGTAAGGCATTCAGGGCGCTCCTGCAAAAACACAAGGCACTGAGAGCACAAAGTCACAAGGAGCTTAGCAATGCAAAAGCAGTGAGAATAATGCCTCTATCTCAATTACAAGATGCTGCCCAGCCTGATAAAACGCACTCTGTGTGATCGGGACTGTGTTAGGGCTTAGTTTACTTGCTGCAGAGATTACTGGTTGGGTTCAGGTGGACAGTGTGGAGAGACACACATGGATAGGGAAATCAGAATTACACAACAATGATTTAATATCATCTCGTGTGTCCTTCAGAGGGATGTTGCGGCGTCCCAAGCCAACTGACTCTGAGGCAGACCTCTTAAGAGAGCAGGAGAGCTTTCTGACCTCTGGGGCCCCGTCTGCTGCCAGCGTGGTCCGCCGACCTGACAAGAGGAGAGGAGAGGCTGGAGGAGACGCAGAGGAGCATAACGAGGAGAACGAACAAAGAGACAGGGATGTCGTCACCATAGAGGGTAAGAGATCTTTTTATCATCGAGGATAAAAACTGACTGCTGATCTTTTGTGGGTTCTAACAATGTTCAAACTATTCCACAAAGGGCCGTGTGGCTGCAGGTTTTCGTTCCAACCAAGCAGCAGCACACCAGACTTGACTCAGTTAATCAACTGATCTCAGTCTTCAGACAGTTGATTGGTCAAACTGTGTGCTTTTGCTTGGTTGAAATGAAAACATGCAGCCACACGGCCCTTTGTGGAATAGTTTGGACATGCCTGTACTAGGGTTACTTGTCACGATACTAAAATTTTCAACTCGATACTCAGGAAAATATTTGATACTCGATACCATTTTCGATACCACAAGGATAAAAACAAAGACCCCAAAATTTAACAGAAATATATTTATTAACAAGAAAATGCAACATGTAAAAATTAACAGAACCACAGGTTAAATACTTTTTTATTATACTAATAAAAAACAGTTCTGCAAAAAGAAACTGCAACTATGATAATAAGCTTCAGGTCTGAGGTAGTGCAAAAAATAAATAAATACAATAAACAATAACAATTGGAACAATATGTTTGGCCCTGTGTGTTGCTGTTTGGTAATGTAAAATGATTAACTCTATGTTTATGTATACTGACACTATGTATACTGTCGATGCTTTTGAAAATGAGTATAGTATCCGGATACAACGTTTTAAGATTGATACTTTTGACAACCCTACAATGTACCATATATTCTTAAGAATATTTAAGTTTAACTTTTATGTTTCCTGCAGATCTTCCAGACCAGCTCCCATCTCTGACGCCAGCCCCTCCTAAGAAGTCTCGCTTTAAAGCCAGTCGTGTCACTTTCGAGGATGAGGATGCTGGTGAGAGGCTGGACAGACATGACACTCACGTCAGCGCTGTTCTCTCCAGGATCGTTGTGAGTACCTGTTGTAAAAGAACGGAGATGCAAAGTGTGCCTGACTGACTGTGTGCCAAATAAAGTAGCTTTTCCCCCTTTTAGACCTCTCTACATATACATGCATCTGATACATTTTGTTTATCCGATTTCCTCGGTTATCCAAGTCTACTGGTATCATGTTTTTACACTTTTTAAAAATGATTATTTCACCAATGGATCTGTTATCTTTGTGTCCAGGAGAGAGACACCAGCTCTACTCCAGTATCTCTACCAGCGTTTACAGGCATGGCTTTCCCCAAAGTATTGCACCGCTCAGAAACCAGCAGTAAGGTAAAAAGACATTCATTCCTATCTGAATTTTTTATAAACCCATGTAAAGAATCACATATTACTTCAAAATTTTAAAACTTTATTAAGCTTTGCCACAATAATTTGCATTCATCTTGATGTCTTATTTTATTCACCCTTCCAACCAGGTGCCACTGTCTTCAGCTGGTGGGAAGAAGAGTATTTTTGCACGTCAGATTGCAGCTCAGAGACTGAAGGAGGGAAAGACGCCATTACATTGTGCACCTGAAGCTCCTGAGACCAGCATGGATACAGATCAGTGTGGCGCTGCAGACAGTCGTAAGTAAATGTAATTCCTATGTCAGCAGATATGTCCAAATTCTTAAAGAACAGTTGAATTTGTTTGTGGCAAAACATCTTTCAACACAGAACCCCCTCTTTGTCTCCTCTCCACCCAGCAGTCTCAGGTCCCAGCCTGCTGTCTGGTCAGGGGCTCGGGGGTCCAGATAGATCAGGAGAGGCCATGAGGATCCACAGGGAGAACCAGGCTAAACTCCAGGCCATGTCTCGCTCTGAGATACTGCAGGAGCAGAAGAAACTCTTAACTCAGCTCGGTAGGCAATGCTTGTGTCTACATTCATATCATTAATTCATATAATTTATTGATCGATTGATTGTTTGTTTGCATGGCAGGGAAATAAATAGATTTCATTTCACCTTTATTTATTCAGGGAGGGCCAATTGAGAGCAAGCTCTCATTTCCAATGGCGCCCTGATTACAGTACAAATACATTTCAACACATTACACTACATATCCATTTTTTTTGCCTAAATCATCTCCTCATGATGCCGGCCACCTATGGTAAAATCGCCTACATCCTCAGTTGATCAGATCATGTGATTTTGCCCCTTTAAGATAATGGCCTATGTCAAGTGTGAGACTTAAGCAGATTTATTATGCCTAAATCAAAATAAAATGTGACTTAGGCAATTTTTGAACATGCCTTTGTTACTTAAGCAAGCTATGGTAACACTTTATTTTGAAGGTATCTACATAAGAGTGACATGAGCGTGTCATAAACATGACATGGGATGTGTCATGAACATTAATGACATTTATTCAGGGAGGGACAATTGAGAGCAAGCTCTCATTTCCAATGGCGCCCTGATTACAGTACAAATACATTTCAACACATTACACTACATATCTATAATAATATATACTCAACAGAAGCATTGGTGTGTTCACAATCCTTGGATGATCCCATTTTCCGAGTTGGGAGACGTTCTCCTGACTTCTTTGTGTTCAGGAGCTTTAAGCTCCAATGAGTTAAAAACATGGACCCGACAAAGATGTCATATTTAATATAATATCAGAGTGTTTAACAACAACATTGACAGCTGTTTTCAGTAGAGCAAATTAAAGTGATCAGGGGAAACATGGAATATTAATCATTTTTATGATTGCTCTGACACCACATGAATGCAGCACTAATGGCCATCTTGCAATGTAAATGACAGAGACAAATATTTTGTTTGTCCACCCTGTGACTTCTAAATGTAATGGGTTCTTCCTTGGCAAATGCTACACATTTCCACCAAGTTACATGAACATTTGACCTGTAGATTTCTGTAATCCTGCTGCAAAAAAGAGACAAAAACAAAATGAAAACATACTCTCCTTGGCAGAGGTAATTACAGGTAATTTTACAGCTCAGCAAAGGTACTCTTCCTGAAGCACAACTCAGGTTTTTCAGTCATCTAGCCAAAAGAGATCAACAAAAATGGAGGTCATTTTACTAAAAATGGTACAGGAAAACGGAACAGCAAAACTGAAAAATCTAACCTAATTCTTTTTATTTTTTTAGAATATTTTATTTTTCAGTTTTCAATTCAACAAGATATACATGAAAACACAAACACACAACTCAAAACCCCTTCCCCAACCCACCCACAAACTGAAAAGCGAGAGGAGAGAAAAAATAAATAAATAATAAATAAAAAAAACAGTCGAGAGGCAAGGAAGACAACAATAAGCACTGACAACAAAGAGCTTGCAAAAACTACAACCCATCCACCATATAAGCTGGCAATGTGTCCATATATGCTAAATAGGGCTGCCACATCTCTGTAAAAGTATTATAATCATTCCTGAGTATATATGTAATTTTTTCAAGTGGAACACAGCTATTCATTTCTGAAACCCATCTTCCTATAGAAAGTTGGGAGTCAGATTTCCACGTGAATCTAACCTCATTCTCACAGTGTTACAACTTCTTTGTTCATGGAAAAATCCCAGACTCCAAAACTATAGAGTTGTGTTTAGGTATGGAAGTATATGCTGAGACGAAGATGTGCGTTTGTATCCTAACTTGTTGGTCCCACTGAGTATAACACGATTATTTCTGCTTCCCAGATCCGAGACTGGTGGAGTTTGTAAGGTCTCGCAAAGCCCAAAGCGTCTCGTCCTCTGCCTCCGCATCCAAACAACCCCGGGGCGAAAGCAGCGAGGACAATTTTCCTCTTGAAAATGTGAGCAGAGAGTCAGAGTCCTCCGGTGCTGCTGCGCTGTTTCAGAGACCCGAAGAAGTAGAGATGGAAGGAGAGGAGGAGGAAGAGACACCACCACCTGCTGTCACGGGTATGATGGATTTAAAAACAACCTTTTTATCACATGTAGCTTGTCAGTTGTCCTGCTCTCTGCTGCTGCAGGTATGCATAAATCAATAGCATTCAAACTATTTGGAGCACTATACTTAATATGTACAGGTACATCCCAATACATTAGAATATCATGAAAAAGTCCATTTCCAGTAATTCAAGTCAAATAACTCCAACCAGGTTTTGTGTCATATAGATGGACATACTTTTCAGAGGCCAACATTTCCATATTAAACATACTTTTATGTTTTGTAATATTTCTTTTTGAGACACTGATGTATAGGTCTTCATTAAATGTAAGCCATAATCATTATAATTAGAATAAATTAAATAAATTAAGACATGAAATGTTACATTCTGTGCGTAATTGACCTATATAATGTGTTATTTCGACTTTGTGAATTTTATTACTGACATATACACTCCTGTTCAATAAGAAACATCATAAAGTAATGCACTGACTGGCTATTTTACTTTTCATGCTTTAACAAGGTATCTGGGTCTTAAAAAGTCTTAAAACACCCAAGGCCTTAAAATGTCTAAAAATTCTCTTAAAATCTCATAAAATGTCTTAAATAAGATTTTGAAGGGTCTTAAAAATGTATTTAGTTTACTTTTATTTATAACAAATGCATAAACTTCAGTCTCCGTTTTTAAATATTTCAGTTTTTGACTTCTAAACAAATATTAGTTCACAATAGAGAGGCTTCTGGTGTTTTTAGTTAGGTTATATTTTATTCTAATGTGAAAGAGCTATGAATAAATTCATAAACTTTGCAAGTTATTCCGGGCCTCCGATTTTCCTTCAAGTCTTTTGTACTTTTTTTGCCAGTATGGATGTGAAATGGGTCTTAAATTGAATTCACTATGGTCTTAAAAAAGTCTTAAAAAGTGTTAAATGTGACTTGTTGAAACCTGCAGAGATCCTGTTTAATTCGAGTATTTTCACAGTTTGGTATTAGTACTTTAACTTAGTAAACGATCTGAACAATTGTTTCTCATCTGTTAAGTTATAACCTTGTTGCTGGGACTGTGAAATGATTTGATTAATGAGGTTTTTTTGAGGGAGAAGCCCTGAATGTATCATTGTCAGGTCCATCACATCTGGCGGTCTGCCACTCCAGCCTTCATCTCCCTCCTGATGCATCTCATCTAACTGATTCTCTCCCAAGCATCCACTCTCTAATTGTATAACTGATGTGCGATGCTTCTGCTGCATGGCTAAAATCCTGACATAAGGCTGATCATCGACTTCACTTTGTGTGATTAGCAGAAAGGCCCGAAGTGAGCCAGAAGTAGCTACTCAGTGCAATTACTGCAGATCATTCAAAGAATGCTCGGTCCTGATGAAAGTGTTGCTAATGGATCGTATGAAGACAGATCTTGCACATCATTTATACCATCATCTATTTCCCCCCAAAAAACTGAATGAACAGAGCTGGTTTTGTCATTCTGTTATTCTGGCCAAAGATCGATCATTTCCTCCTCTGCCTTCCATTTTTAGAAAAAAACCCAAACTTGTTTTAAGTTGAGAAGTAATAGGCAGACTTTACTTCAGACTGTGGGTAGTATGGGTGCTGAGAGTACTGAGTGTAGCAGCACTTTGACTTTACTATAATGATGCATGTTGGAGTTGTCTCTTTAAAGTCAAAGTCAGCTTTTTTGCCAGTTCTTCACATGTACCAGACATACAGTACAGGCCAAAAGTTTGGACACACCTTCTCATTCAATGCGTTTCCTTTATTTTCATGACTATTTACATTGTAAATTCATCAAAACTATTAATGAACACATGTAGAATTATGTACTTAACAAAAAAGTGTGAAATAACTGAAAACATGTCTTATATTCTAGTAAACAAAGGGTGGCTACTTTGAGGAATCTAAAATACAAGACATGTTTTCAGTTATTTCACACTTTTTTGTTAAGTACATAATTCCATATGTGTTCATTCATAGTTTTGATGCCTTCAGTGAGAATCCACAATGTAAATAGTCATGAAAATAAAGAAAAACGCATTGAATGAGATGGGTGTGTCCAAACTTTTGGCCTGTACTGTACAAAGGAATACAAATTGCATTTCTAACTATCCCCATAGTAAAGACAAGAAATTTCTAACACTAAAGTAAATAGTAAAGTACTAATAAAGACAAAGCTATCCTAACACTAAAGTAGACATAAATAAATAAAGAGCACAGCAGATGAAGACATATACAAATAAACAATAAGAGAAAAAGAGTTCACAGTGTAAATGTAAGAAGTAGCAGCAAAGTTATGCATAAGTTAGAGGTTGTAATGGTGCAAGACAGTCACTATTAGCAGCAGAAGTTTTCTGTTCGACATACAGTCATGGACAAAATTATTAGACCACCCTTGCTTTCTTGTTCATTTAATGCCTGGCACAACTAAAGGTACATTTGTTTGGAGAAATATAATGATACCAACAAAAATAGCTCATAAGAGCTGATATCTAGACATTTTCCACGATTTTCTTGATAATGATATGGTTATTATCAATTATTGTGCGAATGGCATATTGTGCAAAGACAGTCATTATGTGGGTCAAAGGGTTCTGAGTCCAGAGTGTTTTCTTTTGAATGTGTGTGTGTGTTTTGATTTTTATTACCAATAAAAAAACAAACATACATTGTAACTTATCTTGCTTTTGCCCATCTGTGTGTGTGAATGTTAGAGGAGGATCTGCCGGTGAAGCCTCAGAAGGAATGGGTCCACATGGATAAACTGGAGCCAGAGAAGCTGGAGTGGATGACAAACTTGCCTGCACCCAGAAAGAAAGGGACCAAGCAGGTCAGGAGATAATTCTTACAATACTAGTAGATGCAATTTTCTTAATTTCCATCTGCTGCTTGCATCTGATCAAGCTTTGCATTCAAGCATTAACATGCATGGTGGGTGGACAGTTTTAAGCAGTTGCCACCTGCATTAGAATGCGTCTCCACGTGCATCTCGAGTGATCACTTGAGATCGGAGCGCACTTCCCCACTCTATATGCTAATGCAAACTGATACATAATTTGTGTGTGCAAAGACCAAATACATTGTTGTTTTTAACATCAAATGCATTGTTGTTTTTAAATCACACACTAGTCTGCCAGAAATAAAAAGAAGAAGAAAACAAAACACAACATGTGTTCCAGGCAAACCAAGTCACTCAAGATGTTTGACGCATTCATAATGTGTTATTGGCTTTTTAAACATTTGAGATGGAGTAGACAGGGCCAGCTTATGCGATTTGAGAACCAAATTAGTGTGTGTTTTTTATTAAATTTTTCCAGAATATGATGCAGACAAAGATAACAAATAAAATGTTGTCCAGAAGCCTTTAACTGTACTGTCACAGCTCTTAATGATGTCGTTCAACATATGGGACAAGACGTTAATTACTGTGGTTTCAAAAACCACAGTAATTAACGTCTTTTGTGTCCACAAAATTAAATTCAGTCAAGAATTGTTTTGTCAAAAAAAAATTCTCAGTCTATTCATCTCACTTCAGTCTTTTTATTTCTCCTCAATGAGAGTCAAACCCACAGACTGACCAACAAAGTATTCAGTCAAACTGAACTGAACAGATATCAAACATGTTGGACGACAACAACTGCAGCATTTTATCAAACTTTCCACAACTTTCAGCTTGACTGGTCTGAATTTTATTTTAATAAAACATAAAAAAGCCTAACTTTGCAGCGTTGTTTTCGACAACTTCCCGACACAATATCTCCAGTATATTCCTAAAAGTGTACACTATATATACACTCAGGCATCCGGAAAAAAACAAAAACGGAGAAAATACTGACGGCTCGCCAGCTGTCGGAATGCTAAATAACGATACTTGGCACCCATGAATCGATATAATATTGCCACGCAAAATATCGCAATACTATGCTGTACCAAATGTTTTCCCCCACCTCTAGTAAGAGCCACTTCACTAATGATTAAAATATTTTTAAACCAGCACAACAACGGTCAGCAAACATCAGTCAGTATGTTCCTAACTGACGCATTATAAACAACATTTGGTAACGCTTTATATTAAGGTCCATGTAATAACCATTAATTAACAAGTAATAAGGCCCCTGTAAGTCCTTACAAGATGCTTATTAACATTATTGTGTGTTTATAAGTTTATATAAGTGTTAATAATGGCATTACAAACACCCATGACCCACCCATTATGTCTTTGCCATGCCGTTATTAATCTTATTTGGTTTGCTTATTGATATTAAAATATACTTTATTGCTCATCTATTATAAGTTAACTGTAAGTGAACTATGCTTTTTGCAACTACCGGATCTAAAGCGAGAACAATGCCTTATTACTTGTTAATTAATGGTTATTAAGGACCTTATTATAAAGCGTTACCCAACATTTTCCTCTGAATGTGGTCTGAGGAATCAGCTCTCAGTGCATCTCGGGTGCATTCACACCTGTTAGAGCTGTCCTGTTGGGATGTTAATGCCAGGTGGGATCAGAGCCTTGGTGTTGGGTGGAAAGTGGTCGTGGGTTGAAAAGATGTGTAAGCTGACAACCTTTTGTTCTGTGTGCTGATAGGCCATGCAGGCTCGGTTTGACTTCGCTGGAGCCTTGATTCCACCCAACGAGGATCTGCCGACCCATTTAGGCCTGCACCACCATGGAGAGGAGCCTGAGGTCAGTAGTAAAAGTCTCCTTTTATTATTACTATTATTACATTTATTGTGTCTTTAATCTTTATTGTCTATGAAACATTTTTGTATAAAGCATCTTCACGTCTAGTATGCATGATTTCTTTTTAGTATTCAATATTTGTATAGCAGTACCAAGTACCTGCAAAGTCAGACTCTTGATTCTGGTTCTGAACTTGAAATGTCATTATGGTGGCCCATTTCTCCTCTTCCTTTACTTTTCCTTCTTATTTCTTTGAATGCCGTGTTTTCCTCTGGTTTTATTTTAAATTATCATATAGTAGCATTCGTTACATTTCCTCCACTTCAGCTTTGGTAGTGTCATCCCACTTTTTAGACGGACTCTGTGTGTATTTCTCTGTAATGATTTGACTCTTGTCATCTCTCTGCAGCGGGCAGGTTATTCCCTGCAGGAACTCTTCCTGCTGTCCCGGAGTCAGCTCAACCAGCAGAGGACTCTGGCTCTCAGCACTCTGGCCAGCGTCATCTCAAAGGTACGCAAGGAAACACAGACTGTGTCACTGCAGAGTCGCATGTCAGCGCTCACTCATGTGGCTTTTTTCACTCTGTAGCAAGGTTATAATAGTTTTGGATTTTTCATTAGTTTTAGTTTTAATTTTGTTGTGAATTTTTGTTTTCAAAGTTTTAGTTTTGGTTCGTTTTTAGAGGGAGTTTTAGTTTAGTTTTTATTTTTTGAAAATGCTTAGTTTTAGTTTAGTTTTTATTAGTGTTAGTTTTAGTTTTTTTGTAATGGGCTATACGTTGGGTGCCAGATTCAAAGAGGTCATAATAAATGTTGCGTTTATTTCCTTTAGTTTATCCATCTTAGCCCCAATAAGGTTATTAACTCTTACAGTTCTGGGTGTTTTGAATTTTGGTTCGAGTGTAGACATCCAACTCTCAGTAAACACATTTACCATGTGTTCCTGCATGTTGAAATAGAAACACTGAATTATGAATGAAAAAAGTTGACAAAAACGAAAACTAAGGACATTTTCACTATAATTTTAGTTAGTTTTGGTTAGTTTTGTAACCACACAATACAGTTTCAGTTAGTTATCTTTTTTTTTAAAACTCTAGTTTTTATTTTTATTTCAGTTAACGAAAATGTTGTTACAATTCTAGTTTTCGTTATTTTGTTAGTTTTCGTTAACTATAATAACCTTGGTCTGTAGGCCCGTGCCGGGGGGTACCAGTCCGTTCTGAAAGGCAGCATGCTGTCCACTCTGCTCGATGCCGGCCTGCTCTTCCTGCTCCGCTTTGCACTGGACGACGGCGTGGAGGGAGTGATGTCTGCAGCTGTGCAAGCTCTTAAAGCACTCCTTGTGTGTGCAGAGGATGAAGTAAGACAACTACCTCATCTAAACAGACTCACTAAAGTCTGTGATTCTGCAAAGCATCAGTGCAGAATCACAGGATTATAAAATATGTCAGAAAAACAGAAGTGAAAACTCAGATAATACATGTGGTTTTCTTTCAGTTCTTCTATTGGAGTGTCCCATCCAACGCCTAGTTCCTCTTGTTAATTTCTAAATGGTCTGCCCTCTCAGGAGTGTTTGGACTGCACCTTCTCCTGGTTTCGCGGCTTGGCCTCCTTCCCTCTGCTGCCATCTGCTCAGGAGGAGGAGGAAGAGGAGGATGAAGGTCTGCCTGAATGTATGAAGGAGACGGCGAAAGAGAAGGAGGAGAGGAAGAGCGACCACGATGTGGCCCTGCAGGATGTCGTCAAGGTACAGATGTTTACATTTAACATGCTTTCTTTGGCTTTTTCAGCTGTATGACGAGTTGTTAATTTGCAGCAATCAAGAAGCTCTGTGGATGAAGGTTTAAATGATTCTTGTTGTCTCTTTGCGATTCCTGTCTGTGGTTCAGGGTCTGTTAAAGATGAAACTGCTCCCGAGGCTGCGTTACATCCTGGAGGTGGTTCGACCTTCTCCTCCAGTGGTCCAGGACGTCCTGGAGATCCTTGCTCGAATCGCTCGGCACTCCTCCCTGTCTGCCACCCAGGTAGCAGCACTAACAGTCACTTAGACAGCTATTTATCTACACGCTTTGGTTCAGTCGGTTATTATTGTCAAGTTAAGTCCATTTTATTTATATAGTCCAAAGTCACAAATCACAGATTTGCCTCAAAGGACTGTACATGGCAGGACAAAAGATTTTTTTTTGGCATTTTTACTGCTTTATTTGATAGAGACAGATAGAAAGGGGGAGACAGAGGGGAAGACATGCAGCAAAGGGACCTCAGGCCGGGTTCGAACCCGAGTCCGCTGCAGCAAGCACACGGCCATGTGGTAAGCGCTCTACCTCTTCCGCTCTACGGAAAAAAAAGAAGAAACCTCAGGGAGAGACAGAGGAGGGATCCTCCTGGACGGACTGACCAGACCAGCAATAGATGTGGTCGTACAGGACCGATCAACAGAGGAGAATAGAGTAGATGGAGGTTGGAGGGGCAGAGTACCTTGTTTTTTTGGCCAATTTCAGTAAAATCGCATCTCTCTCTCAGGTGCTTGACTGTCCTCGCTTGATGGCGACAGTGTTGTCAGAATTCCTCCCCACCTCCTGGACAGCACCATCATCGCCTCTTCCTCAGTCTGTTTACGGCCTCCCGCTGGCCAGCGCCATGAAGCTGCTCAGAGTATTGGCCACTTCTGGCAGACACGCCTGTGCCAGACTGGTAAGTGTCACCATGGAATCTCTTGTGTATGTCAGTTTCTGATTTATTTGTGTATATGTAAAGCTGCTTTTACACCATTGCACCGTTACTGGCCTTGACTATGGAAAAATGATCCTATCTTTATTCAAGAGCATAGATTTATTAGTTTGAGAGCATGATTTTATTCCTTTTCAGTGACACAGCTCCTTCTCGTGCTCAGATTTATTCTCCTCATGCTCACATTTTGTGCTCGCACTCAGATTTCTGCTGCTTTCTTTCAAAATGTGCTTGAACCAACTTCAAGTCTTGTTGCTGACTCAGATCACTGACTCTCAGACAGTGTAATTAATTGCCATAACACAGTTCGGCCTCTGTTTTTATGACACTATAATAAAAGGAACGATATTGGAAAATTATAAGCAAGAGACAATTTTATGTCATATTTTCAATTTATATCCTCATATCCCAGCTGAACATGAATAAACATTCATACAGGTGCATACTTTTCAGAGGCCAACATTTCCACATAAAACACACTTTTTAAAATTGGTCTTTTGTAATTTTTTTTTTTTTTTGAGACACTGAACTTTAGGTCTTCATTAATGTAAGCCATAATAATTATAATTAGAAGACATTAAATAAAATAAGACATGAAATGTTTAATTCTGTGTGTAATGGATCTATATAATGTGTTATTTCCACTTTTTGAATTGAATTACTGACATAGAAAAACTTTTCCATGATATTCTAATTTATTGAGATGCACCTGTAGCTCACCTTTTTCTCTCCTCTACCCAGTTCAACTCTCTGGGCGTGAGGGAGCGTCTGCCTTGTCTGCTGAGTGCTGAGCCCAGCGAGCTGCTGCTGGCACCGACCGAGGCCCTCAGGATCACCACCGAGGCCTACAGGCTGTGGGCTGTGGCAGCCGGTTATGGACAGGCATGCCAATTATATATGTAAGTTAAAAATCCAAGCTGACCTCCGAGATCGCTCCTCAGGAGTAGAGAGTAATTTAAATGCAGATCGTAGGATGGAGGATCTGTAATCACAAATGAGATTAGTCTGGAAACCATCCATTCATTTCTTCTTAGAGGAGGCATGGTTTATGATCCTCCAGATCCATTTATTGGGCGCTATGAATGTCTATCACAAGCGTCTGTACGTAGCTCTTAGCCAATCGTATCAGTTATACCAGATGACGTATGTAGAGCGACAGAAATTGATGTTTACATAGCCAGACTAGCCCATCTCTACTTTGAGACTAAAATGCTCAATTCTGCTTCTGCAACGTTTTTCTGCAGCATGTTCTGACTCTGGCTGCTCACAGTCTACCGTGTGTGTGTGTGTGTGTGTGTGTGTGTGTCTGTCTGTGTGTGTGTCTGTCTGTGTGTGTGTCTGTGTGTGTGTGTCTGTGTGTGTGTGTCTGCGTGTGTGTGTGTGTGTTGTTCGAAATGAAATTCAAGCGCGCAGTATGGGTATACCCAGGCTAGAGGATCTGTATAGAAGAGTTTCATTAATTACAGTCCTTACAGCAGCTTGACATCATCTAATCCTCTCCTCTCACAGCGCTCCATCGCTATACTGTCATTATGTTCCCACAGAGACCTGTATCCAGGCTTGGCAAAGGCGTTACAGTCAGTCCACAGAGTCCTGGCCCCCTCAGATCCTCTGTTGCCTCTGCAGCTCCAGCGGCTCCTGGCTCTGCTCTCTCTGCTCACACAGGTCACACACACTGCTGGTTGCCACCAGGAGCTACAGGCCGGCATGGTCAGGTACAGATGAGGATTAACCCATTAAAGCCGGGAAAGCGGATACGTTGTTTTATAGTATTTGTATAAGCTCTCAAATACTTTTTGAATTCCATTTCTATCTGCTACAGAGGCTGAAAAATCTGTTATTTAGTGGAAGCGTTGACACTTCTGTTGAATTTCCAGAAAAACTTCAGGTTTTAGGGGGTTATTTTAAAATCGCCCAGAGGTTTTACAGGCATTTTTTACAGGCGTTTTAGGCTTAAATGGGTTAAAGTCTTTTTATGAAATAATGGCACAATTCACGACTCCTTTCTATCCACAGGTGCATCTCAATAAATTAGAATGCCATAGAAAAGTTTATTTATGTCAGTAATTCATTCGAAAAGGGGAAATAACACATTATATAGATCCATTATACACAGAATGAAACATTTCATGTCTTAATTTATTTAATTTCTTCTAATTATAATGATTATGGCTTACATTTAATGAAGACCTCAAATTGAAATATTTAAAAAGCGAGACTGGAGTTTACGCATTTGTTTTAAATACCTTAATTTAAAAAGGTATGTAAGGTAATTTAAAATACCTTAATACATTTAAGACCATTCAAATACTTATTTAAGACATTTTATGAGATTTTAAGAGAATTTTTAGACATTTTAAGTCTTTTTAAGACCCTGCAGATACCTTATTAAAGCATGAAAAGCAAAATAGCCAGTCAGTGCATTACTTTATGAGGTTTCTTATTGAACAGGACTCTATTCATGTGTATGTTATATTTACCTGCTAATGTATTCAGGTGCATCTCAATAAATTAGAATATCATAGAAAAGTTTATTTATGTCTGTAATTCAATTCACAAAATGGAAATTACACATTATATAGATACATTAAACACAGAATGAAACATTTCATGTCTTAATTTATTTAATCTAATTATAATGATTATGGCTTACATTTAATGAAGAAAAAATTGAATATTACAAAAGACCAAATTTGAAAAAGTATGTTTAATATGGAAATGTTGGCCTCTGAAAAGTATGTCCATCTGTATGACTTAATACTTGGTTGGGGCTGTTTGATTTGAACTACTGGAAATGTATTCCATCATATTCTAATGTATTGAGATACACCTGTTCATGTTGCCCTCTCTGTTTTTTCTGCAGCTCTCAGGGAGAAGAGTGTCCTCCTCCTCCTCCAGTCTCTTGGGGTCATGTCACAGGCTTGCAGGCATCCTTGTTGGGACATTTGAAAGGTTTTGTGAAGAGCCTGGATAATCCAGTTCAGAAAGAGAGCAGCCTGACTGTGATTCCAGCATACCTGGTCTATCTAGAAGCGTACTACCACCAGCTCTCCAGACAGGTACTGCTTCCTGCTGTGTTTGGACTTTTGAAGTTGTAGTTTTTACATACAGTTTTCCTCTTCCATGCGCTGTTCATTGTTTACAGATAGGTTAACTGATAGGCAGCTTGGGAGGTGAGAATGGAGTTTGATTTAAGAGACGACAACTACAAACAAATTGTTTCACAGTTTCTTAATTTAGCTGAACTCTCAAAGTTTCTTAAAAGCTAAATAGTCATCATACGGTAGCTGATTGGTTCTTGGATTGCATTTTGGCATATGTGTTCCACCTCTTTTGCTCTTCACATGGACTGTTTACCTTCAGTCAACCAAAGGCTGCTAAAGTGTGATTGGCAATACTAATCTGACAAAAAAATTATATATTTATATATATATATATATATATAATTCTGTTGCCTACAGATTCTGTATTCATATGCAGATATCTCTTTATAGAGATTATACTTTTTATTACAAGCTTTATCTCTCAAGTAAATGTCTGAAAAACCAACAGAACGGTGGAATCACTAGTATAAAACGTCTTAAGAAGTTGGAACACATCATGATGATTGAGCTCCAGTTCAAAATGAGACCAAACTTTATACGTATGACAAAATATAACCTGCCTTTTGCTGTCTTTTGCTGTGTGATTTTACAGACCAGTTAAAAGGAGTGGAAATCAGCCGATAAAATAAGATATTCCTTTATTAGTCCCACAACTGGAAATTGTGCAGAACAGTCAAAAATAGTAAATCATTGGGACTTATAGATGTCTGTGAGCATAGTTATTAATGTGGCCAATATATATTAATCTGGTTGGTCATGTATGCGAGAATCGCTGAGGACAGACTGATGGATAATTAAATACACTAAGGCACCCCCTGAAGTGAACTGAAGTGATTGTTAGGACAGACTAAATGTCAAAAAAAGGAAACATGCTAACAACATTGATGAACTGAAATGACTACATGTAACTCTCTCCCTCAGAACTGTTTCAAACCAGTAGAAACGCTTCAAGAGCTGGAGCTGCTGACGTCTGACGTCCTCCTCCCCCTGCTGTCCCACCACGCCATTCAAGGCCTGATAAATAACCTCAAGTATGTCTGATACACTGTGAGAACAGTGTAATTGTAGTTCTTGTTGTTATTCATGTCACATTGTCAGATAATGCAATTAAAGTCTCAATAATCTAAACAGATCGCAGTTTATAAATTGCACTTTTTAGAAGCACAGTCTCAAAAAACGATTCATTTGACAACTTTTTTTTGTTATTTTCACATTTGTTTTTACACCAGGTCTTCCTCAGTAGTGTGTAGTGTCCAGACCAGTGATGTGGGCCCAGAGACCACTCCCAGTCTCCCTGGTTTGGCCTGCCCAGGATGGAGGGACAGCCCAGGGTTGGTAGTTCCCAGCTCTCCCTTTCCTCTTCTCACAGGCCTGGGGCTCCTCGTGGAGACGATCACAGGCCTCCACAAAGGCCTCAGCTGCAAGGTAGAGTCTAAATACTTCAGGGAGGATTTTATATACATTATATTTGGAATCTACAGGGTTATTTTCATTGCATTGTATCACTGCTGAGCACACTTTAAGACAGAAATTAGGTACACTTCCGTTTTTATTGCATTTACTTATAAAACAACAGTTAGTATTGACAAAATTATACAAAAATAAGAACAAAAAAGTATAACATCAATAATCAGAAAAAAAAATCTCTGTTGGGGTTTACACATTAGGCAATTAATAGTATTGTTTAAATTTGCAATCTTACCTCTTTATGTCTTGGTACATTTGCTCCTGGTCATTTTCCCCATTTTTGTTTGAACATTGTTTCTTGTGTTCTTAAAATATGTTAATTTCTCAATCATGAAGAATTCCTCTACTATATCTAACCATTGTCTTTAAGGACCATTTTTTATTAATTGTTATCTTGCCAGTAGTACTTTAACCAAATACTCAAAAGATGAGGTTCTTATCTGTAAAACATCCAGTTGCAGCCTAGTGCAAATCAACATGTGTCTCACTTACCCAGGAACACACCCCGGTATATTTCTCTGCCGCCCATATGTTTTATCTCAATGTTTCCCTTTTTCTGTGTGTGACTTTCTCTCCATCTCTCTAGTTCTCTGGTCTCCTCCTGTCAGAACCTGTGATTGGTTACCTGCGAAGCTGCAGTCAGGCTACGCCCACCCTGTCTCACAACAGAGCCTGGCTCCTCCGTCACGAACACCACCTCCTCTACCTGCTGCTCCGGCTGGCACACAGACTGGTAGGCTCACACTTGAATTAAACGCCCATAAACAACATTGTGTTGACCTGATGGTCTGTTTCGTTCAGTAAGACTGTCTCCTGTTCCTATCCAGTAGTGTTGTAGTGCAGCACAACCATTATTAATGCCTAATAACACATAATTTCCCTACTTTTTTTTTTTTTCTCTGTACTGTTTCAGTGTTGTTTATTATTACTGTCATTGTTGTCTTTATTGTTCTAATTTGTAATTGTTTCATTGTTGTCTATTATTACTGCCATTGCTGTTTTATTATTATTGTTTTGTTTTTAATTGTTAATTGTAAGGTGACCTTGAGAGTCCTGAAAGGCGCCTATAAATAAAATGCATTATTATTATTATTACTGTAATCAACCTTTTGTTTTCTCCTCAGGTTCCCATTGAGCCACAAGTAGCCAAGCATGCCTCACTGTACCACCAGGTGGCGCTGGTTCTGCTGCCATGGTTGTTACCCGGCAGTGAATATCTGGGACATGAACTGCTGTCCACCATCATCTTCAGCAAGGATTTTATTTCGTAGGTTTAAATTTATACTTCCTTGGGTTTCACTGGGGATTTACTGTCAGTTAAAACCCAACATTTTTTGCATTTAATACATTCTTTCTAAGTAATCGTTTAGTGGTCGAAAACAGGGCAGACTATTATGATTTAACAAATTATATTATATTCAAAGTTCAATTGAATTTATTTGAAATTGGAGAAAATTAAGTTCACACTAAACAGACTATAAGGATTTAGTGCTTGATATATTTCAGAGCTTTTCTGTAACTCCACCATATTAAAATGTATCACATTAATATGGTGAAGATTAACTGCCTACTATCTGTTAAGACCACATGTATGTAAACTGTTGTGATACACCAGTTTGATCATGTCTTATATATACATATATACAGTCAACTAACTTTTCTTGATAATGACCAAAATCATTATCAAGAAAACCATGGAAAATGTCTAGATATCAGCTCTTAGATTAAACTTTCATGAGCCATTTTTGTTGTTATCATTATATTTGTCCAAACAAATGTACCTTTAGTTGTACCAGGCATTAAATGAACAAGAAATTGAAGAAAACAAGGGTGATCTAATATTTTTTTCCATGACTGTATGTACTGAATTTTATTTTATTTATTTTACTATACTTTATTTAGTTATTTACTTTTTTATTCCTCCATTAATATATGTGTGTTAATTTATACATTTATGAAAACATTTTTAAATTCTTATTATTGATTTATTTATGTTTGACAGGCAGGTCAGGTTGTGTCCCATTGGGTTATTGTGCTTTCTTTTTTTGGCCGTGGTAGCCTCTTTGCATTGTACAAGCAACAGTGAAGTGTTAAGACATTTGGGATCAACACTGGCTGATGATCCTTTTCCATTAAAAGTGATGATTCTTATTCTCTGCTTCCTTTATATTTCAGTGACATCACTCAGTTTGTGTTGTATGTTTGCTTTCCAGCGAGGGCCACAGCGGAGGACCTGAGGCTGTAGAGCTGGGAGAGCTGAGACTCCAAGAGGAGACGCAGCATCAGGCCTCTCCCTCTCTGCAGACTGTCGGGGCTCTCCTGAGAGAAGCCTGCGTCCAGCTGCCCTCCATACGAGGCTGCTTCCTCACCCAGCTGGCCCACCTGGAGTCGTCTGTGCTGACGTCCCGGGACGCTCTGCTCGGCCGCAACCCCTGGATCAGCTCCCATCTCCTCCCAGAGCTCACCGGTCCCACTGTGCCGTCCGATTGGCCTTTCCTCCCGCTCGTCAGCTTGTATGAGCGGACAGGGGTGTCTGACGGCGGAGGGTTAGCAGTGGAAGAACTCCCACAGGGGGCCCTGCAGGCCGTAACACACTGTCTGCAGTGGCTGCTGCTGCTGGAGGTCTGGAGAGAGGAAGCACTAAAGGTACAGAAACAAGTCAAGCTTCTCCATAAAGGTTTTAGAATAGAGTAGAATAGCCTTTGTTGTCACTGCACAGTGTAACAATTACAAGTACGAGAAAAGCCATCAGCCCGTCCAAACGTATAAAACACCCACAAACAGTATGACAGAGTATGAAGAGAGAGAAATACAGCACAACAGACTCATGTGTATAGTGTGAATGTTGAATTGAACATGTGTTGGAGGAATGCAAAGTGCATGTAGGGGGCGTGGCCTCAGTAGGGGGTGTGGCCTCAGCAGCCCTGCAGTAAGCAGTGTGCTGTGTGCATGTGACTGAGGAATAGCATCAGTGGTGAAAAAAAGTATTCAGATCCCTTACTTCAGTAAAAGTACTAATACCACCCTGCAGAATTACTCCAATACAAGTAACAAGTACAACCTGAAAAGTAACTAGTGGAGTAAAATGGTCAATATTTGCATTAAAATGTAATGGAGTTGAAGTATAAAGTTCCATAAAATGGAAATACTCAAGTGAAGTACAATGCCTCAAAATTGTACTTAAGTGCAGTACTTTAGTAAATGTACTGAGTTACCTTCCACCACTGTATAGCAGAGATATTCAAGTGTACTTGCATGAAATCTGGTTGTTTAAGTCAACGCTAAAATATATTTTCCCCAACTACATTTTCTGTTTTTGTTTTTGTTTTGTTTTTTCTGCTGTTTGTGTTTGTCTGTGTCTCAACTCTGTTATGTTAAGCGACTGAGTACCTTTTTAAAACGCTATAAAAATCAAATGTATTATTATTGTTATTTAAGTTACATAAATACAGTTAATTCCTCATAAATTCCCGTTAATTCCCATGAAAAGTTTCCACCTTTCCCTGAATTTTGCAACACTAGTCAGAATCACTTTAATTGATGACAGGTGTGTACTGACTACTATTTACCATCAGTTTAAATGTGACTGGTCCATTCTGATCACAGCCACATCCTAAATTCTAAGAGGTTGTGTAAACATATGCAGACACATTGTTTTATTTTCCCCCACTTAACATTTTAAACTTTTAAAAAACTGAATTGCTAATATATATAATATATATAATTATCATATATAATACATTCTTGCCATAATAACAATATATCTATGTTTAATAAATGTTTGTCATTAATATTGACTCTCTTCTGTTGTAGTCAGACAATATTACATTGTATAATTTGTTGTAACTGTCATGTTGCAGGTGATCCTTCCTGTGGCCAAGCTCGCCCGTCTGTCCTGTGTGTTCCTGTGCTCCAGTGACTTGTTCCTGGAGAGACCGGTTCAGAAACTGACCTGGGGTCTGTTCAGACTACTGACCAGGTCTGAATATGTTTGATATTACTGTTTGGCAGTTTGGCAGTGCAAAGCCTAAAAGTGAGCACAGAGAACAAAGTTGAACCAAATCCATTTCATTTACAGACGAACCAGGCTGGACTCTTTGGACCTGAACGTCCCTCCTCCGGGTCTAGCCTCCTTCCAGGACTTGTACGCTGCTCTTTTGACCCAGTACGAAGCTGTGTCCTTTGGAGACCGGCTCTTTGGCTGCTGGGTGCTTTTACCCCTGCAGAGGAGGTACAGCACCACCATGAGGCTGGCCGTGTTTGGAGAACATGTGGGGATGCTGAGGTCACTGGGAGTCACTCTGGAACAGGTAATGATTATGTGTTAAGATGTCTTATAAAGTAAGATAAGATATGACTTTATTGATCCCGCAGGGGGGGAAATTAGTTGTCACAGCTGCTCTAGATACAGACACATAGATATAGACGACATTAAAAGAATATAAAAGTAATTTGACAGTTGTTTTCTGACTCTTTATAACACTAATATTCTTTGTGAACAAGCAATGACTGATTTTCTCAGTAGATATTATTTCTGAGAATTATTGACAACATACTTGTAACTTTTCTTTTATTGAAAATTGTATCGCATGTCCATAAAAAACCTTTAAAATTAAATCATAAATTTAAAAACAATACCTTGCTCAAATTTTACTTATCAGAGTTTCATTGTAAATAAAATCCAACTCACAATTAATTGCAGTATATCCTAATTAATCTACCATCTTTCGTGGATAGGGGAAGTCTACACACCTCTGTTAAAATGCCAGGTTTATGAGATGTAAAACAATTAGTTCAAGATAAATCACTTCAGAATGTTTTCCACATCTTTCTTTCAATATCGTGGTAGCATAAATATGCACATCCTTTAAGGAACCTTTTGATTTTATGACAGAATTCAGTCTTTTGGGCTATGAGTCTATCAGCATGGCACATTTTGCCATGGGAATCTTTGCCCACTCTTCCTTGCGAAAGTGCTCCAAATCTATTGGACTGTGAGGGTATTTCCAGTACACAGACCTCTTCAGGTCACCCCACAGATCTTTAAGTAGATTCAGATCTGGACTCTGTCTGAGTCAACCAAAACTTTGATCTTTTTGGTGAAGCCATTCTTTTGTTTATTTGAAGATTTGGGGATTTTGGTAATGCCATATTTTCTCCCCCTTGACTGTGTTCCATGGCATAACCAAGCCTCAGGAATGTTTCGGTAATGTTTTCCTGACTAATACCTTCCAACGATGAGATTCCTTTCAGTGCTTTGTAAGCTCTTTGTGGATCATGGCTTTTGCTGTAGGAGGCAACTGAGTAAATGAACAGCTGAACTTTATATGGGGTTCATCAGAATTGGGTTTGCAAAGGGGTGAAAAAAATCCAGTACATTTCCAGAAACGTTCCAGAAACTTTCCATGGGAAGTTAAGCTGGGGAATTTTGGAAATATTCAAAATCTGTAACTTTCCATGGGAATTTACTAGCCTGGGTATACCCATACTGCCTTGCGCGCTCGAATTTCATTTCGAAACTCCAGGTAGTCTGGCAACCAGGGCCGTTTCTTAGCCCTGTTTTAGGGATCCAATCACAGAACGGGGAGGGACGGCAAGACGATGACGCGTACTACTCGGCAGACGGAAGCTTGGAGTTTTTTAGTTTTAGTTTTTTAGTTTTTTTAGTTTTTACTTAGTTTTCTTACGGATCCAACATGGCTGCAGCAGACTCCTGTTTCACCATGAAAAAGGATGTTTTAGCCTTTCTTCCGACAGGATTTTGGAAGTCTAATCTATTAATCGACCAACTAATCTCATTTGTGATTAGTCTGGTGTTAGCCAGGCTAGGAATTTACTGGGAATTTGGGGTCATTTAAACAAACTCAATGTGTAAATGCTGAGCTGAACATGTGATGGAGGAATGCAAAGTGCATGTAGGGGGCGTGGCCTCAGCAGCCTGCAGTGAGCAGTGTGCTATGTGCATGGGATGGAGGAATAGCAGAGATATTCAAGTGTACTTGCATTACATCTGTTTGTTTTAGTCAAGATAATCCTGAAATACATTTTCCTCAACTATATTTAAATTCCCTGATAGGGGCCAACCTTCCATATAGGAAATTCCTGTTTTATTCCCGTTTGTTCCCATAAATTCCAGTTAATTCCCATAAATTCCTGTTAATTCCCATGGAAAGTTTCCAACTTTGAAAATTCCCAGAATTTTGCAACACTAATCAGAATCACTTTAATTGATGGCAGGTGTGTACCGACTACTACTTAACATCAGTTTAAATGTGATTGGTCCATTCTGATCACAGCCACATCCTAAATTATAAGAGGTTGTGTACACATATGCAGACACTTTTTTTATTTTTCCCCACTTAACATTTTTAAAAACTGAATTGCACGGATTATAGGTCACATAAAAGATGAAAAACTATCCAGTGTATCTATATAACGACGCTCCTAATGTCATTTATCAGAGGAAATAGTGAGCTCAGACAGGCTTAATACACATGCCATGCCTCACTCCTCATACATCCTCTAGCAAAACACACCCCCTCTCAATTTGACGATTTATTTAAGCTGTAAAATATCCCCCTGCTCTCCCTCTGCCTGTCAACGCTGCTGCTGCTGCTGCCTGTATTGCTGCCTGTTCTCTCGGCCACCTGCAGTAGGGAATATACGTATTCATCACTCCTCAACACCTCGTGTAACTTCATGCCTGTGAGGAGCGATGAAGTCGGAGTCTAGACGCCAAAATGTAAATCATGTTCTACTGTTGTAATAAACATTTTAACGTGAGTTTACAGACTGAACTATCAAAAAGTGTGTATTTATCTAGGTGTATATTATATTAACTCCCATTCCAGCAGTGAGTGGCGTCCAAGAGGAAACCCTGTTATCTTTCATGGTGTTTCTCTGAGCTCTGGTTATTTTTTTATTAAAAATGATAATAATAATATTAATAATCATATAATCAGTGCATGTACATTAGTTGTGTTACAGAATCGGTTATATGTGAGGCTGATTTATTATCTCAATTCAATTCAGTACAGGTTTATTGGCATGGGAAACGTTTGTTAACATTGTCAAAGCAAGTGTGACATTAATGTACATTATTATGAACTAGAAAATTTCCTCTGGGGAAATTTTGAAAGGGCCACGGGGGCTACTGCCGGTGTGTGTACACTATGATGAGATTCTTCGTGTGTGTGTGTGTGTGTGTGTGTGTGTGTGTGTGTTTTTTACTCTTCCTGTAAGTCGCTTTGGATAAAAGTGTCTGCTAAATGACTAAATGTGTGTGTGTAATTAAAATCACATTAAAGTTACTGTGTGTGTGTGTGTGTGTGTGTGTGTGCGTGCGTGCGTGCGTGCGTGCGTGCATGTGTTTGAAGCATGTGTATGCATGTGTGAGGAGTGTGCGTGCTTTGCCCCGAGCACTGGTCCCTACAGCTATTGCTGTATAGGACCAGTGCTCGGTGCGATTGCCCCGAGGCCCTAATAAGGCATATAATAGTTATTAAAGAGCCTATGTACATATCAGTTAAATGAATAAGAAAATCTATAGAAAGTGAATGATGTCCAGCAGGAGATGGTCTAGGTCTGTCCTTCCTGTCCGCTGGACGTCCTTCTGTAGTCACAGCACTTCACAAATCTTGCTGCTGTGTTTGCACATTGCTGTACTTCACCCAGCAACTATGGAAGTTTTTGGGTCTTGTCTAATCTTTGATTCTTAATTTATAGCTCAAGATTCAAGGTTTCCTATATTGTCATTGTATTAAAAAACACACAACGAAATGTACGTGTTCTTCTCATATATAAGGTGCTTAAAAAAGACATTCAGACATTACGCACGTGTGATAAATAGTCTAAAAGATAATACATAGTTAAAAGGTAAAAAGATAAAGTGACAATGGTTGCAAATTATTTGTTATTGTCCGTTTAGGGTGCGTTTTGCTGTGGAAAAGAAACTGTTCTTTCGTCTGTTTGTCTGTGATTTGTGTGACCTGTAACGTTTTCCTGAAGGCAAGAGGGAAAACAGGTGGAGGCCCGGGTGGTTACAGTCTCTGATGATGGCTGAAGCTCTGCCCGGGAGAGGGCAGCCAGTGATCCTGCCTGCAGTGTTTATCAATTCAGTTCAGTTCAATTCAATTCAATTCAATTCAATTCAATTCAATTCAATTCAATTCAATTGGCTTTATTGGCATGACGTAACACTGTATATATTGCCAAAGCAAGCATCAGAAAAAAAGATAAAAGTAAGGAATATTGGAAGCAATATTTACAATAAATTATTATAATTCTATTATTCATTTTAAAAGAAAAGAAAAACTAATAACAATAAAAGAAAGCAATATTTACAATAATTGAATTACAATCAATATATCATTAATTTATCACCCTCTGTAGGGCCTTCGGTAACACTTTACAATAACCATCATTTATAAATGGTAAACAGATAGTTTATTAATGTTTAATCATCATTTATAAACCGTATATAGGCCATTTAGAATGGTAAATACATGATTTATTAATGTTTAACTAACAAAATAATTTAGAAATGGCAAATACATGGTTTA
Organism: Centropristis striata; assembly: GCF_030273125.1. Classification (NCBI taxonomy): domain Eukaryota; kingdom Metazoa; phylum Chordata; class Actinopteri; order Perciformes; family Serranidae; genus Centropristis; species Centropristis striata. The sequence goes on from NC_081532.1 coordinate 28,438,570, forward strand.
TTAATGTAAGTTTATAGTTACTTTACCATTAACAAACAATTAAATTATAATTAATAGTTTATTAATAGTTTTAGTTGCACTCATTTTAACATTTTTAACACCATATTAAGTATGTTAATGGTTTTGAAATGATTCATATACCTTTAAGAAATTGGTTGAAAACATTTAAAGATTAAATTTGTATAGCACTTTGTACAATGGTTAATAACTGGTTTATAAACCATCTATAAACACTACTTAGTTGGTTACTGTAAAGTGTTACCGGGCCTTCTTGCCTGCTGCAGAACAGGCAACATACTAGATAGTGATTCCATATGACAGAACACTTTCTATGGAGGAGTGATAAAAAGTGACCAGTGTCTGTTCATCCATACATTCCTTTTCAGTAGCCTCAGGAACTAAAGGTGTTGTTGGGCTTTGTCTAATCCCTCTGACTCTTCATTTATAGCTCTGCATCCCTATCGAGCGGTTCACCTCCCCCCCTGAGGACTCCCTCCCTCTCCTCCGTCTCTACTTCCGCTCCTTGGTTACGGGGACCCTGGCGCCCCGCTGGTGTCCCGTCTTATATGTGGTCGCCTTGTCTCATGTCAACTCCTTCATCTTCTCTCAGGACGCTGCAGCACAGGTACAGCACTGCAGAACATTCAACCTCTCTGTCCAACACGGCGAAACCTCACGCCAACTGCCACATGTGTAGCAGTTTAACAAATCCAGAAGGCACTGCAGCTGCTCCGAATGATATTTTGGATTTGTTGAGCAGTGAGCAGTGGATTCACGGGGAGCTATTATATGTTTATTTTCTGATCCAAACATGACCTCATTGGGACTCAAAATCTTAAATATTTTATGAGCGTGAAAAACGTGTATGTTATTGATTAGCTGTCAAGAAGCAGCAAAATGGTGTGCGACTTTTATTTGACTGCGAGTTTTATAAACAACACATTGTGCTCCATTCACGAAGCCGTTATATTGGAGCAGCTGAAAACGGGCATGCATGCATGTGTAGAGTTCATTAAGTCAATAGTTCTCAACCTTTTTGAGTCGCGACCCCCAATTTAACATGCATGTTGTCCGAGACCCCCGCTCACTGAACAGAATCTCACACACACAGTTCAGATCACCAAAAAAAGACACAAAATGACTAAAAAAAGACAAAATGACCAAAAAAAGGAAACAAATTGACCACAAAATGACCAAAAAAGACACAAAATGATCAGAAAATGACACAAAATGACCCCAAAAAGACATAAATGACCAAAGAAAAGACACAAAATTACCATAAAAGACACAAAATGACAAAAAAAAAATCCCACAAAATTTCCAAAAAAAGACATTAAATGGCTAAAGACTAAAACAAAATGATTTGGCGACCCCCAGAAATCATCTCGCGACCCCAATTGACCTATGGCTAAGCCACACCCCCAAACGCGATGAGCCAATCACAGTGCGCATAGCTAACTCAATACACTCGGACATTCTCTGCTTCCACATCCATTGAAATGCATTAGAGTTAGTCCGTTTTCAATCATTTTTATGTGTTTTTTGTTGAGATTTTAAGTTTAAAATGGTCAAACGGTGTGCATGGGGTACATGCAACTCTGACACAAGGTATAGCCCAATAATATGGGAGCAGTAAGCTGGTTCCCTATGGCAGTGATTCCCAACCGCTGTTCCGCACACAAGTGTGCCGTAAGAAATCAATATCTATCAATATCAAATCCATCGACTCCGTCTTAACGAGCGCTAAAGAGGTCAGCCGGCTCGTTAACAAGAGCCTCTTGTTAACGAGCCGGCCGACCTGTTAGCGGCAGTTAGCTACAGTTAGCTCTGTAGCAGTACAGTGTGTATGTGCTGCTGCTGCAGGAGGTGTTCACTTAGCGATCTGTGTTTGTTTACAACAAGCACCGCAGTGAGCGGTGTCAGTGGGGTGAAAAGACGAGTGAAAACCTCTAACCTGTTAATGAAGGCCCTTTTGGTGACTTTGAGATGATATTTCATTTTTCTGTCTCCAAAAGTGATTAATGCCTCCTGTGAAATTTCTCTGACTGTCACAGCTGCCATAGCGCCCGTCACCGAATGTTGACAGTTTGTCCGAGTGAGTGGAGAGGGCGGGGCTTAGCCATAGGTCAATTGGGGTCGGGACCCCAAGGTTGAGAATAGCTGCATTAAGTAAACACTAGGAAGTAGAGTGCTTCAGTGCAGTACATCAATGATGCTTTTGATCTTTAATCTCCTCGTCCTTTTCCAGGAGGTTGAAGCAGCTCGACACAGTATGCTGAGGAAAATCTACTACCTGACTTCTGAGGTACTCATCTCCTCTTTTACTCCCTTTCTGATCTTCACACTCTGCCAGCGTTTTATTGATTATACCACCTCTTCCCCTCCTTTCACATACCTTCCTGATGATTCCTCTGACTTGGCTGATGGTGAACACGATTAGAAACAGACTGGTTTGTCACCGTTCAGCTGCCGGAAGGCTTCTCTTAAAAACTGTTGTTTTGTTTTTTGTTTTCAATCTTCCACTTTTCTATTTTTATATCGCTGTTATTCTGACTTGTTTTGGTGTCTCAGTTTCTGCTCTGTTGTCATGGTTCGAGCTTTTTCTGAATCACTGAGTAATACATTTTCAACACACTCAGACCAATTAACGGTCTGCAATCCCATCTTTAACCCTCCTGTTATGTTCATTTCTCAGGAACAGCAATATGCTTGTGGGTCAATTTGATCCGGGGCATGTTTAATTATCCAAAAGTTGTCAGAAGCCCAAAAAACCCCAATAAACATTGCTTATATTTCATGATTAACTCGATTATTTACCATCTCAATCAATATTTAGTGCAATGGTGTTCTGTACCTCTCACAGTTCATGGTTCAATGAGGATAATTCACTCGTTTTTCATGAAAAAAAAAATGCATGTTAAAACTTTATGTACATTGGAAGACCAACATATAAAATACAATGGTTTTACATCACATTTTTTATTTTTATTTTTTTAATTTACTTTACATTTTAACCTTTTTTTCTTATATAACAAAAGTCATAACACCTGCATTCTCACACTTTGTAGATGAGCATTTTCATTTTATATGTTGATTAAACTTATTAATCCAAAGCAGGAGAAATTTCCTCCCGGAAAAATACTTTTAACTATTTTTTTTCCTATTTTTTAAAACTTTAAAATGGGTCATTTTTACCCCATTTTTTTATTTCAATTTTGGTTGATGTTCCCCCACAGTCCAGTCAGAAACATGTTGATTTGAGTGTATGTTAAACTGGATGTTTATTAACACCATTAATTATGTTAAAGTGGATATTGTTACAGTATTTTTTCTTACAATTGTACTGTCAAAGCTTAGGTTGGTATGATGCAAGATTGTATTTGTCCTGCTACCACTCAAAGAGACAGAATTTTGAAATTTGAACCATTTATCTATTCCTTTTAACCCAACTTGGTTATCTATTTCAATTATTTATTTATTACTCTGAGCGATTTATTTCAACCATTGGTTTAATAATTCTTTAGCTATTTCAACCTTTTGTCCATTAACTTCTATCACTACCCACTTGCTATGTATTTCAACCATTTATTCTTGTTCATTTTTTAGCTATTGCAGCTGCTATTTTAACTTAATATTGAAATTATCTATCATGACATTTTAGCTATTTCTACTGATTAGTTACACACTAACTAATCAACTATTCAGCTGTTTATCTATTACTTTAACCAGTTATCCAATACATTTAGCTATCAAAATTGTTCATCTATTACTTGTAAATTGCTATTAACTAGCTGTTTAAACCTCTCTGCTCACTTCCTGGTTTTTATGTTGTCTCAGCAGAATCGGTATGTTGATATACATTGTTTAATGTTTTTTACAGTTTTAAGATTAAATGGTTTCCACTACATTCATTTAGTAGCGGCGGCCCACTGCAATAAATGCAACGTTCCGGAAATTTTATTTTACTGCATTTTCACAATCAGAAGATTCACTTATGAATACATGGATGGAAGCACATAAATGCTATTCTATTCTATATTTAAAAAAAATACATAAGCAAGTAAAACAAAAAATAAATAATAATAAATAATAAAGGAAAAAGCTCAAGCCTCTTGATGGTTGAGACTTTAGTATTTCAGGTGTGGAGCGCATTCCATTAAGGCCGAGTCCTTGCTGCGGCAGACCGGGGTTCGAATCTGGCCTGAGGTCCCTTTGCCGCATGTCTTCCCCCTCTGTCTCCCCCTTTCTATCTGTCACTATCTAATAAAGCAGAAAAAATCTTAGAGAAAAAAAAAGGACTAAACTAACAAAGACATCTCCTTAGAGTGTCAATAAAAAGTTGTTTTAATCCCAAAAAGCTAAACTTTGTACAGTATTTAATACTAACCTATGAACTACTTCCTTTCTCTAAACACGTGTAGCTTTCAAAATAAGAGCACATGGCTGTGTTAACAGAATCCACCACAGTATCTTCATAAATGGTAAATGGGGTGCACTTATATAGCGCTTTTATCCAAATCGCTTTACACTACAGACTACGCTCATTCACCCATTCACACACACATTCATACTGGTGTTAGAGGCTACCAGGGCACACTGGTGCCACCTGCCACCATTGGGAATTCATTCACACACCAATGAACGCAGCATCAGGAGCCATTTGGGGTTCAGTTTCTTGCTCAAGGATACTTCCACATGTAGGCTGCCATGGTCAAGGATCGAACCGACAACTTTCCGACCAGTAGGCGCCTACTCTACCAACAAAGCCACAGTCGCCTTGATTCAATCTTGTTCGAAACTCTGGTTCTAAAGCTTGTTTTGCAGTCGAGTGTCGTTTTCTATACTTTCTAAATTGTTGATTGATATTTACACACGCACACCATCCAGGGAACAAATAACCCTTAACCCCCGCTGCTTAAAAAAATCCTAGAGGAAACACTGGATTAGTTGCGCTGCCTGGCAACCACCACCCCTGCTGCTCTTCTCACGCTCTTTCTCTCTCCTCTCCAGGTGTTGAGAAACCACTTGCTGCTCTTCCGTCTGCCTCAACAGCACGCAGAGTTTGGCTTCAGCATGTACGAACAGTTGCCTGCCATGAGGGCGAAACGTTTGGAGAACGTCCTGAGAGTGCAGGACAACAGCGATGACAAAGGAGACTGACAGCAGCAGGAAGCGGGAAAATAAAACAGAGCGAGACAAAAAACAGACGATCCAGAGGAGGGACGGTATGGGACTGAGAGCAAATGGAAGGAGAGACTAGAGGATGAGAAAAAGACACTGAGAAAGAAAAGTGAGACATTAAGTCCTGTTAGTAATAGTTTCTTGTTAAGATCGACCTTGGAACAAGAGTCACCTGAAATGTTTCGTGGCTCGTGTCTTCTAGGACACCTGACCTGAGGTAGATTTGGACAGCCCTTAATGAAGAAACAATTCCAAATAACTATATTTGAACCAGCTTCCAACATAATAAAGGGTTCAGACGAAGACTATGTATCACAGACCATCAGTGGAAAAGTTTGGGTAACTTAAAAAACAACCAGTCAAGTCATCACAAAAATGAAACACAAATGCTAAAAAATGAAGTGCAGATGCTGCGGGGGCTGAGGTCCCTGAAAGCTGTTCTTGTAAGCAAACAGGAGGAATTAACAATTCCTCTTGAGACTTGTGCACTTTGCCAGTTACTCTGTCTCATGATCCTGAAAAACAGACCGAGGCAATTTTTGGCTTCCCGCAGTAAAGACAAATGTTTTGACCTTTACAAGTGCCTGAAACTGTCTTTTTGCATTAAAAAAAACATGATTTCTAGTTTGTGAATGCTTCGATATTTTTTATTCTTTAATCACTGTGACTCAGCACTGTTATTATAGCCCATAAATATAACTGAAATAACTACAACTATAACCATATTGAACTGTACTGTCACACCAGAGATGCAAACACGCACACTTTGATTAAAATAGTGCAACAAACATGTTTTCAGTTAAAGAATTGTTCCCTCGGTGTGACTGATCAATATAATTCACTCTGTCAGTCCTCGGACTAACACCCAATGTGATTTCCACTGAAGTTCCTCCAACTGTTTCCAGCGTTAAGTCACATTTGGAAAATGCCCACAAGGGATCAGAGAGTTTTCTGTGCGAGTGCTCGTGCTTCCTGGGTTGGGATTTTAAATTATAAATTTATATTATAAATTGTGAGAATGGATCGAGTTCCACTGCAAACAAGTAACAACTCACAACAACATCGCATACTGATGATTACAGTCTTCTGTACCCAATATGTACACTACCGGTCAAAAGTTTAAGAACACCCCAATTTTTCCAGTTTTTTATTGAAATTCAAGCAGTTCAAGTCAAAGAACAGCTTGAAAGGGTACAAAGGTAAGTGGTGAACTGCCAGAGGTAAATAAAAAAGGTAAGCTTAACCAAAACTGAAAGATAATGTACATTTCAGAATTATACAAGTAGGCCTTTTTTCAGGGAACAAGAAATGGATTAACAACTTAACTCTATGGAGTCTTGGGCTATTTTGTCCATTTTTGAATTCTTTGTAAGTCATTTTGTGTCTTTTTTTAGTCATTTTGTGTCTTTTTTTAGTCCTTTAGTCCAACATAAAATGTGATTTTGAATCTTTTTTTTTTACTTTCAAAACACTATCATGCTCAATAAAGAATTTTAAATGTTGCAAATGTGCATTCATTTCAGAGTAGACTGAGACATTAAACTGCATCATTTTCAATTAAATTTTGGAAAAGTTGGTGTGTTCTAAAACTTTTTACCAGTAGTGTATATTATTACAGTTGGATTTTAACTTAAGGATTTTACTTTTAATTAAGATTAAGATTTAGATTCCCTTATTAGTCATTACAATGGGGAAATTCACCCTCTGTATTTAACCCAGCTTTCTGACACACCAGTGAACACGCCATGTTTAGGAGCAGTGGGCAGCACATAATTGCACCCAGGGAGGTGGATGTGGAGGGTTTGGTACGTTGCTCAAGGGCACTACAGTCCTTGACCTGGCAGTCATGGAATTCAAGCTTGTTATCCAACCTCTAGGCCAGGGATGGGCAACTTAAATGCTGACGGGGGCCTCAATTTTTCATCGGCACTACCACAGGGCCACATATAGGACCATGCACTTAACCAGATATGATGAAACTGCAATTATAAATATGTTTACAGTGCAGTAACTTAACATATTTCATGCTCAAATGCATGTACACTGCAAAAAAGGTGTGTCTAAAAACACTAAATCTGAGGGAAATGATCTTGCTGCATGGACAGATAATTTCACTTGACAAGATTTCTTAAATTAAGATTATTAAATCTAGAAATAAGCATGTTGAACGCTTAAAATAAGAAATTAACTCTTAAAACAAGATAAATTATCTAACACTTCTAAATCTGAGTTTTTTGCAAGAACAGCAGACCAACATTAATTGCAAGAAGTAATTTTGTGCATTTTTACACTGCACTTTTAAGATTTCATGCTCGAATGCATGTAGTTGTACTGAGGGCCACTTCAAGTGAGGGTGTGGACCGTATGCGTCCCCCGGGCCACCAGTTGCCCATCCCTGCTCTAGGTCATAGACTGCCCTATGAAATACATATGTGCACCAAATAACCTTGAAAATAATTTTTTGGGGGCGATTTTTTTAATTTTATGAGCGTAAATATCCTGTTTAAGGATTCAGTTTAAGAATATTCAGTTATCATGTACTGAATTACAGTAGCAAGCAGTTTATAAAGTCAGCCTATGTCTGAAGCATATAGTCATGGAAAACATTATTAGACCACCCTTGTTTCAATCCCTTGGTCATTTCAATGCCTGGTACAACTAAAGGTACATTTGATTGGACAAATATAGCTGAGATTTTCCATTACTGTATGTTACCAGTGGTGGAAGAAGTATTCAGATCCTTTACTGAAGTAAAAGTACTAATACCACATTGTTAAATTACTCCACTACAAGTAAAAGTCCTGCATTCAAAACTTACTGAAATAAAACTACAAAAGTATCAGTATCAAAATGTACTTAATGTATCAAAAGTAAAAGTACTCGTTATGCAGAGTGGGACCACTCAGATGATTATATATATATATTCTAAATATCTGATCAGATTATTTGTATTGATGCATTTTTGCTAGCAGCATTTACATTTCCTCAAAATAGGACTCATTTCATCTACTTAATATACTGTTATGAAATTTAATTTAAAAAAACAAACAACAACATCTTATCACTTTAAATTTGTCTTAATTTTCATGTCAAAAGTAGCTAAAGCTGTCAGCTAAATGTAGTGGAGTTAATGTAAAATAGTTACCATAAAATGTAGTGGAGTAGAAGTATAAAGTTACATAAAATGGAAATACTTAAGTAAAGTACAAGTAGCTCAAAATTGCACTTAAGTACAGTACTTGAGTAAATATACTTAGTTCCATTCCACCACTGTATGTAAGGGTCTTCAACGTTTTTCAGGCTGTGGACCCCAAACCGATGGAGCAGGCACCAACTACTTTACCAGCCTCAGTAGCTGGCTGTTGTGGATCAGAGCTGCAGTGTTTTAGCCATGAATATCTTGCAAAAAATGATTGAACAAGGATTTTTTCTTACTAATATTATTGCAGCATGTGACCTTGTGTCTGGGATCTTAGTCAGCTGTGTAGAAAATACAAAAAAAATGTAATAATCAACCAAAAATGACCTCCCTGCAATACCTCTATGACCCTAGGGCAGCGGTGTCAAACTCAAATACACAATGGGCCAAAATTTAAAACTTGAATAAAATCGCGGACCAACATTGAACAAATAAACCTTTTAATATATACCAAACATGTTTTGCTTTAACATTAAATATGGAACCAGCAACGCTTATAAACATACAATATATAACTAAATAGTGCAGGCATGCAAAATCAAATTTAAAATAAAAAACACATCAATGTCATTAATTTATTAAATAAAAATTAAATAAAAATCGTATGCCTCTTTTCTATTTGCATCCTTCTGATTTAAATATCAAAATAAACTTTTTCAACAGGTTAATAAATTCTGCCTTACTTTTCGCCATTTTTGGGAAGGGGTAGCTCGAAGACAGCTCTAGCTTGAGGTTGCTATGACGACTGTCACAGAGGAGCGTTTCTGGGTCCTGTCCTGATTGACGCGCCAAAACAACAGCAGGGCATTGTGGGATTTGTAGTATTAGCGGTAAATGCGCCATAAAATACCGGCGGGTCAGCTTTTATAGTACAATAATAATATAATAATTTGGTATTTCCTCGCGGGCCAAATAAAATTACACTGCGGGCCAAATTTGGCCCGCAGGCCAGAGTTTGACACCCCTGCCCTAGGGGGTCCCAGGACTTCCTGTTGAAGACCTAATGCCTGATTAGGTGAGCATTGTCAGGAATTAATGGACGACAGGGAGGCCGGACTATTAGAAATAGTAATTGTAAACAGGCTTTGGCGCATTTATTTAAAAACCATGAGCAGATTTAATTGGAAGTGCATGGTAGGTGTCTATTATAGCCTGATAATGGACACCCAGCAGCCAATCAGAATCCACTACCCACAAAGAACATGGTATACTGAGATTTAAAATACTATTGTTAAATAGATAGATTGTGGTTCTTCATTTTTGCAATGCAACAGTGTTTCGTGGTTATAGTTTTCATACAGCACGGTAGCTTTAGTTCCAGTGCAAACGAGGGAGAAAAAACAAGCCAATAAAACATTATCACAAAGCATATAAAAAAGGAAACATATGGAAGTAAAACCATGTACAGTGAATATAATGGCATATGATTTGTACAGTTCAGTTGCTCAGCACATGAAGCAGCCCCAGAGGGAGGAAAGAGAAGCGATTGATTCAATGGTACATATACGTTTGAGTTCAGTCCAGTGCCTGCAGAGCAATGCAGGTCAGTTTATGGGAACTTGTGGTGGAGGGAGTTGTTGCTGACAAACGTTCAGCAGGACTTCAACAACTTGGCCATGCATTTATCTCCAGTAGACTTGACGACTGTAGCTGTATCTTTACAGGTCTGCCTCAGAAATCGATTTGGCAGCTGCAGCTGATTCAGAACGCAGCTTCTGGAGTTCTCAGTGAATCACATCAGTCCAGTTTGTTTTTCTAGTTATGTCACATTTTAGTGTATAACAAATAATAAGTAATAATACATTTTATTTTGGCGTGAAGTAATACCCTCTTAAATAATTTTCTGTCATTTTTTAAAATGTTTTTCAGAAAACAAAAAAACTTCAACCAGATACTGAATATATATTTATTCATAATTTCACTCAAAAAGATTATGACAATACATGACTATTGACATACTAATAACAATGTCTGCCTATTATGTAACATAAGAGAAATGTATAACTTTTTGAACATGCCATTTTAAACCTTCAACTCTGTCAACAATAAAGCATAACTACAGCTAATAGTCAGTGGTGGAATGTAACTAAGTACATTTACTCAAGTACTGTATTTAAGTACAATTTTGAGGTACTTGTACTTTACTTGACTATTTCCATTTTACGTAACTTTATACTTCTACTCTACTACATCTAAAGGCAATTATTGTCCTTTTTACTCCACTACATTTAGCTGACAGCTTCAGTTACTTAACAGGTTGAGATTCAACATTAAAGACATGATTTATAATAATTAAACCTCACAACAGTATATTAAGTAGTTAAAATGAGTCCTGCCTTGAGATAATTCAAGCACTGCTTACATAAATGCATCAATAATAATCATAATCCAATAATAAAGTTGGAATATATATTAAAAGTAAAATCATAAAAATATGTTTTGAGCTGTTTCTTCAAATATCAACAGCGTAAGTCTTCTTTTTGTGCATTGAGCAAACCAGCACTAAACTTAAAGGAACTCTTTCTCAGGTACTGATTCAGAAGTATAAACCGCTCAGCTGCAGAAACAAGGCAGATTGCTGCTGAGCAGGAGGTCCGCATTTTTATGCTTTTAACGTTTAATGGGCGAAAACACTCATTAAATGTCAATGCTTGTTGGATTAAAAACGATAATAAAAATACTAAGGAATACTAAAATACATAATTCCTCAGCAAAAACTTTTACTGCAGCTTTAAAAACTCTCCACTCACCCTTCAAAGTGAGGAAAGTTCTTGGAGCGAGATCAGTCTTTTCTCCCAAATGGCTCACAGAAATATGATAACATATTGTACATTCATTTTTATGTGAAACTCATGCTGAAAAGGCAGACTCCATCTTTGTCAAAATGAGCATGGAGTGGATTAGTTGAACATCAAACTCCCGAATACCAGAGGTAACACATTTCTGCTTGGATTAAAATAGAAGCAATGTGATGAACAGGCCGTTCATAGGGTCAACTTTTAACTTAGCGATATATAATATAAGAATATTCAGTTATTACGTACTGAATTACAGTAGCAACAAGTTTGTCTGAAGCATATACAGTCATGGAAAAAATTATTAGACCACCCTTGTTTTCTTCGATTCCTTATTCATTTTAATACCTGGTACAACTAAAGGTACATTTGTTTGGACAAATATAATGATAACAACAAAAATATTTCAAAAGAGTTTAATGTAAGAGCTGAGATTTTCCATTACTGTATGCAACCAGTGGTGGAAGAAGTATTCAGATCCTTTACTGAAGTAAAAGTACTAATACCACACTGTGAAATTACTCCACTACAAGTAAAAGTCCTGCATTCAAAACTTACTGAAGTAAAAGTACAAAAGTATCAGCATCAAAATGTACTTAAAGTATCAAAAGTAAAAGTACTCGTTATGCAGAATGGACCCACTCAGATTGTTTTATATATTCCAAATATATTATAAGATTAGATTGTATTGATGCATTTATGTAAGCAGTGTTTTACTGTTGTCAATGTTCGGCTCATTTGAAATTTTTTATATACTTTTATGTGGTTTGATTTATAAACATGCCAAATCACTTTAAATGTATCATGTTTTTATGTTAAATCTCACCCTGAAAAGTAACTAAAGCTGTCAGCTAAATGTAGTGGAGTAGAAGTATAAAGTTACAAATGTGGAAATACTCAAGTAAAGTAAAAGTACCTCAAAATGATACTTAAGTACAGTACTTGAATAAATGTACTTAGTGACAGTCCACCACTATCGATATCATCAAGAAACTTCCCCAGTTACATTAAGACTATTATTTTTGTGTTACACAATTTCTGAAATGTCAAATAAGCAAATATGGCCGTATCTAATGCTTACCTTTTTCTGTTTTATGAGAAATCTACAGAGAAAAATAGACAAAGTAGAGGAATAAATGTATTTTTTTTCTTTCCACTAGTCTGAACATGTTGAACATTGAAGGAAAATAGCCCAAAATCTCAGAATTGTACATGAAAAAGCCTGTTGTTTTGGCCTGTTTCCACCTTAACTCTCCTGTTATGTTCATTTCTCAGGAACAGCAATAATATCCGTGGGTCAAGTTGACCCGGGGCATGTTTAATTATCTAAACGTGTCAGAAACTAAAAAATCCCAATAAACATTGTTTATATTTCATTATTAACTCCATTACTAACCATTTCAATCAATATTTAGTGCAGTGGTGTTCTTTACCTCTCACAGATCATGGTTCATTGAGGATAATTCACTTGTTTTTCATTAAAAAAATGCACATTAAAACATTTTTATATACATTGTAAAGACATACATATAAAATACAATGGTTTTACATCACATTGATTTTTAAAAAGTATATATTTTCCTTTTTTTTAAATGACAATTATTTTCATTTACTTTTAAATCTTTTTTTTTGTTTTTTGAACTAACTTTGAAATGGGTCAATTTGACAACACAAAAGCAAAAATGCTTTCATCTTGTGGTCTCTAATTCATTGTTTTGTAGTGATGAAGTTGTCAAGATGAATTTCTGCTTCTGCTCAAACTAATTTTGTTTTAATTTGTCCACATTTTTACATAAAACATCACAGTATGGAGGGGCACCAGGCAGCTTGATCTCAGACTGTTTGTTCATATCTTAGTTTGGCTCTCCCTCCCTCTGACAAAGCTGGCTGTTTTATCTTTAAGACAAAAACTCTATTGTTTTATCATCTGGATTATTATATAATTGGCCGGTAAAAGATGATGGCATCTCCTGTGGGCACTAATACTGCTCACATGCTTCTCTCCACATCTGGTCTGTGTTTGGTCTCATTCGTGGGTAAATGTGCACAATTCCTTTCCAATTCCTTGAAACAGTGAGGAGTCTGCAAATAGTCCCTCTTAACTTAATCATAAAATTACTCAGTGTGATTCCAAAGTAAATTCTCAACAGGGAATCTACACTGAGACTTCATTAGGAAATTCCAAACTACTTGTTTTCAATGCAGCTGTTATTTCTCTTATTTATAACTTTCCCTAACTTTTCCAAAATTGATGACATAACTTTTTGCAACGAACCTCTATATTTGGACATCAATAGTAGTTTTTTCAAGATTTACAGACGGTAATCTGTGTTTTTAAAGCCATTTATGAGCTTTTCTCAAAACATGTCAGTGTACTTTTACATGACTTCTATTTTTATGGATCCCAGTTACAAGATAACATGACTTGGGGCACATTAAAGGGATAGTTCCGAATTTTTGAAGTGGGGTTGTATGATGTAGTTATCCGTAGTCAGTGTGTTACCTACGTTAGATTGCGGTCGAAACAGCCCCAGTTTGGAGGTACAGGCACGAAAACAAATCAATATATTGTTGTGCATGGAGGCTGCAGCAAGACGTACTTTGCAACATATTTCCAGTAAGAGGTCTGATGATATCTCACAACCACGTGTGAGATACCACCTCTGATTGATAAAGCATACAGTAGTGTTCAATATAATAGCAGTCCAATGTGACAAACCAGATTAATCCAGGTTTTTAGTATATTTTTATTGCTACATGGCAAACAAGGTACCAGTAGGTGCAGTAGATTCTCAGAAAACCAACAAGACCCAGCATTGGTGATATGCAGCTCTTAAGGCTGTGCAATAGGGCAATTAGTTGAAAGAGGTGTGTTAAAAAAAAATAGCAGTGTGGCATTAAATCAGTGAGGTCATCAATTTTGTGGAAAAAGCAGGTGTGAATCAGGTGGCCTCTATTTAAGGATGAAGCCAGCACTTGTTGAACATGCATTCCTCTTTGAAAGCCTGAGGAAAATGGGTCGTTCAAGACATTGTTCAGAAGAACAGCGTACTTTGATTAAAAAGTTGATTGGAGAGGGGAAAACTTATAAAGAGGTGCAAACAATTATAGGCTGTTCAGCTAAAATGATCTCCAATGCTTTAAAATGGAGAGCAAAACCAGAGAAACGTGGCAGAAAACGGAAGACAACCATCAAAATGGATGGAAGAATGAGCAGAGTGGCAAAGGCTCAGCCAGTGATCAGCTCCAGGATGATCAGAGACAGTCTGGAGTTATCTGGAAGTGCTGTGACAGTTAGAAGACGTCTGTGTGAAGATAATCTATTTACAAGAATCCCAAAGTCCCTCTGTTAAAAAAAAGGCATGTGCAGAAGAGGTTACAATTTGCCAAAGAACACATCAACTGGCTAAAGAGAAATGGAGGAACATTTTGTGGACTGATGAGAGTAAAATTGTTCTTTTTGGGTCCAAGGGCCGCAGAGAGTTTGTGAGGCGAGCCCCAAACTCTGAATTCAAGCCCCAGTACACAGTGAAGACAGTGAAGCATCATGATATGGGCATGTTTCTCTACTATGGTGTTGGGCCTATTTATCACATACCAGGGATCATGGATCAGTTTGCATATGTCAAAATACTTGAAGAGGTCATGTTGCCTTATGCTGAAGAGGACATGCTCTTGAAATGGGTGTTTCAACCAGACAATGACCCCAAACACACTAGTAAACCAGCAAAATCTTGGTTCCAAACCAACACCATTGATGTTATGGAGTGGACCTTAATCCAATTGAGAATGTGTGGGGTGACATCCAAAATGCTGTTTCTGAAGCAAAAACAAGAAATGTAAATGAATTGTGAAATGTTGTTAGAGAATCTTGGAGTGGAATAACAGCTGAAAGGTCCCACAAGTTTGCTGACTCCATGCCACACAGATGTGAAGCAGTTATAAAAAACTGTGGTCATACAACTAAATATTAGTTTAGTGATTCACAGGATTGCGAAATCCTAGAAACAAACCCCTTTCAACTAATTGCCCAATGTCACAGCCTTAAGAGCTGCATATCACGAATGCTGGGTCTTGTTGTTCTTCTGAGAATCTACTGCAGCTACTGGTACCTTGTTTGCCATGTAGCAATAAAAATATACTAAAAACCTGAATTAATCTGGTTAGTCAAATTGGACTGCTATTATATTGAACACAACTGTATATAACTATTATATATTAACTATTATACTATTATAATCATTTTTAAATATCAATAAGTAAGTAAGTAAAGTGCTTTTTACAGGAAAAAAAAACACAAAGTGCTTTACAAGGGTATAAAACAACATACAGGCAAACAGAAAAACACAATACATCAAGAAAACATAATTAAAGCCTGGACATCTAGTTGACCAGGTACATATAGTTAACTAAATGCCCGTCTAAACAGATTTGTCTGAAGTTGACATTTAAAAGAATCCACAAATACCGCATACCTTGAGGGTGCAGGCAGAGCGTTCCACAGTTTGGGAGCTATGGATTCAAAGGCTCGATCACCCCGAGTCTTAAGGCGGGTGGAGGGACAGACAGTAAACTAAAGTTGTTTGATGGGAGGGAGTGAGCAGAGGGACATGGGTGAAGTAGTTCAGTTAAATATGCCGGGGCCAGATCGTGCAGTGCTCTGTAGGTCAGAGTGAGAATCTTTAACTGGATCCTAATCTAGATCCTAATATAAGTATTCTATTATGTTTGTATGATCCTAACTTTAGGTTACTGATCTTTTTAAAAAAAGAGCAAAAAAACTTTATGGGTGACTGCAATACAGTCAGACAACTGATTCTTACTTGATAATAAGATCAAGAGAGAACCACATGATGGACGGAGAAATTAAGAAACACAGAAAGTGGAAATAATATATAAACTTGATATGCAATACAGTACAGTTCCAAATAATTAAATCATCACGCAACACATGTTGAGGGACAGAAGATGTGGGTAAAACACTTGGTAACACTTTACAATAACCATCATTTATAAATGGATAACAGATAGTTTATTAATGTTTAATCATCATTTATAAACCGTTTATAGGCCATTTAGAATGGTAAATAGATCATTTATTAATGTTTAACTAACTAAATAATTTATAAATGGTAAATAGATGGTATATTAATGTAAGTTTATAGTTACTTTACCATTAAGAAACAATTCAATTATAATTATTAGTTTATTAATAGTTTAATTTGCACCCATTATAACATCTTAACACCATATTAAGTATGTTAATGATTTAGAAAATATTCATAAGAAATTGGTTGAAAACATTTAAAGATTAAATATGTAGTAAATTGTTAATAATTGGTTTATAAACCATCTATAAACATAACTTAGTTGGTTATTGTAAAGTGTTACCAAACACTTTTATATAAGAAATGCAGCTTGAGTTCTTTACAACAAAGATGCATCGATCTGCTCTGCACCGAAACAAATCACCAGAATAAATGCTTTGTTATTTAGAGGTCGCTCATCAGGATCTGTGCCTGGCAGCTCCTCCTTCCCCTTTTGTTTGTTGTTGTTTTTCCCTGTTTGTCTGAGGCTCCACTCCTGTCTGTTCTGTGTGTGTGTGAGTGCATGGGCGTTGCTTTGTTTCACAGGCTGCACCAGTTGAACCTGATCCACGAATCAACCCTCACAGAATAAAACAGTCTTCTCTTCAAGCTTGTATGCTAATAATTTCTGTGTTTTTCTGCATTGCTTAAGATCCTCATGTCTAATGTTCCATTGCCTGTCGCTTGCTACCATGTGCTCCTCAGTCGTGTGAGTTTAATTGCAAGATCCATTCTTTCTACGTGCTGACACGGCATCGCCATTACCACATGGTGGACGCCAAACCCCGTTTCGCTCCCTGTTCCTGAGCACTCCTCTCCTCACCTGCCACAGTTTTATCCTGGGAAGACCCTCCACCCATTCCCCTGCACATTACCTCTGCCCATATCAATAAAAGACTGGTTGCGCTGGAACTTGTCATCTGAGGTTGTGCATTTGGGTCCAGACCTCTCGAAGTCATAACACTGTTTTCACTATTTGTAAATGTTTTTATGCACGCCATAATTTTGCTGCAGCAAGTATTGTGGGACATTTAAGCATCAACATGCAACTTAAAACTGCAAACTTGACAGAGGAAACAGAACTAAACGTAATGCTTAATGCTTCAGTTGCACAAAGCCTCTGACTTCTGTCTGAAACAGTGTGTTCACATTTCAGATAAGTTATTAATATTCTCCTTAAGGATGCATTATTTTGCCCACAAGCAACCGATCTGCTATAAATAAGGTGTAATTTTGTATGTTATTTATGCACTCTTTAAAGCCATCTTCATACAGCAAAATAATAATAATAATAAAAAGATAATATAACGATTTCATCACAATATTACATACCTGGATCTCTGTTAGGACCAGGAGTCTGTCTGCATGTTTGTAGGCTTCAACGATTAGAGGGGGAAAAAATATTGGCTAACTGTTTTAAATTAGACTTTGCCATCCATTTATAGACTCTGCTTTTTATATACCTGGAAGATGTTTAAACAACTTTCTTTTATTATCAGAATAATTAGGCAGAGCAAAAAAAACACTGCGGTTAATGAGCTGGCTGCACCACTCAGGTGGCCGAGCGGCATCCAGCGAGACACACACGCAGAGTGAGAATCCTTTAGTTGTAGTGTTGTGAATCAACTAAATAAGTTGCTCCAAAGCTCTGTCTCATACTTTCCTTTCACCTAGAGTTGTTCAGATTCAGATACCATATCGGCGAGTACAGGAGTCCAGGCACCGTTTTCCAGTTAGTTCCGTTAGCCCGGTTAGCTTCGTTAGCGCCATTAGCGCAGCTACAGTCAAACTGGAGCGGTCCGTTTATTAAACAAAAGGAGCAGTGCGACAAATTAACTGCGTACCTGTGAAGTGCGTACTTGTATCTCTGTTGTTAAAGTTTATCGTTACTTTAGAGCAGGGGTCTCAAACTCAAATTACCTGGGGGCCGTTGGAGGCAGTATCAAAATGACCAAAAAAAGACACAAAATTAATAAAAAGACACAAAATGACAGAAAAAAAACTAAATTACTTAAAAAAGACACAAAATGACCACAAAAAAGACACAAAATGACCGAAAAAAACACACTAAATTACTTAAAAAAGACATAAAATGACCAAAAAAAACACACTAAATTACTTAAAAAAGAAAAGAAATGACCAAAAAAGACACAGAATTACCAAAAAAGACACACAATTACTAAAAAAGACACAAAACTATTTTAAAAAGACACAAAATGACCAAAAAAAGACACAAAATTACTAAAAACGACACAAAATGACCAAAAAAGGCAGAATTACCAAAAAAGACACAAAATTATTTAAAAAAAACACAAAATTACAAAAAAAACACAAAATTACCCAAAAAAGTAATTAAAGGGACTTTCCACACTCAACACAGTAAAGTGCCATTCATATAATACTCACATTAAACTTTCATATCAAGGTAGGGGCCATAAAATATCGTCACGAGGGCCAAAATTGGCACACACACACACACACACACACACACACACAGTAGATCTATATATATAGGCTATTTATAACACACAGGTATGAGATGTGTGAAAGATAACTCTTAGCCTCTCTCCATAATGTTAGTCCATAATGATCTCTGTCTTGTTTTGTTTTTCTGCTGAAGATTGTTAAGCTAAAGTAACAGATAATATAAACCAGCTATCTGTATGTTGTATCAAATTACTTATGTAGGAAATGGTCTGCTACAATATATGTGTGTATGATTGTCAGTGCCAAGGGAAAGAGAGATAGATAGAGAAGGGAAAGGGAGAGCACGCAGGAAGAACCAGGTGAGAAAACAACAACAATAAATTGATATTTAGTGAATAGTGGCAAGCAAAACAGTAACAACTCATACTCCTATACTAATTTATTGGCATTACTGTAGGTGGCCTATATTTTGCATTTTGTTGTCCAAGTAGCTGTTACTTTGTTCAGGGACAATAAAGTAAAGTCAAACATTGCTATCTGACAGCAAGGTTAAGCAGTGACAATATTTAGAATATAGCATTGACTCTAACCGATATTGATTATTTGTGGTTGGACTGTTTCGATGGTAAAAATAGGCTGCTGCCCTCTCCACAGCAGTCCATTGCTTAGCTCTCATGTTGGTTCTCCTGCCTGCATCTTTATAATGGGTCTTTTTCTTAAAGTTTTAAATTCCTTTCCACCTTCATCTTTCAGCCTGCAGATTTGTTCCACAAAAGCCAAGTAGCAGCATCACAAAACCCCAGAAGGCCTGATTTTCTCCAATCTGACGAGTCTCACTGACGTCTCAATCTCCTGCTAGCTATTAAGGTTTTTCATGATTTTTAGGACAGAAAACTGAACACTTTTTTTTTTAAAGCACTCTTAATCCATTGCTAATTCATTCAGCAGCTGTAAGGAGAGTTAGAAGGAAACTAAATAAATACCTCTGAGATTAAACCTTTAAATAAAGATGGTGAATAATTGGCAAGTAAGTGGGTGCTTTGTTTTTTATTTCAGCTCATTAACCGCAGTGTTTTTTTTGCTCTGCCTAATTATTCTGATAATAAAAGAAAGTTGTTTAAACATCTTCCAGGTATATAAAAGCAGAGTCTATAAATGGATGGCAAAGTCTAATTTAAAACAGTTAGCCAATGTTTTTTCCCCCTCTAATCGTTGAAACCTACAAACATGCAGACAGACTCCTGGTCCTAACAGAGATCCAGGTTTGTCATATTGTGATTTTTTTGTTTTAATTATTATTTGTGCTGTATGAAGATCAAGGTTCATTGTGTTCAACACCAGATTGATAAGATATGATAAGATAAGATGTTATTTATCCCACAGTGGGGAAATTTAGTCGTCAGTCATAGAAGACAGAATAAGAATATAAAAAATAAGAAATATACATACATTTTATACATATTATATACATACATTTCTGCTAATTGGCATTTATTATTAATATATATATTTTGTTTTTGTTTGTTTTCCTGAAAGTACTTTTCATTTTTACAGATATTGTACATTGGAAAAGATATTTTGGCATGTTAAATAAGATTATATTTATCCTATTTAACAGATGTAAAATAGGAAATATGTCAGATGTAAACAGAGATAATGATGCTGTATTATGTGATGTTGCGTGCCCTCTAGTCCGTTCAGGGCATGTAGCCACAGTGCAGCAGTGAGAGTATCCAGTCATCATATCTGTGTGTGTGTGTGTGTGTGTGTGTGTGTGTGTGTGTGTGTTGGTCTTCTCTTCACTTGTTGCCAGATCATTTTGTCACCCAGTGTGGTAGATCCTTGAACCTTTTTAGTGTGTCTGATATCTCCTGGTGTTTGTTACCTTGTGTGCTAATAATTTCTGTGTTTTTCTACCATATGCTCCTCCTGTCTTTTGAGTTAAGACGGCAAGATACATTCTTTCCATGTGCTGAAGCGGCGACACCATTACCACATGGACGCCAAACAACCTGCCACCTGCCACAGTTGGATCCTGGGAAGATACTCCACCCATTGCCCCTGCACATTATCTCTGCCCATATCCATAAAAGACTGTCCTCTACTACCTCTTGTAGTTCATAACAGGTACCACAGCAATATCGAATCAGGAACTGAATGGGACATAGGGTGACGTTCTGTCTTTTTAAAAAATAACTGCTCCTCTCACATGCTCTGGTTCCATTATATTTAATAGAGATGGGATTTAACCGGATCTTGTGGAGCCATTCCTTTCAAAGAGCCATTCAATAGACTGTTAAAAACAAATTTTACCTGGAAATAATCACTGGGAGGATTGATAGGGTAAGAGTTGGATCAGAATCATTCAAACTTAGACATCCCCCATTAAATGAATTTCTAAATGAAGGAGAAGACTTGTCTGAGTGCAGCAGGCCTTTATTTAGGTCACTGGTAAAGTTATGCAGCACTGGAGTTACTTTAGAGCAGGGGTCTCAAACTCAAATTACCTGGGGGCCGTTGGAGGCAGTATCAAAATGACCAAAAAATGACACAAAATTAATAAAAAGACACAAAATGACAGAAAAAAAAACTAAATTACTTAAAAAAGACACAAAATGACCACAAAAAAGACACAAAATGACTGAAAAACACACACTAAATTACTTAAAAAAGACATAAAATGACCGAAAAAAACACACTAAATTACTTAAAAAAGAAACGAAATGACCAAAAAAGACACAGAATTACCAAAAAAGACACACAATTACTAAAAAAGACACAAAATTATTTTAAAAAGACACAAAATGACCAAAAAAAGACACAAAATTACTAAAAACGACACAAAATGACCAAAAAAGGCAGAATTACCAAAAAAAGACACAAAATTATATAAAAAAAACACAAAATTACAAAAAAAACACAAAATTACCCAAAAAAGTAATTAAAGGGACCTTCCACACTCAACACAGTAAAGTGCCATTCATATAATACTCACATTAAACTTTCATATCAAGGTAGGGGCCATAAAATATCGTCACGAGGGCCACAATTGGCACACACACACACACACACACACACACACACACACACACACACACACACACAGTAGATCTATATATATAGGCTATTTATAACACACAGGTATGAGATGTGTGAAAGATAACTCCTAGCCTCTCTCTCTCTCTCTCTCTCTCTCTCTCTCTCTCTCTCTCTCTCTGGCCTGCCAGTGACCAATGGACATACGACAGTTCTTTAAAAGGGACAGTCCATAATGATCTCTGTCTTGTTTTGTTTTTCTGCTGAAGATTGTTAAGCTAAAGTAACAGATAATATAAACCAGCTATCTGTATGTTGTATCAAATTACTTATGTAGGAAATAGTCTGCTACAATATATGTGTGTATGATTGTCAGTGCCAAGGGAAAGAGAGATAGATAGAGAAGGGAAAGGGAGAGCACGCAGGAAGAACCAGGTGAGAAAACAACAACAATAAATTGATATTTAGTGAATAGTGGCGAGCAAAAACAGTAACAACTCATACTCCTATACTAATTTATTGGCATTACTGTAGGTGGCCTATATTTTGCATTTTGTTGTCCAAGTAGCTGTTACTTTGTTCAGGGACAATAAAGTAAAGTCAAACATTGCTATCTGACAGCAAGGTTAAGCAGTGACAATATTTAGAATATAGCATTGACTCTAACCGATATTGATTATTTGTGGTTGGACTGTTTCGGTGGTAAAAATAGGCTGCTGCCCTCTCCACAGCAGTCCATTGCTTAGCTCTCATGTTGGTTCTCCTGCCTGCATCTTTATAATGGGTCTTTTTCTTAAAGTTTTAAATTCCTTTCCACCTTCATCTTTCAGCCTGCAGATTTGTTCCACAAAAGCCAAGTAGCAGCATCACAAAACCCCAGAAGGCCTGATTTTCTCCAATCTGACGAGTCTCACTGACGTCTCAATCTCCTGCTAGCTATTAAGGCTTTTCATGATTTTTAGGACAGAAAACTGAACACTTTTTTAAAGCACTCTTAATCCATTGCTAATTCATTCAGCAGCTGTAAGGAGAGTTAGAAGGAAACTAAATAAATACCTCTGAGATTAAACCTTTAAATAAAGATGGTGAATAATTGGCAAGTAAGTGGGTGCTTTGTTTTTTATTTCAGCTCATTAACCGCAGTGTTTTTTTTGCTCTGCCTAATTATTCTGATAATAAAAGAAAGTTGTTTAAACATCTTCCAGGTATATAAAAGCAGAGTCTATAAATGGATGGCAAAGTCTAATTTAAAACAGTTAGCCAATGTTTTTTCCCCCTCTAATCGTTGAAACCTACAAACATGCAGACAGACTCCTGGTCCTAACAGAGATCCAGGTATGTCATATTGTGATTTTTTTTTTTTTTAATTATTATTTGTGCTGTATGAAGATCAAGGTTCATTGTGTTCAACACCAGATTGATAAGATATGATAAGATAAGATGTTATTTATCCCACAGTGGGGAAATTTAGTCGTCAGTCATAGAAGACAGAATAAGAATATAAAAAATAAGAAATATACATACATTTTATACACATTATATACATACATTTCTGCTAATTGGCATTTATTATTAATATATATTTTGTGTTTGTTTGTTTTCCTGAAAGTACTTTTCATTTTTACAGATATTGCACATTGGAAAAAATATATTTTAGCATGTTAAATAGGTTATATTTAACCTATCTACCATGCTAAAATTTATATTTTTATTTTTTTGTTGCATGTAGTAGTATGAACATAAATGAATAAATATATTTAAACATATAAGTGGTATATCACATATATAATATAGAAAAAATACAGAAGGCCTAATATAGGCCTAATGTGGTCAGATGTGAACAGAGATAATGATGCTGTATTATGTGATTTTGCGTGCCCTCTAGTCCGTTCAGGGCATGTAGCCATAGCAGTGAGAGTATCCAGTCATCATATCTGTGTGTGTGTGTGTGTGTGTGTGTGTGTGTGTGTGTGTGTGTGTTAGTCTTCTCCTTGTTGCCAGATCATTTTCTCACCCAGTGTGGTAGATCCTTGTACCTTTTTAGTGTGTTTGATATCTCCTGGTGTTTGTTACCTTGTGTGTGTTTTTCTACCATGTGCTCCTCCTGTCTTTTGAGTTAAGACGGCAAGATCCATTCTTTCCACGTGCTGAAGCGGCGACACCATTACCACATGGACGCCAAACAACCTGCCACCTGCCACAGTTGGATCCTGGGAAGATACCCCACCCATTGCCCCTGCACATTACCTCTGCCCATATCCATAAGAGACTGTCCTCTACTACCTCTCGTAGTTCATAACAGGTACCGCAGCAATATCGAATCAGGAACTGAATGGGACATAGGGTGACGTTCTGTCTTTTTAAAAAATAACTGCTCCTCTCACATGCTCTGGTTCCATTATATTTAATAGAGATGGGATTTAACCAGATCTTGTGGAGCCATTCCTTTCAAAGAGCCATTCAATAGACTTTTAAAAACGAATTTTACCGGGAAATAATCACTGGGAGGATTGATAGGGTAAGAGTTGGATCAGAATCATTCAAACTTAGACATCCCCCATTAAATGAATTTCTAAATGAAGGAGAAGACTTGTCTCAGTGCAGCAGGCCTTTATTTAGGTCACTGGTAAAGTTATGCAGCACTGGACTGACATTGTTCTTGCAGGATCCCAGTAGAATGAGTCCCGATTCTTGTAATAATTCACATGTCATCTTCTTTTGGGCCTGTCCCGCCCCGTACAGAAACTGAGTTCTACTGGCCAGTTACCAATAACATGGACAGGCCAACAGCTGTTCACAAGGTTTGTTATACACAATGTGTGTGTTTGTTGTTCTTACAGGCGTGTATCTATCAGTTTCAAAGCCTAAACATGCTTGTAGTCACATCTTGCTTCTGAAGGAACATAAACTGTGCTCTAACACGTCTGTGGGAAAGAGGAAAGCTAGAGTGGAGCAAATTATCTGAACTATCGGCCTTCTTAAAATTATCCAAATATAACATTGTCTTAGACTGCTGTGGTACTGATTACTGAGGAACTCATGTGAAGGCAGTGTGAACTAACTACTCAGATGATGTCATGCGATATTACAGTGCGTCTCTGTGGTTTGCAGAAACGTACAATGTCAACATTTTTGGCTAGTGACTGGGCAGACAGACATATATATATATATATATATATAGTACAGGCCAAAAGTTTGGACACACCTTCTCATTCAATGTTTTTCCTTTATTTTCATGACTGTTGACATTGTAAATTCATCAAAACTATTAATGAACACATGTGGAATTATGTACTTAACAAAAAAGTGTGAAATAACTGAAAACATGTCTTATATTCTAGTAAGCAAAGGGTGGTTACTTTGAGGAATCTAAAATACAAGACATGTTTTCAGTTATTTCACACTTTTTTTGTTAAGTACATAATTCCAAATGTGTTTATTCATAGTTTTGATGCCTTCAGTGAGAATCTACAATGTAAATAGTCATGAAAATAAAGAAAAACGCATTGAATGAGATGGGTGTGTCAAACTTTTGGCCTGTACTGTATATATATATAATACCATAATATTACCAATAAATATTATTTAAAATATCAAGATTGATAAATAGCACCACAGGTAAATGGAAAATATGTCTTTCTGATTTTGGGGTGAACTCTCCTTTTAAGTTAAAGATTGTAATATATCGTTCACCACTGTACATTGCCCATATGTTACGTGCCGAGCAAAGCCAGAGGCGGGTTATGTGTGTGTGTGTGTGTGTGTGTTTCTGCCTCTCCTCCCCCTCCTCTCTGTTTCCTTCCCAGGTGCTAACTACCTGATTGAGATCCACCTGAAGCTGAGTTCCACCTGTGCAGCTGGCCAATCAGAGGTGGTGTGTTCCAGTCTAAAAGGATCCATTGTCAGGATCCCGTCTCTCTGTCTGTGAGATCTGTGTTTTGTGTGCTGGACAACTTAAATAAGTTTAGTTAGTGTATTTCTGTGGTGGTGAGATTGGGGTGACAGGTTAGTTTGGGTACCCCACACTGTGAATCACGTAGGTCATTTCTGTTGTTAGACACACTAGGATTATTGGTTGGTGCCACCTGTGTATTTATTTCTAAAAACTGTTTGTAGAGAAGTCATTTAGGTCTTTGTTTTGTTGTATAATAGGAGTTAGTCAGGCCTTGTTCTGTTTACTTCATTTATTATTTGGCACCACCTCCTCGTCCCATTCCCCCACCCCTTTGTGAACCTTTGTTGCACATTTTCATTGAAGCACTGTTAGAAATAAAACTAATTTAATTTACACCTCACTTTGGCTCCTGCATATCTTTTAGTTGTTGTGTTGCTCTCCTCCATATCCTTTTCAAGATGGGATGTAACACCATACAATACATGTATGGCTAAATATTATTATTAAAACAGCCTTTTAATAATGCACACCTAAAATCCTTGAACACACATACAAATTAACTTTTGGAAACATAATCCAAGATCCTAAGATAAACAACAAACAACATTAATACAAAAATAATACAACCATAAACAGGTCGGCCTATAAAATATGAGAAAAATGTTCTTCAGTGAAAGTCATTTATTGCCTCAGTCTGCTGCTGCTCTCTTTAAATCATTCGACATGTAAAGTACCAAATCATAAAGAATTAATATCCACAGCTGCTCCCAGAGTTTCACCACCAACATGCTGAGTCAAAGAAGACTGCCTACTTTTTTTTTTTTTTTTACACATTAAAGGCTTTAAAAAGGCATTAGATCATTTGAAGAAGATCACATGCTCAGGGAGAATAATAATTGGTCCATGTGTGTTTATGTATAAATTATGACACCCTTGACTGTATTCTTTTCGCTTTTGATGTTGATAGAAGAGCTTTCTAAGTGTTTCTGATGCTGTTTGTGGCTCAATCTCGTTAGTCACAGAATCACGTGCGGTACATCTTCAAAGGTACAAGAGGCCATAAACTCTGTGTTTAACATGCTAAGAGCAAACACTCTGTAGGTTATCAGAGAAGCAGTATGCAGGTATGAATAACTGACAGAATTGATTTGGCGTCTGCTGACTTAATGTGAAAGAGGGGATTATGTTGGACCAAAGTCTGTTTTTAGCTACGTTTCCTCTTTCTCCGAGGTTTGTGATTTGCATTTTGGACAAATATGGTACATTTTTAATATCACAAAATTGAGCTCATCTTACTTAAACGCCTTGAAAACCCCCCTTCAGACAGATCCTCATATTTAAGATTGAGATTCAGAGCCTGGAGTCGAGATAAGAGATCCTCTTTGAAGGGTTTGACGGCTTCCGAGTGAGATTTTTTATGCTCAAAGCTCCTTCAGCATGGAGCGTCCTCATTGTAATTCTCCTGGTTCACCAGGAAGAGATGCTGTTTAGATAGACGTCACTCTCTCAGCTCCGACTCCAACCAAAGTCGGAGACATGCGGGGCCTTAAGTGGACTAAATGAGTGTCACCAGGTCTTAATGCCATTAGGCGCTGTTGTAATTCACTGAAACTGATTATATTAGAGGGGGGACATGATGCTGTCACGATGCCCGGCTAACAAAGCCGCTCTTCAGGCCACGGCTGCTCTGATGGCAGATTGAAAAACAAGAAGAGAGAGAGAGAGAGAGAGAGAGAGAGAGAGAGAGAGAGAGAGAGAGAGAGAGAGAGAGAGAGCAGCTGGTGTGAAACTTTTTTGAAAGGGGAATGTGCGTCGATAAAAAGCTCAGCGTGCACCCATTTGACAGTGTTTATTTGTAAGCGTAGTATGTAAATGAACTGTATTTATTAAAGGAAATCCCACAAAAGATTTAATAATGAGCCTCCCACAAGCCTCGCCGATTTTAGTGGATGAAGAAGAAAAAGAACACAGTGAATACTTAATGCTGAAGAGCTGCTTCATCAGTGTGTTACAAACTTCAATAGTCTGTTCTCCAGGGCCGTTCATTAAAAAGGATGAACCAAACTAGACAGAAAGAGGACAGAGCATGTCCACGTTTACACGCAAAATGCTTTATTTTGCCAATAAAGCTGAATTATTGTGCAGTAATTACATCATCTGCCGGCTCGTTGTTCAAAGAAAAGCTGCCACTCTGTGTTTGTGTGAGGTTTGCTGCTCGCATCTCCTTCTTTCTTGTCCACTAGTCTCCTTCTCTCTGTAGTTCGGGGAGTATTAATAATTGAACAACCAGCTAACGAGAGGCCGAGCATCTCGAGCCGGGTCTGAGAAGTGTAAAGCTGTGGGAGTGGCGTGTGTCCCGGCATGAAAGTGAACGGGATTCACCAGATTACTCCTTCAAAGGCCCCCACGTCTCAAGCTCACTTTTTAAAGAAGATGCATTGTTTTATTTTTTAGCCTGAAGCCACTTGGGAATTCCTCCACATCCGCTGTCTGTGATATGTGAATGTGTACTTGGTGTGTGTAGGAGGAAGAAACAGAAAGATGGGGGAAAACACTAACAGATGAGAAGCAGAGGGAGGAATCTGCAATCTGGATTCAACCCTGATGTTATGTAACTTTAGTGTTCCTTAGGCTACGGTCAGACTGCAGCCTGAAGTGACCCAAATCCGATTTTTTCGCCCCTATGCGACCTGCATCTGATCTTTTAATGACAGTCTGAACGACACAGATCCGATTTTTTCAAATGCGATCCAGGCCACTTCGATATCTTTTACACCGTGGTGTGCTGGGGGAGCAGCACATCCAAGAAGGACTTATCCAGGCTGGACAAACTAATAAGGCGGGCCGGCTCTGTGGTTGGCGTGAAGCTGGACTCTCTGGTGACGGTGGCAGAGAAGAGAACTCTGGACAAACTGCTGGGCATTATGGATGATGCCAGTCACCCTCTGCACACCGTCATCAGCAACCAGAGGAGCCTGTTCAGCCAAAGACTGCTCCTTCCCAAATGCAGGACTAACAGACTAAAAAACTCCTTTGTCCCTCAGGCCATCAGACTGTACAACTCCTCAAGTTGGGGGAGGAGGAGTAACAGGAAGACAGAGGACTGAGGACAGGAAGGAGCAGTAACAAATAACAAATAACAAATACAATAAGAAATACATAAGGACTATTTAAAAACCATCTCATAACAATATTTATTTATTTATTGTATATAAATTGTTCTTTTTCTCTTATGTGTGCTTTTTAACCTGTTTAATGCTGGAAACTCAATTTCCCTGAGGGAGCTATCCCAAGGGATCAATAAAGTTTTATCTAATCTAACCTAATCTATCTATGTGGTCCTAAAACCGATACAGATCTGATCTTTTGACATGCGACTCCAGTCTGAACGGCCAGGTCGCATTCATCATAATAGGCTTACTGCTGGCGGCCATGTGTTCCGCAAACACTGAGCACGCTTGCTGCGTGTGACGTCGTCGTGTCCTCAAATGCGCATGCGGGACACTTTTGGTACGTTTAAAGTTCACACTGGAGATCATATACAAGTCGCATTTAATTGGAAATGTGAACGACCTCGCAAAAAAATCGTATTCCACAAAAAAATCTGAATTGAGCATTAAGCCCTGCAGTGTGAACGTAGCCTTATTTACCTTCCCAGCTGTCGGCTCAGATGGAACCCAAATGCATTAATTGTATTTGCAACAACACAGTGAGAAACCCAATTGTGGAGAATTACACCAATCAACTCCTCAGTTCACTTCAGCTCTACGGATTCATGCCTGTTGGATGTGTAATTAACCAGCTGTTTGCTGACATGCTCACCATAGGCACTTTATCAGATGTTAATATGTCAGTGCTGTGTTTCCAACTTGTTGTGCTGCCCCCAAAAAGTCTTTGAATGCATGTTTAACTACTACTTGTGCTTGTATTTTGGGTTTCTACTTGAACATACACTCACCAGCCACTTTATTAGTTACACCTGTTCAACTGTGTTAACACAAACATCTAATCAGTTTATCACATGGCAGCAACTCAATGCATTTAGGCATGTACACATGGTGAAGACGAGCTGCTGGAGTTCAAAGCAGCATCAGAATGGAGAAGAAAGGAGATTTAACTGACTCTAAACGTGGCATGGTTGTTGGTCTGAGTATTTCACAGACTGCTGATCTAACAACCATCTCTAGGGTTTACAGAGAATGGTCTGAAAAAGAGAAAATATCCAGTGAGCCTTGATGCTTGTTGATGCCAGAGGTCAGAGGAGAATGGTCAGACTGGTTCAACAGTAACTCAAATAACCACTTGTTACAACCAAGATCTACAGAAGAAGAGCATCTCTGAACTCACAACACGTCCAACCTTGAAGCAGAAGACCACACCGCCACTTCATTACCCCCACCCTCATCTACCTTTACTGGCTCCCAGTTAAATCACACATTGAATATAAACTCCTCCTCCTAACCTACAAATCCCTCCACGCCCTCCCCCCTCCATATCTCACTGACCTCCTCCACCCCTGAAGCCTGAGGTCCTCTGACAGAGGTCTGCTCATCGACCCCACACCAAACTAAAAACTTTTGGGGCTCGTGCCTGCAGCCCCCACCCTCTGGAACTTTCTCCTGGACGAAACCCAAAATGCCTCCTCCCTGGACATTTTCAAAAAACTTCTCAAGCACCATCTCTTCACAAAGGACTCACTTAACCCCCTCAACCCGTCATCAGTGCCAAATTTTTAGTCATGGCTACGGTATTGTATTGTAAAGCATCCTTTGGATTCTTGAAAGGCGCTCTATAAATTTAAATTATTATTAGGTGCACTTTGCTAATAAAGTAGCCAGTGAGTGTATTTTAATGCTTTAATGTTAACAAAAACATTTTGCCTGTCTGAAAATGATAAGTTTAGTTTTTGCGCTTGTCTCATTAAGCCCCGCTCCCGAAAAAACCAACTCTGCTCTGATTGGCCAATGTTTCCACGTCTGTCCCATCTACGTTTTCAGCATCTCTGCACCATCATTGCAGCAGGAGAACTACTGCAATCAATCAATCAATCAATCAATCAATCAATCAATCAATCAATCAATCAATCAATCAATCAATCAATCAATCAATCAATCAATCAATCAATCAATCAATCAATCAATCAAATACTTTATTTGTCCCCGAGGGGCAATGAAGGAGCAAACAGAGTGATCATTATTATTGTAATAGCACTTTCTCTTGCTATTGATGATCGACTCATATCATGACAGCAGCCCGGGACTGATGTTGCTTTTCTCAGCTAACTGTTAACAGACTTTGGCATAAAATACGGATATAACTGACTGCCAAATGAACAGTTGAGTGACGTAATGTATTGAACCCTAATCACAATAAAACTAAAGGCTTTTACAAGGACACCTACATGTTCTGTTTGTGTTTTCAACAGCTGCCGTCACTATGAGCGACGCCTCCAGCTGAGAGCCACCTGTTAACATGGTGACTCGCTGAAATGCTGCACCACATTGTTTCTGTTGCCCAACGAATTCGGTGTACTTTGTGGTGAGAGCAAATGACGTTATATATTTCACAATAACACCACAGTTAGTGACTGAGTTAATTAAATAGTATCGCCACATTCCCAGATATAATACATTTCCTTAAATTACTGCCACAGGGAAGGCTAAGAGATCAAGTCACACTCTTTAAAAAACAAATAATTTGGCCTTGTATAACCTCTGTGAGCTACACCGAACACAGCTGAATCTTCCATCAACTCCCCGAATGCTTTTATTTCCTCTTTGATTGTGGTTCCTGTCGGACAGGGTGGATCTAAGCTGCATGTGGGTCCCGTAAGTTCATGAGGGGGGCTTGACACGCTTTGAATTCAACGGCTGCATATGTGACACTTGGTGATCTACTTCACACTGTCACCCATGGGTGAGCTTAATGTGCACATGTGGTGCACAGTGACTCATCAACTTCACAGCTATTGTGTGTTGGCAACATGAATTTCAGTTGTTTATCAAAGTTTTTTTTTTTTTTTTTTTTTTAACTAAACCTCATGTATCAACCCAGAAATGTTTTGGAAAATAAACTATTCTTTGATTGTCTGTTATTTAAGAAACTATGACTTAAGAGTAAATGAATTCTGTCCGTGGATCTTATCTCCCTGGGGTGTTTTTGTTTTGTGGTTGCATGATGTTTCAAGTCACTAAACTTTGATGCAATTTTTGTAAAATTCCAAACAGCTTGGGATCATACTATCAAATAACACAGACAAATGTGGACAGTAAGTTGATGCAGCTGTTGTAACTTCTTCCTAAAACAAGCATATGTAATGTCTACACAGGTACTTTTAAAAATGTTATTTTTCGTTCTTCGTTCTCAGAACAAAACTCCTGTCCAGACAAGTACTGTTTTAAAAGAATCTCCATCTGTCTGAAAAACTCAAAAACAGTCTGTTGGATTTTTTAGCAGTGACCTTTGTTGGAAAATGTATCTCCACTGGGACAGTAACTGTACATTGATGTGAACACATTTTACTTATTTATTTTAAACCTTTATATAGACAGGAGGTCCCATTGACATACAGGATCTCTTCTTCCAGAGGTTCTTTCACATGGTCTGTGTTATTATTTTTTCAGGCTGCACAGCATTCGGTAAATGCCAATAATTTATAAACTTCTTAACATTTTAAATCAGCCATTATTTATGATTTATTCTTTCTTTTATACTTACATTGGATAATCCATATGTAAGTGGAGGTAAAGGACGGTTCTACACCCAAATCCTAATCCTAACATTTGAGTATAAGACAGTTTCCTAACCCTAACGTCTAACTCCTAACTCTTAACATTAACCCTAACCCTAACTGCTAAATCCTAACTCTAACTCCCAACTCTTAACTCCTTACCCTAACTCCTAACTCCTACCTCCTAACCCTAACCCTAACTCCTAACCCTAACTCCTTACCCTAACCTTAACCCTAATTCCTAACCACTAACTCATAACCTTAACCCTAACCATAACCCTAGCTGCATTACATACATTTATTTATTGTTTATGTCTTTTATAAAGCCTTACCAGGAAGTATTTTGCCCTTGACCTAGGTCAGTGGTTGTGTAGCCTAAATTCAAGCAAACTGCAGCCTTTTTATTCCCATTTTGTCATACATGTATGTAGAATGACATGTGCTCTATTTTTAGAACACTCTGCCTTTGCATTTTTCTGTCTTTGTGAGCAGTTGTGAGTTTTATGCATCTGACCCCTGGTTCAGACGGCAGATTAATCAGTTTCACATAAAACCAATTTCACATGTTAAAACACATATAATGCATAAAGTGACAGTAAAAGAGGAGAGGCTTATGAAGCATTTTATGCTTGTTTATCACCACAGATAGTGAAGGATTCAAAGAAAGTATCACAGATTGTTTCCTCGTGCCATCAGGGAGAAAATCCTTTCAATCATGTTAAAAAGGCTGCAGTTTTGGTCACATGGCCTTATAAACCTGGCAAAAGTAAGAACTATGTATATTTCTGTGTGTGTGTGTCGTGAGTTTTATACATCTAACCGCTAGCCATAACGCCAGCATAATCAGTTTCACATAAAAATAATTTCACATGTTTAAACACATAGAATGCATAAACACAAGTGACAGTAAAAGAGGAGAGGCCGGGCTTACAGTGTCCATAACACATTCCACATCAGTCAAGTGTTCAGGAAAAACAGCAGTAAGTTTCCTTCAGGGAAGTTTGTGAAAGACCTTGAAAAGTATATCAAAGGAAATTATATTTTGCAGCTCATTCCATGTCCAGGATGCATTCAAATGGAAAGCAGTTAACCAAACTCTGAGCTCACCCCGGGGACGATCTGATTTGTGGATCCAGTGCTATAGTTTATTGTTTATTTGGATTAGTTGTTGCCATGGAAGCAGCTACTTTTCCTGGGGTCCAGCAATTGCTCATATGAAAGGATAAGAGATAATTAAGTATGTTTTCTCAATAAATAATACATTTTTTCTTCTGTGGTACAGAGAGGACCACCTTAAAGGGTAATATAAAATGCTCAAGTGTGTGCATGTAAAGCACTTCACCATGGTCCAATGCACATACAAAATTGCAAAAACATGTTAATGATTCTCTGAGCACTTTTTTGGCCTCATCTGCTATTGCACAGTTTGTTGCCTCGTCTGCAAGCCAAGCCTCTGTCTTCAACCTGCTGAGTTTATGTCAGGTCCTTTTTCAGTGACCTAAAAAAACTGTTTGCATGTAAAAGAAAGGCTAAAAATTGCATATAAAAGCTGCATTTAAGCTATGTTCACACTGCAGGTCTTAATGCTCAATTTGGATTATTTGCAGACTCCAGTGTGAACTGCTCTCGGCCCCAAACTGACCCACATGTGCAAAAGAAGAATAACAAGGACGACTGCTAACATCAGCGTTTCCTGTTTCATTCTCAAGTGGATGTGCAGTCGAAGCAAAGATATGAGCAGTTAATAACGAGAAGAAGGATGAGGAGAAAGAAGCAACCTTTTTAACAATGGCTTTTTTGTGGCTGCTCGGTCTGTACTGTGGATCAAGGTTGTTACAGTTAACAAAAACTAATGAAATAAGGGAAACTAGCATTGAAAAAACATTTTAACTGAACAACGTAACTAATTGAAACTGTGTTGTGTGGTCACAAAACAAACTAAAACTAATTAAAATTAAAATGAAAAAGTCCTTTGTTTTCATCTTAACAACTTTTTTCATACAGGAGTCATTGGTAAATCTGTTTATTGAGACTGGGATGTCTACACGACTATGTGAGTCAATCGCCTTCAGAAAGTTCAGCACCTCACTTGAACCAAAATTCAAAACACCCGGAGCTGCAAGAGTTAATAACCTAATTGGGGCTAAGATGGATAAGGCAAAACAAAAATAGGCAATGTATTGTATTGTGACCTTTTTGAATCCATTGCAAAAAAACTAAAACTAATAAAAACTAAAGTAAAACTAACAGACTCACTCTGAAAACTTATCAAAACTAACTGAATTTTGAAAACAAAAATTCACAACGAAATTAAAACTAAAACTAAGGAAAAATCCCAAACTATTTTAACCTTAGTGTAGATGAGGAGTTGAGCCAGGAGTGGTGGGATCATTGCCTTCAACAGAAGTGTCACCCCAAGTCTAAAACCTCACTCTCCTTCCACTGACTACCAGCTGTCTGGTTGTAATCACCATATCCATTGACTCCCACTGCCAGTGCAGAATTGTGACATAAAAGACTCGTGACAAAGACACATGAAATGCGACATGACTGTTTAAACCGAGGTAAAAGTATTCAGATCCCTTACTTAAGTAAAAGTACTAATACCACTCTGTGAAATTACTCCACTACAAGTAAAAGTCCTGCATTCAAAACTTACTAAAGTAAAAGTATAAAAGTATCAGCATCAAAATGTATTTAAAGTATCAAAAGTAAAAGTACTTGTTATGACTTGTTTTTCCAAATATATTATTGGATTATTATTATTAATGCCTTTATACGCAGCATTTTAGTTTTTTGTCAAGATAGGATTATTTTTATTTTCTTAACATACTGTTCTGAGGTTTACTTTCAACAAATGTCTAATCACTTTAATCTGATCATGTTTTTATGTTAAATTTCGACCTGTAAAGTAACCAAAGCTGTCAGCTAAATGTAGTGGAGTAAAAAGTACAATATTTGCCTCTAAATGTAGTGGAATAGAAGTATAAAGTTACATAAAATGGAAATACGCAAGTAAAGTACAACTTCTTCAAAATTGTACTTAAGTACAGTACTTTAGTAAATGTACTTAGTTACTTTCCACCACTGCTGAGGTTGCATTGGAAAACATCTGATTTAGGACCACATATGAAAGTGGCCCAGGTCTGGTTCCATGTGATTTGTGCTGTTCACACTGTTATATAAAACATATCACATATACTCAAAAAATAAATCAGACTAGGAACACTTTTTGCCTGCAGTCTGAATGTAGTCTTAGATAAAAAGTTCCTGTGTAAGTGCAGACTAGGCCTTAATGAAAGATGCTGCTATAATTGGTAAATGGACTGCACTTATATTGTGCTTTTCTAGACTTTGCGACCACTCAAAGTACTTTACATTACAGACAGTGCTCATTTACCCATTCACACACACACACACACACACACACACACACACACATACACACACACACACACACACACACACACACACACACACACACACACACACACACACACTGGTCGCCGAGGCTACTCTAAATGCCCACTATCAGGAATTCATCATTCAGTATCTTGCCCAAGGATACTGTTAGAGAATGACATAGTTCTGTGCAATTAAAAGACAGTTCAAGGAAAGGTAAAGTTGAGGTAAAATCAGGAAAGGCTCTCCGATAAAAGTATGTTTTAAGAAGAGATTTAAAAGAGATCAGTGACTCAGCCGACCTGATTTCCTTGGACAGGTTGTTTCAGAGCCTCGGGGCCCTGACTGCCAACCTTCTGTCCCCCTTAGTTTTCAGACCGCTCTACCAGCCGAGCCACATAAGGAATATATAAAATAATAACAATAAAGGAGGTTTATTTTATCTTGTAACATGTCAAAGTATGCTGACTTTTAAATATGTTGTGAAGACACTTTAATGATCTGTTTTAATGTGTTGACCCATCTGCTGGTTAACTGGTGATTAATAAAATGCTGGTTGTAAAACCTCTGAATGCTGAATGTCATCAAATGTAATAAGTATGTTTTGATTTCAAAGCCTTTGAGGCATCTTATGCTAGTTCACCACAGATCAAAGAAAGTATCACAGATTGTTTCCTCGTGGCATCAGGGAGAAAATCCTTTCCATCATGTTAACAAGGCTGCAGTTTTGGTCACATGGAAGCGTTGTGTCAAACATCCTAACCCCTGAATCTGTAACGACAACAACTAATGTCAACATGAGAGCGTTAAAAACACATTACCATCCGCATGGATGGGAAAGGTGGAAATGTTTCCATTACAGCCATTAACCTACAATGAGGACAGCGATAGAGAGCGAGTTAGTCCACACTAATTAATTAGAGCACCATGTGTGTGTGTGTGTGTGTGTGTGTATGTGTGTGTGAGTGTGTAAGTAAAGAGAGGTGGTGGGTGTGTAAATGTGCTCATAAACCCATTAAAACCATCATTACTGAAGCGATCGTTTTGAGCAAGAGCTTTTTCAGTCTCTTACACACCATCGATGTGATGTGACACACACACACACACACACACACACACACACACACACTGAGAGATATTGACTGTGTGTGTGTGTGTGCAGGATGTGTGGGATGATCACACTTTAGGATTTAGTTGTCCCAGTTAATGACCCAGCATTACATAGTGTGTGTGTGTGTGTGTGTGTGTGTGTGTGTGTGTGTGTGTGCGCATGGAGGCAGACTTTTGGAAACATTTAGAGTCACAGCTGACCGAGTAAGGACTTAGTTGTTGAACGTTTATTTTTCAACAGCGTATGCAACCAACCTTCTATATTTAAAGGGCCGGTCCATCCAAAATGAAACAACAAAAACAAAACAAACAGACAGGAATGTTCTGAGGTAAAAAATAATAATAATAATATTTGAAAAAATTACATAAAAACTAAAAAAAAAATACACCAAGATCTTCTGATCCCAGCTGTAACTAATAACAAAATGTTTCATTGCGTTCCAGTAATTGTTGGAACAGAACTGTCATTAATGTTATAAATTTTATCTGTGTGTTCCCTGCAGCGGAGGCCAGGACGTCCAGATTTTTATAGTATGAGTATAGCTCCAAAAACACAGAATCCAATAATATAGTGTAATGCAAACTCTTTCATTAGATCAAATCTGGCTCCCAAATGTCAGATTCTTTCAGACTCCCCACCTGTTGTTTATAATCAAGCCCCTTATATAAAAATATGTAACCCTGAAGACATCACAACAAGGTATGTGGATTATTTTTATTAACCAGGTGATGATTTCTGGAAAGAGACATTGCTGATTAATGTTGAGGTCTTGTCCACACATACAGAGGTATTTTTAAAAACAGTTTTTTCCCACATTCAAGAATTTTTTAAATGCTTTCTTCAGAAGATCACCGAAAATTGTAAAAACAGGCATCATTGTGGAAAGACAAACTTTCAGACAGTCTATGGATGAATCATAGATCTAGAAAGTTTCCTTTAGCAAAAGTAACCAAAATGAAACTTCAAATTGCAAAATATTATTTAAAAAAAGTATTTCAAATGTAACCATTTGGAATAATTAGATCCTGTTAAAAACATTAAATTCGGCTCCTTAGTGTCACTGTGAAGCAGTCCCACGACAGATATTCACAGAAAACAGACAGAACAGAATACTGTTTACACAGAGCAGAGAGGAGAGGACAGCAGAAGGTGTAAAAATGCAAATAGTTCAATGTGTATAGCATGTAGGACCCATTTCCCCCCAATATTCATGTGGGCTCTTATTTACATTTAATTTTATTAAATTAAAATTAGATAGATAGATGGATAGGATGGATGGATGGATGGATGGATGGATGGATGGATGGATGGATGGATGGATGGATGGATGGATAGATAGATAGATAGATAGATAGATAGATAGATAGATAGATAGATAGATAGATAGATAGATAGATAGATAGATAGATAGATAGATAGATAGATGATATAAATTGAACTTTCTTGCTTTTTCTTTTATGTTTTATGGCTTTCTAACTATTTAGACATTTTTAGTTACTCCAACTTCTAGTCATGATTGTGCCTATTCCATAGAATTGCAGGACTTTTATCTTTTTATGTATAATGCATTACAAACAGGATCACAGGGAGTAAAATGTAAAAAGAAGGTTTTAAACAACGTCCTAATCTTCAACTGGCTTCTTAAAAACATTCATACCACCGAAAACCATCTCACTCTGAGAGCTTTTCTTCCTCTCTGAGCACATCTGATTCACATACGGATGTGTGAAAAAACACAAAAATAAGCATTATGTCCCTGTTTTGTTGACACTCTTTGCTGTGCAGCTTGGCTGCCACAGGCAGCTCCCGCTGCGAGGAAATCTGGAATTAAACTTCCCCCCCACCACCGATCCAGCTGTTTCACTGTTACATGGTTTGATGTGATCCGTTATGAGAATTTAATTTGCGGTCAATTTGGAAGCTTTGATACCATTAAGGCTCAGATTGATATGCAGTATTCCAGACATATATTAACACTCCCCTGCTGCGTTGGCTTCCCTTCTACATGTTTACATCCAGCTGGCAGGTCGAGCCACATTCGCTCTGGTGACTCTGGTGTGTGTGTGTGTGTGTGTGTGTGTGTGTGTATGCTGCTGTGTTGGCATTCCATATGTGCAGACATCCATGACATTCCTGGCTGTGTGAGGACTGTATCATTCCCATCCGGCACATTATCTTCACAGGTTTTCCCAGTGACATGCTCCTGTTCTCAGAAATGATTTAAGTGTTATGTGGAACTGCATGTTTTATTTCTGAACAGTGTAAATGTCGTAGAGGGAAAAAAGCCCCGTTGGTGGTGTCCTCACACTAACACTCACACTCACACTCACAATCACATTGGACCCATTATGATCTGATTATTGTGTTTTGCATTTCCTTGAACTATCACAACTTTCTGTTGAATGTTGGCCGTTCAGTCCAAAATTTTTGGACCACTGGATGGATTGCCATGAAAATGTGTATAGGCATAGACATGATAACGCCTACTGGCTATCTGACAATCCCCATAACACACCATGAGATTCATAATTGTTTTTGTCAAGTGTAATAGGTGAATAAATATTAGATTGCCGGGGCACTTGGTACAGACATCAATGGGGAATTTTGGATTTATTAGTTGGGTTGTTTGAGGTAGTCAGTGTATTAACTATAGTAAATGGCAATCAGCAGCACGTCCCCAGTTTGGAGAAACAGGCAGGAGTACTGACATGTCAGCTAAGCAATGTACCTCTTTGGACAAGGACAGCAGCAAGACATAGTTTAAAATCAGTATCAATTAGTGTATACTATATTTAGAATATTTTTATTGCTTCACCTTGCTGTCAAAAAGCCATTTCCCAATGTGAAACTAAAGTTATGCTCGATTCAAAACCACCAGACTCCATTGAAATAAACAGCAATTTTTCATGCAGAACGAGGGAGCTGGTGGTCTACCACTGCCTGGATTGTTTCTTTTTGTATATATATATATATATATATATATATATATATACATACATACATACATATATAAAAAAAATGCCAAATGTCCGATTCTTTCAGACTCCCCACCTGTTGTTTATAATCAAGCCCCTTATATAAAAATATGTAACCCTGAAGACATCACAACAAGACCTGTGGATTATTTTTAATAACTACGTTATGATTTCTAGAAAGAGACATTGCTGATCTCAAGGTCTTGTCCACACATACAGCTAATATTAAAAACAGGTTTTTCCCCACACTCATTTAATATGATTCAATATGTCCTCAGAAATAAACCGTTTGGAATAATTAGATCCTGTTAAAAACATTAAATTCTGCTCTCCTCAGTGACACTGTGAAGCCATGATTGATTCTGCTGAGACGAATTGTCACGTGACAAATATTCACTGAAAATCAAACAGAACAGAAGACTGTTTACACAGAGCAGAGAGGAGAGGACAGGAGAAGTTGTAAAAATGCAAATAATTCAATATGTACAGCATATACTGCTTCACCTTGCTGTCAAACAGCCCTTCCCAACATGGAACCAAAGTTATGCTCTCTTCAAAACCACCAGACTCCATTGATAAAAACAACAATTTTCCTTGCAGAACAAGGAAGTTGATGGGCTTGATTGTTTCTTTTGGTTATTGTGTAACTTTGGTGTTATTTCAGATACCCCAAGGTCACACAAAAACCCAACTGAGGCAGCTGTTGACTTGAAATGACTGTGTTCTGGCTGTATAATGTTCTGTTTTACTGCTGCCTCTGTCCAGCAGTACACTGTTAGCTTCAGTGCCACTACTCCTGCCTGCTTCCCAGAGAGCAGGTGTATCAAGCACCATCAACTGTAATAGGTGATACACTGACAATCATTTACTTCAAATTCTGAACTTTCCTTTTAACGTTCTTCTAAGTTTTACCTTAATTTTCATAAAAATGACTCCGTTTCTGGTTATCTGCCTTCCATGTCCATAGAGATTCATTAACAGGCCATTGCACTAAATGTGCCTTGACTTGAAGCAGATTAGAAGAGCAGGTCACGAAAGGACAAGAAGAAATATTGATAGATGCATGTCCAAAAATGTCTGGCTTGAGTTCTTCTCGACAGGAATGTCCTCGTATCGTTTTCACTTCTCCACTTGATGATTTTGCCAGAAACAAAGGGAGCATAAATTATCTCTGAGTATTAGTCTTCTCCAGACTGAGTGGATGGATTGACCTGAAGAAGAACTGCTCTGTGCCTATTTATCCCGGTGCTCATCCATCATCCTTTTAC
Source organism: Centropristis striata (assembly GCF_030273125.1). Taxonomy (NCBI): domain Eukaryota; kingdom Metazoa; phylum Chordata; class Actinopteri; order Perciformes; family Serranidae; genus Centropristis; species Centropristis striata. Next base: position 28,479,676 of record NC_081532.1, read on the forward strand.
ATTATACAACGAAAGGCAGATAAAAGAGAGTTGCACAGTCATTAATAACGCCAGCTGTCATATTACTGTCTGGCCCCTGTAGAAAATGCAGCCAAAGATATTGTTTTAATAAATGTGTCTGAGTGCAGGCTCTTAATTCAGAGGAGCTGGGTGAGAGTCTTTGTTTTCCTCTGGATCCAAATCCTCTCTGCCACCTCCTGACATGAAGCTGACGCAGCGTGCCATAGCTTCTCCATGCTGGATGTGTACACATCAGGTCCTGTCAGATTAACCAGCTTCAGTATATACATTTTCCTGGGATTTCTCTCCTCTCCTCTGTATAGGGATTTAAAAACATCTGTAAGGAATAGAGTTCAGACCGGTAAAAATTCATTGATGTTATTCCACAAATTTGCTACATGTGTACAGCACATATGGAGGAAGGGCCTGGTTGCATTTCCTGGCTCCGGCTAAGAGAGTGCATTTGTTGTGGAATTTCACGGCTATACTGAAAATTAACTGGGTCTGTGGATGTGACGTGAAATATGGTGGTTGACAGGAGTCTGTATAGTGTGTGATAGTGTGTGTGTGTGTGTGTGTGTCTGTGTGGTGGTATATATGACTGAGCAAGACTGTTTTTAGTCTTTCGATGCAGTTATTTCCCAAACTCAGGTACATGTGCTGTTTCTAGGGGGGAAAGATTGGTGAGTAGTTGATATCTGTGGGTCAGCTTGTTCTCTGTCATTACTGGACGTTAGATGCAGTTTTGTCTCTCCTCATGGACTGATACTATCCTGATTTATGACCTCAGCACTAACATATGTTACTTTATAATTCAGTAGTAGTAGTAGTTAACTGTATCCCCATTGGAAGCATGATCGGGCAGTGCATATACTATGTTCTGTTATCCCTCTGAACACCAAGCTGTTTCACGTTTTTTTGCGTCTTTTTACATTTTATCAGTGGTGGAAGAAGTATTCAGATCCTTTACTTAAGTAAAAGTACTAATATCACATTGTGAAACGACTCCACTACACTGCAAAAAAGACAACTTGTATTTTTTGGCCTAAAACAGTGATTTAAGTTGGTAAAACTCGGAAATATAAATTATTGACATTTAGGGCAATAATGTAAGTTAGCACAACAAAGCAAGCCAGTTGTCTGCTCCAAAACAAGTTGGTGAGTTGTTGTTACTTATATCTTTATGTTGGGGATCAAAACAAAGGACAATAGTTCTGCTAACTCTTATTTCTTTGTTGTGAAATGCGGGAAAGCCAACTTTCCGAGTTGGCACTGCACTTGGAGTCTCATTGCGGCTGTGCTGCCTGAGCTTGAGTCCACAAAGGTAAGCAACCCTTAATTAAATTAATTAAAATGATACGGGAATTTTATCCTGAGCTGTGTTGTGCAGTGTTTTACGTCGTTTGTTGGAGAAGGCAACCTACAGATTTTAAACATTTAAACACAAACAGGTTTTCGGCCATTAGTGAAAGCTAGCGGCTAACTGATGCTAGCGGCTAACTGATGCTAGCCGCGCTGCATGTTACAGCTACAAGAGTAGCCATTAGCGTATCAATGCTAACTCAAAATTGTGGTCGCAACATTAGCTGACATTTCATAGCAGCGTTACAATCGTGCCAATTCAGCACATTGCAGAAGTTAGCAGAAGTAAGGATTAAAAGTTATTACAATGTAAAATTATAAGTTAGTACAACTTACAGTTGAGTTGACAAAATCTGAATTAAGAGTTGAGCAAACTCAGAAACAAAGCTTAAAATATTTAGTTTAATTGTCCAACTTAAAATTTTATAGAAAGTTCACTCAACTTTCCTTTTTTTGCAGTGTACAAGTAAAAGTCCTGCATTTAAAACTTACTCAAGTAAAAGTACAAAAGTATCAGCATCAAAATGTACTTAAAGTATCAAAAGAAAAAGTACTTGTGTTGAAGAATGCCCTCTTTTATATATTTCAGATATACTGATTATTTGTAATGATGCATTTTTGTAAGCAGCATTTTATTGTCCAGGTAGGATTCATTTTAACTACTTTATATGCTGTTATGTGGTTTAATTAATAAGAATGCAGAATCATTTTGTAATAATCACATGTTTTTTATGCTAAATCTTGACCTGAAAAGTAACTATAGCTGTCAACTGAATGTAGTGGAGTAAAAAGTACAATATTTGCCTCAAAATGTAGCAGTAAAGTAGAGTGGAGTAGAAGTAAAAAGTTAAAATGAAATGAAAATACTTAAGAAAATCGACTTAAGTACAGTACTTGAGTAAATGTACTTAGTTACATTCCACCACTCCAGTTTACTCACTGTGGCCTTGTATTTCACAGCAATATATAAAAAAACATATCCAATATAAGTCCTTCACCTCTATGGAATCAGTACAATCATAGAAGTATAAAAACTCATCAGAATAACACAGTTACAATGACATAACCTACCTGACCTCCTTTATTCAGGTCCACAAACCCTTCTGCTCACTGTGCTCTTCTCCTCCTCCTCCTGCTGCTGCAGGGCCCTCCGTCTAAACTTTTAAGTCTAAATGTCTAAACCATTCTAGGGATGGGCTTTGTGAAGGGTCTAATAGTAATGTTCTTTATCCAATGGGTAATTGTTATGGTTCTGTCAATGTCTAGGTGTGTGTAGTTTTTATTGTCATTGCACAGTTATACAGAGACGTTTAAAAAGAACAGCTCTCATTTAGTGCAAATAGATATAATAAAAAAACATAAAAAAAAATACAAATCCCATGAAAAAGCACAAAAAGAAGAGAATGGGAGACATTCCGCATAAATAAATATAAGAAAATATTGTACTGTTGTTCCACAGTATTGATATGTTTGCTGTTTTCTGTTTTTATTTTATTTTTTGGAAGCTCTCGGTAAGACACTGTTTCTGTTTGTTTTTGTCTTTATTGCCCTGAAACGCTGTTTTTAAGGTGATTGACAGGGTCAGACTGACATGTACACACATGAGGGGTGTGGTGTTTGACTCAATCAAGCCCAACAGGCTGCAGGTGGTTGGAACCAATGAAGCCCAGCAAGCTGCAGCACCACACTGAAAAAGACACTGGAGGGAGAGCACTGGAGGAAGACAGGAGGGTGAAACTGTTCTTGTGTTTCCCACATACCACAACTTTTGTAAATACACCTTTTAAAACTGAACAACTACACTCAAGAGCGGGCTGGCAGTCTGAAGAGTCTGGGTGAGTCTTGGACACAGTCACACTCACCCTGACAAGCTTCAGGCGCCATTTACACAAAAGGAAAACGCAGATATATGCATGTGATTTGGCCTCTCATTTACATGAAAACCCTGTTTTTATCACAGAAAACGATTATTTCTAAAAACTCCGGGCAAGGTGGAGAATTTGGAAAACTCCCATTATGTGTTGTCGTGTCAACTGGGAGAAACGGGGGTTTAGGTTCTCACGCTCATTCTATCTAGTTGTTTTGAAAGGAACAGGAAGTCGCTCATGTTATTTGTTGTTGTTGATTCTGAGGATTCTGATTGGCTTGCGTGGCTTTATCCTTCTCCCTGCCACCCAGAGGTTTGGCATAGTTATAATGGCACTCAACGTATTTATGCTGGTTGATGCAAATGACAACTTTTTTTGGAAACGATGTCGTGTGCACAATGTTATTTTTGAAAACGGAGTGGGGGAAATATTTGTTTCTCTAAATACCCTGCTATTTATACATGTGGCCTAGGTCTCACTCTCAAGTTAACTACAACATGCAGGGAAAGGAGACCAGTGATTTATGTTGTCTGCTAGGCTAGCTTTTAATAGCTACAAAGCTTCCCCTCAGACTACCGGGGAAAAAAAGTGCTGGATCTGGTTTACCATTCATGTTGTGGAAAAATCTTAACAGACGACAAGAGTTTCTTAAAAAGACAGCCCTGTGCGGGATCTATTGACAAGTTTCAAAAACAGATACAATAGGCAAAATACAGAAATGGGTACTTGATCCAAGCAGCAATTGTGCCGTTCATTTTCTATTCCTGGTAATATTATACCTAATGTTCGTGCTTAAGTCTCATTAATTCCTGTTTTCTTCCCATCTGGTATCCCATCTTGGGATACCAGAGCGGCTCTTAACTCACTCAAGCAACACATAAGGACAGGAAGTACAGAGGGCCTATTAAATCTCGACAAAATGAAACATTGGAATTGAGATGTGGAAAGAAATATTAAAATATCCTCGATAAATAAAACATAAATAAACTAGAACCAAAACAAATAAAATAGAAAAGACTTTCAGACTCTGTTCACAAAAAAATGCACTGAGATAAATATGTTTTATTTTATTATTAAAATAACATTTAAACAGCTGGAATGGATGCTTGGGAAATTTTCGGCAATTCATACTGCCTGTCAAACATTTGCAGCTTTACTTTAAACACGACACAAAAAAGCACAAAATGTCACGCATGTAAATGACAATATATTGAGTCCAGAAAAAAGTCGATATAGTAATTATCGTGACCTAATTGTCACTGCTACTAACATAAATGCACTAAACACTTGTCCTGTTGCCCTGAGTCAACAATAGTTTTAGTTGAATTTGAGAGTTTGTGAAAACTGTCTGTATACAAGCAGAGAAACACTGGAACATGTGGCAGCAAGATTAATCTAGTGCATAAAAAGTCATAATGAACAATTCCATGATCAATAATTCTTATATAAACCTATAAATTATATAATCAATAGTGTTGATAAACACCTAGCTAAAACTCATTTCAAATGAATACGTGGAATATAATGAAACTCTTTAGAGGCTCTCAGATAAAAAAAACCTGTCTGTTTTCTTGTTATTGTTTCAGGCCTGTCAATTTTTTTTAAATCAAAGGCTCTTTGTGAGTTGAATGACACGCTGTTGCACTATGTGATTGTTTGTTCTCGCTGCTGGCTGTTTGTGAGCAAATATAGATTTGAAATTTAAAAATGCTCAGAAGAGGGTATTAAAGACAGTCATGCGGCTTCAGATCTTTTGTGTGTTCTTTCATTTATAAAGAAGAGGAGTGGGGGGTCTGACGAGTAACAGTGGACCTTTGAACCGGGGCTAAAAGCTGTTTTAAATAAGACAACACTCAATAATTGATCGAACGTATAATAGTGTGTGCTGTAAGATAAGAGATGAAGGCGGAGTTTTTGATGTGGTTGCAAGTCATCTGTGTAGGCTTAAACTTAAGATTACAAAGCATGTGAAAAAACAAAACAAAACAAACTATATTAAAACCAATTTGACCTGAGATTCCACACATGTGGTCTTTGGAAAAGGCATAAATAGACCACATCAAAAACAAACCGCAAATGACAGCTCAAAACAAAACAAACCATTAAAGCACATCTGTCCTGTATGAACGGGTTTATAGGTAACAGAACATGCCACTACTTGGGTTTTCTCTCTCTCTCTCTCTCTTTCTCTCTCTCTCACACACACACACTCACACACAGTTTGTGTTGACTCAGGAGAATCAGCAGCATCTTTTGATCACTTAAATCAGGTTTTTGCTGCTTCTGCTTCGTTCAAAAGCCAAATATCCTGAAGAACAGATGGAGGTGGGCAAGGTGAAGGACAAACAGGTCAGCCTTTATTCAAAGCTGTCATTATCATTCCCATTACTTCCTTCGCTTCCTTTAATGGATAAAAAACAGACAGTCAGCATTTCTGAAGTAGTTGCACTGCACTTTTTGGCTCCCCTGTTGCTGAAAGTAGCATCCTTTGACTCTGCTCTTTTATATAATAGACTTTCTATATACATTTACACCGCACTTGAAAAAAATTGAAATCGAAAGAATTGACATGTTGGGAAGTATGCTCATTTGCTTTCTCCTCGTGTGCTACATTGTTATACCTTCATGTGTCTATAGAGAATCTGCCCTATTATTCCAATCGCCCATTATTTTGACAATGAGACAGTCTGAACATGTCCCATTGTAAGTAAGTAAACTTTATTTATGTAACACCTTTCGCAGACAGAAGTCACAAAGTGCTTCACATTGACAGAGGATAAACAAGTAAAAAAATAAAATATAAAATAAATATAAAATAAAAATGTACATACAAGTTTTAAAAGACCAAAACAACAGCAATTAAACAACCAAAGCAGACCCAAAGCAACTAATCAAAAGCCTGAACAAATAAAAATGTCTTCAGTTGGCTTCTAAAAGTGACAACAGAATCTACTGAGCGCAGTGAGACCAAAAGTCCATTTGTCCAACAGCCCGTTATCCTGAAAACAGCTGGGCTTAAAGCCCATTGTGCAGAAAACACACTAATGCAATGGTTAGAAGCACATGGCTCATTATTATGCAGAACTGTCATTGAACCTTAGGTGCAATGGAAGGAAACTAAGCTTTCGTACCTTGTGATTTAATCTAACAAACCTTTCCTGATCGGCTCTATGTAGCGCTCCATGCAGCAGTGGTGGTGATGGTAGTGAGGCTTTTCTAGCTGCAGGGAGAGTGTGTATTTTCTGAGCAATGGGCTTTTGGCACCGTTGGCGACAGAGCCTTTGCCACTGCTGCTCCAACTCTCTGGAACTCCCCTCAAAGCAATTCAGACACTACACGTCTTCAAAAATCAACTCAAAACCACCTTTTCAAGATGGCTTACAAGACCTGACTCCCTTCGGCAAACCTGAACTCATAAACTCTCATCTCTGTTCTCTGTATTTTGTATTTCTTTCAATGTGGCTGAGGCTCAGTTGGTAGAGCTTTCGTCCAGTAACCGGAAGGTTGATGGTTTGATCCCTGACCATGGCAGCCTACATGTCAAAGTATCCTTGAGCAAGATATTGAACCCCAGGTGGCACCAGCAGTGTAAAGCGCTTTGGATAAAAGCGCTATATAAGTGCACCCCATTTACCATGTTTAGGAGGTGTAGGAACGCTGAATGTGCTATGTTAAGCGACTTTGAGTACCTTTTGTAAGCCCTATATCAAATGTATTATTTTTAATTGTTATTGTTATTATTTTTATTATTTTCAGGATAGAGGGCTGTCGGACAAATGGGCTTCAGTCCAATGGGACTTTAGACGACGGGGTTTTTTCGGAAAAATAGAACAATGGCACAGAACCACAGGAAGCTACCACCAGCATCAGGTTAGCTTAGCTTAACCCCACAATAGATTGCTGCAGGAATGACGTATGTTTGAATGCCAACCTGGAAGTGAGCAACAGGATATTTCCATTGGAATTTGGGTTTTTGAAAAAAAAAAAAAAAAGTTCTGTGGCAAACAAATGTTAAAACTTACACATTTTGTTCAGCAAGTAATCATCAGTGTGGGTTCTCACCGGGTACTCCGGCTTCCTCCCACAGTCCAAAAACATTCACTTAGGTTTAATTGGTGACTCTAATGACCCGTAGGAGTGAAGGAGAGTGTGATTGTCTGTCTCTATGTGTCAGCCCTGTGATAGTCTGGTGATCTGTCCAGGGTGACCCCGCCTCTCACCCAGTGTCAGCTGGGATCGACTCCAGCCCCCTGCGACTGGATAAGCGGTTAAGAATAATGAATAAATGAATGAATAAATGCAATCACCAGAGGTAAAAAGCTAGTGCTAGGCTTAGAATGAACTACACCACGGCTGCATGTCTACTAAGCTGAAAACCAGTGTATTCTTATTGAGCCACTTGTTGGCCTGCAACTGCCTATTTTAAGACCCGTAAAAGCAAAAATGGGGCATTTACTTGCCTATTTTATGTGGTACAACAAAGCAAGTAAATCCCTTAAATCTGTGTTAACCACAGACAGACATCTCACCAAAACACATTGAAGAAACCCATTGACTTTGAGACAAGGGAAGGCAAAAATGCTTTTTCTGGGCTTTAGGAGTCACTCCCGCAGTACTTTTTTTAAAATGTTGATTAAAGAGCTTTTATAGGTGCATGTTTTTGTTTTTTCATTACTTTTTAGTTGTTTCCCCTTGCTGCCAGTCTTGGGCTAAGATAAGCTATTTTTATATCTTTACTATACAGTTATATGTATATATTCATATAACAGAACCCATTGAAGAAGAAATAATTGTGCATCATTGGCTTATCCAACATTTATCAAGTAGCAACCATGTGTAATGCTGCAGCCCAGCCATATAGAAAATATGATGGAAAATTAAGAAAATATTATCTTCTCCAGAGACTCCACTGCAGATGAAACGCTTCCGTCTCAACACAACCATGCAAAATTCATGCAAATCCCACTCATTTGTGTAAAGCAATCTTTGGCTGAAGGAAACATTTTAAACAAGTCTTTCAGATTCAATATACTTTTACATATTTCATTTTAGAATTGTGTCCAAACACAAATGTGCTCCACAGATGGACTCTTTGTGCATGTTGATGTTTTAACAACTGGCTTATTGTTCAACATCTTTTTTCTTTCAGCTGTTTGTTTTCCTCGTCATTTAGAGACTATGAGTGACTTCACTTTTCGGACACATAATAAATCATCAACACCAGTGTTTAATGTCTCCGTTCTGATGACAGTTGTGACCGGAGATGTTGTGTTTTCAGGTTGTCCGTCTGTCCTATTCTTGGACTGGGATATCTCAGGAACACCTAGAGAGAATTTCATGATATTTGGGTCAAGCATCCACTTAGACTCAAGAACTGACTGATTAGAATCAAATGTTCAAAAGTCACTGTGACCTCACAAAACATGTTTTTGGCCCACAACAAAAGAAGTCACACTCTTATAATTGCTAAATTTCAAACATGTGTAATATGAGATGATGAAGGGATGACATTTTGTATCCAAAAGGAAAAAAAGGTCAACTTCAATGTGACATCAAAATGTTCTGAAAAAAACACCTTTCTGGCCATAATTCAACTCCATAACTCAGGAACAGAGTGGGAGGCATTTGGTCAGATACCAAATTGGTGACCCCAGAATCACCATAATCCTGCAAAATACAGAATAAATTACAGTAATATACAGTTAATATACTCAATACATCAATAACTGACTGTCATTAAGTGCATTTTCATGTACTGATGTGCAAACACTCATAGAACTACAAATGCACCACGATGTCCTCTTGTCAAGGCCACTCACTCACATATGAGGTTATGAAAACAAAACACATCAGCAGCAGTATAATCTGGCAAAATTGGCCCTATACATAGAGAATAATAATAACAATAATAATATTACATTTTATTTGGAAGGCACCTTTCTTGGCACTCAAAGACACCTTACAAAAAGATAGAAAAAGAAAGGGAAGGAAGTGTCCTCAATTTTCACAAAAAAATAAGCATCCAATATTTATTTAACAACACCTATTCCCAGCAGCACTAATGTATTGAATTGATAGAGACATCACAGAGGAAGACAAAACACAAACAAAAATCAAGAATCTAAAATGAAGTAGCATTTTGGTCCTCAGCTCATTTTAAACAGAAATCACCCTGAAATCACCTCAAAATTCATTTTTGAGCAACGGCTCAGATGGACAGTTTAACATATAAGCGACAGATAACCAGATATTTTTGCTTGTGCCCACACTGCCCTGTGCCCTTTAGAGGTTGTGGGCCCCTGGGCAATTGCCCAGTTGCCCATTTGGTTAATCCGGCCTTGCTCCCACAATCCAAAAACATTCAGCTTAGATTTAATTGGTGACTCTAAATTACCCGTAGGAGTGAATGAGTGCAAATGGTTGTCTTTCTCTATTTGTCAGCCCAGATGACCTGTCCAGGGTGAACCCCGCCTCTCGACCAATGTCAGCTGGGATCAGCTCCAGCCCCTTGTGACTGGAGTGCGGATAACTGTTAAGGATAATGAATGAATGAATGTATCTTGGGTGTTCACAGGGAGGGACTGAGACAAAAAAAGGCCCTGGACTTTTTCCAAAAGTTAGGCCAACAATGCATATGTGATTACACGTTTAAATATCCAATTGCCCATGTATTAAGATACTACATTACAAGCCTACTAGACAAGTTATTCACAGCCAATAACATTAATTAATTATAACATTATAACATTATAACATAACATTATAACATATAACATTACATTAATTAATTCAGTAATTTGTGTTGTGTTTATTCTACAATTCTACAATGTCAACTAGCTGACGCTTTTATCCAAAGCGACAGACATTTGAGAGTTAATACAACACAGGCAAAGATGAAGTCAAGAAACATAGCAAGAGTAAGTGCCATGGGTCAAGTTTGAGTCCATTAGGACTTAAGTGGTTTCTCTCTGTTAGTTCTCATCTGTGTGGGTAAGTGTGAAGGTGCTCAGTAAAGAGCTGGGTCTTCAGTCTCGGATGGAAGTTTGCTCCACCACCGGGGCTCTATAGAGTCTGGTTTGAGACGTAGAGACCTTCAGTGGCGGAGGAGCCAGACGTCTTTCACCTGAGTTCAGGAGTAGCAGGAGTAGTATTTTGTAGGCAAGAGACAAGGCTTTGATTCTGATGTGGGCTGGGGCCGGGAGCTAGTGCAGAGAGACAGTGCAGGTGCAGAGAGCACCACCAAGCCTCTGCAGATGATCCAGAACGCGGCTGCATCTAAACTCCTTTGTTCAGGTTCACAAACCCTCCTGTCCACTACGCTCCTCGAGTGAAAGACGTCTGGCTCCTCCACCGCTGAAGGCCTCTGCATTTTTATTTTATTTATTTATTTATTTTTTTGCTTTTTTATTGAAAGTGATAGATTGAAAGGGGGTGATAGAGGGGAAGACATGCGGCAAAGGGAGCTCAGGCCGGATTCGAACCCGGCTCCGCCACAGCAAGGACTCAGCCTTAATGGTAAGCGCTCTACCAGTGTGAGCCACTGGAGCCACTGGGACGCCCCGCTGAAGGCCTCTGCGTCTCAAACCCGACTCTTCTACTCTATAGCCCTGGTGGTGGAACAAACTTCCAAACTCCATCCGTTCTTGAGTCCTTCTCAATCTTTAAGAAGAGACTGAAGACCAACTCTTTACTGAACACCTTCACTCTTGATCTACACTGACGACTACAACAAGTATCTCACTGACCGCTCTTGCGACCTATAAAGCACTTGAGTCCTAATGGACTCGAACTTAACCTACGGCACTTACTCTTGCTATGTTTCTTGACTTCATCCTTGCTTGTGTTGTATTAACTCTCATTTGTACGTTGCTTCGGATAAAAGCGTCTGATAAATGACATTGTAGAATTGTAGAGATGAGGAGCGGAGTGACATGTGCTCTCCTTGGCTGGTAGAAGACCAGAAGAGCAGATACGCCGCCGCCTTCTGGATCATCTGCAAAAGTTTGGTGGTGCATGCAGGGAGTCCTGTCAGTAGATAGTTGCATTAGTTTATGCGTGATATCACAAGAGCCTGTATCAGGAGTTGTCGATTGCTCGGTCAAGTAGGGTCTGATTTTTCTGGTGTTGTAGGGGGCAAATCGACACGATCGGGCAATTGGACACATGAACCTTAAAGGTCAGTTGGTCATCAATCATCACACCCAAGTTCCATGCAGAGCTTGTGGGCACAAGTTGCTTGGATTTATTTATGTAGTCCCAGTCTTAAAATAATGATGCAGTCATCCTGGAACTTCCCTGCACTCCCCCTGTCATATTTTAAGCTGAAACTACCTTCAACCTGAATTAACAAACGGTTTAAAAATAAAATGTTGTTACCCAATGTGTATCGTCAGTTGATGGTATAACATATATCAGATTCTTGAGAATCACCCTCAAATAACCTATTCAGTATTTCTTCAATATCATACCCTAATAAATCAAACTGTCAAGTGTGTGTGACATTTTCTCACATTGATCTTTGTGTTTTTGTTTCAAGTTTTGTGTCTTTTTCCCAGGTAATAAATTATCGTACTGGCGCCCCCCGTTGTTTTGACATTAATATCGTTAATCAGATTTTGTTTCTGATGAACCACAAAGGACACAAACACATCTTAAACACATACAATATTTCTCTCAATCATCTGAACATGAATAAAAGGCTTAACAAAGTCACATCAGTTTTATTTTTGTTCCCCTATATCACAAATCAAATACCTGTCTCAAGGGGCTTCACAATCTGTGCAGCAGATGACATTCCTTGTCCTTGAACCCTCGACTTGGATGAGGAATGTTTTCCACACTGAAGCATCTCCTCAGAACGGTCTGCTCTGTGCCTCCTGAAGAGGGCTTCACTGTGTTATTGATTTTGACTCTGAAGTACTTGTATGAGTCCACCTTCTTCACTTCCTCCTGTTCCTCTGGTATTCCACCTCCAGTTCATTGGTTGTGCTGATATTGAGCTTCCTCTGTGAAATAGTCTCTTAGGGAAAATAGTAGAGGTACAAATCGATACATATTTTGCCTGGCAATATTAAATCAATTCATGGTCGCCAAGTATCGATATTAAGTGTTTCGCTGTTCTTGTTTTTTCCGGAGCAAAAGACGATGCTTACTTTGATTCTATGAGCCTGTTAAAAGGCCAATTTCAAGTGTACTGTATGTGAGTTATTATGGTGGACCCAAAATTTAATTTGTTAGTTAGTGAAGGCCTGAATTTGGGGTAAACAAGACACACATCACAACAGTAGTGTTTGATCGTTTTGTTTTTTTTTTTCATTTTTTTTTTAAGAACAGATGAGAGGAGAGTAAAATTCTTTTGACTATTTATTTAAGACAATAATGAGAGAGTGAGCATGTACATGGACCTTCTCTGTTCAGAAATCACAGGCTGCTAAGCAATTAGCTGTAACCACCTTCCAGAAAAGGATGCCTAACTTGCTTTTACACAGAGTTTTATAATATAAATGTGCGACTGTCTGATTGGTCAAAACTGTTGGTGCAGCGCCATGGTTTAGACTCGGCCCGCCCATTTCATTGGCACGCAGGCTAGTCCTAGCCTCTTGGTGCTTCAGCTTCCGGTCACCGCCCTGTGGAAGAAAAAAAAAAGCTAACGGCACACTTTTGTATCTTGTCTGGTGTTCGTCAGTGCCTGTCTCCACCTGGGCCCGTGGCCTTGAATTGGAGCACAAAGAGTGCTTCAGTGTTTCATCTGCTTGCCCTCAAATATTTGGTGATGTGCAAACTATTATCAGTATGTCCTTTCTGTTAATACTCCTTATTTCTGTGTGCTGTGCCTGGCACATAAAATGTGTGCTCCATGCCCCGCCAGATACACCTCTAAGCAGCATTTTACTAAAGTTCATAATGCATAATGCTAATTTTTTTAATTTTTAAATCTGCCTAGAGCTGGCCGTCCTCACAGCCAGACGTCTTATAGTCTTTATTTGGAAAGAGCCCCAACTTCCATCTCAGCAACCTGTTTTTGCAATATTTTAAAGCATAGTCTACTACCAATGCAGTATAGCTGTTTTTGTTTTTTGTTTCTGCAAAGCTGTGGTCAGGACAGACTGCACAGGCAGAATATGTCCTAATATAACCTTTTACTTGTATTTCTATATTTTTATTCTGGCCCTACTCTGCATGTGGTGGAGAACCATTGTTCTAGTGCTGCTGTATATGTTGGGAAAACCAATACAAATAAATAAAAGGTTCCTCTTTTTGAAAAAATGTAAACAGAGCTTTGAGCAGAACATTTTGTTTAAGACTTCGGACTACTTTCAGAGAAATTGGCCTGTTAGTAGTTTGAAACTTGGCTTGAATGGAGTTAGTTATATTCCTATGCACATGTGAAGGTGTTCATTGGTGAGCCTGGAGCAGTACACGGTTTTAATAAAGTTCATAGTGGAGAAGGCCGACTCACAAATGTAAGTCGATCCGAACGTACTGTAACTGTTGTTGGTAGTAGTACAGAAAAAAAATCCTTCACATCTGTCTTTTGGCGTGTACAGACCACATGCAAAGCATTTTTCCTGATAAAATGCAAAGTCATGGATGTGAATAGACATGAATTTGGTTCGTGTATACCCATCCATGCAGGTTAAAATATTTAATTGTGCAAAAGGAAGAAAAGTGTGCAACAGTGGTGGTATAAAACTAAGTACATTTACTCAAGTACTGTATTAAAGTACGATTTGACGTATTTGTACTTACTGGAGTATTTCCATTTTATGTTACTTTATACTTTTACTCCACTACATTTAGCTGACAGCTGTAGTTACTTTACAGGTCGAGATTAACCATGAAATGAAACACATGATCAATCTAAAGCGATTAGACTTTTAAAAAATAAATGTAAGTAGTTTAAATGAGTCTAACCTTTAAAAAATTAAAATAAACATATCACAAATGAATCAATACAAATGATCTAGTAATAGATTTATAATTTATAAAACAATCTGAGTGGATCCATTCTGCATAACGAGTACTTTTACTTTTAATTCTTTAAGTACATTTTGATGCTGATAATTTTGCACTTTTACTTCAGTAAGTTTTGAATGCAGGACTTTTATTGTACTGAAGTAATTTGGCAGCACGGTATAAGTACTTTTACTGAAGTAAGAGATCTGAATACTTTTTCCACCACTGGTAGGCAAAGCCATAGACTACATAGTAAACTCTAAAGAACAAATGACTCAAATCAAGGTATCAGTTGTACTTTATTATGAACCAAGTTAGCACTGATGCTAGCCCAGTAGCCCAGGTAATTTGCACAAGTACAGCTTGCTTTCTGACATACTCGTCCATTGGCGGATTCATGTGAGTCACACGAGGCAAAAGTTTGCTTCATGTTTAGTCTGAACACACGTTAATTTAGAAGCTGTTCTCTCTAGAAAACTGACTACACATGGTAAACAATCAATTTTATTGCTGAGTGAACCTACTGCTGTATTAACTGGATTAGCTGCGCTGCTGTCTATAGTTGCAGCAGACAGCAAGAAAACAACAGCTCCCTTAAGATTTTCCTATTATTTATTCCCATAAATTTATTAGAAATCTGTCACAAGTCATGGGTTCCTGAGGAGAACTGACTGTGTGTGTCAGATGTCATGGCAGTAGCTGTTGTTTCTTTGTGGACTAACGGGTTCAAACATTCATCAAAGCATTAAACGTGCACTGATACATTTTACTAATTACACATTTTATTCCTGGCTTTATAATAACGATTCTTTATTCTCCGTTTTTATGCATTATAAATCCTGTCTGTGTCAGAAAACTATTTTTGACTTGTATTGCCCAGCAGCCGAATCAGTGGTGTGCTTAGAAAAGCCTTAATGAAGCAGTAAAGCACCCGCATGGCTTTTCATTGATGTTTTAATGGAGCTGTTTGTTGCAAATTGCAGAGGTTCTAACAGGTCAGTGAGCTTATTTGACCTGTTTTTAATCAAGGCAATTATGTGAAAGTCTGGCTGTGAACAGCAGCGAGTTTCCTATTGACCACAGAGCACTTTGTCTGTCTGTGAGTCCAATGAGCTGCAGATATTAGTTTCAGGACTGCAGAGAGGTTCAAGCAGTAACTAAAGATCAAAACAAACCCCATTCATAACAATAATCCTCTACAAGTGTTTACTGACTTGGTAATTTGTTGATTGTTGTATTAAAATGACAACATGATAGATATGTGGATGTCTCTGTACTTTGACTAGATCTTGTAATGATGTTTTTTCATGCTAAAAAACATTCAGTTCATCTGTTTGTCTGCTGCACCCGATGTGTCCAGACATAAAACCTTACGATCAAGTTATTTACACGCACCGCAGCAAGCATAATGTTTTCTGATTCACAGGTCAGAGATTATCGAGATGTCAAGGTTAAAACTGTGCTCACGTTGTTTGTAAAAAATAAAAAAATAACTGTTCGGATATAACCAATTGTTTAACATATTTATAACTGTATTTCCCAGAAAAAAACCCCACATAATTATTTTGTTTTTCTGCAGGAAATGTTAAACTAAACCTGCTGTGAAAAGCTTTTTCAGAATTTTACAGCTGTGCACCATCCGTGTAAAGGTTGTGAGCACTTCTGTCTAGACGTCCTTACCTGCAATTTACCAAAATACACTGCTTGGTGGGTGCTACATGTTTTTTAAATGTCAATGAGGGGAGTTTGTCAGGCTGTAACACAGCAGTTTAACCCTCTACGTGCTCTCTTTATGACCTCTATTAACATATGTCCTACCGCTTAGGAGTTGGAAATTATGTTAATACATGGCCAAAATAACCATATCTATTTGATCAAATAATCATCTAGTCATATTCTCAATAACTTTAATGGATTCCTTGAACCGGAAAATGTATATTTTGACTCCAAGATTGACCTTCTAAGTGGCTCAGAATATATATTGGTTCTCATAGACTTTATATGGCTTTATATGGATCTCCAATCCATAATCTTGATGAAGTGGCTCCCATCAAAAATTTTAACTTAGGGTGATAGAGAGCACGTGGAAAAATGTGGTGCTTTTGTCCGGCGTGTCCCCTTTATTTTGCTAAATTGTCTGACTATTTTTTAGCATCTATTGTGTTTTGAAAGTTAAAAAAAAACATTATTTTCAAAATCCTTTTGGGTTCAAAATGTGGAGGCAGTAAGTGAAAAAATAATTATCAGATCCTATCCTAACCTTAAAAATGATACCAACATGATGTAGTGAACATTTTTTAAGACTCCAAAGGGTTAATCAGCAGTAAATCATTATCTCACACCCCTAGTGCCTATTTTGATGTAATTTACAGGGCATCATGAAAATAATATTGACACTCACAAGCATAGTGAGCTTTGTAAACTCAGCTTATCTCTTTTAATTCATAAAGTTGTGATCCATAAGGCCTCTCTCACTCTAAAATATGATGCTGAAACAGACAAAAAAAAAGGGCATAAAAATACCTCTTTAATTCTTTATTGCCATGATCAGAGATACAGCTGTGGCTGAATCCCTATCCACTGGTTTGGTAGATTTACTCCACAGATGCTCTGTTACTAAGGAGAATCACAGATGAAACACTCAAGTTACGCGACACTCTCCAGTCCGTCTGAATCACCTCAGCTCATCTTTCTTATTATTCTTCAGCTCCTTCATAATCCATCAGCCTGCAGTAAAGTGGGGCACTTGAAGCTCCAAGGGAAGCCTGGTTTCATATCATTGTAGCTGCTGGTTTGAACCCTCTGAACCCCTCAGATCAGTTAAGCCTCACTCGTTATCTCTGGACAATATCCGGAGTTGCCCTTTCACACATGTAGCACGAATACTCAAGTACCGCTCACACCATGAGTACAAAGCACGCCAGAGCCTGACATTGTACAGCCACACTATTTCCTGTCAAAATTCAGCTGTTGCAAGGTCAGCGATGGATATTTTCTATGTTTGGAGCCAGCAGTTAGTGATTTTAGTGGACCAGGGTGAAAGCTCCAGTGGTGGAAAAAGTATTCAGATCCCTAACTTAAGTAAAAGTACAAATACCACACTGTGAAATTACTCCACTATAAGTAAAAGTCTTGCATTCAAAACCTGATGAAGTAAAAGTACAAAAGTATCAGCATCAAAATGTACTTAAAGTATCAAAAGTAAAAGTACACGTTCTGCAGAATGAACCCACTCAGACTGTTTTATATGTTCTAAATAGATTATTTACATTTAGTCATTTGATTATTAGAATTATTATTCAATTAGATCAGTTATTAGATTATTTGTATTGATGTTTATTTATGTAAGCGCTTTATTTTGTAATGATAGGGCTCATTTTAACTACTTATGAGGTTTTAATTTAAAAAATGTCTAGTCAATTTTAATTAATTGATCATGTTTTTTATATTAAATCTCAACCTGAAAAGTAGCTGTAGCTGTCAGCTAAATGTAGTGGAGTAAAAAGTATTTATATTTTCCTCTAAATTTTGTGGAGTAGAAGTATAAAGTTACGTAAAATGGAAATACTCAAGTAAAGTACAAGTACCTCAAAATTGTGCTTAAGTACAGTACTTGAGTAAATGTACTTAGTTACATTCCACCACTGGAAATCGCTACTGAGCAGCTATGAATCGGTTTGAGCCGGGGAGTGGAGGTAACAAACAGTTACCTGCAGCATTCGAAAGCTGATTTTGAATTTTAATGTCAATAATAAGAAAACAGTTCAGGTGATTGAATGAGTCGCGTCAGGTGTGCACCTGCTTGTTTGGAACGAAAACCTGCAGCAACACTGAATCCTTTCATGGATCAGTTTGACACCCCTGCCTGGGGTCAGAGCCAGCTGCTATGCTACAGTCAAGTTACACCTCCGTGCTGTAGATATTCAGGAGATGACCAGGCTGAGTGAATGGCTAAAGAACAGCAGGAAGGAGAGGGGAAATAGAATAGATGGTCAGGGTGGGAACAGAAGAAACAAAGGGAATGAGTTGGCCAGCAGGCACGCAGGAAAGCAGACAGGATTCCTGGAGCCCAGGGAACAAACAAGCAATAGATGAGATAACGAATACACCAGTTAAATCTACTGGTAGAGTTCCTGGAATGGGCTTGAGGGTAGCTACTCCATCAATTTGGTATGGTTGGAGAGAAAGCAAGGATTCATGAGCCGATTGTAGCCAGGTGTGTAGTGAGCCAGGAGGTGATATTTTTTCTTACAATTGCTAAAAGCATGATCTGCTTAGCTGAAAAATGAAGCTTGCATAGACCTTACTTTCTTTACAGCGGAATGATGATATTTAAGATGGCCGACTTCCTGTACGTTTAAGGTATGGGTTCTTGAGACTTTTTGGTGCGTCTTCCCATGATACATGTATGTACCAAATTTCGTGTCTCTACGACATTCCTGTGCGAGGGGCTTAATTTTCTTGACTTTCAAGGGGGCGCTGTTGAGCCATTTTGCCACGCCCATTCCCGGGACCACTAGAATACATACATTTCAGTGGAGATTTATGTATATTCCAAAAATGGTGAGTTTTTGAATATGAGAAAGGCTCCAAAAAGGCGATTACAATTCCAGGATAGTCACTAGACGTGCTCCTTGAACAGGATATATATATATATATATATATATATATAAGGGCCGGGACTTTAAAAAAAAAAAAAAAATCTAATTAATTAGAGGCTTTGTAATTAATTAATCGCATTTTAATCGCATATAAATATTTGACCTGAGAACAGTGAGAAGTAATTTTTTTCACATTGATTTTTAGTATACCATTGATTAATGACTGAATACATGAGCTTAAGCAACAAAAATATTGTTTATTTTTGCTCAAGTCCAACAGACCAGTGCAATTTTTGCCATTTAGTGTAGCAATAGCATATTTAGAAATATAGAACATTTCATAAATTCAGGTAGCCTATAGGTAGGTAGACCTTCTGTAAACTATAATACTTTGTTTTGTAGTAAAACACAACCCACGCTAGCTACCACACTAGCCGCTAGCTGCTATATGTTTAGCATTGAGGTGATACTTGAGGCTGGATGTGCTGCGGTGATATGTGAATTCCTTGTTGCATAGCAACACAACCATGCTCTTATCGACGCTTCCATCCGTTGGTTTTTTGTAACAAAATGTCCCATCATCCACGGGGCCAACCAAAGCGTCTCATCAGCTTCTTCCTTCATCGTTCCTTCGTTCACTGTGGTTTGTTGTTGTCTGAACTCATCAACGCTAGTTGGTGCTCCAGTATAATCGGTCCGCCTGAAAAAATAAGTGCGATTACAATGCGTCAATTTTTTTAACGCGTTCATTTTTGTGTAATTAATTAATTTTAATTAACGCGTTAAAGTCCCGGCCCTAATATACATATACATATATATACACTTTATATATACAAATTTAAACTTGTAAGGAACTGAGGTTTCCCTCATTTACAGTGGCAATGAGTACATTAACAGACAGTAAAGAAATACAAACTCAAAATACAGATCACAGACAGGATAAATGAATAAGTAAAAATGCTATTTAAAATTACCAAAGCTAAAAACAGTTGCTGACAGCTGCAGGAAAGTCTGCAATCAAGCTACGAAATTGAAAAAATGTTCTGGGCGTATTGCTCCTCAGTGTAAGTTGAAGATCATTCCAGGTCACGTGGGCATTAAAACAAAAGGCTGACTTCCCAAGTTCAGTGAGCATCGGGAACTGTGACAGTAAACCAATTACTTGGCCGTGTCATATGATGTCCATGGTTCCAATCAAGAAGTCTTGATGTACTACTCCGGTAATGGCCTTAAAGATAAACAGGCACCAGAGTTTCTTACCCCTGTTTGCCAGAGAAGGCCAGCCCACTTTATCATATAAGATACAGTGATGAGCGTTGAAGCCATCACCAGTAATACATCGAAGAGCAGAATGGTATACAGAGTCCAGAGGTCTAAGTTTAAGTCCCTGCATTCACATTTTCTACAGTCTATGATTATTATAGACACTGACCTTGCCTTAAATTGACGACTATTCCCTATGATGATGACGACTATGATGATCTGATTGCAGCTGTGTTGGTAGGCTGGTTAATGTCAGGACAGGAACAAATCACACACACACACAATTGCACGATTGTGTGCTTTGTGTATTTTACAATATGTCCAAAGCTGACTCTTTATGTAACCTTCATAAGAATGTTTTACTTGTGTTTAAATTGATTTTAAGTGTCTTTTTCTCACCCTTTTTTTAGATTAATCTGGCAGCACAAAAAAATTCCAAGCTGAGACAATAAATATTCATAAGAATTGGAGGGATGAAAATATTTAATTTAATTGGAGAAATATTTTTGTCTACTGTGGCAGCACTGTTTTGCCTGGAATTTTATCATTTATCAAAAGAAACAAAAGCCAGACGAATATGTTAAATATCTGTATAATTGTATGACAATCTACAGTATATAATGTAAAGCAAAGCAGTGAGCACAAGGGTCAGCATCTATGTGTGAGTACATTATCTGGAATATAATTTGGATTTCTGTGTCAGCTGTTATTTTTGGAAAGACAGTTTAGTCTGCGGGAACTGAGGTCTACTGTAACTACAGGTAGTAACAAGCTCTCATTTAACATGCTGCAGAATGCACTCTGTCATTCTCAGTGTTGGATTACATCCGTGACCTCCTCCCTTGAAATCTAATAGAAATAGAGATATGAGCAGAGATTACATTTGGCAGGAAGGTAGACAGGAATATGTCTTCCAGCTTCAGGACCCTATCTGTCTAGTGAATACACAGAATGAAGAGTTATATGTCTTTTAGGTGATCCAACAAAAGCATATTAGTGCATTTCTGACTGATCCACCACCAGATTTCCTTCTATTGAAATAATATTTTTCTCAGTTTTGGGTTTTTGACACCGATACCTCTAGTAGGATTTGAAACAATATTCTCCGCTGAGTTCAATTTGTTTTCCTTTCCCAGAATGTTGTGGTTAGCAGCGAGGCCGAGCTAGCAGCCAGAGGATACATTAATAGAGACCTGATCGCCTCCCTGATTATGACCATGGTTAAACACAGAAACGAAGCCTCACATCTGTTTTCTACCAACCTGGCTCATCCAAACTTTGTAAATCCAAAAAAGAAAAGGTTGTACATTTGGGAAATATGCTTTTTTTCCACTTCACTTTAAAAAGTGATAGTGATTAAAGTGATTTTCCTTCCCCGATGTGATCTCATGGGAAGGGGTACAAGTAGCACTCCACTTTTATTGCATGTCATGTGGAAGGCATTTGATGATTTCATGTGCCATTTAATGACCTGCTTGATGGCTGTTGTAAAATGATTGCACGACTGACTGGTGTTCTGACAGACTCGTCACATGACCATGGTTACCTTTGTGAAATGAATGTACTTTGTTATGTTTAGGCAACATAGATACTCTGTTAAAGCGGCTCTACACTAGAATCAAAGCATTTTCATCACCATCATCAGTCTTTATTTCAGACTCACAGAAGGGTCCATATAAAAGAGATAAAAGGAGGAGATACCCTGCGCCTATACAGAATCACAACAATTCACCATCCATTATAAAGTTTTTGTGTGCAGGTGTCATGCCAATGTGTCGAAGAGCAGACGAGTATTGGAAGCAGCTCTTCCTCGGACTTGTTAAAGCCTCTATGGGCGCCTTCAGAACCCAAGTCCGTTTGGTTAGTCCAAATTAGAGCGGTTAAAAATGTGAACAAAGCAACGTGGAACCGAGCGTAAACCGCGTACATTTAATTCTACCGGCCGTAATCTGCTCTGGTGTTCGGACCAAACTAATTTGAAGAGGAACACTCAGAAGGAGCTCCTGTTGAAGCTCCAGGTCGTCGATAATGTTGATAATGTTGATCCATTATTTCCAACGTGCGGCGATCAGACAGCTGTATAATCAGAGAAGGCAAGCCTTGATGAGGAGCATCAAGACCTCCATCTGCTTCTACCACAAAGGTAAATATTAGGTTATTTTGAGCAACTTGTTGATAATTCTGCAATGACAAATTAGCTTTAGCTCAGTGGTAGTAGAGTGAAACTGAAGGACACAAATTTCATCTTTATAATATAATCTGTGTACATTTCACCGCACAGGTAGCCCACAATCCACTACGTTTTGGGTCATTTCCTTTAATTGTGTCGGATTCTGGCCGGATTGCGCTCACAGTGCAGTCGAACCGCACAAGGGTCTGTTTGGAAATGGACTGAGACCCTTTCTCTGCAAGTGGTCTCGGACCGGTTGTTTTGGTGCACCAGAGTACGATTGGAGCGTTCACAAGCAATCAAACGAACCGTAACAAGGATTTATGGCATCAGAGTTTGATTAAAATGGACTAAACTTTGGGTTGTGAAAGCGCCCTAAAAGGCTGTTTTCTGACTCATCCAAACAACGCATAAAGTCACCGTGACGTCACCCATTGGTTTGTGGACTGCCCGTTGGAAGCCTCGAGTTCAGCGTTATACTCGTCGCCATCTTGCGTTGCCATCTTGCGTTGCCATCTTGTTTCCGATACGCGGAGCAGACCATATTTGGATTGTTGAGGAGCGAGAGGGATCTGACGACACTGACTACAGCCTCTCTACACCGGCAACCCGACTGAGAGAAGCCGCTGCTAATTCATGTTAGCATTAATTGGAGCATTAACTGGGATGTTAGTTTTGGCTAGCAAAAAACAAAAACAAAATGTATCTTTCTTACCTCAGAAAACTGAGCAGCGACTCCTTGGAGTGTCTGTTAGTCGAACCAAACACTGAACAAGACATTTTTACTGAACAAAATGTTCAAATAAACTGTCATTAAGTGAAAAATACAGTGAAAGGGTCAAAGTTATGAGACCAAATCGGTAAACGTCCTCTTTTCTATCTATATAACGTTATATATAACTTTATTGACACGTTGCCGTGGATATGCATTGATCTGCTTCTCTCCTGATGACGGCTCGTCTTGTCAGTGACCTGTCAATCAAAGCTAGCCACGCCCCAAATCATACGATTCTTTATCTTCTATTTTCTTCTAAATGGGGCCCTTATTAGAACTATTGACATAAATCAAGTCAGAAGTTTTCAAATTTTGCACTGAAATGAATGGGCAGATTTTTTTTGCAGCCAAACTTAGCACCACCCACTAGAATTTTCAGTAGATTGCAGGCTTAAGGCACTTCCTGGTTGGCCTCCCTGCTCAGACACGGAGATTGCCGCCTGGTTGAACATCAGTTTCCTTAGTAGTGCCTCGCACGAAGGAACACCACAGTACACAAACAGTTGACTGGCACTGTGCCACAATAAGCCTTCACATACTACTCCTCCTATAGCTCCACCAGAAATTAGATTTTTTTAAATAAAGAACGTTTTTCATTGACAGAGACACACAGACACACTTAACTTTTTTTCTGTGGTGTTTAGTTGGTTTATCTGTTTATTAATTTGCCTGTAAATAAATATGATCATTGTTGAACCTGGAGTCCCAGCAGCCATTTCTCTGCCTAGTTCTAGGTTTACTCTTTATGTTGCCTCTTGTGTCCCCTTGACATCAAACTAAGGTTGTGACATAACTGGGGGCTCGTCCGGGATCATGGATCTGTTTAGTTTGGGGATTTCTGTAAATAATCCTACTTTGAGAAGCTTGATAAGTGCAGGAATGTTGATTTATGTGTAGTTACTGCACATTATGATATCCCTTGACATGAAAGGAGATTAGCAAAATTCCCTAAATATCATCTTAAACTATAGCCAGAAAACTGTTAGCATCAAGGGCAAGCAGCCATCCTGGCTCTGTCAAAGGCTAAGCTCGCAAAAATCTCAAACTCAATAATTTAGGTCATGTGTTGCATTTTTCACAATATAAAAACAACCAAAAATATGACACACCAGCATTGGGTTGAATGGAAGGTAAATTATTTGAACTTTGAACAGAGCCAGACATAACTGTTTCCATGTGCTTAGAGTCGCTACGTTAAGCTAGCCAGCCGCTGGCTGTAGCTTGACTGAAATATTCAAATGGTATTGATGTTATTTAACTCTTGACAACAATTCAGATTAGCATAATTCCATAAATATCATTTTAAACTACAGCCAGGAAACCATTAGCATCAAGGGCAAGCAGCCATCTTGGCTCTGTAAGCTAGCAAAAATCTCTAAAACTCAAAAATTTAGCTCATGTGTTGCATCTCATTTCATTTTTCACAAAGTAAAAACAACAAAAACTATGACACGCCAGCATTAGGGGGAATGGAAGGTGAATTATTTGAACTTTTGTAAAGAGCCAGACTAATGTTTTCCACTTGTTCGAGTCTTTATGCTTCACTGGCTCGAAGGTCCATATTAAAACATCTCCAGACCCCAAAGTCTTTTTTCTGGGCTGTTCTCATATTGTCTCTTGATTTGCTTCCACATGTCACTTGCCACATGTCTCAGTTCTGTGTTCTTTGGAATTCCCTGTCTGCTCTTTTTTATTTAAATTTCAGCTGATTATAATGCTGGTTTTCTATTTCATTAGTTAGTTCTTGATGTTTTTTTCCTGTCTTTATCTCTCTCTCATTCCCTTCTTGATCGCTCTGCTCTGAATCCAGTTTTTATTGCAGTCCCTACTTGACTCTGACAGGAATTTTCCATCTGTGAGAGCATCACCTTATTGTTTGCACTTAAGACCCAAAGACAGTGCGTCCAACGGTTTTATAATCCGCCTCAGGATTTGATTTTTTGCCAGAAGGAAATTATACTCAGTCAGGGATTTTGCCCTCATGCAAAGAAAACTACTTTGTGTCCCCATGCAAATTAAGTCAACTGGCTTTGAGTTCAATTGCCCAAATTTAACACAAAAATGTGACATTTATTGTCCGTGTGGACAGAAAACAATCTGTTTGGTATTAACTGTTCTGTCGACATGTCCAACAGTTTGGACCAGTGAGACAGCTAGAGACAAAAAGAGAGAAGAAAGATATTATTCAGATCTCATTTGTTGTTTCGGTCCATAAAACTTGTTTACAGTCAATGGGAAGACACCTCCTGATAAGACTTTTGTATACACACAAACACACATAAAGACAGAGGAAACACGTCTCGCCACCCAGACAGATTCGTATTTCTCCTTTATTAGATTACACATCAAGAGAAAGTCGTTTCCTGTCGACTTTGGAGGTAAACAACATGTTGACCACTGCATGACAACATCTGTAAATGCATCCGTCTGTTAGCTAATAAAGTCATAAAGGTGGCTTAGCATATTGTAAACTTTTAAAGGGGTTAAATGTGGTGAGTAAATAGGAAACACATGCATCAATAAAAGGTTATTCCCTGCAGCTTTAAAGGTCACTCATTAGTTTGATTCCCTTCTTTGTGCCCTCCATTACTATTGTCTGTTTTCAGCTATACAGCAAAACAAAAACACAAATGCAGTATGTGGATGACATCTACAAAATAATATATTAAAATATGATGAATAAGCACAAACAGTACATTTATCATGATGTTTTGAAAGGCCATAATGAACTCCCTACAGACATAGCTTTTCTGGAGCATTCAGCTCATGTCCTCAGCTGCACAAATGTTGAGTATGTAAATAACTTCATGAATGTTAAATGTTCCAGCACTCTGCATAATCAACAACACAAGTGGAAAATATTTAGAAATGGCTTTAGGCAGATTTAACGTCAGGCATTGAAATTCTACTTCAAGCCGAATAAAAATAACCAGATGTAGGCCTACTGTGGCACATATTTACCTGGCTACAGCAGGTAAATGTGCATGTGCAGGCATCCACCATGTCTGATGCATCCTAGAGAAAGATGTCCAACCAAAATGAAATGACATGCCAAACAGTAAACATTATATATTGATGTCATCATACCTATACCTATTCTACAAAAGTAGGCAACGTGGTCAACAAAAATATCCCGTTTCAATCTGTGTGTTTGTTTTTGGCCAGTGACTTGATGTGATTTCTTTGAAATGTACAATTGGCAAAAAAGCTGCATTTCCAGAAGTTGTGTCCAAACCATGATTTACACGCTTACAAGAACATTTCTCATCATTGTTGAGCAGGATAATCAGAGGTGACTTGTTCAATTGTTTGAAACCACATACTCAGTGGGGGAAATGCAACAAACACACACACAGACAAAGTAACACCACTTGAATCAACCCTTCTCTGACTCTAGCCTAGACAGAAACGGAACATTGAAGGAGGATTATTGAAAAAGGAGCCTTTAAAAATCTGTGTTCAGATGGATTATGCTCCTCTTTTATGAAGAAATATTTTTGGGCTTATTTTCTCAGAATGAAGACCCCCCCTTTTTTGCACTTCTCGTACTCCATCACCCAACAAGCCAGACTCTGTTCATGGAAGAAGAAATGTCATGTAATGAGGCCTGAGACAAAGCCTTACTTCTGCAGGCGATTCAAAGTAATGAGGTTCTTCTAATTAAATTACATGATTAGATTTGAGATCATCCTGAGAGATGGCATACGTAGTCAAACAAAGGTCAGGGGAACGTGGTGAGAGAGACCACAGCTAGGTGCCTTAAGGACGACTCCAGCTTGGCTCCACTCTGTATAGAAGTCAGAAACCCTCATCAGGCTGCATGATGTTTGAGTAATACACTGAAATGCTCATAATGGAGGAATGAAACTGCTAAATCCAGAGACCTAAGGATAAGACCTCCAGATGGGCCTCAGAGTGTTTTAAATGATTTGGATGATCTTCAAGGAAGCCCTACAAAGCAATGCAGTAGACCTCAAACACTACAGGATGTTTAAGTTAAGCATCAAGAATAACACATTTTTGGCCACTTGAAGGGAAGCAGAAACAAGCTGTAAATGTTAGCAAACAGTTATAAGCATATTTAAACTTACATTTGCATTAGTTTAGAGTTATGCTTGTCCATAAATCCAATATTCACTCTAATTTTAGCTCTGTTTTTGGTCTCAGCTAACTCTCTCATTGACTATAAAATATGAGCATATTCAGTGGTGGAAGAAATATTCAGATCCCTTACTGAAGTTAAAGTACTGCATTCACAACTAACATCAAAATGTACTTAAAGTATCAAAAGTAAAAGTACTCGTTATACAGAATGGCCCCATTCAGATTGTTTATACATTCCAAATATATATTATTAGATTAGTTGTATTGATGCATTTATGTAAGCAGCATTTTAATTTGGTAAAGATAGGGCTCATTTTAACGACTTAATATACTGTTTTGAGGTTTAAATTAAAAATATATCTAATAATTTGAAATTGATCATGTTTTTATGTTAAATCTTGAACTGAAGTAACTAATGCTGTCGAAACATGTAGTGGAGTAAAAAGTACAATAATATCCTCTAAAATGTAGTGGAGTAGAAGAATAAAGGCACATAAATGGAAATACTCAAGTAAAATACTCGTACCTCCAAATTGTACTTGAGTAAATGTCCTTAGTTACATTCCACCACTGGGCATATTCTTGCTGACAACATCCATAGGTTTCCGAAGAGCCTTTTCAAAAAAATACTTTTTTTTCTTCTTTATTTGATAGTACAGTTATAGATTGACAAGATGCCTGACAGTTTATTTGTGCTGTAAATATCGGCATTTAAGCATAGGGGTCTATGAAGAGTCAAGTGTTTATTCAAAGAACTGCAATTATTGGCACTTGCACATTTTTTCAGCCCCAGAGATTGAAGCTTTTTATTTTTTTAATAAATGTTC
This sequence comes from Centropristis striata, assembly GCF_030273125.1. Classification (NCBI taxonomy): domain Eukaryota; kingdom Metazoa; phylum Chordata; class Actinopteri; order Perciformes; family Serranidae; genus Centropristis; species Centropristis striata. The sequence continues at coordinate 28,507,602 of NC_081532.1, forward strand.
CATTCTGTTCACCAGCTTGTTTTTTTTAGGTTTTTTTGCCAAACAGTGGTTCGTGCTTGCCAGGCAGTACCCAGTTGTTTTTTATAGCTTCTATTTCTGGAAATATCTGCCTGCTTTTGCTAAAAACAAAAAAATACAGAAAAAAGCTCCGTAGGCCAAAGAGAAGCAACGAGTTGGTGATAATTTGTCACCAGCCTTTCAGTACTCACAACCCTTTCAGCATGTAGTCATTTGATCCTGTCATGAATCCCTCCTGATCTTCATTCTGTCACTGAACGATTCTGCCTTGTTTTCCATACTCACCTAATGTCAATGTCCCCATCAAGACCTTAAGTCCTGAACCCTCAGGGACCTAACTGACCTCATCTGGTAGTGTTTGATCGTAAGAGGCTGTAAAGGCTTAAAATGATATAAAGAGGACTGGGGCCTATCATGTTACATCGACACCAAAACATGTTCACATGCATATCTGACTTGTTGTTACAGTTCAATAAAATATGAAAGTTAAAGTTAAGTTAAAAAGTAAAAAAATATATAAATACAAGAATTAGCACCAAAGGCCCAGTTCACCTAGCACCCCCTGGTAACCCACTGTATTCACATCACAATGCTATGAATTATGGGTGAAGTGTGCAGAGCTGCTGCTCTAACGCACCTGACGATTTTAAAGTGGGACAACCCAAAACCCTCACAGACTTGACATGGCAACAGACCTCAAAGTCCAGAGGCACGTTTTCATTCAGTACTTTTCCCTCTAGTGAGCTGCTATGGGTGTGGCTTGGGGGAGAGGATCCAACCAACATCCGCCTCTGGTACCTGCCTCGGGTAGGTACTTTCTGAGCTGCTACTCACTAGTCAAAGCTGCTTGGAAAAGGTTGACACAACATAACAGCACCATTTTTAAAAGTAATAAGCAGAGCAGACTGGGACGAGAGAATCAAGAACAAGAAACCAAAGAAGAGAAGACAATGGACAAAAGAAAAAGAAAGACCGACTGTTTGGACTTGACACGTCAGTCTGTTGTCAGTGTCTCTTCACCGACGTCACGGTCAAAATTGTCGCTGAATAATGTAATTATTGTAATGTAATGCATGTAAGTGTCGCAGGAATATTTACAGCGCATTTGAACTGTTGGTTAGCCGCTACAAAAGTACCCGTATGGGAACAGAGGCTGAGGGGAACTAACTAGCGGGTGTAGCCAAAACACTCAGCCGCTTTCCAAAAAGTAATCAGTGGAAACACGCCTAAGGTGTACCTATTAAAGTGGTCCCGCCACCCACAATCAGGCCACACTTAAAGTCACTAAAATCCCCTTTCTTCCCCATTCTGATGCTCGCTTTGAACTTCAGCAGGTCGTCTTCACCATGTCTGATTATGGCTGATTAAATATCTGATAGTATGGCTGATTAAATATCGGGTTAATAAGCAGTTGCACAGGTGTACCTAATAAAGTGGCCGGTGATTGTGAGATTTATACTGGCTTAGCCTTTTCCTGATTGTCTTTGACTAAGCTTGTCAAGCATTCCCAATTCTTACATAACTGAACTGTCTGCCCAAAACTCTGTTTAGTTTTCCCTGACTCTGATCTCCTGCCTGCTTCTTGTGTGGTTAAATTCGCCTGGTCTGGTTTGACCTCTGCCTGTTTCACAGATTAAAGATTTGGCGGTTTTGCTCTCCATTTCATGGCTCTCGAATTTGGCTTTTTGTTTGTTCTGTGCCGACCACCGTTACAAATCCAGTCTTATTAAAAAAAAATATTGATGATACGCAACCCCAATGAACTGCAAGGTGTGTTCCTTTTAGTTTGCATGATATTTCAGCACCAGTCTTACTAAGTACAGTTTCCTCAGTGGAGTTGACACTTTTGAAACAGTTTCATAATGTTACAATTAAATATCATCTGTTACTTCATGCGCATTCCAACCGTTTTTTCATATTTTTCCTGTTCTTTGTGCTTTACTTCTGTTTCACATTTTGATTTGTTTTGTTTCCCAGAAACTTATAAAGCACATCAAGGTGTGAAGGACACTAGTCATGACATGTTTTGGCTGTATTACATTCTGGTCTACTGAATGAGAAGAAACTTTTTACATTGGTAAATCTAGAAAGAAAGCGCTGGTAGCGATGTTGTTGTGTTGATGCAGGTGATAAACTAATTGTGCTGAAGCACAGTGAGCTGTTTTCTGTTTCCCAAGTTACCACAGAAACAAGACAGACCATAACCTTAAAAATGTTTTTTTTTTCACATCAGTAGATTAGTTACTTGTATGGTTCACACAGCTGGGTTTTAATCTCATTGGCAGTGGTATATGTCTCTTTTCACCAAATATAGCTGTGCAATGATCATTCTTTTGGCATAAGACAAAAGAAAACAGCAGGTGTAAACACCATTTTGATCTGATTTGCTGCATATGTTGGTGTCAAATGAAGATGTGGACACCAAAAGGACCGCAAACATTCTTAATTTAGAAGGCATTCTTATTTTTTCTTTTTATGATCTGTTATTCCCCCCATTAACTTTTATAATGGATACTGTTAAAGTAAGAGTCTGTCTGTCGTCAAGAAACACATTTCATTCATCGTCATTTCCATTCGGCCACATGTGGGGCTGATCATTCGTTGGTGTCAGGCTAATAAGTTAAAACGTTTCAATCTTCTGTGAAACATTGAGCCTAATAAGCAATTCCCAGGGTTCAAAGACACCATAACCATATTCAGAACAAAAAAATTAATAAAAAATAAAAATCTAAATACATTCTGCCAGTAGTAGAGGTGTCACAATAATCCATAATCACATTTTCATAAGATTTTTAAGGTCATGATTTGAGTTGGCTTATTCAGTAGGCCACATGCAATTAATGCAATATGACCAGGTGGCAACCTCCGGATCTGAGCATAATATATATATATATATATATATATATATATATATATATGAATATACAGGTTGCTAGGTATCTAAAAGGACGTTTACCGGTTCACACTGTATTTTCACTTATTTACAGTCTATTTGAATGTTTTATTAATTAAAAATGTCTTGTTCAGTGTTTGGTTGGACTAACTTCAAGGAGTCGCTGTTCAGTTTTCTGAGGTTAACGTATATTTAGTTTTTGTTTTTTTGCTAGCCAAAATTAACATCCTAGTCAGCGGTGGAAAAAGTATTCAGATCCTTTACTTAAGTAAAAGTACTAATACCACACTGCAGAATTACTCCACTAAAAGTAAAAGTCCTGCATTCAAAACTTTACTCAAGTAAAAGTACAAAGGTATAACCACCAAAATGTACTTAAAGTATCAAAAGTAAAAGTACTTATTATGCAGAATGGACCCACTCAGATTGTTTTATATACTCTAAATATATTATTACATTATTTGTATTGATGCTTTTATCTAAACAGGGTTTTACTGTTCTTAAGGTAGAGCTAATTTTAACTACTTAATACACTGTAAAATGCTCAATTACTTTAAATGTACCATGTTTTTCATGTTAAATCTCAACCTGAAAAGTAACTAAAGTCGTCAGCTAAATGTAGTGGAGTAGAAATATAAAGTTACATTAAATGGAAATACTCAAGTAAAGTACAAGTACCTTAAAATTGTACATAAGTACAATACTTGAGTAAATGTACTTAGTTACATTCCACCACTGATCCGAGTTAATGCTCAAGTTGGGTTAATGCTAACATGAATAAGCTCAGACTTTTCCAGTCAGGTTGAGGTGTAGAGAGGCTGTAGTCAGTGATCAGATCCCTCTCTCACAGTCCAAATATGGTCTGCTCCCTGTATCGGAAACAAGATGGCGACACAAGATGGCGACAAGTGTAATGCTGAACTTGATGTCTCAAATGGGCAGTCCACAAACCAATGGGTGTCGTCACGGTGACTACGTCCATTATTTATACAGTCTATGGATATGACTGCCATATTTTATGATTTTGAATGTGCCATCAATCAAATCAATTTTGAATGTAGAATTGGAATCACAACATCCCTGAAGCCAGCAGAAATGGTCCCATTGCCCCATTCCCTCTGAGCAGCACACAGCTGTGAACTTTTATTAAACATTAGTACAGTGAACATATGTGCAGAAACAAACTCCATAAAAAGTCTCTACAGTTGTCAAAGCCAGCTGCCAGCTGATGCAGACGTCGCTTTGTGTTCAAAGGAAAGGACGTCTCATTTCTCTAGAAACATATGTTGTGGTTTCCCGTGTCTTTCCATGCGTCCTCACAGGGAGGGGCTGAGATGTATGAGAGAAATATGGATGTAATTTTGCAGACTTGCATGCACACAGCGGGATTCTGACAATAACACACTGATGAGCATGGATGACAGAAAGTAATTAGGTTTGAACAGCTTTCATAGCCTCGATTAAAACACGATGTGGATAGACTGGGTGCTGAAAGGCAGCCACAGCTGTATTATAATTCAAACATGTTCATGTATCAGAGGGCTATTTCAGGTAATTCATTGGTTCAATGTGGGGAAGGCTTTAGGAGCTGTTTTTTTAAAAACCTCTCTGGAGAATATAAGACAGAGAAGGACACCAGTCACTGGTTTGTACTTTGATTTGATGTTTTGAACCTTGTGGAAATCCTCTTTGGTGGCATATTTGTGCTGAAAAACAGGATGCCAAGACGCTGAGCTAAGAGCCTGCATGTGCAACAATTCCTGAAATGTCTTGGCAAACCCGCTGCTGTCCTCAAGAGACACAAACATGACGGATATGGTGACATCATGAACAGTGAGGAAATAAGCTTTTAACTTGTGACATTCTCATGTTTGGTACTCTGCTGAGTGCCAGGGGGTTAGTAACGGCAGGACGCTGTGGCGGTCTGATTGGTTTCAACCTCTAAGTCCTCTATCACAACCAAACATGTGGTTCGTTTGCTGGAGCTGCAGCGGTTTACTTCATGGCACATTTGGCTGAATGGACACTTTTGCCCTCAGCCATGGAAGGAAAAATGGAGAATAACCAACCAACAGATGCATCTCAATAAATTAGAATATCATAGAAAAGTCCATTTCCAGTAGTTCAAGTCAAACAGCCCCAATCAAGTATTGAGTCATATAGATGGACATACTTTTCAGAGGCCAACATTTCCATATTAAACATACTTTTAAAATTGGTCTTTTGTAATATTCAATTTTTTTGAGACACTGAATTTTAGGTCTTCATTAATTGTAAGCCATAATCATTATAATTAGAATTAATTTAATTTAATTAATTAAGACCTGAAATGTTTCATTATGTGTGTAATGGATCTATATAATGTGTTATTTCCACTTTTTAATTTAATTTAATTGCTGACATAAATACATTTTTCTATGATAATCTAATTTATTGAGATTCATCTGTAAGTAACCAATGGCAATTATATAGTATAAGTTGGTTAATGCATATTTATGAGGGCAGAGAGATGCATTTTGAACACCTTTGATCCATTTTCAATTTGATATTTGAGACAACGAACATGATTTCTTTACAAGCTATATTATGATATCAAGGACACAGTGTTAGCTAGCATTATTGTAGCTTGTGTGCTAGCGAGACTTCTTGCCCCAGGGTCATTTACCCGGTCTCAGTAAAGGTGAGGTTTATGGGGAACTATTACAGAACCTAAAAATGTCAATATAGCATAGCTAATAGCAATCTTGCGATTGCCTTTCTGAAAAAAGCCGTTGTGGAAGTGACAGATCACAGCGAAAAAACAAGATGGCGCCACTGCTCTAATGACGTCAAACGTATTTTTATATATTCTCAGGTTTCAATCCATATTCTCAAGCTTTCATTCAATATATTTAATCATTTCCTGAACAGCATGCAGTGGTGGAATGTAACTAAGTACATTTACTCAAGTACTGTACTTAAGTACAGTTTTTAAGGGTATGTGTACTTTACTTGAGTATTTACATTCAATGTAACTTCATACTTCTCCTCCACTACATTTCAGGTGAAAATTTAACATGAAAAACATGATCAATTTAAAGTGTTTAGAATTTTTTTTTGTTTAATTAAACCTCATTACAGTATATTATATTATATTATTATATATAACTAGCTCAAATGAGCTCTATCATTACAAGAATAAATACTTGCTTACATAAATGCATCCATACAAATAATCTAATAATATATTAAGAATACGCATTAATATTCTGCAAAGTGTACTCGTACTTTTGATACTTTAAGTACATTTTGATGCTGATACTTTCGTACTTTTACTTTAGTAAGTTTTAAATGCAAGACTAGTATATATATATATATATATATATATATATATATATATATATATATATTATAAAAATGGATATTTCTTCTGCTTTTTTTCTTTGTGTAGTATATATATATATATATATATATATATATATATATATACATACTACACAAAGAAAAAAAGCAGAAGAAATATCTATTTTTATAATAATGAATAGGGAGGTAATTATCTTAGTGTGCCCACATGAAATGTTCATAAATGCACATTGCAGTGAAGCACTTGTTCTGTGAAGCACATCTGTGTTGACCTCACTTACCTCAACCTCTCTGGATGAAAAACAGTCTCTCCTTTGCAATATCACATAAGAGGATTAGATTTCTTCAAGGAAGTATTGAGGGGTTTTTTCGAGGCAGCAGCAGTATTTGCGAGGACACGATACTTAACTATAGACATTTGTTCTGACTTAACAATAACAACTCTGGGGTTTTTATTTATCATTTTATTGCATGTTGAATGAGGCATATCATTAGTTCATTTTGAGCTCTTAAGTAAGCCTTGGCGCTTTCTCTACAAGCAAGAGCCAATTCAAAAGCCAGAGGTGCAACCTGGCCAAGATAACCTGACATCTCTAACTATTATTCATTCATTCATTTATTTATTACCGCTTATCCTCACTCGGGTTGTGGGGGGGCTGGAGATCCAGTCATTGCCATTGGGCGAGAGGCGGGGTACACTCTGGACAGGTTGCCAGACAACCATTCACACTCTCATACACACCTGGTGCCCATTCAACCTTTGAAAGTTTAAAATGTACAAAAAATGGAGAATAACCAACCAACAAGAGCATCTCAATAAATTAGAATATCATAGAAAAGTCCATTTCCAGTAGTTCTAGTCAAACAGCCCCAACCAAGTATTGAGTCATATAGATGGACATACTTTTCAGAGGCCAACATTTCCATATTAAACATACTTTTAAAATTGGTCTTTTGTAATATTCAATTTTTTTGAGACACTGAATTTTAGGTCTTCATTAAATGTAAGCCATAATCATTATAATTAGAATAAATTAAATTAATTAAGACCTGAAATGTTTCATTCTGTGTGTAATGGATCTATATAATGTGCTATTTCCACTTTTTAATTTAATTGCTGACATAAATAAACTTTTCTATGATAATCGAATTTAAGGGCATTATCACTTAAAACATTACGATGGGAGTATATATAATTGGCATTCACATGCTCTATTATGACTCATACGGTGCTACAGGAATATCTCAGTTGATACCATTTGAGACAGAGATGTGGTGCCAGATTTAACAAAGTCACCAGAGTCACCAATTAAACCTAAGTGCATGTTTTTGGACTGTGGGAGGAAGCCGGAGTACCCGGTGAGAACCCACGCTGACACGGGGAGAACATGCAAACTCCACACAGAAGAGCTGCAGGCCGGAGTCAAACTATACCAGCGTGTAGCCCCTAACTATTATTCTCCTGATGCAATTCATTCAAATGTGTTGACATGATTCATGAAGAAAGATGAAGATAACTGGAAGCGTCAACAACTGGTCGAGCAGCTGTCTTTTGTCTGTCAGACGAGAAGGAACACCTTTGGCGGCTGAACGTGTCTTGTCTGGTCCACTTATTCTGCGGAACACTGAATTATTAAAAGAGCATTTCAATCATTTCTTTCTGTATTGAACAGCTTACAGAGAAGAAAGATGGACAAGGTGGAAGAATTGAAAACATACAACAAAGCCAGTTTGAAATTTAGGTTGTCTTTTCATAGTCATTGTTATCTCTTTTGTGAATGATGAATTTTGTTGAGGGGATAGTCCTTCAAAATCAAGAATATGTCCCGGTGTTTTCATAAGCACCCTTAAAAGAAAATGCTGTTCTCTACAACCACTGAAAAAGACTGTTGCTTTTGCTCTGAAAATATGCATTTTGAAGTACTCTGAAGAGTAATAGACATTGGAGAAACAGTCACTGAATGAAAGGTTCAAAGGTGCTCTACAGTGGGCTGTTGAAGCATGTTTTGAATGATTAAAGCACCATGAGGGTACATCTATTTAAAGCACAAAAAATACTGAAGCAAGATTGATTGTAATACAATAAAATAGAGAATGTTTTCAGATATGATGTTTGGAAAGATGTGGAACAAGTTATAGATATAGATTTATGTCTTTGGCTTTGGCTGTGAGTTGCACTTTTTTCAGAAAGTTCATTACAAGTGCATTGCGTCAAGATTTCGGTGCTGAATGTATTATTTGCTCTCACTAAAAACAAAATGAAAAAGGGCATGAAATAACATCTGAAATTCTGCTTGATTTGGATCCACATATTTACTAATTCAGTCAGTTAGAAGGCATATGCTGTAAGTCAATGACATGATTAGAAAAGAAATAAGACATCATGGTAAAATATAATTTAGTAAAATAAATGTGCAGTAACATCTGCATTGTGCAAACTTTACTTTGTACATTCACCAGTGAGTCACATACATTATATTCATGCCACAGCTCTGTTTACGCACATAAAAACACCAGTCTGCACCATAAGCCATAGGACTGCATTAGTATACTTTGATCTTTGTTCAGCAAAGGTGATAAACCTCTTAAACAAGAAGGCTGTATATTTTCATGCCCCTGCGGCTAATCAGTGCTTTCAAAAAAACAACAAACCCTGAACAATATGGCCTTCATGAAGAAAGAATTTATTGAATGGCTTCTTGGCTCATTAGATTGCATTCATTTCAGCTAAACAAACCTTATAAAAACCTTATAATTATAGTTCTATCTTTAAATTTAAAAGTACATTTTACTGACATGCGCTCTCTAATTTGATTTTAGGAATGCAGGACTTTAAGATTAGTAGCTCTGCTCTTATGGTATTTCTTAACATCTCTTATGTTCAATGTTCGATAATGTGTTAATGAATATGTTAATGCTGCTACTGGATGCTTGAATTTCCCTTGGGATAAATAAAGTATCTATCTATCTATCTATCTATCTATCTATCTATCTATCTATCTATCTATCTATCTATCTATCTATCTATCTATCTATCTATCTATCTATCTATCTATCTATCTATCTATCTATCTATCTATCTATCTATCTATCTATCTATCTATCTATCTATCTATCTATCTATCTATCTATCTATCTATCTATCTATCTATCTATCTATCTATCTATCTATCTATCTATCTATCTATCTATCTATCTATCTATCTATCTATCTATCTATCTATCTATCTATCTATCTATCTATCTATCTATCTATCTATCTATCTATCTATCTATCTATCTATCTATCTATCTATCTATCTATCTATCTATCTATCTATCTATCTATCTATCTATCTATCTATCTATCTATCTATCTATCTATCTATCTATCTATCTATCTATCTATCTATCTATCTATCTATCTATCTATCTATCTATCTATCTATCTATCTATCTATCTATCTATCTATCTATCTATCTATCTATCTATCTATCTATCTATCTATCTATCTATCTATCTATCTATCTATCTATCTATCTATCTATCTATCTATCTATCTATCTATCTATCTATCTATCTATCTATCTATCTATCTATCTATCTATCTATCTATCTATCTATCTATCTATCTATCTATCTATCTATCTATCTATCTATCTATCTATCTATCTATCTATCTATCTATCTATCTATCTATCTATCTATCTATCTATCTATCTATCTATCTATCTATCTATCTATCTATCTATCTATCTATCTATCTATCTATCTATCTATCTATCTATCTATCTATCTATCTATCTATCTATCTATCTATCTATCTATCTATCTATCTATCTATCTATCTATCTATCTATCTATCTATCTATCTATCTATCTATCTATCTATCTATCTATCTATCTATCTATCTATCTATCTATCTATCTATCTATCTATCTATCTATCTATCTATCTATCTATCTATCTATCTATCTATCTATCTATCTATCTATCTATCTATCTATCTATCTATCTATCTATCTATCTATCTATCTATCTATCTATCTATCTATCTATCTATCTATCTATCTATCTATCTATCTATCTATCTATCTATCTATCTATCTATCTATCTATCTATCTATCTATCTATCTATCTATCTATCTATCTATCTATCTATCTATCTATCTATCTATCTATCTATCTATCTATCTATCTATCTATCTATCTATCTATCTATCTATCTATCTATCTATCTATCTATCTATCTATCTATCTATCTATCTATCTATCTATCTATCTATCTATCTATCTATCTATCTATCTATCTATCTATCTATCTATCTATCTATCTATCTATCTATCTATCTATCTATCTATCTATCTATCTATCTATCTATCTATCTATCTATCTATCTATCTATCTATCTATCTATCTATCTATCTATCTATCTATCTATCTATCTATCTATCTATCTATCTATCTATCTATCTATCTATCTATCTATCTATCTATCTATCTATCTATCTATCTATCTATCTATCTATCTATCTATCTATCTATCTATCTATCTATCTATCTATCTATCTATCTATCTATCTATCTATCTATCTATCTATCTATCTATCTATCTATCTATCTATCTATCTATCTATCTATCTATCTATCTATCTATCTATCTATCTATCTATCTATCTATCTATCTATCTATCTATCTATCTATCTATCTATCTATCTATCTATCTATCTATCTATCTATCTATCTATCTATCTATCTATCTATCTATCTATCTATCTATCTATCTATCTATCTATCTATCTATCTATCTATCTATCTATCTATCTATCTATCTATCTATCTATCTATCTATCTATCTATCTATCTATCTATCTATCTATCTATCTATCTATCTATCTATCTATCTATCTATCTATCTATCTATCTATCTATCTATCTATCTATCTATCTATCTATCTATCTATCTATCTATCTATCTATCTATCTATCTATCTATCTATCTATCTATCTATCTATCTATCTATCTATCTATCTATCTATCTATCTATCTATCTATCTATCTATCTATCTATCTATCTATCTATCTATCTATCTATCTATCTATCTATCTATCTATCTATCTATCTATCTATCTATCTATCTGGACATGCTGGTGTCACAACCTGTCATTCACAGCAAAGAAATAAAACTCTATTGGAGCTGAAACAAAAAACAGTTAAGAGTTCAATCTGAGAAAATGAATGTCCAGGACCAGTAGGACCAGGACCCTTTATGAGTGGTGATCATAGACCAGGGATTTTTCAGCTACACTACCACAGGGCCACATATAGGACCGTGCACTTAACCAGATATTATGAAACTGCAATTTTAAATATGATTACTGTGCAGTAACTTAACATATTTCATGCTCAAATGCATGTATGACAGTATAGGAATACAAAAGGTTTGAAGCAAATAAAAAATAACCACTTCCTGTGATTTCTTTCTTTTTTTCAGTGCAAGAACAGCAGACCAACACTAATTGCAGGAAGTAATTTTGTGCATTTTTACACTGCATTTCATGCTCAAATGCATGTAGTTGTACTGAGGGCCACTTCAAGTGAGGGTGCGGGCCGTATGTGGCCCTCGGGCCTCCAGTTGCCCATCCCTGCCATAGACTGTGGTGGTAACAGAGAGAGAGAGAGAGAGAGAGAGAGAGAGAGAGAGAGAGAGAGGCAGGCGGGCAGAGGGTGGGGGCTGTCGTCACTGGGAGCTGCAGCAGCATCAGCATCACTAGAATGAGTAACAGTGCGCAACTTGGAGAAACAACTACACTGTCTGGAGGACCGCGTGTGTGTGTATGTGTGTGTGTGTGTTTACCGTGCTGCTTCAGGAGCCTGTTTGTGAACGTATTCATGAGGACATAAAGGAGCCAAGAACTACACGGACTCTCTGTGGACCTGCCGAAAAACGGGAGCCATGGATTACACAAAAAACTACAACGCTTATCTCTCCATCTTCATGTTAATAAGTAAGTACCGTAGTGCACTTTTATCTCAGTTCGTGTTTTTATTTTTATTTTTTTATTATTACAAAGAAAGACAAAATGTTTTACTACACGTATCCTCTCCTCAGTCCTATATTAGCCTACTTTATTTATTATAATTAAAAAATTGGCAACAATTTTCAGATTTTTATTCAAATGTAGCGTACATTTACACCAAATTTAGACTTTAGTGTTTGTTTTCTTCCACTAGCTAACGTTAGCTGGTTGGTAAATTGAGATAAGCACTAGGTGGCGCTAATTCTTCAGTCAGTTATTATTATTATTGACATTTTATTATTGCAGAAGAAGACGCAACGAAACAAATGCTATGGAAGAAAAGTTGTTTTTTTAGCATTGTTTTTGTTTCTTATATTGATTTGAGGAAGTTAGCAGTGTCTTTATTGCTAAAATAATATCAGATGTTTTCGTCTGCCGCCATTTTTGGTTTTTAATTAACAGGAAGTTTCACCCAGCCGTTGATTTTTTTAATTTATTTATATCAATATTTATATCAATCAGCAATACAATGCACAGTTACAAAGAAGAAGAAACGAGCTACAGGAAGATAAACAGTGCAAAAAATAGAAGTAAATAATATTTTAAAAATAAAATAGAAGAATAATTAAATGGAAAAGAATGAAACAAAAACAAACAAATAAATAATAAAATAAACAGACGCAAGATTACATATTAAAGACATTAAACGCAGTGCATATGTTGGCAGTCTTCACAGCTTTTTTGTTTTGTAGTCAGGAGAGAGTTGAGATATACTGTTCAAACTCTGACTTCAACAAAAAGAAATGTGTTTTTTTTAACTTGAAAACTTACATTTGTGTATGTGTTATTTGGCAAAAAGAAAAATTAAATTTATAAGGAAAATAGGCCTATGCATGGTCATCCTTCTTTTTGTGATCAAAACAGCCGTTGGTTTAGTCATTGCTTCTTGTAGCGCCACGTCATCACGATTTGCTTAATTGGCTAACTTTGGCGCTTTTATCAATACAAGTTAAAAAAAACAACTTTTTGGCAAATTTGTTTCCCCGTTTTTTTTGTTTGGTGGGAGCTGCTGCTATACTGCCACACATATTGTGTCACTCCAGTAAGAAGCCATCACTAGTTGAGTATGTGGTCCAGTAATTAGCCTGAGCCTGCTGCAGTTGAATTTCATCTCTCTGAGTGCTTGTGAGTGTACAGCAACCATAGAAACTCTCTCTCTCTCTCTCTCTCTCTCTCTCTCTCTCTCTCTCTCTCTCTTATTTTCATGCACACATCCAGAGGTGTTTTTCCACATTCACTTTGAAAAACGGCATCAGTCCAGGTGTCATATTCTCTTGAGGCATACTTGAGGGAATTTGATTTACATTCATTTACACTGCAGTATGACTACAAGACTTGGCAAGACACTGGCTCTGCAATTTCTTTAATAGCAGTTTGTGGATTTGCAGAATATTGTAAAAGGTGTTAGTTTTGATGTTTGTATAGGAAAAAAATAGAGGTTTATGGGTTTATACTTGTAGCCTAATTAAAAAAACTCACCAACAGCACATTGAACATTGACGTATTTACAGTTTCGGTTCATGTTGAAATCATCCTTCAGTCTTTTCTTGTCCAAACGACATTGTTTTCCTCAAGAGGAGGTTTATTTGTGCTTCTTGCTTACTTGATCTTACCAGGCGTAACGTCGTATGAAGTGTTTAAGACCGGCAGAGGCATGTCATGTGGGCAGAGAAATCATGATCTGGTTTCACCAGAGCTGGTTAATTGGCATCACTGTGACTGCATTTGGTTTGAATGCTCCCATTGAGCATACTAGTTCACCTCATACATTGTAAAGCCTAATTTTGGTCACCAATCGATTCTGATTACCAACTAAGTTCTCATGGCAGTGCTTGCTTTTTGGGTAAATATCTGGGAAATGCATTTGTAGTTTGTGCTGTTTCAGATGGGCTTCTTCCCTCTAATGTGGCACCACATGCTTTGCACCCATGGTTTGGATCTGAATATGTACTTCATGCCAGAGGCTTTCCCAAAGAGATGGCAGTGTATTCCCTATTTCACAGGGCTTCAGCGACATCACCTTTTCTTGTAAAAAAAAAAAAAAAAAAGAGAGAGAGAGAGAGAGTAGCAGTGCATCTCTCTGCTTGTCCCGTCTTTGGCTCCAGCAGCCACAGAGGCTGCACCTCTTACTGCAGTCAATCCCAGTGGCAGGAGAAAACCCATGGTGAGCTTTGCCAAAACTCACAGTATTATGTCAGCCCCACCTCCCCTCACTGTTCTTGTGATCTCTCCAGCATGCAGCATAGTTAAGCAGCAAGTGGGGTACAGTTTCTCATATGCTCCTTGAAATCACATTCGCATACTGCTAATTTTCAACAGCAAATGTGTTTTACATAAGGGCTGTCAACTGATTAATAACATGAATCAAATAAATTACAAGCTATGTGATTAATGAATCTTAACTACTATACGTACACTTTTTTAAGGCATTTTTTGTGGTTGTTGTTATTGTAATTAATCAAAATGAACACATTATTTTGACAGCCCTAGTTTAACAATAGGCGAAACGTAATGCTGAAATTAAGTTTTTGTTATCAACTGATTGAGGCAATGCTTTTAAAGTTCCTCCCACCTCCCTAAGATTTGTTGTCCATTCATTTTAAATATTTGTTGCCAAGGCAGCAGTTACATTTCCCAGAAAATAAATTAATTTCTTTTACACCAAGAGATTGTATGTGTCTACACATAATTGTAGAGATGGAGCAATTTACGTTTTGCTCTCAAGTAGTCCTTTTCTGCTCATTATGCGACCATCTTCCTTAATGTGCTGATCCACCTACAGTATTTTGGCTGATAGTTTAAGGTGCCAGTATACTCTGTCATATGTTGCCGTATAGTTGAATACCTTTGTAGCCTGACGCTGCCACATGGTTTCTAATACGAAACCATCCTGGAAGACGTCATTGGAATCTGTTTAGAAAAGGGCAGATACTTCAAAAACATATGTGGCAGGTGATTGGATGAACCAACTGTCTATCACTGTCACATACTGTCTGTGCTGACACTGCTTGGGAGAAGAGGAAAAGCCTTCAGTTCTGTTCAGTTCTTTGCTCTTCTTTTATTGAACAAAGTACTTTCCAGTTCTGATAGAACTGATGTTATTGCTATTTGCAAAGGTGTAGCTGCCAATAGCTCCTCCCAGGATGCTGATTGGTCAGAACCACTAGTTGTGAAGCTCGAGCACATTACTTAGAGCGTGACAAGATGGATTTGTGTTGTGATGATTCTGTGATTCTCACGTGATCCAAAGGCCATGTTTCCAATTTAAGAAAGATAAAATTATTCAATGATTCAACACTAATAACATATTGCCTTTGCAACAAGGCAGCATTCAGTGCTTGTATGCTGTTAGTACTCTTTGCATGGTGAAAAAATACATAAATTATATGCAATCACTTTGGCCTATTGTATATATTGTGCAGCCTGGTGCTGTACAGTAGAAGAACCGGAGGCATTAACATAAGACTCTGTGAGCTGTTCCCTTCTCCCCTCCTCTAAGAACTTTGCCAAATGCTACGGGAGCATCTTTCAAAATGGCACAGCGGGGATCACAGCCAAAATACAACTATACCATTAGTCATTTAGAGTAAGTGTTCCATATCACGCCGATAAATGGGATTATTTCTTCTAATTACTCAGAAGCCTCTATAAATGTCCCATAAAAAGAGTGTTGGAAATAGTGCTGAAATTATCCTGAAAAACTTTAAAAACATGCAGAAAGATCCCATCCTGTCTGCAATGTTCGTTTTCGGTTTGCTACCCTGGTTCCTGTCAGTGAAAAAAAAAAAACACAGAGAAAGTACATCTTTAAATTTCACTTTAGGCCCCGGTTTTGATTTGACTCCAGCTTTTAGTGTTATTGAAGATATTGGCTGATGGGAAGGGAGGCTTACATAAACGGATTTGGGGTTACTTCAGTACTTCATAACTAATTCATTGTGAAACGAGCAAGGCTCTTAGTTAATGACTTTGGAGATACAACTGTGATGAATATGTATGCTTCAGAAGTCATACTGGCTCAGGTAATAACTGAAGAGGATTTTGTTTTGATGGTTGATTGAACATCATTGGCTCTCAAACATCATTAACAGTGTGTGTGTGTGTGTGCTCGTGCGTGTGTGTATGTGTTTGCAGGATGTGCAAAATGAATCATCTGTGTTTATTTTGAAACCTTTCAGTCCCCATGTGTATCTGAATGTAAAAAATAAAAAGAGATGAGACTGAATTGCACCTAATCAGGCAGTGAGTGTCAGCCCACCTCTCAGTGATTCAATTAAAACCAGTATTGACCTCATGCTTTGTTCATGAGTTCATGCTTTGATGTTTTTTGTTTTGTAACCTGGTATTGGTTGATCCACCAGGAGTGCATTTAAGAGGTATTGTTAAGTAAGTAAAGCATTCTTATGAACACATTTGTATAAACCGCTTGCAGCATGATTCGTATAATATCCTGAGAATTATAGCATGTGACAATCGCTGTTTTCAACATGTTAACACATGATGATTGCAGTTTAAACCGTTAAAGCCTCATTTCATAGAGAATGTGTCGTGGGGGGAAATTGATTTTATATTCAAGTCTCAGCTTTCCATTGATACCCAATCTATAAAATTCCTGCACTGTATATAGTATAAAGAACACATTTATACAGGAGACAAACTGCATGTTTTTTGCCTCATTTTGCCTTCTTTCCTTATTTGCCAGCTTTTAAAATTAGGTTGCTTTGTGTTCGCAAAGAAACTCTCACTGTATCAACGTCTCAAGTTAAGAAACTGCAATTTTGAGGACATAGGTTTCAAGGAGTATATCAGTAAGCTGTATATTGAAGTGTGTGATTTCAACATACATTTGACCTAGAGGAAAAATCCTGAGAACATAAAACCCTTTGAAAGTTCTCCTTCATCTGTCATATTAAGAGGATATTGAGCTGGGAAACATAGCAAGCCTCCAACGTGCTTGGGAATTAGGTGCTTATTCACTATAATGTCTCAGGAGTCAGATGTCTCGCTGGTCTGAATATGATCCCCCAGTTTATCTGTTTCTCAGAGGTGCAAACTTCATCACTTTTGCATCCATTTATTTTTCTTTTCTCTGCAACACGTCTTATTTTTCGTTGTCTGCCTTCTCTCGGAATTTCTTTGGCAGCCTTTCAGAACAGACTGCATCGTTTGATACTCTATGTCTTTAAGCCTCTTGTGTCGATTGTTTTTCACCTTGTGAACCAGCAACAGTTACACAACGAGTGTTTAATACTGTGTGCTTGCAATTAAGTTGCTGGATGAGAGTCTCATGTCTGTTGCTCAGGTGTAGTTAGAGTGTCAGCAAAAAGAGAGAGGCAGCAGATCAAAGCTGTGCCTCAGGGGCGTCACTCCGCTGCCTGGATAACAGACAGATGAGCAGCTCTCTCACGTTCAAGGGCAACCGTGAGTCCAGGCAAAGCCTGTCAGATCTTGTTTAAAGTTTTGTTTTTATGGTCATCAAAAACAGCAGAGACAGAAAAAGAGATGGATAAAAATAGACAAAAGAGACACAGTCAGGGAGCAACATTTTGAGATGAAACATGACATCAAGCTGACCGAGTGAAATGTTAGACTGGAGCTAAAACAGGAAAGAAAAAATGGTTTCTTTCATTCATTGATTCTGCTATGTGTAAAGCTTCGGGGTGTCACACCACAAATCATATGGCATCAAAACTGTATTGATTCTCATTTGTCTCACATATTTTATGACTTTGATAATAGTATTAAAAGTAACTACACATATGCTCTGTTGGTTAAGTTAGTTTACTTTATTGCTGCTCTAAATTTTGCCCCTTTCTTGCAAAGGGTTATGTCAAATACCAAGGAGTAATTTGTGGGAATTGTGGAATACCCCCTCCTGTTTGATCATAAAGCAGCCGGGCTAATAACACAGACAAAATCCTCTTGTTGACTCTTGAACGAGAAGTTGCTGTTGAGTGTTTCAAATTAATTTCTGGCCCCTGAAGCACCATACAGATAATAAGCTCCAGACAGTGTAGATCATGATGATTATCTGATAAATAGATCCAACTGCAACAGGATGACTCCAACGGAATAACATCAACAAGCCTACAGGGAATTTCAAAAAACACTTTTCTGGAAAATTGTATCATTATATATTCATATTTACATGAATATCTAACTGGAACCAGACAACACTGCATGTGACAAAGTTGCATGTGCGTTTGTAAAATAAAAAGTATGGCAAGATAACAAAGACATGCTGTCAATGTGTTGAAAGTCTGATGTCATGCTTTGTCAGCTCTGTCTTCAGCATGACTGTTAAACACCTTATTAAATATTTGCTTTCTGAAAAATCTGGGTTTTATCAGGTGAAGTGAATCTGCATTGTGAACGGTGCTTCTCAGAAAAGTCAAGTGATTTTTCCTAACTATAAGAGGATGAAGTCAGTGAGATAATACTGGAGATTTATGTGCATAGATTTTATAAAGAGGCCAGTCATTATGTGAGAAACTGTTTGTGGAGGACGATAGTATTTCATCATTATGACTGTTTGTTTTAATGTCAAACCAGGAGCAGGCTGCCAGTCTTCTCTGAGGTTAAGATGACATTGATACGCCCTTTTACAGTTGCAAAAGGATTATGTAGACACACTGGATGGATTATCAGAGTTATAATCAGGCAGCTGTTTTGATAATCTGTTGATAATTAAGGTATTTTTTCAAATCAAAGAAATTAAATATAAAATAGATTTTGGATTGTTTGTCAGACAAAACAAGCCCTTTGAAGATTTCAGATCAGGCTCCAAGAAGTTATAACTGGTAATTAGCCTTTGTGTTAATTCTTTGAAATCTTTGACTAAACAATAAAACATTAATCTGCATCTGATGCACGTGATTTTGAAAATAATTGTGCCTGTAGCTGCAGCCCTAATTGCAAGTTATTAGAAATATCCACAATCTATTATTTTTAATTCCACTATTGTTATTTGGTACGACTTTACTATATAAGTGGTTAATATTTAATTGCAGTGTAGTGGTAAGCAGATGTGAGAACATTTTTCTCACATTTGCTCAAGTGTTTTACTAAGTATTTATCAGCATATAACCAATATAGACATATTTGACATTATAACTATGTGTGATTATTGTCATTAGTAATCTGTTAGTACACCAGCCTCTTTATAGGGCTGCACGATTATGGCCAAGATGATAATCACGATTATTTTGATCAATATTGTTATCACGATTTTTAATCACGATTATTATCATCATGTTAGGGAAAACATCTGTATTTTTATTGCACTACTTTTAAACAAACAATATGAACAGTTTTTAGTGTCCGGTGCTTGTTGTAAACAAACAGAGATCGCTAAGTGAACACCTCCTGCAGCAGCAGCACATACACACTGTACTGCTACAGAGCTAACTGTTAGCCTATTAGCAATTTGCAGACTGGGTTAACATCCCCTCCGGCTCTGCAGCTGGAAAAGACTGCTGCAGGAGGACTGTGCCGCTTTGACTCGTTCTTAAGAGCTTGTTAAGGAGAGTAAGAACGAGTCTTCAAAAGTCTCCAATAACACCAGAAAAAGTCGACAGTCGCTTTTTTGAAAAATAGTCGCTAAGGGGGTCTTTAAAGTCGCTAAATATAACAACAAAGTTGCTAAGTTGGCAACACTGCTTCACCGGCTTTTACAAATGGTGCGTGTTGTTGTAGCGTCGAGTACTATGTCACATCCTGCTTAGCATTCTATCCAATCAGCTACCAGGCTTTTTTCAGGGGAGGAAAACGGCCCCGCCCCCTGGTGGTTGGTGGACTACTGGTGTAGAAAGTGCTTGATTAGATATGCAGGAGGGCCGCATTTTAAAATGGAAATATCGCCGACAGGTTAATTTTTTCATGGTGGCCAAGATTCGTGATCACAATTAAAAGCAGCCCTACCTCTATGTATAGGTGACCACAAAAGAGGTTATAGACGACATTAACAAACACATATATCTGCTTACAGCTACATTATAGTGTATTATAAACCGGTGTTTACTGCTTATAGGTTAAACAGCGCGGTTAAAATGTAATATTACCAATTATTGCAAAGTTAAAACTGAAAAAACAAAGTCAGTCCCCTTTGTAAGCATTAAATTATGAGTAGTTTACAGTTACAAAAACAGCTGAGGACAGGGATGTTATTCATTATTCAAATATCACATTTCTGATTAATGACATGGAAAACAGATGGTAGAACTTCTTTTTGGATAACATAGTCATGTTCTTGTTTCTTTGTTCTTTCTTTCTTGCGTACCACCAAATTTGAGTGAAGTTTGGTTTTTAGAGATGATTCACATTTATTCCCATATGGGGAAGAATAATGTTTGAATGGCTTGACATTATTGAATGAAAACAGGCTGCCTTCATAGGAAGCAAAAGGACAAAACAGAAAAACAGAGTGTCTGTGTCACAGACTCAGGTCACATGTCAATTTATCATGAGACTCTGATGTTTTACTGCATTCTGGTCAATATGGTGACTGGGTTCCCACTGTCACACATCGGGCCACTTCCTGAGTAACCTTATTATTATAATAATAATAAATAGTTATAGATTTTAAAGTCTGTTCTGGATAATATACCGGCAACAGTCAAGACAGCAACAAACTCAGACTGGTGTAATTTTCTGCATCTGTCCATCAAGGAAATTAGAAACAGAGTGACTCTTCAGGAGCATCTGTGTAGAAGGTATTTGCTCAGACAGACAACAGGAAGCATTTTGATACATCTGCGTCTGAAATAATGGATAACAATGTGTTCATGTAAACATTGCCTGGGTGCACAAAAGGAATTGGCCTTTCATCAGTGGGCAGCAGATCTTCATTTCAGTCCAACAGAGCCCAGAGAGTGAGTGAGTCATACGGGAGGTGGCGCAGGGTCTGGTTGGTCACAGTGGTGTTCTGGTCTAATTTATGCCTCAATGCTGAACCAAAAGACATAGCTCATGAGTGAAGTGTGTGCACACACTTTTAAATAGACTTTTCTGTTTGATCTCTGAGACGGAAGGTCAGCACACCCGCACATTCACAGTGGGAGTTGAGCTTTGGTTGGAGATGAGAAGGGCTTCAGTCTGCCCTCCACCTCCTCAGGAAGCTAACCAGACTGATGTCGGGCCAATCACACACACTGTTGGAATTAATGGTAGAATTAATGAAGTGCTTGTGAGCACAGGACTAATTTTTACATTAGAAATTATTTGAGTATGTGTCTTGTCAATTAAATGCTATTCAAGTGAATTTACATGTCATTTAAGGCTGATTGAACCGTATACTATAGAATGAGGCTACATTTACGTAGTGTCAGGAGAACTTGAACTCCTGGAGATAATAACATTACAAAGTTTGTTCATGACCCTTTTCTGCCCTTCCAGCGCTTTTGTTAATTGATTTATTTTTATTCCTACTTGGCAGCACAGGTGGTGAACATAACCTAGCCAGTTTCGATCACCACACGATCACACTACTATACTATGCATACTACGTATGCCAGAAAAAGACTTAGTAAGGCCCTAATACATACTATGTCAAATGTAGTATTCCAAAAATACCCAGACGTGCTCCTGCATCCAGATGCAATTTGCACTATGTAAGAAAACATTTCAATGCTGATCACATTTTAACGTTGTTGCATGTGATTTAATACTTTATTAAATGCCGGTGATTTGTTGAATAATTATGTTTGATGTTGGAACTTGACTTGCCTTAACTAAAGAATTGACCCTTGACTTGACTAAACGTGCCGAAGACAAAATAACTTGGGTCTTACTTAAGACTTTGACCAAATGACTTTAGTCACATGTCTGCTCTCTGCTAATTCGTGAGGGAAGTATCTGGCTCTTAAACTGCAAGATACACAATGTTCCCGAACTAGTTTTACTGTTTATTCATAATTTGGTTGTTGATTCACATTTAGCCAAAAGGCATGAGAGTGCTATTAATCTTCCCATGTTGTTCTTGTTCAGAATGCGAATACGCCTTTTTCCACAAATGGCAAACTTTTCCTTTAAGCCATGGTTTGTCTTCTGTGAAGATATTATAAGGTAATGCTAATTGCACCAGTGCTCCAGCTGGACAAAATTTGTTATTTGTTGGGCTACAAGAGGACTCTGTGGCTGTTCCAAAAAAGTGATTTGCTGAGTTATTTGGAATGATTTGCTTTGTCAAACCCAGAGTAGGTCTTTGTCGTTTCAGGTTACTCCGGATAACGAAGTAAACCTAAAACATGCATACAGACCATTGTTTAACTCCAGTTAGCATTTCATCCATTCACATGAAATCATGCTGTCAACAAAAATTACTGATATAAACATCATTATGGGAAGGGGTGTGGACAGAAACCAACAGAGCATACTGTTGTGATATTGGCATGGCAATATTGAACGGATACACGGCTGCCAAGTATCAATATGTGACAGTTGGGTGTTGTTCAGTATTTTTGTTCGACAATCCCATTTTTCAACAGCCTGAAAAACCTCTATTGTATTCGATATAAGAGATGGTGACAAAGATTTTCTTTGGCAACATAATAGGCAGTTGGGAAAGGTAATTAACCGCAGTATATCTCTCGCAGTATATCATAGTCAATTGTATTAATATTGTACTGTGAGGCTTCTAGTGATTCCTAACCCTAGTTAATATGAGAGTGATACCAGATACTAGACTTGGTTTTATATCACATTTATACACTTGTGGTCAGTGACAGTTTCTTGTGACTCCAGTAAAGGTTGTAACATTAAAGGTCTGACCCTTTGGAGCTTGACATTTACAAACAGACTGTTTCATGACTTCATACAGGAACACATGAAAAATTCATTGGAAAAACACATCACATTAATGTAGTGAAAGCTTTTCAACATCACCGTCAAGCTTTTAGTCTTATCAAAATCACATGTTCGCTTGCATGTCAGATAAATTGTCCAAAGTCACCTTGAATTAAACTGTTTATTGGCTTACGTGTATGCTGGATTTTATCTTCATATTCATAACTGGTTGTCAGAGAAAACAGATATGGTGCGTCTGAGAGTTTGGGTATCTTTGTTGATAAAGGACCTTCTGAAAAGAAACTGCATACCAGTTTGATATACCAGCTAACTGAAGCCAAGCTGCAACCAATTAAATCATAAATTGAATTATGAGACTTAATTCTTTTGGAAATACCGAAAGCCTGATTCACAGCACATGAATGGATCTTCAGAAGTGTGCCTGGATAAAGACTGACATTACAGGGTCTCAGCAAAGATGCGCATATTTTAACTTGGTTATGCATAGCCGTAGTCGAGTTCTTATTAAAGGTTTGATAGGATTGAGCTCTGTTTCCAAGGACATGAAGATTAATCTACCTAGACACACAGCTGTGGGCTGAGTGGGTATGAAAAAGTATCTTTAGTTTCCATTTGTGCAAGCACAAAAGACCTCTTCGTCTCCTTGTGGATGGGCTTGATGGGGTCAGTGTGAACTAATGGACTGGTGTAGTATCCACTTGTGAATCCATGCTGCTTATTCACTTTAAGTGTCTCATAATGAACCCTACATCTGTCAAGCTGTTAGACATAAAAAAAAAATGTTCAATTGCATAAATGTGAAGTTTTAGATAAAAGTAATTTTTCTGCAGGCTGTTTTTCATTCCTGGATGTTGCATTAGGAAATCCATTTACTGAAAACCATGCATAAATGATTTCCATATGAAAATCAATTTTAAATCAGCATCTAAGAACAAAGCTGTGTTTTGAAATGTCTAGATATATTTTTGTTTCCTTGCTATTCTACTGGGTTTCTTCAGCTACGTCATTAATCACCAATGTATATTTTATGAATTTTCTTCGGTTTTGTGGAGCTGAATTTGATCCAGGGAACTTTTTTTTCCACATATTTTTTTCTTATTTCAAAACTAGAGCTCTGAAGTGCTTCAACTTTAAATATGTTGCTTGTCTTCATTTGTAGAAATGTTACAGACTTTCATAAAACTCTCTGCTCATTCCTCTACCAGCCTGTCTGTGTGTGGGATGTGAATGTAGAGAGTTCTGTAAGAGCAGCCTTGTGTGAAATGAGCAGATGGTAAAATATAACTGATATCAGGAAGCTCTGGTGGTTCCAGATGACACATTTTTGTCATATAATGCTTTTATTCTAAAACTTGCAGCATACAAAGTGACAGCACTTTAAAATGATGACTTGAGTATTTTCTTTGTAAGGATGGGGGATTGAGGTGCTCTGAATATTTTAGTGAGCATTTTTTCTGATATATTTGAGTTTCTGAAACGTCTCACAAGCTTCTGCTGTTTTGTTTAAAGGCCTAAAATGAGCAACAGTTTGGGTATGTTGTGGTGGAATGTAACTAAGTACATTTAAGTGCTGTACTGAAGTACAATGTTGAGCTACTTGTATTTTACTCCAGTATATTCTTCTAATTTTAGATGGAAAGATACTATACTTTTTACTCAATACATTTACTTATTGCATATATCTTAATAGCTTTACCTTCAGGCCAACACTTTACATGTTAAACATTTACAATAAAAAGTTAATTGAGTATTTAAAACAGCTCTAGCCAAAAAAAACAAACAAACAAAAAAAAAGAATATATTTGATATAACAACTTGGCTTTTACCTGAACCATTTTTAGAGATTTTTCTGTTCATGCATCTTAGTGTTATTACACCTTCTCATTTATTTATTTATTTGCTACTATTTATTAGTATATATATTAACATGCTCTATTTCTTAATTATGTATTTATTGTTTTATCTTTTTTATCTAGCTTTTTATTTTGTTATATATATATATATATATATATACATATATATTTTACTTTCCATTGTCATTATTGACTTTTACTTTTTTAATTCTTTTTATTATTATTATGTATATCTTTTTATCTTATTTTATTTTTATTTTATTTTATTTTATTTTATTTTATTTTATTTTATTTTATTTTATTTTATCTTACTTTATTCTTTGTCTAATTTATTTCTACCCTGCCGTCAGTGTTTCCTCACTGCTCCATGTTGAGATGGCGCTTCCTCAGTTCCTCAGTTTGTGCTTTGTGCTTTGTTTTTAATAGGATGGGTGGGATGAAGGTGGGTGGGGTGGAGGGTTGGGGATGGGTGGAGGGTGTTTGCTTGTTTCTATGTTTCATCATCTTTTTACTATTATTATTTTCTCCTTTTTTTATGTAAATCGCTTTATGTTGCATCTCTCTTGTATGAAAAGTGCTATACAAGTAAAGTCTGATTGATTGATAAAGTCTGAACTGTGAAACTTTTTGGATGAATAGGAGAGAGAGCGTGTGACTTACGCAACTGTTTGTTTTTTTACTCTATAGCCTACTGTCTATTGAAAGGAGCTGGAAAAAGACGATTAGGGTATCACATCAGAAAATGTTAACGTGTTGTTGTGAAAAAGTTCTGACCCATGACAGTCCTGCGCTTTCATTTGGAGAAGTGGGAGCTAGCACTTGTCTTCAACTAACAAGCTCATCTTTTAGAACGCTGGCCGTGCGCTATAATTACACAACGTTGGCTGTGTTTTTATACAAATGTCACAATCGCTATTTTTCAAAAAGAGTTTATGTGCACAAAATGTTTCTGAGAAACAGAAACAGACAATGCAATCTACTTCTAGCAAACTGCAGTGAGGTAAGACATCCAATTTTTTTTTTATTGTTTGCGCTACAGTGAAGCTTTAGTAGGAAGGCAGGTGGTCTGAAGTTCAATCAGAGCCAGATGATTTCTAAATGTGAACATGAGCCCTGAAAATAGGTCGGGTATTTGTTTCCATTTCCAGTACTAATGAAGGCTGTCAGCAATTGTTCCCAGGTTGCCTCAATGTAGGAAGTTCGAAGTCATACTGGTATGCATTTAGAAATGGTTTCCAATGTGTGTGTGTGTGTGTGTGTGTGTGTGTGTGTCTGGAGCTACTACAGAAGTTTTAGCAGTGTTTGCCTCTTTTGGACGGGCCTCTGAGCACAGACAAGAGTACAATGTGTTTTGCAGTTTCTGACAGGCAGCTGAGAGACAGAATATGAAATACAGTAACAATGTTATTGAATTATATTGTTTATGTGTCTAAAGCTAAGGTTTAGTGTTTAGTTAAGCTTTTAACGGTCACACATTGCATTTGGAAAAGAATAGCTGGACTGAAATGATGATGCTAATGTTTTTACAGTTGAAGCTCCTGATATGATCCTTTGTGCTAATGTGTCAGACCCCAACACAAACAAGCTGGAAGAATGATTGTTTTATGTCTGACGATACCAAACTGTAAAAACTCCCAGTGGATTCTACAACGGCTCCGCATTTTTTCCCGATAAAGCTTTTTTGTGTGTGTAAATATTATTCTAGGAGACAGTCTTGGATTATGTGCAGAATTAAGCAGAATAGAAATGCACAAATCAGCAGCTCAACAGCTTGACCGTCTTGTTTGCTTCATTTACAAAAAAAAAGAAAGAAAGAACTTCCAGTTCTGAATCTGATTAGAAATAACTCACTCAAAACAAATGCATAATTCAATAAGATCATTTTGTACCCCGTTGATCCCAGAGAGGAAATTTAATTACGATTATTATTTCGTCATAAAACACATATATGTTTGAGGTCAGAAAGGGGGCAGAGACATACAATTGAGCATACAAGTTGCAAATGTGACAAATATGCTCCTGGGAATCTTTTTTATTCCCAGTTAATTGGTAAATGTGATTTGCAACAATGCACTTTTCAAATGAATAACTACTGCACAGTAGGGCATGCCATCAGATGTGGCTAGTTTTTACAGTTTTACCTCCAGTTTTTTTTTACAGTAACCCACATGTTGCAGTAGTGGCAATTCCCTTTTTTAAGTGGGAGAAAAATGACTCACAAAGTAAAGAAATGGAAGTGAAAATTGAATATATTTGGGTTTTAGACCGATAAAACAGGCCATTTAAACTTTGTGCTCTGGGAAATTATTATAGGGCATACTTCACTGTGTTCATACATGTATACACAATATGATTAATGAATCACTTGAGAAAATTACAGTCAGCTTAATCAACTATGAAAGTAAATGTTAGTTACGGTCCCAAATCATAATAGAAGCAAGTAACATACAGGAAGGATGAAAAATATTATCACTAGAAACTTTGTGAAGACTTTCAAGTGCTTCAAACCAAAAGTTGTCTGATGGCAAGTTTTCCCTTTATGAAAATGAGAGTCTGTCGCTGTGTCTCAGCCCTGTGTGGCAGCTGCCCTGTTTGGATTTTGGACAATGACTCACAGAGAGCTTTACTTGTACCACTATTTGCTTCTTTTCCACAACTGTCATCATGTATTGTCACAGATTATTTATTTTATCCTTCTTTCAAAAGAACTCACACATAACACTGTGGTTTTGGTTAAATCTTAAGCTACTATGTTATTCAGTAATACTTGTAAAAAAAAAACACCTTGTAATTTTAACCGAAATAAAACAGTTATTGTGTTAACATTTAACAAGCTTTGAAAAGGTCTTAAGACCACACAATTTTAATTTATGCCTAAACTTGGCGTGTCACCATTAAATGGATGTATAATTGCAGTAGTTAAACTGGGTTAGCACAGATGGGACACAGCTGTTTGAAAAACGAATAAGCCATGAATGAGCCTTGTATCTGATTCTTGTTTCTGTTGCCTTTAAACGTGACCACAGTCCTTCCACATAACCTTAATGATGTGGTTATCATTTAAATCACGACAATGAAGGTCCCATAGTAGTCATTTTAACCCAAACCCTAATCTTTCCTTAATCTTTTCTGCCTAATACTGACCAAACTTTAACCAGAGTGCTGTCACATGTTAAAATCAGATTTGTCAACAGTTTTGGGAGGCACAATGCCTCATATTGACTTTCTAAAAGCTCTGACTGTTTTTAGTTCCCCTTAAACCACTTTATGATATTTCCTGTGGACTCTGTCTGGTAATTGTAGCTGTGTGCACACATGGTAGGTGTGAACCTGTGTGTTTATCTGTCCGGCAGCCTGGTGCTTTTTCTCTATTTTTTACAATGAGCTCCACAGAAAACAATTTGTGGATGACTCACTGCATATAAAAGTGCAACACCTACCATGCAAGTAGTCCTCTGACCTGAAAGGCTCTGGTAAATGGCAAAAATGGATGGGAGCACCATCTAATGCTGTCAGTTTTACTTTAGTGTCACTGTTGCGATCTCACAAGAAAGCACTCGTCTTATCCTTTGTAGCCAGTTGTTGTTCAGTAAGGAGCTTCCCCAGCGAGTTTGGAGACATGTTTTTGACAAAGCTTTGCAAACTTCTGCTCAGGATTTGGTTTAGTGACAGACACAACATAAAGAGCCACCTTCTCCGTCTGAGGCGACGCCTTGATCTCGCTGCATACTCTTCCACGAAGCTGTGCAAACATTGACTCCTCGTGGAGAGCAAATGTTTATGGGTGAAAGTCGTCTCAGCGTGTTTTGCTCATAAATGAGGTAGCACGTTCTGTGACACACTTGAATGTGCTCATAAATACACACTTGCAAGCAATTACAAAGGCTTAAGCAACGATGTCAACAAGAAGTATTTCATGTGAATTAAAGACGTGAAGCTTTACTTTTGCACTTCCTCTCTGGATCACTGTTGTGTGTATGTGTACATGCTTGTGTAGGTGCATGTTGTTGAGTATAATGTATGCGTGTTTTGTCTGTGCTTCATTGCCGTCTGTATTTGTTCCCTTGTCAATGACTCTTCTTCTAAGCCTCCATCTGTCTTCACAATTGATGCAGCAACGTTGTCGTTTAAAGTTTTAGATCACGGCTCTCTGTTGAGCTGTCATGTGTCTTTCCGTTGGGTAATGAGGGATTTGAGGAGATCAAGACTTTGTTAAGCAGGCAGAGAGAGATGAAGGATGGCTCTCAGGTGGTGACTCAGCAGCATGAACGATATGGAGATGGATTCATGGCCTTTAAGGCTCCCATATTATCCTTATGATTTGTTAGAAATATTTTATGTGTGTTGGCACACATTTTACCATGTGCAAAAGGCATGCAGCATTCCTTATTGTGTTTAAATGTTGCCAGTGATGATCTGTAGCAGGTCTTGGGGAGTACTGATGCATATGTGAAATTTTTTTTCACAAAGTCTTTTGTAGCTCCAGAGGGAGCCGTTTAAAGTCTGATAAATTATCATCCAGTGATGCCCCTTGAGGCTGAAGACTTTTTACAGTTTGAAAATGAAAAAAAGCTGTTGCAAAAGTTTTGGAATCAGAAAGAAGTGAAGTAGGCTGCTCCTCATCTGTAGTCAAGGCAAGTGGCTCGAAGCTCCATTATCGCCTACTAGCAAATCAAATGACATTGTTTTTTGCATTGTTGATTAGTGCTAATTAGCAATTTTTGCATGCCAACACACTCAGTTCAGATGAAAAACCTGATTTGTTTTATATCCGACCGCTACATCAGCATGTTACCATGATTGCCACTGAAAACTATTTACAGGATACCACTATCATGAGCACATGAAGAATGGATGCGATTATTTTAAACTGTTGAAACTGGTTCAAAAACAGTATGCATTCAGCAAAATGTCGGCCTTATCATCGGGTTATTGATCTGAGACCTGGAGCTGCTGCGCTCCAGGCTTATTTGACCTGACAGGCAGCCATTATTCACAACAACAATTTTCCAGAAATCTGTAAACAAGCCAGAGTGTCTTTGTTGTCACACATTTTACTGATTAACTAAATCCCCTGTGGGGAAAATTAAACAAGATTGGAATATAGACAGAGGAGCTGAGACCTATTACTGGTGGTCAGGCCTATCAGTGGCAAAGGGAATTCAGCTAATTTGCTGCCTTTTTTTTTATCAGAGAACAACATCAGATTAGATTAATTTCTTGAGCTGCTCGGGATCTTCAATTTCCACCACAATGCCTGAACCTTAAAATCAACTCAACCAAACTGTAACCAGCAGCAGCTTTCTCTCAGAAAACTATTGGAACTTGTTACAGACTTTGCCTCAGGAAACTAGTCTTAAACTAAGACAGTCTGTTTTTTCCTACAGAACTGACACCATTCAAATTCAAACTCTGTTCAGGATTATAAGTACTTTATTCAAAGCCTGAAACAGCAGCCAGCATTCTGGATTGTCATCAAAGTAACTAGCTGCTGTGCTGGCAGTTCATTGACTCTTTTATTCATCAAGAGAATGCCATCTTTTGCCAATTTTTCCCTTCAATTTTTTTATCCAAGCTTGATATGGTGAAAAGGGAATGAGAGGAAATACATGTAATTTTGAGTTCTAGGGAGATTCCCAAAAATAAGTGTTTGCTATTTTATGTTTATAATACAATGTTAATGTTTGTTATTTGGCTGAATCCCCCTCTTTAAGGACTATTACAATTTTCCGGTTTCCGTATTCAGAAATCTATCCATAGCTGCTTTTATTCCATAATTACATATGAATAGCCAGTCTGCCATTCACATTTATGTCGCCTCTTGGTCTTCATCATTATCATCACAAACTGCTTTTTATAAACTGTCTTCCTAATATCTTAATTTGTTCAGCTTGACCCGTGTGACCCTGCCTTTCAGCCTCTAGAACACAGTCATGTCACTGTTCAGAAGGCCTTAAATGGGTTAAGTTGCAATGACCCACTGAGACATGATCATCTCCGTCACTGTCTACTGGTCATGCTAGTTAGTATGTTCAATGAAATGTCACGTGTAAAGTGCCCCCCTCCCCCTCTCAGCTAGTTGTCCAGAACAAGACCGTGTCTGTGGGTTGTTTGTTGTGAGTATTTGGCCAGTCCACAGAGCCTATTTCTGGATCAGCTCTGTGCTTCATACATCCATCTGCCTACTCTAAGCATGCCACGTTCCCAGCATGCACTACTTTCCATTACATTCCATCCCATTACACTTTAGATGAATATTATAAACACATGTTCAGCTGTAAATCAAATTATTTTCTCACTCTTCTGTGTGGAGTTTGCATGTTCTCCCCGTGTCAGCGTGGGTTCTCATCGGTTACTCCTCCCAAAGTCCAGAGACATGTATTTAGGTTTTATTGGTGACTCTTAATTTCCAGTAGGTGTGAATGAGAGTGTGATTGTCTGTCTCTATGGTAGCGTTCAGACTGCCAGCCAAAATCCGATTTTTAGCCCATCCAGATTGGAACTGGATGGCTCTTTTGAAGTCTGAACAGTCACAAATCACATGAAATCCGATTTTTGCAAACCGGATCGACACCACCTTCGGGAGGTAGTTTCAGATCGCATTTGGACAGATGCGTCTCAGTCTGAACCTCCAAACACTCAGATCGGTTTTGACTGTCCGTGACGTCACTCTATGCGGCACGCGTAGCGCGGGCAGCGCAGAGACGAGGTGTCCACCGGCAGCCGTACCCGACTCATACGGGCCGACGGGGGCGTCCATCCACCCGGTTTCTCCCCTGTTGGGTCTCAGATGTTCTGCACCTCTACTGGACAGTGATAAGGCCAATATACTGAGGTGACCTGCCTCCATCATGATTGTTGTTGTTCTTCTTGTCGCCGTCGCAATTATATGACGTCAGACGATCTGACGCCGTTACTACAGCAACCTGTCAGATCAGTCAATAATGTGGCCCAGTCTGAACTGGGCCTTATCCGATTTGGATACTTGCTAAAAACAGTGTGGACAGTCAGCCCTAAAAATCAGATTTGAGTAGGAATCTGATTTGAATCAGATTCGCCTGCAGTCTGAACGCGGCCAAAGTCAGCCCTGTGATAGTCTGGAGACCTTTGAAGTCATGACAGTGTCTGCAGCTACTTTTCAAGGCTAAAACATACTCAAAAACAGAGACATTTGTTTGTTTTCTTGAGGTGGCAAGAACAAGAACAAAGTTCCTCATCACAGCGTTCAAATCTCTAACCAATCACACAATAGCTGTCGGACACCGCACAAGAAAAAAGTACCGCCCAGATAATGGGTCAAGAACAAGCTGCGAGATCTCCAACCAGGCTCAATACAGCATGGACCAATTACAACCCATATTCCAAAAACGTCGAGACACGGTAAAATGCAGTGTTTCCCCTCGTTTACAGCTTTTTGGGGGGGTTGACGTGACATATTTTCCGACGCTTTCTGTCCGCTGGTGGGACTGTGCTCACCTATCTGTGTGAAATAATCCGGCAAAATGTATCAAATGCAGTTTCTATCCTTGAAATGAACTAGTTTGTTCATGTTGTAGAGCACACATGCCTGAGAGAGAAGTTCAAACTCTGCTTACTGTCTCTGCATGAAATGGCCTTGAATGTCAGACTGACAGGTTTTTGGAGTATGTGCTGTCATATGTTTGACCATCTGATCTTAGTTAGAGCATACTGATGCCTTATTACTGCTTATAAAGCGTCTTGCCTTTTGGCATGAGCACATGGTAATAACTGAAGGCGTCTTGTACAGAATATAGTTTCACCAAACTGACTATTTGGGTCCTGATTTTGATTCAGATAACTGAACTTTGGGTATCGGCCAGTACTAAGTACCGATCTGATACAAGTGTTTAACACATAAACTGTATTTGTCACTAAGTTGAAAAGACTCGCATCATTCTTTTATGCGTAACACAACATCAGGTTTGACTTACACATTGATTTTCTTACTTTGTAAAACAAAATGTGGAGTAACAGACAAGGGACAAAGACTGGGAAGCAGACACAAGTGAGAGAGGCTGAAGTCAGGCTGAGGTTGACTGGAGGGGAAACAGGTTTTAGCTAAAGACTGACAGAACAGGAGCAGGAATCAAAAGACTTAAAGTGAGACTGACTACATGAACAGAGTCTATGATCTGGCAATATGGCGGTCTGATCTGGGCTACTCATGATCAGTTGCAGCTGGTTGCCTGACTCACACACCCGTCTCCACTTCTGCAATTAGACACACCCTCACACGGTCACACAAGGAAAGAGAGAGAGAAAGATGCTGCAGGCGAGGTGGAGAATAAGAATTCGGGACGGTTTATATCATCAGTTGAACAGGAAACACAGCATTCGGATCTTAATTTCCACAACCGGGGGTACAGTTGGAGGGACATGGAGGGAAACCTTTGATCTGTCCACACTGAGGTGACACAAAGCTGGTTTAAAACCGCTCTTTAATTTTTTGAGAGGAACTGCAGCAAGAATATGGGCTAATACAGTGGATCAGTTGGTAGAGTTGGTTGGCCCCCAACCGAAGGGTTGGCGGTTCGATCCCTGACCGATGCGGCCTACATGTCGAAGTATCCTTGAGCAAGATACTGAACCCAAATTGCTCCCGATGCTGTGTTCATCAGTGTGTGAATGAATTCCCAATGGTGGCAGGTGGGTTTAGGGTAGCCTCTGCTTTTAGGGTAGCCTCTGCCACCAGTATGAATGTGTGTGTGAAAGGGTGAATGAGCGCAGTCTGTAGTGTAAGGCGCTTTGAGTGGTCGCAAAGCGACTAGAAAAGCGCTATATAAGTGCAGGTCCATCTACATACTCTGCAAGAACAGAGACATTTGTTTGTTTTCTCAAGGTGGCGAGAACATTTAGTACTTAACGAGAAATTCCACTGCAGAACTCCTGGGAAGTCCTCATATGGACCTCACACTGTAGCACACGTCACATGCTACGCATGTTGGAGACCACAGTTGTCAACAGTTGTGATGTGTCGAGAACAATATGCGAGATCTTCCCCCCCAAAAAATTCATTAATTCTCTTCTCGCAGCCCTGGGAGAGATAACAAAACAGAGAGAAAACATCCTGTTCTTGCAGAGTATGTATCAGCCTTAACCACAGAAAACAAAGTACTGCGACAAAGAATTTCTCCTTCAGCTTCAAACACATGAGCACAACTCCAGGCTTCAGATATTACGACGGGCTCTTCTTCGCTGCAGTGGCTGGTGTGTGTTTCCGGCGTAAATCAGTCGTTCTACAACACCAAGTATATTCAGACACACAGCTGACAACCACACAGCTGCAGTGGGAGCTTAGTGGACTGGTGCAAGTCTGCAGCTGCCTGCGGGACACGGAAAGGATTAAGTTGCCTACTTGTCTGTTAACTGTTAACAGTTAATGATCTGTTAACAGAGTTGCTGACAATTACTTCCCCAATACATCACCTTCCATGAATTCAAGGCATAGTTTAAATAAATGTGTCGGTTTGTGTAGAAAGTTGCTGCGATTTATTTTCTTTAATGCACCTAACGAGTGAGTAGAACCTCTATTTGCTCTATTAACTTATGCTATATTAAATGCCTACATTAAAAGGAAATACAAATCACATCTAAACTCACATTATGAGAAGAGGGCCTCCTCGACACGTCTATCACAGTGCTGCTGACACATGTAGACAGACACTCATTCCCCCTCACAACCACAGCTACAGGTAATCTACAGTCGCCAATTGAATGTGTCATTTGGCATGCTTTGTAATTTTTTCTCAATTTGCACTGCAAGTTTTTCCATCAGCTATAGGCAGGTTGTTATTAGCCTCCTCTGTTGGCTAGGGTAGGGTTTTTTTTATGAATGACATGCCCTCATTAGCAAAACAAGTTGTGTAACCTCTGTTGGTCTGTCTGTCTCTCCTCAGTCTGCAGCACCTGCCACGCTCTTTTGGACAGATTTCTGGAGGAGCACCTCTCAGATCAGCTGTTTCCTCATCATCTGGACTCAGAAGATGACAGCCAAAGTAAGAGTTATGCACTCACACAAAGAGAAAACATTATTTCAGTGATTACCTTATCAGTGTAACTAGTGATTGATTTGAGTGAAAAGTGGTTCTTATTAAAGGGCAGCAATGTAGGGCTGCACAATTAATCGAATTTTAATCGTAATCACAATTTTGTCTTCCCACGATTAAATTTACGTGATCGAGCCATATTTAAAATGTATCATTCTTTTTTTTTGCAAAACAACTCTAGCGCTCCGTAAACTACTGTCTGATCACGTGCCTCCGTGAGCCAATCAGAGCAGCTTAGTTTCTTGAATAAGTATTAATTAGTATTCTTGAATTTGGCTGAATATCGATATACGATAGATATTTTTATTGCAAAGTGAGAGCAAATGTTCAGTCAAAGTCAAAGCCAAATATGACATGTCACAAGTAGCACCCTTAATATGATGGTAGGGGAAACACTGCTTATTGTGCTAATGTGTGTGAATTTGTTATTATTAATAACAGTAGTAGCCTAAAATAACAACAGTTATCTCAAATACAGTGTTGAGAACCCATTAGATAAACTAACCCATTTTGTGAAATCAACAAACAAGCGTGATTATTAATCGTGATCTCAATAGTGATCAAAATTACGGTTATTATCATTATGGCCATAATCATACAGCCTTAAAGCAATGACTATATTACAGCAATTACTATATTGCCGAATATCCACCACAAGAAACTTGGGACAAAAATCTGCTCAATGTGAAGTTGTTAAGGTCATCAATGCTGCTGTGTTAGATTAGAAAGGAGCACATAAGCAGCATGCTGACATGAGGAAAACATTTTTAGGTTATTTGGGATCAAAGGAAGCTCATTTTAGTTGATTTATGAAATGCATTTCAATGAAGGAATAAGGATTTAATCCTACGCCTCATATTTCCCTCATTTATCCCGAGAGGGATTCCTTTGGCTGTTTGCAGGATTAGCTGTAGAGGCATTTTCCTCTCCAACCATCACATGATTTCTCTTTATTACTGTTCATCAACCCCCAACACAGACCGACACACAATTACTCAAAATTAACAAAGGGTCTGTCTGTTTGGCTGATAGGCAGATTTTGGGATTCAATTAGATTTAGAGGACATTAAGGCCATGAACAGTAATAGCTAATTTTGGGGGAAATCACAAATGCTGTTTGTTCTTTGGTCATATTCTCATTTTTTTTTTTTCCGCATGAGTTGTTTTTAACATCAAAAGTAATTTTACAAAAGGCATATGTGGTCAAAAGTACTGTTTGGAATTTGTCAAATCTCAAAATAACATACATACAAGTAGTATAAAAGTATTTTTAGGCAGCTATAAATGACACATGTCCTTCTTTTTTCATATTCAGACATGTAATGGTGTAAAACTTTGGATAGAAGAAAAAAATCCCACTTTTATTACCATGAACATTGCAATTTTATTCAGATTTATTATAGTGTTTCCCTCAGATCTTTGAATGAAGGTTGTCACAATAGCAACAATTTACACTTCAGCACAATACTAGTATAAAAGTAGTGCTCAATATCTATTTCCAAAAAATCTAATTGTAGAGCTGTTAGCTTTGTCAAAGTAACGATAGTTTTGAAAATCTTACTTTGAATATTTACCCAAACCAAAGACTCAATTACACCTACGCTGTCATCTTTCTCTCTTTCAGGTACCTCCTGTGATTTTGAGTCACTCTGCCACTGGACTTTATCAAATCACAGCGACCAAAGTGACTGGTCAGTGGCGGCGCCACAGCAACCAGAAAGTGCTCAGGCGAGGACGATGCCTGTGGCTGACCACTCAGTAGGAAGCGCTGACGGTAAGAGAGCAGAAGAACAAACTAAATGAGTGCTTTAGGATACTGCTCATGCCTTTTTCCTCTATAATACGTATTAAGAGGTTAGAAAACCCAGTGATGGATGGTTGCTCATAGCTCTTTTGAATCAGTGCATCTCCCTTGACATACACTACTGGTCAAAAGTTTTGCAGTAATGCACATTTGCAACATTTAAAATTCTTTATTGAGCATGATAGTGTTTTGAAAGTAAAAAAAAGATTCAAAATCACATTTTATGTTGGACTAAAGGACTAAAAAAAGACAGAAAATGACCAAAAAAAGACACAAAATGACAAAAAAAACACCAAAAGACACAAAATGACTAAAAAAAGAAACAAAATGACCAAAATAAGACACCAAATGACTTACAAACACATGAAAAGAATTAAAAAATGGACAAAATAGCCCAAGAGTAGAGTAGAGTTAAGTTGTTAACCCATTTCTTGTTCCCTGAAAAAGGCCTACTTGTATAATTCTGAAATGTACATTATCTTTCAGTTTTGGTTAAGCTTACCTTTTGTTATTTACCTCTGGCAGTTCACCACTTACCTTTGTACCCTTTCAAGCTGTTCATTTGACTTGAACTGCTTGAATTTCAATAAAAAACTGGAAAAATTGGGGTGTTCTAAAACTTTTGACCGCTAGTGTATGTTTTGATTTTGTGCTTGATATATCCTCATGCCTACTCTGAGATTTGTCCTAATGTGGAAGCATTTATGAAATGATTTATAGGAGTGACAGTATTATGAGGCTGCTATAATAATAATAATACATGAAATGTCTACTGTTCCATCACTGTAGGGCACTTTCTTCTCCTAAGCCCCTCCCCTGCCACTGAGGCCTCCGGGAGATGCGAGTACCATTTAACCAGCCCAGTGTTGCCAGGAAACGATGGCCACTGCATCCTACAGGTGGCCCTGTATGTGTCCAGCCTCGCAGCAGGGAACCTCACGCTCCTCATCAAGCCAGTCCACTCGGGTTCGGCTGTTCACTCTGTGGTTCTCAACCCCAGGAGACATGATGATCGCAGGTCAGCAAACCCACTCTGAACAGACTCTCCATGCCTCTGCCATGCCGTTTGTGTGTAATAGATATTTTTTTTATTGTGCAGCAAAACATGTCCATTTAGTTGGTGTAAAGAAAAAGCAAAGGCCTTCATCTTTACTGATTGAAGTGCTTGTCAAGTTGAGGTCCAGTCTTTGAAAAAAATAAAAGGGAACTTATATTAACTGCAATGAAACGTGACACAGGCCTTCAGACAGAGCAAGGGCACAGAAACTAATACATTTTACTTCTGTGGTTCTACAGTTAAATAAAGAAAATGTTTCTTAGCTGTCATGCTGGACAAACGGTAGAATAGTGCCTGTGTGGGGCATCAGTCCCCCGGGTATTGTTGGAAAATGGGGACAGGTATTTCCCATTGATCTAATGCTGAAGTACAGGCATCTTCAGAGCAGCTAAAAGCATTCATGTGTCTCGATGCAGACTCTGCAAATGAATTCATATATAATTGGTTAGGACAGAAGAGGGATGGATTGGCATATGCAATAAGTTTGTACATTGGCTTTGTTAGTGTCCTCGCAGTAATGGACGAGCAATTCCATTATGAGACACACACAGACATTTCTTTTATTCAGCTGACCACTCATGGCATGCTAAACTGTACACACCATCTATGTGACACATTTGTGACTGATTTCAGAAGTAAGCAACTGTCCTGATTGAACCTTTTTTCTGAATGTATGTGGTAATTGCCCTAGGAATTGTACACATTATCCTCATTTTCTGTATGTTCAGGACAAACATGATTTAGGCTTGGGCTGCATCTATTTTTTCATACCAGCATAGAGAAAAAGATGCATAGCATTTGAGGATATTTGTATTTGTGTGGAAACAAACCCTTTACACATCGACTCATGTAAGTGTATATTATGTTGTACCTTTGACATCATCGCTGTATTTGTAGAAACGGCCTGTATCTATTATGTGCAGAGTAAAGCTCAGTGAGTTCTGAGAATAGAAAACAAATCTGTAGTGGACCTGTGCTATGATGGGCTGAATGGCAAGAGCAGAGCTGCTGTATGAGGCCCAGCTTTGTGCAACTCTTGTTCAGGCTATTGAATCTTTTGCAGAAAGCTTTTGTAGCTGTACAAAACTCATTCATTCACTTGAAACTGGTTCTTAATGCCGATAAAACAAGGCTTATGATATTTTCTAACAGTAAAAAATTGCCTCAAATGGTTCCCCCAGTGTCCACTCTTGAGGGCAGCGAAATAGAGTTGGCTCATATGTATAAATACTTAGGAGTCTTTATTGATGATTCACTCACCTTCAAGCCACACATAGAAAATTTTGTGAAGAAGCTGAGGTTAAAATTGGGTTTTTATTTTCGAAATAAGTTGTGTTTTTCTTTGTGCATTTGTTTACTCTGCACCTTATGCATGGAATATGCTACAGAAAGAATGGAAATTAACTGAATTTGTTTCTTTGAGCACTTTTAAATCCAAACTAAGAGTTATTGAGGCCAATTCCATAACATGCACTTGTTTCTCATGATGAGTTTAAGGTCTGTATGTTATGCAAATATGTAACTGTATTCTGTGTTTGCTGCCTCTTGGCCAGGGCTCCCTTGAATAAGAGGTTCTTAATCTCAATGGGATATTCCCTGGTTAAATAAAGGTTAAATAAAATAAAAATAAAAAAGTAGTGGCAGATCAGGTGGGAAAAATAATAATGTATAACAGACAGATGTACTTTACTGGGGCTGTGCAATATGGACAAAATCGTCTTTCTCATTTCTAGATAAAGATATATATCACAATATACCATGTTTTCTGGTATTTCAATAAATAAATAATTAGTCTAAATGGTAAATGGTAAAGCTCGGTTTTACAGTTTTAACTGAAATTATTGAGAAAAAAAAAATATTTTCAGCTCTACTCTTAGTATGTTTACATGCAGGCACACAGAGTAATCAGCAGTGGTGGGAGAAGTATTCAGATCCTTTGCTTAAGTAAAAGTACTAAAACCACACTGTGATATTACTTGACTACAAGTAAAAGTCCTGCATTCAAAACTTACTGAAGTAAAAGTACAAAAGTATCAGCATCAATATGTACTTAAAATATCAAAAGTAAAAGTACTCGTTATGCAGAATGGACCCACTCAGATTGTTTTAAATAATCTAAATATATTATTGTATTATTATTTTTGATGCATTTATTATTCATTTAACTACTTAATATACTGTTATGAGATTAAATTGAAAAAAGTAAAATCTCTTTAAGTTGATGATGTTTTTTATATTAAATTTTGACCTGAAAATTAACTAAAGCTGTCAGCTAAATGTAGTGGAGTAAAAAGTACAATATATGCCTTAAAATATAGTGGAGTAGAAGTATAAAGTTCCATAAAATCGAAATACGCAAGTAAAGTAAAGGTACCTTAAAATTGTACTTAAGTACAGTACTTGAGTAAATGTACTTAGTTACATTTCACCACTGGTAATGAGATTAAGACAGTAGTTTGATTTCACTACACTGGGGTTTTACTATCAGCACCATTGTTGGGGTATGTTTAAGGAGCTGAACAACAAAGCACACTAAATAAATGAGGAAAATACTGCACAATGCTGTTGAAAAATGCTCCTCACAAATTACTTTAACCAACATTTGTCTTCCAAGTAGACTTTTACACATTAGTCTGCACCATTATTGTCCTGAGCTGTATGCACTAATGTATTCTCGGCAATGAAGCTTCAAGGTTGGAGGAGTTTGTGACTGGAAGATTGCCAGTTGGAGTCCCGTTTGTTAATCTCATTGAACTGAGTGCTAATGTAAAGTGTAAAAAACAAAATCACAATCCTTAAATAATATTTCTCTCAAGATATTTTTAGAAATTTGAGTCAGAATACGTTTTTTATAATCAGTTTAGCCAAGCTGTTCGGAAGTTATATCTGAAAGGGTTTTTTTCTTACCCTGCTTTTTTTCCAAACCTTATCTGATTGGTTTTGGTGCCTAAACCTAAACATTATGTGACATTAACAACGTGATGACAACGTGTGTTTAAAACACCAATCCTCACATTTACATTCATGCAAATACAATGATTAAGACCTTGTATCACGGTAACGTGATATATGATTACTTTGAAAAATGATAATTTATCATACTGAATTACCCCTCAGCCCGAGGTTATATGGGGAGCTTTTGACTCGTCGATGTTTGTTTGACAAGCTGTATTTTTTGGACTTTGTGGTTGGTGTGCACAAGGAAACACTAACTGTGCACATGCAACTATGGGAATGTGATTTCTGCTGACTGTATATGAACGATGGCGGAATATAAAAAAATAATACATATACATACATTCTATACACATACAAACATGTATGCTATTTTGCATTTATTATTAATATATATTTGTTGTACTGTTTTCCTGACAGTACTTTGTATTTTACAGATTTTGCACATTGAAGAAATTTCAGCAATATTTCAGCAAGTTAAATAGGTTGAATAAGTTGTTGCATGTAGTGGTATGAACATCAATGAATAAATATATTTAAATATATGCAGAGATATATACAGTATAGTATAAGTGGTATATGACATATAATATAGAAAAATACAGAAGGCCTAATACAGGCCCAATGTGGTCAGATGTACACTACTGGTCAAAAGTTTTAGAACACACCAACCTTTCCAGAATTTAATTGAAAATGATGCAGTTTAATGTCTCAGTGTACTCTGAAATTAATGCACATTTGCAACATTTAAATTTCTTTATTTAGCATGATAGTGTTTTGAAAGTAAAAAAAAGATTCAAAATCACATTTTATGTTGGACTAAAGGACTAAAAAAAAGACACAAAATGACAAAAAAAGACCCCAAAAGACACAAAATGACTTACAAAGACATGAAAAGAATTCAAAAATTGACAAAATAGCCCAAGA
The DNA here is from genome assembly GCF_030273125.1 of Centropristis striata. NCBI lineage: Eukaryota > Metazoa > Chordata > Actinopteri > Perciformes > Serranidae > Centropristis > Centropristis striata. Next base: position 28,549,387 of record NC_081532.1, read on the forward strand.
CTACATAGAGTTAAGTTGTTAACCCATTTCTTGTTCCCTGAAAAAAGGGCTACTTGTATAATTCTGAAATGTACATTATTTTTCAGTTTTGGTTAAGCTTGCCTTTTTTTATTTACCTCTGGCAGTTCACCACTTACCTTTGTACCCTTTCAAGCTGTTCATTTGACTTGAACTGCTTGAATTTCAATAAAAAATTGAAAAATTGGGGTGTTCTAAAACTTTTGACCGGTAGTGTACATGACAAAGGAAATACAATTAACATGCTAGCCAGGCCTTCATAGTGAAGAATGAACACTTTTAAACAGCATTTGTTTACAGAAAATTGCCACAAAGTAACCCTGATTTCCGAGCCGCTACGGGGTTTGCGTTGATGTAAACTTCAATTCAAGTAGGTTGCAAAAGTTTTTCAAGGAGTAAAAGTCTTTACTTCTGAAAACAGCGGAAGGTTTAATTGGGACACAAACATGTTTATAAAGTGTGGCCCAAGAGGTTTGTTTTTAATAAGTTTCAGTGAATGTGAAGGAAACAGCCCTAGGTCACACTGGCTTTTGTTATATTCCAAACTGGTAGAAGCAGGTGTTAATTTTATTCTTTTTTAAGATCTGTTGTAAACATGAAAAATGCTTTCAATATTTGTTGTTTCTGCTAAGGCCTGCTTCGCCAAGGATGTTCTGATTTAACACTGATAACTAAATCAGGTTTGGAGTGCTGCAGCTAACCTTTTTGTTATTTTAGTGTGCTAATACCCAGTGGTGGAAAGTAACTAAGTACATTTACAATTGTGATGAAGTTGTACTTAACTTGAGTATAACCATTTAACTGTAACTTTATACTTCTACTTCACTACATTTTGAGGCAAATATTGTACTTTTTACTTCACTACATTTAGCTGACAGCTTTAGTTACTTTTCGGGCTGAGATTTAACATAAAAACATGATCAATTTAAAGTGATAAGACATTTGTTGAAATTAAACCTCATAACAGTATGTTAAGAAGATACAATTAATCCTACCTTGACAAAATTACCATGCTGCTTACATAAATGCATACATAATAATAACAATCCAATAATATATTTGGAACATTATTAGTATTTCCATTTCATGTACCTTTATACTTCTATTCTGCTACATTTTACAGGCAAATGTTGTACTTTTTTTATTCCACTAAATGTAGCTACCAGCTTTAGTTACTTTTCAGGTCGAGATTTAATATAAAACATGATGAATAATGATATATTATATTTAGAATATATAAAACAATCTGAGTGGGTTCATTCTGCATAATGAGTACTTTTACTAGATACTTTAAGTACATTTTGCTGCTGATACTTTTGTATTTTTACTTGAGTAAGTTTTAAATGCAGTGGAGTAATTTCACAGAGTGGCATTAGTACTTTTACTGAAGTAAAGGATCTGAATACTGCTTCCACCACTGCCAATAACATTAGCTTATGTTATTAGCCATGACAGCTCAGTTACTGGTATATGTCAGCACCAAGGCTGAAAGTCTCAAGCCTCTCTAATTGTTACTTATCCGGATAGTTTTGTTTTGTGCAATATCTCGAAATGTCTCCATACAAGAGTGGATTCCCACAGCAGGCTTTAAAAGGCATTTCTCTGTGATTGCTTATTGCTTGTTATTGTGCACCTGTATGGTCCTCCGCATCTAAAGGTCAACTAAAGAAATTACAAACTGCCCAGAACAGAGCTGCCAGGTTGGTTTTACATTGTTCCATAAGAACAAACACTATCAGTATGCACCGTCAACTTTCCTGGTTAATGGTAGAGTACAGGTTGGCGTGCAATACAACAAAAATTTTTAGAAACACTGTCTATTCTTTTCAACCTGTTTTCTTATATAACCAAATTGTCAGATGTGATCAGGTTCATTCTTATGTGACAAGGTCAGCTAATGGTGGTCAGATGACCATGTTACCATGTTCAAAATCAAATGCATTAAAGAGAACAGTTATTTATCGTGCTATCAGTTATTGGAATAATTGCCCACTGAATATACGTGAACTGAATAGTAAAGTATCTTTTAATTATTACTTGAGAATGCACTATTTAAATTTGTGAGTAGTGAATTAACATATTTACTGTATGAAAGTGAGAATTAATGTAATAGATATGAATGTAATAACTTATTCGGAATGATTTCTGATGACGTGTATAATAATGTCTACAATGTTTAATTGTTAAGTGATTTTTGTTTTGTCTTGTGGACCCCAGGAAGACTAGCTCCTCCCACTTTTCGTGACAGCTAATGGGGATCTTTTTAACAATAAACAATAAACAATTGCTTGGTGCAGGGATGAGTGGGAGGTCCTGGAGACTGAGATTGGCCCGGTGGACGAGCCCTTCCAGGTGACCCTGCTCTACACTTCCTGCTTGGGGGAAGGTGGAGCCACTGTGGCTCTGGACTCTCTGGAGTTCATAGACTGTGAAGCAGGTGAGTTCATCTTGGTCTTTTAGAGCTCTGATCTACTGATTTATGTTAAAACAAAAGCCATAGCTGTTTGCTTGAATAAACACCTTTTACCAATCAGGAAAAAACAGGGTTGTGTTAAGATTAAGATTTCCTTTATTAGGCCCACAAAAGGGAAATTGCCAGAGTTACAGCAGCAAAGTGGATAGCAAAATAACAAAAAAATATTTAACAGCAGTATAAACTAGAAATATAAGAGAGGTATTAGCAAAGAAACAAGTAAAACATTTTTTAAGTATTTACAATGTACAATGTAAACAAGTAGAAATATAAAAAGTATTAACAATTTAAACACAAATGAAATAAAAGCTTAAGGAACATTATATATAATGCAATATAAGAGTCAGCAGTTAGATATGGACCATTGCACAGAGAATATTGCACATTAAATTACATTTTAAAAGGTAGCCTGAGTGTTCATAGTGCAGTGATTGTCAAAGTCTGATTTTTGTGGTCTACTGGCAGCAGTACTGATCTGTCAGTCTCAAAACGATGTATCACATAGATATAAAAACATAATAAGAATAAAAATACAAAAAATAAGACATATACATACATTCTATACACATTATAAACAGTATTAAAAAAGCAGTGCCCATGCATACTCAACAGGGTGTTTCATACACCACCACTGTTTCCTTTTAAATAAACATCCTTCTACATTTTCTTGGGCAGAAAGTGCCCCCGCTGTCAAAACTTCTTCACAGTAGCATTTTGTTTTTAAATTTCGTTGGTAGCTTGAAAGAGAGACACTGAAAAGATTTACCTTTGTAGATCAATTAATTATTAAAATTCACTTTGCTAAATGTTTAATGCCTAAATTAAAACAAATCAAGCAATATCCCATTTTCTGTGATTTGTGGGAATACTATAATTAGCTAGCTAGGATTTTTTTTTTTGCACCAATCCAGCTATCACGGAGGGATGTGCTCGTGTGTCTGCATCTGCAATCACAGAACAATGGCCTGTGATTGGCCAGAGTCTCCTGTCACCGGCGAGATTGAGTAAAACCAGAAAAAAAGAGCCAAAAGGAAGTGCAGAGGTCTAATTTTCCCTCATACGGTGAAGCGTCCAGTCGAAATGAGTAAGCCAGGACTGGTGTTTTAACTACTTTTTAATGGGTCCTATGTAGGTCATAAATCAATGTAAAAGCTAAGCAGGAGGTAAACAGAAAACATAACAATAAATTAGCTTTACTCACATATTACACAAGGTTTTACCTTCCTTTCTTACTCTGTATGTACCAAAAAGTACCAAAATATATCTTCACATCAGCAAGACACACATACATATATATATATATATATATATATATATATATGTGGTTGTTTTTTATTACATCTCTGGGTCAACAGGCAATACAAAAATAAAAGCACAATAAAATATCTAATGAACATGAACTTTACCTTGGGGTCATTACACCTTACGTTAAAAGGCTATAATGGAAATTTTGCCCAATGAAAAGAAAAATGAAGGTTGTGTTAATCCTTCTCATCTAACACTCAACAAATAAGTGCATATGTGTATTTAGACAAATAACCAACTATTCCTGTAAAAAAACATTTCCAACTTCAGGGTTGAATGACTTCTGAATGTAGAATATATATATCTACAGGTGCATCTCAATATATTAGAATATCATGTAAAAGTCTATTTCCAGTAGTTCAAGTCAAATAGCCCCAACCAAGTATTGAGTGCATATCGATGAACATACAACTTTTTTCAGAGGCCAACATTAGGTCTTTTGTAATATTCAGGGGTTTTTTGAGACACTGAATTTTAGGTCTTCATTAAATGTAAGCCATAATCATTATAATTAGAAGAAATTGAATGAATTAAGACATGAAAAGTTTGTGTAATGGATCTATAAAATGTGTTATTTCCACTTTTTGAATTGAATTACTGACATGAAAAAACTTTTCTATGATATTCTAATTTTTTGAGATGCACCCGTATCCTTTATTTAACCAGGTAAAAGCCTCATTGAGATTAAAAATCTCCTTTTTAAGAGAGACCTGGCCAAGAAGGCAGTTAGTTACAACATTAAACACAGTTATCACAGACATTAAATAACAAATAAAGCCATCAGAACAACACTGAGTGAGCATCAGAGCCTGATTATATGTAGCAGTCACACTGACCAAGGGAAGCGATTTCTTGGTCCTTTAAAATCAATTTGAGTTCCCCGACTGTGATCAGCTCAAGTCCCTTTGCAACTTATGAAAGGGCTTTGATGAAAGGGCGTAACTAAAAGCTTTCTTACCTAACTCAGTTGTCACTCTCAGCACCAACATCTGTACAATATTTTGAGAGCGTAGACCACATTGGGCCACATGTACAGTATGTACACAGGTATGAGGGGAGCAGCCTAAATATAGATGTGAAGATAAAAGCTAACCAGTGAGAGAGCCTGCGAACATACAAAGACGGCATTTCAGCCGTGGCAAACAAAGTACAATTATGTGTGCAATTTTCCCAGCCAGTAATGAAACGCAGAGCACAATGATAAACACAGTCCAACTTCTTCAGGCTCTGATTAGTTGCATTCACAAAAAAGTAGAAACCTGTTATGCTTAGTTCTCCATGATGTAGGGGGGGGTGTTATAATGATAATAATAATAATAATGCATTTTATTTATAGGCGCCTTTCAGGACTCTCAAGGTCACCTTACAATAAACAATTAAAAACAAAACAATAATAATAAAACAGCAATGGCAATAATAATAAACAACAATGAAACAATTACAGTATTGTATAATCGCTGTGTGGTTTCTTGGTTGCAGAACACCCGCTCATCGGGCTGGACGATTGTGGGGATTCTTTCCTTTGTGAAAACTCAGGAGGCTGCATCGATCAGAGTCAAGTGTGTAACTTCCACACAGATTGTCCTTTAGGAGAGGATGAAGGCTTCATATGTGGTGAGTTGGGTGTTTTTTTTTTATGAAATCACAGCATGAGGAATAGGAAGCTGTTTTGAAGGAAATTGTGGCCTTCAGTTTCTATGAGTAACATTTAAAAAATGCATTCATTCAGTGGGCTTTAGGGGTTGTTTCATGATGAATCATTCTAAATTTGATTTGATCTGAACTGATTCTGATTCTGAGTGGGAGTGTAAAAAACAACATGAAAAGCAAAAGATGTGTTTGTGTGAGTGCTTTAGTTTGTGTGATTGTGGGTGGAGAGTTAAGTGGGGCCAGCATACAGTTTAGAATTCACAGTTTTTACTGAAGCAGAATATGGGGCTACTGGCAGGCTATACAGTCATGGAAAAAATGATTAAACCACCCTTGTTTTCTCGTTGCTTTCTTGTTCATTTAATGCCTGGTACACCTAAAGGTACATTTGTTTGGACAAATATAATGATAGCTCATTTAAGTTTAATTTAAGAGCTGATATCTAGCCATTTTCCATGCTTGTCCTGATAATGATTTTAGTTATTATCAAGAAAACCATGAAAAATGGCTAGATATTAGTTCTTAAATTAAAGTCCTTTGAGCTATTTTGTTGTTATCATTATATCCAAACAAATGTACCTTTAGTTGTACCAGTCATTAAATGAAAAATAAATTGAAGGATGTTGGTCTAATATTTTTTTCCATGACTGTATATATATAATAATAATAATAATAATAATAATATCTATCTATCTATCTATCTATCTATCTATCTATCTATCTATCTATCTATCTATCTATCTATCTATCTATCTATCTATCTATCTATCTATCTATCTGTCTGTCTGTCTGTCTGTCTGTCTGTCTGTCTGTCTGTCTGTCTGTCTGTCTGTCTGTCTGTCTGTCTTAAAATAACATCTTATAAGTTTTTTTTTTTTTGTTGGAAATTCTTTTGCTATATTCTTAGGAATTTGATGTGCCTTGCTTTTTAGTTTTCATAAGAAGATACGGCCCTAAAAATGTCTGTTTTGTTAATTATGTTATGAAATATCAGAGTTTTCAAAGAGCCAGTTCATACCTTTCATTTCCCCTCACAGTCTGAAATATAGCCAGCTTCCACTATCCTATCTTTGAAAACATCAATCATTGAGCACAAAGACACACTTGACCACACTAAGAATCAAAAGGCCTTTAGTGCTTCAGCCTGTCGTTAAATCAATGGTGGGGCAGTGCTATTTTTACAGCTCTTGAGTTGTAGATTCCCTTCTGAGTGGTGTCACAGTGGTGGTGTGATAATTTTCAATGGCTAGCCAAGAAAATCGATCTGGCATGATTGTTAAAATACTCTTTTAAAGGGAGGCTTCAATAGTTTATAAATGGCTTTTTTGTCATCTTATCCAAGAGCCGACAGAAAGATTGATGTCAATTTTGTTTTGTGTTTTGTTCAGAGGAACAGCTCTATAACATGTGCCTCCCAACATCATATATTTGTACACAGTGTGGTTAAAAGTAATAGTTCATTTGGGGGAATTTGCTTATCTGTTTCCTTTATGAGCGTGAGAAAGAAGATGAATACCAATCTGAGCAGTTCACATGCAATATTAGCAATACAAAATTATTTGGCCAAAATATAGCACATATTTATGATGTTTTTAGGTGAGAATGTGGTTGTGTAAACTCCTAATGTTGTGCTCAATTGATCAAAATAGCCCTTTTTTATCATGCTTTTGAAATTTGCCACTGGCTCTGAGATCTCAGATCTCTATTAAATCATTATATTTGAAGAATTTGTGCAGAAGTGCTGTCACAACTAAATGCAATTTAGCATCTAACTATCTAAGTGAAAGGAGCTAAAAAAAAACCCAAAAGTGGTAAATAAAGTTTAATGCCCGACATGGTGGCTATTATCAGGAATTAATAGCCGACATTGTTGGATTGTTTTCTCTATGGAGGCCATTCATTCTTGATTAGGGCCACATTGAAGAGCAATAAACTGCTTATACCATGGTCACTTACCAAAGAAAAACCACAAAGACTTTTCATTTATATATTTCCTCCCCAGAAACCAGAAATTGTCCTTTTATCTATCTATCTGATTAAAAAAAAAAAAAACAAGATACAGCTTATGAATCACTGAGATTTAGAGATGTTAGAGGTTTAAAGTGGCTAGGCGGACCACATGCACATATTTTATTTGATTCTTGGAAGGTAAGTCAATAAACATATTTCCCAAAGTATCGAACTATTTATTTAGCATGTGTAGACATACATTTAGATAATGAGATATAGAGGTTGGAGCTACAATGCCTTGCATCACTGTGATGTTATTGTGTGTTGTATATATTTTTATATTTTTATTTTTAGGTTAATTTTCCCCCTGCTGTCAAGCTTAATATACATATTTTTTTGTGCTGGATACAAAAAGATGAAATTGTTATTTTTTTGTATCCTGACACCGCAAGAGGCCAACCAAGCTTACGAAAAGTAAAGGAAACATGCCCAAACAAAGAGACTAACACACATGAAAATATATGACTCCTTGAAGGATAATATTTGTGCTTAGCTGATTTCTCCTAAATGCAACACTTGCTTTAGAAAATGATTGGTCAAGGGGAGAATATTGAATTTTTAGCAGCTGTGATCTCTGTTTTAGTGGAATATGATACCACTGTTTCTTCTCCCCAGGTGCTCTTCCATTTGGCTCTCACTGTTCGTTTGAACAGGATGAATGTGGGTGGTCTGCATCCAACCGTCACTCTGCATGGAGAAGGATCGCTGCAGATGAACTCCCAGAGAAAGAAGACATGCAGGGTGTCACTCTGCAGAGCACACCAGGTTGGCAGTGTGTGTGTGTGTGTGTGTGTGTGTTCGTGTGTGTGTGTGTGTGTGTGTGTGTGTGTGCTCGTGTGTTCGTTCGTTCGTGTCTGTGTGTGTGTGTGTTCGTGTGTGTGTGTGTTTGTGTGTTCGTTCGTTCGTGTGTGTGTATGTGTATGTTCGTGTGTGTGTGTTTGTGTGTTCGTTCATTCGTGTGTGTGTGTATGTGTGTGTTTGTGTGTGTTTGTGTTCGTGTGTGCGTGTGTGTGTGTGTGTGTTTGTGTGTTCGTTCGTTCGTGTGTCTGTATGTGTTTGTTCGTGTTTGTGTGTTCGTTCGTTCGTGTGTGTGTATGTGTATGTTCGTGTGTGTATGTGTGTTTGTGTGTTCGTTCATTCGAGTGTGTGTGTATGTGTGTGTTTGTGTGTGTATGTGTGTGTGTGTGTGTGTGTGTGTGTGTGTTTGTGTGTTCGTTCATTCGTGTCTGTGTGTATGTGTGTGTTTGTGTGTGTGTGTGTGTGTGTTTGTGTGTATGTGTTTGTGTGTGTATGTGTGTGTATGTGTGTTTGTTTGTGTGTGTGTGTGTGTTTCTGTGTTTCTGTGTGTGTGTTCTTGTGTGTGTATGTTTGTGTGTGTGTTTATTTTCTTGTGTGTGTGTGTGTGTGTGTGTGTATGTGTTCTTGTGTGTGTATGTTTGTGTGTGTGTTTATTTTCTTGTGTGTGTGTGTGTCTGTTCGTGTTTTTTGTGTTCGTTCTTGTGTGTGTGTTCATGAGTGTGTGCGTGTGCAGTAAATGTTTAATGATCTTATTAACAACTCGTGGTGTGGAGAGATGGAAGTTAAATACTCAAAAATGTGAAGACAGATCTCACATTCCTTCTGTTTTGTTTTTTGTTTTTTTTGGGGCTCAAACAGGCTTTTCATTTATTGTTATTTCTAGACCCAGATCATGATAGGAATACCTCGTAGATTCCTACCATATGAAGTTACACCCCGTGACCATAAAGAATTCATATGGATCGTTTAAATCCAGCTGCAGAACATATTCGTGCTAACAGAGCTTCCAAATTGCTTTATTTTTAACCCAACGCAGGCTGCTGGTTGTCGTCGAGCAATAAAACTTTCAAAATGTATGGCTTTAAAGAATACAGGATTTTAACTACATTAAGTATAACTGCATTTGCGATGTGTATTATTTTTACAGTTTGTTTTGTGCTGGTTGGTGTTCTGCTGTGTAACATTTATGTCGCGCCCCAGGGCACTTCTTGTTTCTGCAGGTAAGAGAGAGTAATTCTCTTCGAGAGGCGTCCATTCAGAGCGCCTCCTTCCCTCCTCCAGTCTCTACTACTTCCTGCCAGGTCAGTTATTTAGACAGGCGCAAAAGTTTAATAATTTTGTTGATACGTTGTTGATCCTTCTCCATGTTTGGTTGCTCCTGGCTACAAAGGCACTTGTTAATATTAGTCAGATGGCTTAGCAAAATAAAGGGGTCAAGCTGTCCATCACCATAAGTTCAAGATTGTGGATTGGAGATGGCAGCCATATAAAACCTATGAGAACCAATATATCTTCCAAGCCAATTAGAAGGTCAATCTTGGTGTCAAAATATACGTTTTCTGGGTTAAGGAATCCATTAAAGTTATTGAGAATATCACTAGATGATTATTTGATCAAACAGATATGTTAATTTTGGCCATGTATCTCCGTAATTTTCAACTCAGTATCTCAACCTAAGCGGTTGGACATTATTTAATTTAGGTCATATACAGTGCATGTATTCTGAATAATGGATAACATGCATACATATATGCTAACTCCTTGCTATGTTGTGCCTGTTTTTCTGTACAGATGCGTTTCTCTCTGTACCTGTACGGGGACTTTAATGGTTCATTGCTGGTGTCTATCGAGGAGAATGGGACCACTGCTGCACCACTGGTCTGGGAGAGAAATGATCAGTGGACGGACGACTGGGAAGATGTTGCCCTGCAGCTGACTGGCCTTCATCATGGGTGCGTAAAGTGAAAATCAAAAGGGTAGAGGAGCAGATGATTGTGTAACACTGACATGCTACAGCAAAAGGATCAGTCATGGTCTCTCCTGATAAGGTCAGCCCTATCATGTAACTGTACCCACCTGATTTTCCTTGCTAAGCAGACCTGTTTTCATGTCAGGTTCTGTGATATTCACTTTTGGTTATACAAATACAATAAATACTTTATATTTTTTAATCAGACTTATTCTCTGCCACAAGCTTGTGATGGGCCGAGGTAATAGGCATAAGGAGTCAAAGGTGGGTTCTGCAAAAATATGGTTTTATTTAAAAAAAAAAAATGAAATTAACTCAGGCTAACTCATCATTAACTTATGAGAGAAAACTTAACTAACTTTACTAACTGAAGACAAATGACAACATATATAATGGCTGATAAAACTATTCTAGGAAGAAAGAAAAGAAAAACACTAGCAACTCAACTACAAATTTAACAAAACAGGAAAATTAGCATATCAATATAGACATTTATGTAATTAACCTGAGCAAAAAGCAACAACAGCCCTAATGTACTCTAAAGAGAAAAAAAAAATCAAAACTATGAATGAAAGGATAAGTGACGTGGAGAAAAAAAAGTATTTAGTGTAACCTTTAGAGAGCTGTAGTGTGTCTACTGAAATCACATCAGACGTGTGGTAGCAGCTGTGGCCGTCACAAGGCTTTTGTCTTTAAACACAAACATGATATTTGCTTCGCTCCAGGTTCCACGTCAAGGTGACAGCTGTGTGGGGAAAAGGCTCCAATGCTGATGTCGCTCTTGATGACATCGCAATCGGTGCAGCCTGCTTCGAAACAGGTAAGCTGATACGATAAAATGCTACAGACTGTAACAGAAATGTTCAGTTCTGTGTATCTGTGGCAATAATTATGAAAAACCAATACCAATAAAAGTTAAGTTAAGTCAAGAGTCGCTTTCACCAGGAGGAGAAATCACATGAGTGTGTCCAAAGTGATTGGTCACACTAGGTTCTCCTTCCCAAAGGTCTGTGTTACATTGAAATGAAAAAGTATCATATAACTACTTCACATGCTGCACACATGGACAGTTGAATTGATAAAAAAACAAACACAATGCAAGTTTGGCTATTAGAGTCATACTTGCCACTATTTGTTTTGAGTCATATAGCAACTGGCCATCAATAGATAAGGAAAAGCTTATTTTGATCAGCAAGTTGAGCTTCAAAGTCCTGCCAGATGGGCTTCTCAACAAGACCAAGGTTATGCTGATGTCGATGTGAGCAGAGTTAAAAATACAGGTTGACTCTCGCACACTGTCTTACTTGCAAGGCATGGAGCTCTGCGTTAGTTGAGGCAGGATACGGTAGTCTAAACACTGCTGCGTTAAATCTCCCTCCACCACCCCAAGCGCCACCTGCATTAGTCAGCGCAACAGTATTTTCTAGGATGAATTGTTTGCAGTGTTTGTAATGTCTGCAAGTGTCAGTAACATTGCATATAACATATCCAGGTTCTGTTCTGCTTGTCCCAGGGAGATTAAATGTTGCGCTTTCAGCCCGGATCTGTGGCATGCTGCACAGATACTGCTGAGAGCAGAACCCACACGACCAAATACAACTGTACTAACCATCTTGCAATAAATGGTTGAAATCTATGACGAGAGTATTCCTGACAGAAATATAATTATTGTAACGCTTCAGGTGCTAGACCTTCATCAGGCAAAATGATGTGAACGGAGTGTGAATGGAGCTACCACCAGAGTAGACCAAGTCTTAAAAACCATTTGCTAATCACAGAAAATGCGAACCGTTGCGTAAGGCCAGTTAAAACAGTGGAGGATAAATGTCTGCATCCCATTCCCATCTGTTTCGAATTGAAAATACAAAACTTGTACGAGAAACAGAAAGCGCAAATAACAGAGGATTTGGGACAGATTGCGATAATTGCACTTAATAGAGAATTCAAAGCAATCCCAGGCACCTCAGGGTGATGGTGCATTCGTTTGACCAGCAGTAGGAAAGATAAGTTCCTGGATGCAACTCTAGCTCAGTGAATACATGTATCGCCCTCTTACTACTGTGTTACTAATTGATTTTCAGTAGTACATTTACATACATTTGCATAATACAACTGTATTTGTCCACTAATATGTTGATAAAGGTACAAAATACTTAATAAAAATCTCCCTCTGAAGTACATTTTGAGCAGAAAATAAACTCATGTCATGATGAAATATTTCATTCAATTTACAGCCCTAATCTAGATATTTCTAACTATTGTTGTGCTCTTGTTGTAGATCTAAAGTTCATCTTTCTTTGGTGCACTCCTACAGGGCATCTCTAATCAGCACTTGTGGACACAAAGATTGCTGTTCTGCAAATGTTATACAAGCTCATTAAACTGCATCTGTCTTATAAGTGTTACCTTCACTGCTCATTACCTTTAAATTATCTGTGGACTTTATAAAATCAGTCTTACTGAATGAAACAAGAGCAGAGGGGTACAGGGAGTTCTCCAAACTGCTGAGAACTGTTCTTGAGTCTGTTGTCTGTCGCTTTGCCCTGCAGCGGCCCTAAATCATTTGTTTGATGCTTTGTTTCAATTGTTTTTGACATGAGGGTAGCCAACATTTATTGTTCTGCTAAAAATGTTCCACCGCAATACGGCGTGAAAAATGTGTACCAGTAATCCTCTTTCAGGCGACTTGTTTTTGTTATTGTCTCACTTAAGTGGAAGAATATAAATTAAAAAAAAGCACTTTCTGCTGTTTTCAAATGTTCCGGGGTGAATTTTATTCATTAGTATATTGATGGAGTTGAAACACAGATGTAAAATATGACTGTAGTACACTGGATTGAAGGGATAAGTATTTTTGTGTGTATGTGTTTGTGATTTAAGGGAAGGTTGGTTTAAAACCTCTGTGGAGGCACAGTGTTAAGTGTTAAATGTTACTGTTGCTCAGCTCCATTTAGACAAAACTGGAACATTTTCTAGCTGACATTAATTCAGGATTGCAGCGAAACTTTAGCAAGCCATAACTTAGCTTATTGTGTCTCCTTATGACATTTTAACCTCTCTGTTCTTTGGGATCCTGCCATGCTGGGGAAGCTTGCATGCTTTTATGGCTTTTACGACTTTGCAGTAGACAGTGGTTCTGGGGTTGGTACGCTGCAAAACCTTTCACTCCTAAAAAAATGACATTGAGTAAAACCATGGAAATGGACAAAATGCACTGTGTCGTGCCGTGAAAATGTATTTACCCAATCCTCATTTTTCCCAGTTTTGCATATTTGTCACACTGAACTTTTTGAGATCTTTAAACAAAATTTAACATATGACAGTGACAACCTGAGTAAATCTAAAATACAGCTTTTTAAATGCATCAAACACATGCATTGAAGGAACACCAACTGGCCCTGTGTGAAAAGATAATTAGTTACTCAAGCAACTAGGTATTTAAGTTGAAAAAGATAATTGGGTTCAATCAGATTTGATACAATGGGGCTTGATTACTGTCAATCCTCTTGTATCTAACATCTATTAAATAGAACCTGTTGAGCAATGTGAAGTTGGATAAAATGTCTCAATATGCAGCACAGTATGAATTTATCAAAAGACATTCCAAGGAGAAAAGTTATGAAATATATCAGTCTGGAAAGGTTTATAAAATCTTTTCCAAGACTTTTTGTGAATCACAGTGGGAGCCAGTATCTCCAAATGCAGGAAACATGGAACAGTTGTAAATCTTTCGAGGTGTGGCCTAATTTTCTTCCAAGAGCACACTTACAACTCATCAAGGATGTCATGCAAGAATGCAGACAAACATCTAAGGAACTGCAGACCTTGCTCGGCTCAATTAATGTCAGCATTCATTATTACACTATAAGAAAGACACTGGGTAATAATTGTATCCATGGGTGAGTTGTGACATGAAAGCCACCGCTAATCAAGAGGAACACAAAGGCTTGTCTCACAAAAACAGCGATGACCCCCTAAGCCTTTTGGGCTTAAGTTCTGTGAAGAAATTACGAGTTCAAAGTGGAACATTTTGGAAGACGTAGGTTCCGTTACATCTGGAATCAGAATCATACAAACGACAAAATCTCTATCAATAGATATGCATTAGAATGCAGATGTAGAAAAATAAAAAAAAGCTAAATCATTGTCAGGCGATAGCTGATGGGTTCAGAGAGTGCACTATAGCCAATGCTTTAGCCTCGTTTGCGCTCCACATAAACTTTTTGCCTGCATTCAACCAGAGCTCGCTCAAAAGTAGATTGGCCGATACTGAACTGACCTCAAACAGAAACCAAAATGCTTCCAACACCAAAATCTTGTCCTGATCCTTAAAAATGTGTCTGTAATTCTGTCTTCGAAAAAAATTGTGGCGAGAAATAGGCAATTTGAAACCGTTGTTTCATGGCTTTCAGTGCATGTCAGTCATCAAACCTGCCTTATATGAGATAAACGGTTTTGATTGACATGGCGGAGGCCACGTTGGTTGGAAATCAGTGTGAATGGGCGGATGACCAGATGCATTTGCCAGAGCGAATAAAACACAAGCTCCCCAGATTCCACTGGTTTCCAGGTTACTTCATCACAGCGCTGTACACAGTGGATGAAGAGGACCAAGTGAGAAATTATATTTTTTGTCTCAGGAGTCTCAGAAAAGGTGTCTATATTCATCCAAAGTACATGTCCTTAAGTTGTTCTCATTTCCTTTGAGCCATGCTGCTTTCTGTCAGAATGTAATTCATGCATCACTGTAACTCCCTGCCTCTCTTTCTCCTTATTTCCTCTACCTTGGCTTCCCGCCTCTCCTCAGATCTGAACTCTCTCCTGCCAATGGCGGACTTGGAGGATTTTTTAAGCCCCCTTCCGGAGCCTTCAGCCTCAGGTACTGTGATACCTAGTGCATTTCCAAAGCCTCCCTCATCTACCATGTCATTTTTTAATCCATTTTACACTCAAATATTACATACCAGGTGGTGGATGGGCCACCTGCAATGTATCATGATGCCTGAACATTTATCTTATCTTACACATATCAGCACACCAGAAGCTTTTAATCTATTCTGCACTCTAATACCAGATGGTAAATGCAATTTCTAGTGACTCTACAAGATGTTGTGCCGTATGTGTGTTTCTGTTCTCCAATGTACAGCTTAGCCTCAGATATTTCAGGTGTTTCTGTTATTTCTTCCTAAATTAATATGCAACTAATTAAATAATAGACTCACTCAACTAATTTAAAATATCCCAACAGCTCATGTGTTGTTTCTTTTCTTTTCTCTAAATTTTTCTAGAAGTTTCTTTGATGACATGGTGGTTTAACTCGTGCGGTGCAAGTGGGCCCCACGGCCCGACCCAGGCCCAGTGTGACAGCACCTACAGGAACAAAAATGTCAGTGTCACTGTGGGGAAGGAAGATCCCTTTAAAGGAGTCCAAATGTGGAGGGTACCTGCCACTAACAGATATCTGTAAGTTATGGAGGGGGCGGGGTGTGCCTTTAATGCTCAGGCTCCTGAGCTTTAAGTGTGTCATTACAATGAACATGGGCACTTTATTTAGAGTGATTCCACATGCTGGCCTGTGGACGTAATTAACTAAAAGATGCAGTGCCCAGGTGTTATAGGAAATGAGGTAGCCAATTTTGTTAGACTTTGTTTAGTTTGGTTTTGTGTTTGTGTCCATTGTTTACACAGCTCACAGGTTTTTAGGAATGGCATTTGCTGGTGTTGCATTGGCTACAAATCAACGTACACTTGCATCACTCATGGTTCATCTTGTACTGGGAGAGTACCTACTGTACTCCCAAGTACACTACTGGTCAAAAGTTTTAGAACACACCAACTTTTCCAGAATTTAATTGAAAATGATGCAGTTTAATGTCTCAGTGTACTCTGAAATCAATGCACATTTGCAACATTTAAATTTCTTTATTGAGCATGATAGTGTTTTGAAAGTTAAAAAAAAAAGATTCAAAATCACATTTTATGTTGGACTAAAGGACTAAAAAAAAGACACAAAATTACCAAAAAAAGACACAAAATGACAAAAAAGACACCTAAAGACACAAAATGACTAAAAAAAGACACAGAAAGTCACAAAATGACTTACAAAGACATGAAAAGAATAAAAAAAAATGACAAAATAGCCCAAGACTCCATAGAGTTAAGTTGTTAACCCACTTCTTGTTCCCTGAAAAAAGGCCTACTTGTATAATTCTGAAATGTACATTAGTTTTCAGTTTTGGTTAAGCTTACCTTTTTTTATTTACCTCTGGCAGTTCACCACTTACCTTCGTACCCTTTCAAGCTGTTCATTTGACTTGAACTGCTTGAATTTCATTAAAAAAATTGAAAAATTGGGGTGTTCTAAAACTTTTGACCGGTAGTGTAGGAGCTAAAAAAGCCCCTTAAAGCAGTGTTGTAAGAATCGCAATCATTCCTAGTTCTTGCGGTGCACAATTGAGAGGGAGAAGGGTTTGGAACTATGTTCTTAGAAGTGTGAGAAAGTTCCTCCAGTCCAAAAACACAACAACACATCAAACCAGCAACAGTGGGTCTGAGGTTGGGAGCCACTGACAGGGTATGGAAGTCAGAAATACAGCCAGTCTTCTCCTGTCAGAGCAGTGATTCTACTGTTGTTTACAGTTCTTACACTACTTATATTTTCCAAAAGTCATACATAGTTCATGTCTTTGAGCTTAGTCATCGAAGACGAGCTGGGCTGAAGACAGTTTAGTGGTGTGTCTGCGTGCTTGGGATTTAAATTGCTGTGGCCATGCTGAGTGTAACTGATTATTGTCCTGCCAGATCTAGACTTCAAGCAGTTTGATTGTCTTTGCACAGCAAGTCATGGGACCTCATTATCACGCTCACGACATGAAATGAGGCTATAGAAAAATATCATCAGTAATCAGAGGATTTACAGGGTGTTTAATAAGGTCCCATAGATCGCACACAGCTGTTCTTCATGCCAATATCAACACATAGTGTCTGTTTGTAAGAGGAAGAAACAACAGGTGACTGTCTCCTAAGTTGTGTGTAATAGCAGTCATCGCTAGCTATTTACCTCAAGTCTATCCGTCCTGTGTGTAATATACTGTGGAGCCCGAGCCAGAAAGCAATTTCTTTCAGTGACAGTATTTAAACCCCTTGTGGTCCAATGATATCCTTTAGGATCTCTGCTTACGGGGCTGCAGGAGGGAAAGGAGCCAAAAACCACAACAAACGCAACCACGGGGTCTTCATATCAGCCATATTTCCTCTGGAGAAAGGGGATATACTTTACATCTTGGTGGGCCACCAGGGAGAGGATGCATGCCCGGGGGTGAGTAG
Organism: Centropristis striata; assembly: GCF_030273125.1. NCBI lineage: Eukaryota > Metazoa > Chordata > Actinopteri > Perciformes > Serranidae > Centropristis > Centropristis striata. The sequence goes on from NC_081532.1 coordinate 28,566,936, forward strand.
GGTGAACTCGAGGATGAGCTGGAAGGATTTATTGAAGTGTGTGTGGTCCCACTGGGATATCTTTTGCCAGGAGAGTGGATGCAAGAAAGTAACCGAGATCAAAAAGTTCTTCCCTGCTGGATTTAGACTTTTATGAAGACAGCTTCTTTCTCTGAAAATCAAATCTCTCTCTCCCCCGTGGTGTAGAGAAATCCCTACACCCAGCGGATCTGCCTGGGAGAGTCATCAGTGATTGAAGACAACCTGAGGGGAGAGGCCGGCGCAGAGTGGGCTGGAGGAGGAGGCGGAGGAGGAGGTGCCACGTACATCTTTAAGGTAACAGAAGATGCTTGTGTTGCTTCAGTAGTATGCTTTTTCTGTAGTTTGTTTGACACCTTGTGCAGATTAAGTGTACATACTGATATGCATCAAAAATGTCTATCGGCATATTGAAATGATTCAGCGGCTCAGAGTGTCTCACGCTCTAAGCCACGGGTTTAAATATAGTTTGGACACACACTCGAGGTTGGAAAGATGTTTTATCATAAAATTGGCACAAGGAAAATGTTCTCTCTTATTAGGATATCCTTTCCTGGATCATGTTCCAATTACTTTACTGCAGAGACTGCTTGTCAGAACACCCTTTTCATTGTCATTAAAGTGCATTAAAGATGCAGTTACACGCGTGTTCCAGGCATGTTCTTCTTTGAGTGCCCCAGATGAGTGAGATTTTTGGTGATGCTGTCTTTTCAGATGGAGGGAGATGAGCTAGTTCCCTTGCTGATTGCGGCTGGCGGAGGAGGAAATGCCTACCTGGAGGACCCAGAGTCCAGTCTGGACCACATACCACTGGAGCAGTATGAAAACAGCACCATAGCTTCCAGTACCAACGGTCAAACTGGTGCTGCAGGTACTGTATGATCGGTCTTACTACTATTTATTCAGATGCAGGCCATTGTTTGTTTAAAAGCTTGACTCAACTAAAGTAGTGCTATGGACCCTACTTTGGCCTAGAGTTTGTGATATCTGACATTGGGATTATTCCCAAAGTGAAAGTAAAGTGTATGAATGGAGTTTTATTTGAGGTTTAAAAAATCTATTTTCAGAAACAGTGTTCCGGTTATTTTGTAATAGAACATGCAGTCAACAGCCCTCATAGAGACAGCTTCTCTAATAGAAAGCAGTCTCTTGACTGTCTGTCAGTAATTTAGCGTAACAAGAACAAGGGACATCTCATGCCTTTATTAGACAGACAGACAAACAGCAGACAGATCAAGAAACAGATTCACTTTTTCAGTGACACATTCAGTGTTTTTGTACAACGCAAAGGAAAGAACTGAAAGAAACAATAATAATACATAATAATAACTTTATATAGAACTTTTCAAAAGGCAACAACTACAAAGAAACATTTAATTATGCAACCTGTAACATTTAAACAGATGATATATAAAAACTACCCACTGCAGTCATAACTATAATAATAATTACTTAAATTTATATGCCGCCTTTCAAGAAACCCAAGGACGCATTACAATACAATACAATACAATACAATACAATACAATATGATAGATTGGACTTACATATTTGGGGACTGATGACGAGTTGAAGGGATTAACTGAGTCCAAAAACCTTTGTGTTTCTTGAAAATGTCCAGGGAGGTAGCATTATGGATTTCAGCCAAGAGAGAGGGGGTAAATGAGCAAGGGAGACCAAAACCCTTTTTTACAGCAGGCTGTAAACATGTTTTTTTCTGCTTTAAAGTTGGGCATTTTCACATAGAGGTCTATGGGGATTGACTTGCTTTTGAAGCCTCACTCAGGTTCCATTCAAGGAGCTGCAGTTTTGCCATTTACCTCATGACAAACTCATTTTGGATTAATGTTTTTAGCTCCAGTGGCTGCCACTTGGGTCAAAGTTAAAAGCACCTACAGTCATGGAAAAAAATTATTAGACCACCCTTTTTCTTCAATTTCTTGTTCATTTTAATGCCTGGTACAACTAAAGGTACATTTGTTTGGACAAATATAATGATAACAAAAATAGCTCATAAGAGTTTAATTTAAGAGCTGATATCTAGACATTTTCCATGGTTTTCTCGATAATAACCAAAATCATTATCAATGATTTGGCTAGATATCAGCTATTTTTGTTGTTATCATTATATTTGTCCAAACAAATATACCTTTAGTTGTACCAGGCATTAAAATTAACAATACATTGAAGAAAACAAGGGTGGTCTAATAATTTTTCCATGACTGTATGTCTTTCTAAACACATTCAAAGTTGGACCAACCCCAACCCTGGATTCTCAATGGGACAATTTCTCTAAAAGGTAGCAGCTAAACCTGGCCATGAAGACGGCCACGAGAGGAGATGTTTGTTCTGTATACACACTCAGTGGAAGCAGCACACGTTGGCATGCCTGCTTTCTCACGGCACGATATGTTTGGCCTGTGGATAATGGGATCTATCTGGATCATATTTTTAGTTCCCTGACAGGTTGAAGCAAGACATATACGGCACAGAGGCTTCTCTTTGCTCCTGGAATTGCCTGCTGGAACGTTCTCGGTAAATCCTCTGATGGACAGAGTCTCAACACAGACCATCTATCAGCTCATCTCATTGTAACCTCTGTGGGTTTGTTTAGATACAGATCTGAGTGTCAGGGGAAATATGTAGCTCTTAGTGGTGTGTAGAGGAGGTGTGTATGGATGTGTTTTTACATTTGTGTGAGTGTGAGCAATGTTGAAACTGGTGGTCCCGCTGTCACATGAGACAAGCACTGCAGTAGATACAGTGTATGTCGTTACCATGCTTTGCAAAATGTGATAAGGCTTAGGAACTCCTGCTGGACATGTGATTCTCTGCTCCTCCGTGTAGATTAGAGACCTCGATCAGCTGCTGGCTCAACCTGTTGACTGAAAGGTCATCACGGCACCAAGGTTATAATAGTTTTGGATTTTTCATTTGTTTTAGTTTTAATTTCGTTGTGAATTTTTGTTTTCAAATTCAGTTAGTTTTAGTTAGTTTTTAGAGTGAGTTTTCTAGTTTTAGTTTAGTTTTTATTTTTTTGAAAATGCTTAGTTTTAGTTTAGTTTTTATTAGTTTTAGTGTTAGTTTTTTTTTTTTTGTAATGGGCTATATGTTGGGTGCGAGATTCAAAGAGGTCATAATAAATTTTGCCTTTATTTCCTTTGGTTTATCCATCTCAGCCCCAATAAGTTTATTTACTCTTACAGTTCAGGGTGTTTTGAATTTTGGTTTGAGTGTAGACATCCCAGTCTCAGTAAACATATTCACCATGTGTTGCATGTTCAAATAGAAACACTGAACTATGAATGAAAAAAGTTGACAAAAATGAAAAACTAAGGACATTTTCAGGATAATTTTAGTTAGTTTTGTAACCACACAATACAGTTTCAGTTAGCTATTGTTTTTTTAAAAACTCTAGTTTTTATTTTTATTTCAGTTAATGAAAATGTTTTTTCAATTCTAGTTTTCGTTATTTCGTTAGTTTTCGTTAACTATAATAACCTTGCACGGCACTGAAGCAAAAATCTAATACTGACTTTCTACATGAAGACCAATGTTCTTTTGTATCTTTTTTTGGAGACTGAATGGTTGAGTCCTCACTGTTGACCCTCTCATGTCTGCCCACCAGCTGCCCATAAACAGAAACAAAGAAACATTAAAATATGACAAAAACTGTTGGAAAGAACAAGAGCTCTGTGCTCACTGCTCTTGTTTCTGTTCAGTGTATTTCTAATGCATCACTCAGATCTCCAGCTGGAAGTCTTCCACCTTGTCAAACTTAGTCTCAACAAAACTGAGCTCCTTCCTTGGAAACTTGCCTTCTTGAGGCTTATATTCCCCAACGCACTGAGAGCCTGAGTTGCTGTCTGCATTAGTCAGTCAAAAAGCTGTCTCTCTCTCTCAATGAATTCCTCTGCTGCCATTGGCCCGGTCAGATGGAGAACCTCCAGTGTCTGACTGGAGCCAATGAAACCTGACATATGGCAGAAATGCCTGGTGATGGTCAACCACTGTGGTTCAGGATTGTAAACAGCATGTTGCACAGCACTCTTCAAAAATGTTAAAATGTAGCCCTAATGTGCAGTTGTTTCACTGTGAAAAGAGTATTGAATATTTTCTGCAGTCAAAGTTAAGAGCACCTTCAGTCATGGAAGAAATTATTAGTTCTTTTCTTTTCTTTCTTGTTCATTTTAATGCCTGGTACAACTAAAGGTACATTTGTTTGGACAAATATAATGATAACAAAAATAGCTCATAAGAGTTAAATTTAAGTGCTGATATCTAGACATTTTCCATGGTTTTCTCGATAATAACCAAAATCATTATCAATGATTTGGCTAGATATCAGCTATTTTTGTTGTTATCATTATATTTGTCCAAACAAATATACCTTTAGTTGTACCAGGCATTAAAATGAACAATACATTGAAGAAAACAAGGGTGGTCTAATAATTTTTCCATGTGTGCAGTTGTTTCACTGTGAAAAGAGTATTGAATATTTTCTGCCGAGGTTTTGAAAAGGTCTTAAAAAGCATTATATTGATTTGCCGCAGCCGGTACTTTTAAGCTAAAGATCTATCTTGACCTCTGCTGTAGAGGTGGGGAAAAAATCAATTCACCCTATTATCGTGATATTTTGCGTGGCAATATTATATTGATTCATGGCCGCCAAGTTTCTATATTAAGCGTTTATTTAGCGTCAGTATTCTCGGTTATTTTTCGGAGGCCGTAGCAGACTCACTGTATACTGGAGATCCTGGTATCAGATGAAACTGAAGATCTAAGGAATCTATAGGCACCATGTGCCTCAGGATATCGTGTCAGGAAGTTGTCGAAACATTTCAAGTTATTGCGCAACGTTATTTCACTGACGCAGCCATATCAAAGCTTAAAGTTTAGGAAAGTTTAAGAAAAATGCTGCAATTTCACTGAATACTTTGTTGGTCAGTCTGTGGGTTTGACTCTCATTGTGGAGAAATAAAAAGACTGAAGTGAGATGAATAGACTGAGAATTGTATCTTATTTAACAAAACAATTCTTGATATAATTTAATTTTCAAACACAAAATGCAGTTAAACTGTTAAATGCTAATATATTGTATCACAATATTTACCATATCACAAAATGCTTAAAATCGAAATAAAATCGTATCGTGACTCAAGTATCGGGATAAAATCGTATCACGGGGCCTCTGCTGATTCACACCTCTACAACGCAGTGCCCTACTGTGGTGAAACATAGATAAATGTAAATCAATTTTTCCCCCAAAGAAAATATTGATTTTATATTAGTATGTTATATAAATTGTATAATATCATTTATATGATATAATTGCACATGTTTGTTGTAATAGTATGATAATCTGCCTGATTTTTTTGAATGATATATAATATGTCTGCTATCATAGCATGATACATAATATACACTACTGGTCAAAAGTTTTAGAACACACCAACTTTTCCAGAATTTAATTGAAAATGATGCAGTTTAATGTCTCAGTGTACTCTGAAATCAATGCACATTTGCAACATTTAAAATTCTTTATTGAGCATGATAGTGTTTTGAAAGTTAAAAAAAAAGATTCAAAATCACATTTTATGTTGGACTAAAGGACTAAAAAAAGACACAAAATGACCAAAAAAAGACACAAAATGACAAAAAAGACACCAAAAGACACAAAATGACAAAAAAAAGACACAAAATGACTTGCAAAGACATGAAAAGAATTCAAAAATGGATAAAATAGCCCAAGACTCCATAGAGTTAAGTTGTTAACCCATTTCTTGTTCCCTGAAAAAGGCCTACTTGTATCATTCTGAAATGTACATTATTTTTCAGTTTTGGTTAAGCTTACCTTTTTTTATTTACCTCTGGCAGTTCACCACTTACCTTCGTACCCTTTCAAGCTGTTCATTTGACTTGAACTGCTTGAATTTCAATAAAAAACTGGAAAAATTGGGGTGTTCTAAAACTTTTGACCGGTAGTGTATATGATAAAATACTGTTTGATTTTGTGCTTTTTTTTTGCCTTTGTGTCCCTGCAGGTGGAGGTGGAGGTGGAGGATGGAAAGACAGTCCCAGTCCTCAACTAAGGGCAGGAAAGTCTCTGGTGGAGGGTGCTGAGGGGGGGTCCTCGTGTCCCCTGGCCCTGTCCAAGCTCAGCTGGTCCACATTTGGTGGATTTGGAGGTGGCGGTGGGGCCTGCACGGCTGGAGGTGGCGGAGGGGGTTACCGAGGTAACAGTATTCTGTCCCTTCAGCTGCATTGCTTTACCATTACTAATCCTTCCCAAAAAACCTGATCACTTTATGTCTATTTTATCCCAGAAACACCACAGACTCCATGAAGAACTGTTGCATAACTGTCTCTATTTAAAAAGACAGTTGATTGGTGCTCCAGTCTGTCTGGCTGCTCTCGACAGTTGACTCCTAGCTTTAATGACACAGTTTCAACTTTGAAAAGTTTTGCGATGTGTAGGTGTCACCGTCACCTTCATGTACAATTTTGCAATGTCATGAGTAATTTCAAGGACTACCATGCAGTGCGACTTGATTGTTAGTTTGTTGCCGTGGTAATCATACATGGTAATTACACTGTTGCGTTAATTTCTATGCTCTCGTCCGTGAGTGACAGAACATTTGTCAGAAGCAGCAGGATGTAGGAGGTTCACAGTAGGTCCTCCATCTAATCTCAAAGTCTTTCAGCTTTCTGCCACCGAGGTAAAATTGGAGGATGACGTGCGTTGGTGTTCATTTATTCATTATTTTTATTTTTTGGGGAGGTCGAGAGAAAACTGTCAAAAGTGGATACAAACTGACGAGCATCAGTAGTGGAGGAAGTATTCAGATCTCTTACTTAAGTAAAAGTACTAATACTACACCATAAAATGACTCCACTACAAGTAAAAGTCCTGCATTCAAAACTTACTGAAGTAAAAGCACAAAAGTATCAGCATCAAAATGTTAACTTAAAATATTAAAGATAAAAGTACTCATAATGCAGAATGAACCCACTCAGATTGTTTTATGTATTCTAAATATAATATATCATTATTATAATTGATGCTTTTATGTAAGCAGTGTTTTAATTTTGTTAAAACAGGGCTCATTTAACTACTTAAAATACCGTTACAAGATTTAGTGAAAAAAGAGTCTAATCGCTTTAAATTCATCATGTGTTTTATGTTAAATCTCGACCTGAAAAGTAACTAAAGCTGGTAGCTACATTTAGTGGAGTAAAAAAATACAACATTTGCCTGTAAAATGTAGCAGAATAGAAGTATAAAGCTACATGAAATGGAAATACTAAGTACAAATACCTCAAAATTGTACTTAAGTTTAGTACTTAAGTAAATGTACTTAGTTACTTTCCACCACTGAAATGCTTAAATTGTCGTTATTGGGTAAGATTGGTTTTGACGACATACATTTTGCAACAGGAGGTGATGCTGCGCTGACGGATGAGATCACAGCTGACGGTCAGAATGGAATCTCATTCATTCATCCGATGGGAGAGATTTTCCTTCAGCCGCTGGCAGGTGAGACTGACATCATAAGAGACAAAGAAATGGTTGATCGAATCAATGCTCCAGGGTGTGTGTGTGTGTGTGTGTGTGTGTGTTTACAAGTTCTTGTACCTGTTTGTGCCAAAGTATCCGCCTGAGCACTTTGGCCTTCACGCTCACATGAATATATGCAGTGGTGTTTTTTTGTGAACCTACCATCTGATTCTCATTATTTAGTGGGAGGAAGAGGAAGGCAGTTCTCTAATTCACAGCCTCATGCAGCTCGTTGCCCCCGGCACCGACACACAGCCCTCCTTTCTCATGTGAAAGATGATGTTGTTGCTGCCATGTGTGCTGCCACTCAGCGCTTTCAAACACAGCGACTGTCTGCAGCGTTCAGACATGAAACACGATTAAAACTAGATCCAGACAAAGAGATACATTTAAATGATTATTATGGAATTATTGAAGCTTTTCTCTAATTTAGTTAAGGGATCTTATCTTCTTCTTCTTATCTTCTTATCTTCTATCTAAGTAAGATTATGTTTGATATGACACACATATTCATATTTTGTAATAAGAAACAATGGAGCACTGTTTTTGTCACATCACAGTTTAGAGTAATTTAATAATGTAGAAGCTTTATTGGTCTTGAACACAACATGTACTGTGCTGAGAGGTTCCAGTACAAAATTTTGTAATTTTCTTAATCAGAAACTCTAACTTCCACACTGTGTGTGTGGCTCCTAGCCCAAAGCCAATTTGTTCCTGGTGAGGATGTATAATTATAATATATATTTTACAATTTACCCAAAACAGCAGGGAACTCTCATTTCCAGTGAATCTTACTCTAACAGAAGTAAATAGTGCATTTGTTGGGGAGTATTTTCTCTCATGGATTTTGTATTCTTGCAATTATTTACAGCAGTTGGCAGGTGTATGTGTGATTGACTCAAATTAAACTGTAGCACCCATGGGCTAGCCTTCTCTGGCAAACAGGCGAAAGTAACATTGGTGCCTACTTATCTTTAAGTGCCTCCACACTCAACAAGACTTCTTGCCTTGGGAGCAAGGCTAAAACTTGGCGTCTGCTGCAGCCATGTTGGATCTGTAAGCAAACTACAAGCTTCCATCTGTCCAATAGTACGCGTCATTGTCTTGCCGTCCCTCTCCATTCTGTGATTGGATACCAAAAGCAGAGCTAAGAATCGGCCATGGACACTCCTTCATCTATTAGACATCATTCATCATGTAATTTATTTTATTTAACCTTTATTTTACCCTGAAGTGATTGAAATGTCTTTTTCAAGGGAGACTTGGCCAAGGCTGGTTGCCATTTACTGATTAAAATGACAGTGACAATACATGGCAGCATGTGATAAAAACAGCAGAAAATAAAAATAGGCAATACACACATTATGCATACAAGAAGAATCCAACTCAGGTAAAACTAGTGCAACTTTCAGTTACATGGAGCGTTTGAATTGAAAACTGGACCAAGTCATTAGATCACGTCCGTCCCAAGACATTTTTCATTTCTCACCTGCACTTGGAAGCGAACCCAGACCCCCTGTTTTATTAGCAGATCAGAGTTCGGACCATCCAACAAAAGGTTCCAGGGTCGGTTTACAGCGGACCAATCAGCTCAGGTGTGAAAGCATCCTAAGACACATACAGCGCATCACCGGACCTTGTTGCAAACTTAAAGGAAAACTGTAGAATGACAATTTGCATATCAATTAAGAACCCCATGTTACTTTGTTTTTCTCTCATGGTCCACAATGAGACAAGAATTTTTTTTAATGAATTGAAATAAATCGGGGCTGCATTTAACAGCAGCAAAGCTATATCAGAATATCTGTTTACAAACTCTCACACAACTTGTGCAATATAATCTAAGTCCCAAACACATGCGTTTTTGCTAAAATCTTACTATTTTATACCCTTCCACATAAACAGTGTCCCAACTGTGCAGGCTCGCTACTTGTCCATGTGAGTGAATATCCATTATACTGCACCAGTTGTGTGAGCGGTCGTGAACAGATGTTTTTTGAGATAGTTTAGTTGTTATTTCCCTTTGATGATCTCTGTCTTTCTAGTAAATTGTTCGTGCCAGTTGTTTGGTTTGGTATTTCTTTGCATCCATGTGTTTATGTGTGTGCGTATTGCTCGCTGCAGCCATGGAAAGTCACGGCGAGTGTGAGATCAAAGTGCAGCTGAACTGCAGCCACTGTCAGTCGCAGAGCTGCAAACGTGACGAAGACACTCATCTCATCCTGTGTCTCTGCGACGATGACGAAGTCCTCGCCGGCGACAACGTGACATGCATCGGCACCATCGGTAAGTTATCACCCCAAACAAACGCTTTTCTGTCCCTTCAACAACAGCTATGACAGGTTAACAGCTCCTTTTAATTTCATGTGATAAATTCTTTACAATCCAAACACATAAACCTGCTGAACTCTCTCTCAGCAGCTCCTCAAGGCCCGGCTCTGCAGGGCCAGATGTCAACATCTTTGATCCTCGCTGTCGTCGTCTCCACCGTCGCGAGTGGCATCGCTCTGATCTGCGCCGGCGTCATCCTCAGTAAGAGACTCTTTCAGTTCTGTGTGCAGTCTGTGCCCTCCACCTTCCACCGGCTGTGAGCACAGCTGGACATGCAGATGTTTCCAGATGTGGCTGATGACAGAAACAGGAAAACCTGTTGATTATAGTTTGTCCTCCACCTGGCTGTGCGCCACATGATTAAGGGAGCTGTGGGAAAGATATGTTACTGACACAGTCAGTACAGTTTTATTACAAGCACTTCATTCGAGTGACTCTCTCTCTCTCTGTATGTAAATACGACTTTTCTTGTGTGAAAGGTGACTATACGGCAGACGATTAGTGAGATAATGCAAGTAATATGTTGTATTTATTGCTTACTATTGCTTACACGGAAGCAGGAAATGGTAGGGATGTAGTGAAAGCATCTTACCCAATGACTCAATTAGATACATCATAAGCTACAAAAAGGCGGAGCAGAAAGGTTTGACATTTAAGTCGGACGCTTCCCTCAGCTGGGGATGTGTGCTGATGACTGAGATTAGACAGCAGTAAATGTCAGGAGTTATGATTCAGAGGCTGAAAAAAAACAATCATGAATGAAAGCCAAGAAGATTAAAACACTCAAAAACCATCTGAGAGAATAGTTATAAAAGGTTTTAGTCATTTTGGGAAGCACACAGTTTATCTTAAACCACGGGCATTGACTCTCTGTGATACAAGTTTTAGGATACAGCAGACAAAAATAGAGCTGTGATACAGCAAAAGGCTATTTACACACAGCATGGTGATAACAAGTATTCGGTCTCAAGTGAAGAGATAGATTTGTTTGAGATTATCTGATAGTCTTACATGCTCTAAAATGCTTTACTGGTTAACAGCATAAAATAGGAATAATTAGGGAATTAACAACCAGTTTTAAAGCGGTACTTCACACTTAAAATGACCATTTGTACATCACTTCCTCCAAGCGTATCCTCTTGATTTCATTAAGGAAACTTCACCTCCATGGTGAACAAAGACTCAGAAAATGGCAGAAAAAGGATTAAATAAATCTTTGATGGATTGAAGTAAATGCCGGCAGCGTTTAATAACAGCAAAACTACATAACATTTACATAAATTTTTTCCAAAATCTAAGCAGTGAGCGAGTCTGTGAGTCCATGCTGGTCAGACGAGTTTTAAATGGATGTTTAAAAAAAGTTATTATAATATAATAACAATAAAAATGATAACTTCATTTATAGAGCACCTTTTAAAAACAGCAGTTTACAAAGTGCTTCGACAGAGAGCAGTTAATTACACAGAGAATGATGCCATAAGGCTAAAAACAATGAATTAATAAAAGACAGAGCAGGAACCATCACATTAAATAAAAGCAAGTCTATAAAAGTGGTTTTTAAGAAGTGATTTAAAATGAGTTACTGACTCTTATTAAACAGTTCCTCCATTTACTTCAATTCATCAAGCCGTTACTACGTTTTCAGCTGTTCCTGGCTCATTGTTAAGGCATTCAGGAAAAATAAAGTATTCTTCCTGAATTTAAGGGTAAAACATGGTGAGTAATTGATAAACAAACGATCATTCTGATCAAAGTATTTCTATGTTTAACTTCTCAGTGGCAGTAACTCTAGGAAAAAGAAAGAAAGACGACAGATAAACTAAAGACAACCATGATCTACATGTAATATGAATTATGATCATAACATTACCATATGCTACTAATGTTGCCTTAGTATTTATCTTGGTCTTAAGAGCTGCTATGCAATATCTCTTGTTTACTGTTGACTTATATACTAAATCTAGCTTTATTAACCGCAGACACTTTATGTAAATATATACAGTTTGTAAGCAGTTGTAACAACAACAACATATATAGGACAGTGAGGGATTATACAGCTAATTAAACACTTTTTTGCACCTTTTTGACAACCATCTGCTGTGAATGACTGCAGTAGGAAGGGAATCCTGACATTTCGGCCACCAAGTACTTTTAAAGGTGTTTGAATACAGCAGATTTCTCTCTCTCTCTCTCTCTCTCTCTCTCTCTGTCTCTCTCTCTCTCTCTCTCTCTCTCTCTCTCGTGACCTCTCGATAACCTCACTGAAAGTGCTGAATATTAAGTGAAGCTCAGCCGTGGAAGACGCGCTCTTCTTTTCCAACAGTCAGTTTTGGTGAATCTAAACTTTGTGTAAGGGCCTCAGGAGAAATCTGCGCAGCACTGACTTCCTGTAGAAGATCAATCAAATTTTCAGCTCTCTGTGCCTGTGCGCTGTCTGACAAGACAGCCAGGAATAGCAAGAGACTAAAGTTTGGACTGAACTTACTTTATACTTATAATAAACCTCCTGTAGAAAGGAAGGGATATATATAACGTAAATCTGACAGATTGAAGGACCAATGTGAGACCTGAGAAACACTTTGTAGTGATATTCATGGACCTTAGTTGAAAATTGTTTATTTGGTACACATATTGCATTAAAGTGGAGGTAGGATAAAGATCAGCGAGGCCGGCAATTGTTAGTCATCAAATTCTGAAAAATTCTGAACAAAAAAGTCACAAAACAAGTAAGTATTTCAAACAAATGTAAATTGCTTTTTAATAGCTTAACATAAATGCACTCTGTAATCAGAGAGATATTAATTGCAGATAAGGTGGTTGTTTTGGTAATTATAACCAGTCATGAACAAACAAACTGTACATCGAACAACTATAATTACCAGGCAAAATGCAAACTGAGCTGACTTCTGTGCACAATTTTATAATGACAAATGGTTGAGCTATGTAGTGTGACAATCTCACTAACTGCACTGTGTGTAATTTTGTGAATTTGCAAATGAATAAATCAAATACTAAAACAAAAACATCTGTGCAATTACATTACATTACATGTTACTTTCCGCTGCAAAGAGCAAACCTACACGCACCCTTCAGGTTAACAGTGTCTCTTCACCTGAGCTCTCCCCCATGCAGGGAGGTAGTCTGTTCCCTGGGTGCCCCATCTGCTCCTCCTCCTGCTCCTCCTCCTCCTTCCCCTCCTCCTCCTCCTTCTCCTCCTCAACCCTCCTCCTCATCCCACCCCACCCTGAGTACCTAGCATCTGCACCGGGCGATGGCTCGACGGCACCTCTTACCTGCACACAACGCCCCCCTCCCTGGCAGACTACCAACCTGCATCGGGGATGTGGGCTGCCTCCACGGCGGGTGAGTCCAAACTCACTGGCACAGACAGGCTAGGAGCAGTAACCAAGGAGAGCATATCCCACATGCATCCCCCAAACATTGTGTTTGTGTGTGGAGGGATTCGACTTCTTAAAGCAGAGACACAGACTTTCCACATCAAACTTTTTTAACACTTTCTGGCCCCGAGAATGTTTTTTCTACATTGATAAGCATACTGCGATGGGGCTTGACCCTCCTTGTGTTACCGCTCCTACAGTTAGCAGGTAGTCAGGAAGTTGCTTCTAAAACCAATGCCTTCTTCACACTACACAACTTTAGCCCTGATTTTTCCTCTTGCTGACAGTTTTTGGAGCACAAGTTCCAGATCAGAGGCAAATCAGTGTGGGCTCGGCACTCAAAAATCAGCAGTTGATTGTTAAATGTTCAAAGGCAAAAGGCAATAGGTTTGCGTATGCATAAAAGATGCATTCTAGATATATAACTGGCTCAATATCTGGACCTGTTGGCGAGTTTTTGTAACAAAAGGTCTAGGTCTCTCTGCGGGTGCACAGTACAGGACAATACGTGGTACGTCCTGAAAACGGTTACGTATGGTTACGGTTTAGGCACAAAAACTTCTTGGTTAGGTTTGGGAAAAGATCATGGCATGGGTTAAGATAAGTCTGTTAATCCAGGAAGTTTGTGTTGTGTGTCTGCGAGACTGATAATAGATCCTATTAAAAAAGTCCCACAAATGGTATAACTTCATTTCGCATGTCAGGTCTCGTGTGTTTTCATAACAAAATGTAATTTGGAGACCAGAAATACTCATCGGGGATTCCTCCTGGTGAAAGATCTTGGGCCGTGTGTGACCTCATCGACTTCAAGACAAGTTGTGTAGTGTGAACAGTGCATTACATGCAAGTGTGGGTCGAGTTAGAGATTTTTTCAAAAACATTCTTGCAATTTGAAGTAAAAGGAGCTTGTCCTGTCTTCGTCTTTAGTGTGGTACCGCAAGAAGAACGACCTGCACGCAGTGAGGGGGCGTCTGCAGAGTCCAGAGTACAAGCTGAGCAAGATCCGCTCCTCCACCATCATGACGGACTACAACCCAAACTACTGCTTCGCTGGGAAGGCCGCCTCACTCAACGAACTAAAGGAAGTGCCGCGCAAGAACATAACACTTCTGAGGTACAGCGCACTTGTCAAAACGTCAGCTTTCAGTGCTGATGCTGAATGTCTTTTCATTTATGTTTGAACTTGTTTTTCCAGGGCTCTTGGTCACGGTGCGTTTGGTGAAGTCTATGAAGGACAAGTTCTGGGGATTAGTGGTGATAACGGCCCCATGCAGGTGGCCATAAAGGTCAGCTCACACTTTGTAAGGCGCCAAAGGACAAGTCGCATCTAAATGTCAGATGATAGCTCCTCATCAGGAGTTACATTACATGTAATCAACTCAACAACATCCCACAGCGGTGCTCCTACGTCTTTAATTCAAAGGTCACACATACAAGACAGATATGAAATGCCTATTTATAGAGTATATAAAGAATTTTCACTTCGTCCATAATACAAACAGGTGTTTTGTAAACACAAATCAATGATTGATGCCTGTCAAAGAATCACTTGACTTAAAAACTACACAATGTTAAAAAAGGAAAAACGCTGATTGAGCTCCACGTGGGTTCGCCTTTTCAATAGTCTGCTGATTAGGTCTGATCAACACACAACTCAAACTGCTGCTCTGATTCTTTCTGCTCCACAGACTCTTCCCGAAATCTGCTCCGAACAAGATGAAATGGATTTCCTGATGGAGGCCCTGATAATGAGGTACACCATACTCACATTGATTCACCCTATGTAAAGATATCAGAGCACCATCCATAGCGTTGATAAAGATAATGAACGTTGTAACATGGCGGTGCCTATTTCCTTTCTGGCTTCTGTCTTTGAAGCATCTAGATTCGCATTTTGGTGGAAAAAGTATTCAGATACTTTACTTAAGTAAGAGTACTAATACCACACTGTAAAATTACTCCACTACAATTAAAAGTCCTGCATTCAAAAGTACAAAAGTACCAGAAATGTACTTAAAGTATCAAAAGTAAAAGTACTCGTTATGCAGAATGGAGCCACTGTTTTATATATTCTAAATATATTACTGGATTATTTGTATTGATGCTTTTATGCAAGCAGTGTTTTCATTTTGTAAAGACAGGGGTAATTTATTAACTTAATATATTGTCATGGGGGTGGTTGGTAGCGTAGTGGGTTACGCAGGCGCCCCATGTGTAGAGGCTACAGTCCTCACTGCAGCTGGCCCCGGTTCGAGTCCCGCATCAGACGGCCGTTTACTGCATGTCATTCCCCTCTCTCTGCCCCCTGCTTCCTGTCTATCTTCAGCTATCCTGTCCATTAAAGGCATGAAAAGCCCCAAAAAATACATTTAAAAAAAAAAAATATATATATACTGTCATAAAATTTAATTAAAAATAAGTCTAATCACTTTAAATATATTGTGTTTTTCATGTTAATTCTCGACCTGAAAAGTAACTAAAGCTGTTAGCTAAATGTAATGGAGTAGAACTATAATGTTACGTAAAATGGAAATACTCAAGTACAAGTAGCTCAAAGTTGTACTTAAGAACACTTGAGTAAATGTACTTAGTTACTCTCCACCACTGCACCATTTACACATGAACAATTTAGAGTGTCTTAGATCAACCGAACACTGAAGAAGACAATTTGATGTGACCAAAAATGTATCAAAAATGTAACTAAAAACACACTGTGACATAAAAGTAAAAAATTGTAAACTAGTGAATGAGACCATGAACTTATGAGAACTTTTTTTATTGAGGTAGTAAATTAAATGAGAAGTAGACTCCCCCTGCTGGCCATTGGAAAGAATTTAGACATTTCTGCATTGGAGAATTCGGAGGTTTCCGCCTGCGTAGCACACGTGTGAATCAGACTTCCACTGGCTTCCAAGCTAAAGGAGATAAAAGCTTGAGCCAGATGTGCAATTTTACTCACTAGAAGCAAACTAATACTTCAGATAATGTAGCACACATGTTGACCTCATTAAGAAATAGCTTGATGGTTCAGTGCATTATTTGATAGGTCATTAGTCATGGACAGTCATTTCTGGTTGTATTTTTGATCTCAGGAAAATAATTATTAATCACATATTACACACTTTATTGTAGTTTATGGGCTGTGTTATGTTAACTCCAGTAATTAGTCCCCTTCCCAAACATCTGTTGAATATTTCTGCTTTATTTAAGATGTTTTTCCCACATTTTGACCCAGATCAAAGATTTTCTAAATTAGAGTAGAATTATCTGAATTACAGAACTCAGATCACACACTGAGTTACAGTCACTCAGGGGTCATGTATGGAAGTTAATGAGCAATCAATCAATAAAGCCATAATAAACCATTTGAGTGCACACAGCAGCTCTGTTAGCTGAGGAGATGTGAAAGGGCACTAATACAGAATTTTATTCAACATTATGAAGCCACAAAAGGAGTTGTATCTGAAGGAGCATTCTTTTTCACTATCGTCAAAATGCTATTAGCCATTATTTGACTCTTGTTTATCCCTCACATGGAACTCCAACTCACTGCAGAGTACATTAGATTTGACCTCGAAGTGAAGCATCGTCTCCATAGACAGTTTTAGACTTCCCTGTGTGGCTCATCAGTTTTTCACTGGTCCAAAAGTTTCAACTGTGATAAAGATATCACAGACAGCCAAGATACTGAAGAAGCCTATCAGCAGAAAATGCAGATGAGCCTTACGTTATCACTCTGCATAGAATCTGCTGAAGCAATTTGGAAACGGATATTTCGAACAGCTTGAATTGGTTTGAGAGTTGCTTAAGAACTTTCATTATTAATAAAGTTCAGTTGATTTCACGGTGCTCTAAGACACATTTGACAACATTTGTAGTTTACAGTGGTTCCAAAAGTGGGTGTTGAGGATTTGCTTTTTTCCGTTTTATTTATTGTAACATTTTACTATTAAAAACATTGTAAAGAGCAAACCTCCAGACATGTAGACTGACTTCACTACATTTTATATTGCATTTTTAAACACGTAAAAACAAATGAATTAGCAAAGCAAATATAAAATCATAAAGTTTAAAATGTGCAGTAATGGCCCAGCTAAGGACACGACAGCTGATGTTTCCAGATGTGCAGCAGTCATAAATAACTTAAAGATAAAAGGATTTGTTGCTGATACACTTCAGCCCATAGCACAGTCTTAAAATGTACTTAAAAGTATAATATGTGTCTTTTCCACATTAAAATGTCTAAAAGGGACTAGACCTAATTTATAAATTCTGTTGAGTATTGTACTTACATTATCCAAAAAATTCAAAATCAATTTTCAAACACAGAGAAATCCATAATTTTCATCAAGCCAATGTCAATGTCAATGACATCATACCCCCTTTGCACATGTCAATGTTGTGTTGGTCAAGTTAGCATTAGCTGACATTAGGCCATCTGTATTTTTCCTATATTATATATGTCATATACCACTTATACTATACTGTGTATATCTCTTCATATATTTAGATATATTTATTCACTGATGTTCATACTACTACATGCAACAACTTATTTAAACTTATTTAACATGCTAAAATATATTTTCTTTGTGTAATATCTTTAAAATGAAAAGTACTCTCAGGAAAACAAACAAACAATGCCAAGTAGCAGAAATGTATGTATAAAATGTGTATACAAGTATATGTCTTATTTTTTGTTCTTATATCTATGTGTCTGTATCTTGAGCTGCTGTGACAACTAAATTTCCCCACTATGGGAGAAATAAAGTAATATCTTTATCTTTATCTTATCTTATCTTATCTTATCTTATCTTATCTTATCTTATCGTATCTTATCTTATCTTATCTCATCTTATCTCATCTTATTCAGTTCAAGCTAAATTTTTACAATGCAGTTTTTAGATCCTGGTCGTTTTTAACCATACTGCAGCCAGATGAAGGATTCTTGTCAGGGAAACAAGCTGAACAAACGTTAGCAACAGACCAACTCGCAGCTCCTCTGGGACATACTTCATCATAGCAGCATTAGAGGAACATTGATTTTTAATGCGAAACTGCTTTAATCAGTGTTTTTACTGGTCTGAATCCACTGATCCGTTTGTGTTGGAGAGGACGAGACCTCTCCAGATAATTTGGCAACCAGGAAAAACCTCCTGAACATCACACGTCACAGACAGAAGAAGCTGATCTCACGAATACTTCATGTCATCACAAAACTTGTGTGTTTGAGTCCAGTTCAATCAGGCAACTCATGTTATGCAGTATGTGTTTATTGTCGAGGCTCCGACCTCATTACTCCTCAGGCAGTTACATGAGGTATAGAGGAGTGATGTAATAAAATCCCCCGTCGGAGCCTCCAGGTGGATGCTGGGGCTGAGAAAGCAAGCTGCATTACAGGTGCAGCAGCAGTAATGCTATTGGCAGGCAGAGGGAGAGCTTGAGGATTATTCTCATCTTAAATAGACCGCCAGATTGGAGAGAGGGTGTGTTTTGGTGGAGGATGTATGAGGAGTGGGGCATGACATGTAATAGAGGTGGGTAAATAATCGAGACAGCATAGTATCGCGATATTTTGTGTGGCAATATTATATTGCGGGCTGTCAGTATTTTTGCCGTTTTTGTTTTGGGCTTACTTTTTGGAATATACTAGAGATACTGGTATCATATGAAACTACAAGATCTAAGTAATTTAACAATAACGCTGCAAAGTTGAGGAAAGTTTGATAAAATGCTGCAGTTGTTGTCGTCCATACATGTTTGATATCAGTTGAGTTCAGTTTGACTGAATACTTTGTTGGTCAGTCTGTGGGTTTGACTCTCATTGTGGAGAAATAAAAAGACTGAAGTGAGATGAATAGACTGAGAATTTTCTCTTATTTGACAAAACAATTCTTGATTTAATTTAATTTGCTTACTTGCCGAGTTGCATTGATTGAAGGTTTGGGCTGCAGTTGAGTGAATGAGCGAGTGGAGTGCATGCAAATAAGCGGTGTGTTACACTTTTCACAAAATAAAGAAATAATAGTTCATTGCATGCGTCAAACACCGCACAAAAGTGGATTAGTTAGTGGTGACCACGCGTAAGGAATCAGATGGGGGAATCAAGAGCAGATCCGAATAACTTTCAGTGATTTGGTTTATTCAAAGAGAACAGGACAGTCCAGAAGGCAAGAACAGAGTCTGCGTCAGAGTTCTGACGAACTCAACTGAAAAGACAAATTGTCAAACTGATTGGCACAAACGAGAGACAGGTGAACAGAAAGGATGGCGGGAAAACACTAATTTCCAAGAGGGAATCAGATGCAGCAGCATTGGCAGGCAGAGGGAGAGACTGAGGATTATTCTCACCAGATTGGAGAGAGGCTGTGTTTTGGTGGAGGATGTATGAGGAGTGGGGCATGACATGTATTAGAGGTGGGCAAAAAATAGTATTGTAATATTTTGTCTGGCAATATTGTGTGGCTCTCATTGTGGAGAAATAAAAAGACTGAAGTGAGATGAATAGACTGAGAATTTTCTCTGATTTGACAAAAATCACAATACTCACCATATCGCAAAATGCTTATAATCGCAATCATATCGTATCGTGACTCAAGTATCAGGATAAAATCGTATTGTGGGGCCTCTGCTGATTCACTCCTCTAACGTGTATGGCAGCACAGCTCCAGTTGCCTGCCTGAACTAGCTCACAGCCATCACTCCATTTTTTGTATTTTTATTTCAGGACAGTCTTTTATTTTCACCTGCCAAGTCGTATCAAATGCAGCACATTTTGTGTGATTGTGTTGTTCACTGTTTGTCCACGCAGCAAGTTCAGCCACGAGAACATTGTGCGCTGCATCGGTGTCAGTCTGAACATCCTGCCACGTTTCATCCTGCTGGAGCTGATGACCGGAGGGGACATGAAGAGCTTCCTGAGACAGAACCGGCCACGAGCTGTACGTCTCTACTACACTTTTCTGTGTGTGTGTGTGTGTGTGTGTGTGTCTAAGGCAGCTATTCTCAACCTTGGGGTCGGGACCCCAATTGGGGTCGCGAGATGATTTCTGAGGGTCACCAAATCATTTTGGAAGTCAGCTCTGTCTCCACTGTGTTAAAGTGTTTATGTGTTAATGTGTTTTAGTCTTAATGTCTTTTTTTTTGTCATTTTGTGGTCATTTTGTGTCTTTTTTGATAATTTTGTGGTCAATTTGTGTCTTTTTTGGTCATTTTGTGTCTTTTTTGATAATTTTGTGGTCATTTTGTGTCTTTTTTGGTCATTTTGTTTCCTTTTTTTGGTCATTTTGTGTCTTTTTTTAGTCAATTTGTGTCTTTTCTGGTCATTTTGTGTCTTTTTTGGTCATTTTGTGTCTTTTTTGATCATTTTGTGTCTTTTTTGATCATTTTTGTGGTCAATTTGTGTCTTATTTGGTCATTTTGTTTCTTTTTTGGGTGATCTGAACTGTGCTTGTGAGATTGTGTTCAGTGAGCGGGGGTCGCGGACAACATAAATGTTAAATTGGGGGTCGCGACTCAAAAAGGTTGAGAACTACTGGTCTAAGGTATGTGTATCTGTGACTTAAGAGACTTAACTGAGCTGTGCTGTATTCAGGGCCAGACCTGTTCTCTCACCATGCGGGAGCTGCTGCAGATGGCCCGAGATATCGCCTTCGGCTGCCAATACCTGGAGGAGAACCACTTCATCCACAGGTTCACATCCACAGCCTGCTATTACTGCTCAGAGCTTGTTGAAAGGCACAAAAATAAAATGGTTTAAGCTGTCACAAAACATGTGAATTAATCTTTTGTTAAATCTAGGAATCTATTGCTTTTAAATCTGATTTAAAAAGTCAGAAACACAACAACTTTAATGAGAATGTAAATCCAGAGGAAATTAGTTTATAAGAGGGACCAAGTGTGCACACATCCAAGCAAAGCTCCAGTACTCAGGTCTCAGACTAAATATATTTTTCACTATAGACTATGGAGGGTTTTCACCGATGTCACGTTCTGGGCGGTAACTCAGATGCACGGCCATATTGGAGGCACACGGTCTAAACAACTGAACGAAGTACAATGGAGAATTGTGCGCTCTGGATACTTTAAGCAAATGTAACCATGTCAAAACAACAGAAAAGCTCACAAAACATGTCCAAGATGCAAAGGCAAATAGGGAATGACTTGGACCACAAGAAAAGGCGCAATATTTCAAGAATTATGGTTTATTGGTGGTGCAGATCCCTCTTCTTGGATCCATTACGACCTGGTGATTCTTCGTGGGCATTTCAATGTCAGCTTTATTTATACAGCACATTAAAATAGCCAGTGTCCTACCAAAGTGTTTTACAGTAAAATAAGCAAACAGTAAAATCAATAAAAGCAATAATTGTTTTTACTGTTTACTATTAAAAATATTATCATTACACTAGAAAATTTGTTATGAGCCGCTGCAACCAACATTTTACTTACCTGACAAGAAACGTGCCGAACAAACCAACCACAAGCGCCTCCTTTCCTCTGATACTTCTGCCGTTCCTCTCCCTGGTTTTTAATCACTTTCTGAAGTCGATAATGTTCCAAATGTTTTTCTCTGTCTGACCTATTGGTATATACTAAAACACGGAAATAATGAACCATTTTTCTTGATGCAGTCGGGATCTTCTTCAGTGCCTATGCGTTGTACCTCCAATATGTAATAAAACCCTCTATAAGGCAAAAATGATGTCTGCATGTTCCTCTTCTTCATTTCAAGGAAGGCAAGTTTTCAATCTATAAGATTTTCCTTAGGCCTGCCTAAAATAGAGAAAATGAGGAATAAACTATTTAACTGCCACACATTGTAAAGAAAATTGGTTTATACACATCTTTATGACAACAATAAATCACGAGTCCTCTCTTATCATACAGTAAATAAATATGGCAGGTTAAAGAGATTATTGGCACCATGAAGCTGCATTTTGTAACAGATCTTGTGTTTTTCAGAGACATTGCTGCTAGGAATTGCCTGCTTACCTGCCCTGGGCCAGACAGAGTGGCCAAAATCGGAGACTTTGGCATGGCAAGAGACATCTACAGGTTTGAATAAAGAATCTGCATCATCACACACGTCATGACCATCCACGTAGTAAAGCACACTGATGCATCTCATGAGAGCCGGAGTCTGGGCAGCAATGGGCTGATGTGGTAAATGGAGGACCAGTTGAAAAGCTATCTGATTATCCTCTGTGGAGCCCGATCCAAAATTTACTTAGAGAGTTCATGGCCTTGTGGTATTTACCGTCTCTTCAAGACTGATGATAAATTGACATTCCTTAAATCAGATTTTTCTTTCTGTTCTCAGAGCCAGCTATTACAGGAAGGGTGGTCGAGCCATGCTGCCGGTCAAATGGATGCCACCGGAGGCCTTCATGGAGGGAATCTTCACCTGCAAGACTGACACATGGTATGAATAATAAACACATGATATATACAGTAATAGTACGAACCCACAGAGAAACTATTTTCAATCATTATTCATTCATGCTTAATGAATGCATGTCCAAAAATCCACACTGGATCCAATCCACACTGTACTATACGTAATGATATACTATATGTCGCTTACTTGCCGAGTTGCATTGATTGAAGGTTAGGGCTGCAGTAGAGTGAATGAGTGAGTGGAGTGCATGCAAATGTGTGGTGTGTTACACTTTTCACAAAGTATAGAAATAATAGTTCATTTCGTGCGTCAAACACCGCACAAAAGTGACTGAGTTAGTGGTGACCACGTGTAAGGAATCAGATGGGGGAATCAAGAGCAGATCCGAATAACTTTCAGTGATTTGGTTTATTCAAAGAGAACAGGACAGTCTTTTCAGTTGAGTTCGTTGGAACAAAAGAAAGCTTTAAATAGTCAAACTGATTGGCACAAACGAGAGACAGGTGAACAGAGAGGATGGTGGGAAACCAACCAAGGCAGGAAGTACCAAAAAAGGTGATGGGTGAGGTCCCGGGCACATGACTAAAACACATGTCAGTATAAAAACAATGTTCAGAACTGTTGTACTTTGCATGTAGGGGGAGACAAAACTAATTTCCAAATGGGAATCCTGTCACACAGTGTCTTGGCTGTTTTTACCAGATGCATGAACTATTGTAACTCCAGGTGACAGGTATGTTACAGACAATATAAACTTTGTCGTTACGCTGTTGGAGCTTACAAACTAATTTTGAGACATTTTTATTAATCAGGTGCTGCATCGTCTCTTGTCATCTGGTTTAAAACATATCAGCAATTCGTGATAACCTTAACAGTGCAATAAACAAGCGGCAAGACAAAAAAGAATGGCATTTTTTAATAACTAGTAACAAAAATTGTAGTTAGATCCGAATATCTGTTATGAGTAAAGAGTAAAAAAACTAAATGAAGGTGGATTAATTGTTCATTTGATTGAGTCGTCTATTCTGGCGACAGCAACAGCTCATCATGTTACTAATTATATATGACAATAAGGCATCGCTTTAAAATACATAATACATTCAGAGCAGCATTTTTCAGTATTAGCCTACTGTGTCACTAACGGTAAATCAGGTCTCCTCAGCGTTTTTGCCTTCAAGTCTCAAGTGGAGTCTCACATTATACAGACAGGCTTCATTTAGCTTGTTCAATAACAACTAACCCCGATTTTTCTGGACATCTGATGACCCTACCTTTGAGATAAAGCTGCACAATTTTGAAAATATATCTAACTGTAATTATCTGGACAGATAATTAATTAATTATCCTTAACCGATTATCCACACTCGGGTTGCGGGTTGACATTGAGCGAGAGGCAGGGTACACCCGGACAGGTCTAGAGACTATCACAGGGCTGACAGATAGAGACAGACAAGCACGCTCTCATTCACTCCTACGGAGAATTTTAGAGTCACCAATTAAACCTAAGTGCATGTGGGACTGTGGGAGGAAGGGAGGGACTCCACACAGAAGAGCTGCAGGCCGGAGTCGGACCAGCGACCTTCTTGCTGTGAGGCAAGAGTGCTAACCATTACACCACCGCGTAGCCCTGGATAGTTAATGAAATTGGAATATGGTTCACGATTATTATTCTCATTTTAGTCCTCATAGACATGATGCATCACAACATCTTTTACCAGATGTTTAAAACATGTGCATTGAATATTTGTTATTTTATTTTTCATTTTCTCAAAGAGCAAAATTGTTCTGACAAGCATCTCAACACCTAATTGTCAGTAATTTAAAAGCTGGCCACATGGGGTTTGGGAAAGTGCTGGAGAGATTAAAGTAGTTCTACTCCTAAATAGACCCCCAAAGCCCTATAAACATCTCCACATCTAAAGTGCAGTTCATCAAGTGAACATCTTTACAAGACAGAACAGCATCTGTAATCAAGACTCCGAGCCAGCGGAACAAAGAAGGCAGCGAGCAGCATCCAAACCACTGCTCCACTGACGGAAGAAGGCCAATATTTAGCATGGGCCACTGCTTCATAATGTCACTTATTAGAGCTGGAAAAAATGTTTTCTTTGTTTACACAGCTGAAAAAGACTGAAGTTTATAGATGCAATCAAAATTTATACGGGGAGACAGCAGATTTATACAGCTGTCCGGGTAAATTTGGTGGGTGGAGAATGAAAAGGATTAGAGCAGAAGAGAAGAATATTTTGTATAATCTGATGAGGGCACAATGATCCTTCACACATGAAATAGTTTGGAGGACGAGTCATTTCCCCCACAACAAATTAAAATTTGTGTGGTTTTCATCCAGTCAACAATCTCACTAAACTGAAGGAAAAAGCAAAATGTTGTGTAACATCACAGTTGAGCGTCGGGGATAGCAGAATGTGAGAAAAACAACCTTTACATGCATCCTGGGTGATCCGATCACGAGTGGCTGGATTTAAGCACGGATGTTCCCACGTTGGACGTTCCAATCCAAATACATTACAATACATATCCATGTGGCTCTTGAACACTTGTGATCAGATCTCACATAAGTAATGTAATGTCTTCTGTAAAATCCTACAATCTTTGCTTCAGAGAGCCCCATTTTGAAATAAAATCTGTGCAGAGCAGTGCTGGAAAAAATATTCAGATCCCTTATATAAAAGTACTAACACCACACTGTGAAATTACTCCACTACAAGTAAAAGTCCTGCATTCTTAACTTACTGGAGTAAAAGTACAAAAGTATCAACATCAAAATGTCCTTGGTATCAAAAGTAAAAGTAATCTTTCTGCACAATGGACCCACTCAGACTGTTTGATATATTATTAAATTAGTATTAATGAATGTACCCTACTGGTCAAAAGTTTTAGAACACACCAACTTTTCCAGTTTTTTATTGAAATTCAAGCAGTTCAAGTCAAATGAACAGCTTGAAAGGGTACAAAGGTAAGTGGTGAACTGCCAGAGGTAAATAAAAAAAGGTAAGCTTAACCAAAACTGAAAAATAATGTACATTTCAGAATTATACAAGTAGGCCTTTTTCAGGGAACAAGAAGTGGGTAAACAACTTAACTCTATGGAGTCTTGGGCTATTTTGTCCATTTTTTAATTCTTTTCGTGTATTTGTAAGTCATTTTGTGTCTTTTTTAGTCATTTGTGTCTTTTTTTAGTCATTTTGTGTCTTTTGGTGTCTTTTTTTGTCATTTTGTGTCTTTTTTTGGTCATTTTGTGTCTTTTTTTAGTCCTTTAGTCCAACATAAAATGTGATTTTGAATCTTTTTTTTACTTTCAAAACACTATCATGCTCAATAAAGAATTTTAAATGTTGCAAATGTGCATTAATTTCAGAGTACACTGAGACATTAAACTGCATAATTTTCAATTAAATTCTGGAAAAGTTGGTGTGTTCTAAAACTTTTGACCAGTAGTGTATATATGGAAGCAAAGTTTTTATTTCCTCAAGGTAGGTACTACCTAATATACTACTATGAGGTCTAATTGTTCTCTTACTTTATTTTTTATCATGTTTTTTTTTATGTTTAATCTCGACCTGAAAAGTAACTAAAGCTGTCATCTAAATGTAGTGAAGTAAAAAGTAAAATATTTGCCTCAAAATGTGGTGAATTCGAAGTATAAGGTTACATAAATGGAAATACTCAAGTAAAGTACAAGTACCTTAAAATAGTATATAAGTACAGTACTTGTGTAAAAGACTTTCCACCACTGGTGCAGAGCAAACAAACCCTGACATATCACTGACAGCATGATGATAACATCCAAAACACAAGATTCATTCTGTGGTTTCTGTGGAGAAGTACAGCAGCAGAAACCAACAATGCACTTCCTGTTCTCACAGAGCGCCTGTCTGTTCACACGAGGAGGGCAGTGACAGAAAATATAATGCAAATAAGAGTGATATGATGATTTTAAGTCTTGTGTTGCCCTTAAATTGTGTAATAAGATGAGCTATCTTGGGAAACCATCATAAACTGCCAACATGTGGTGTTTTAATAGAAAAAGAAACATACAGAGATGTTCCGTGCTGGCACAACACCACTGTGCTGCTTAAACTTCCACAGTGGTGTAGTGCCAGACAAATGTGTGTAAATGTGTGTGCCAACATCCTTAAAATCTTTTGCACCCATTTATGTGCATGCTGCTTGTTCCAAAAATGTTGTTATTATTCTGGCCTTGGCAAACTGAGAATTTAATTTGGTCAGTTTTCATCCAGACGTGGTTCTGCTGGAGCTCTAGCGTCTATGTGGGGCCATTGGCTCATTTCTGTCTTTAAGATATTAAATTGTTTGATAGATTGATTTTTGATTAATATTTAACCCTTATGCCCTCTTCGGCCATTTTTGTCATTTTTCCTCCTTTTTTTTTTCATTTGTTGATCGTTTCGGCTGTGTTATAGATTGCAGCATGACGTCACACACACACCACACCCCCTGGTCGTGACAAACTCCTAGTTTAATTGGCAAAAATACAAGAATGGAAAACTAGTGGAATTTGGTGGAATACAGTGAAAACATCAAATATCACTAATTATCTTCAAAATGAAATGCTGACATTACAGAGTGCATGGTTTTTTATATCATAATGGCAGTGAGATTAAAAAATGTGGTTTGAATGGAAGTCAATGAGGCATTTTTTTAGCTATGAGGGTCACGAGAGGGAATATCTGGCACTACATAAAAAATATGAATGCCATCAAATCAATTTTGTTGTTCATCTTTGACATATCCAAGACTCTAATCATCACCAAAGCCCCAGCTCCCTACTATTTATTATTTGGAAGATCATTCTTTCTTGTGGGGTTTTTTTGGAAGGAATTTTGGAATAAATCAAATATATAAACTGGCATATAAAGGGTGTAAATTCTGAAAATGATTGAATGTTTGGTAGTTTTGAACACGTCTGAAATTGTTTAAGAGATTTATGGAAAAAAAATAAGAAAGAAATATTGATGTAGGGTGATTTAATAGCAGTTTTTGTGTCACGAGAGGGTAGTAAATCTGATGAGGGTATAAGGGTTTATTGTATTGTCGGTTTTTATCTGGCATGGACCTTATTTTCTCCCTGAAATAAAATCATTATTATTATAATTCCTAAAATATATACTCTTCTTAAATGGACACCATAGTAAAGAAATATACAATCTAATCTATCTTTTATTATTTAACTATGGATGTAATTTGCTTGCTATAAATGTTGAAACAGAAACATCCTGTCGGTTCGGGTTTGATGAGTCTGATTCTGGTCTCCTCAGTCTGAGCAACATGAATCAGATTCAGCTCAGTTGTTGACCAGCTTCTCCCCCTGCAGGTCGTTCGGGGTGCTGCTGTGGGAGATCCTCTCTCTGGGCTACATGCCGTATCCGTGTAAAACCAACCAAGAGGTGCTGGAGTTTGTCACCAGTGGAGGCAGGATGGATCCTCCCAAGAGCTGCCCGGGGCCTGTGTGAGTACTGCCAGGAAACACATCAAAAGA
The DNA here is from genome assembly GCF_030273125.1 of Centropristis striata. Classification (NCBI taxonomy): domain Eukaryota; kingdom Metazoa; phylum Chordata; class Actinopteri; order Perciformes; family Serranidae; genus Centropristis; species Centropristis striata. Next base: position 28,595,162 of record NC_081532.1, read on the forward strand.
GACAATCCTGCATGTAAAGAGGGCACAGCTGGGACAATTTTAGAGATTCTGGCTCAGATTCTGCTTTGGAATGCCATTTAAGTCAATATGAAATAAATACATACATGTGCCTTTGAATTAAATACATAAATGAGGCAGTAAATATTTAAATACAAAGGACTTCATACATTTATTTCAGCTGACTTTTATATTTTAAATGTTTATTTCAGGGGGCTTTTATTTCATGATGTCATATACTATTTATTTCAAGTGATTTTAATAGTTTTATTTTGTATATCCAAGTTAATTTTATTATTTTATTTTGTATATCCAGATGTTTATTTCACGAAGCTTTTATTTCATAATGTCTTATTTATTCATTCATTTATTCATTTATTTATTTATTTCAAGTGATTTTTATTATTTTATTTTCTATATCCAGATGTTTATTTCAAGGGGCTTTTATTTCGTAATGTCATATTTATTTATTCCAAGTAAATTTTATAATTTTATTTTCTTTATCCAGATGTTTATTTTAGGGAGCTTTTATTTCATAATGTCTTATTTATTTATTTAAAATGAATTTTATTTTGTATATACAGATGTATTATTTCAAACTACTTTTATTTCTTAATTCCACATTAATTACTTGATTTATTTACCTGACTCATTTATGTATTTCAGCATTCATAGCCATATTTATAATCATTCATTTATTTATATATTTATATTTACTTATGTTGACCTAAAAAACATGCCATAGTCTACCAATACGATGTGGAATTGATTGAACTTTATATATCATAATAATATTGCCATTTATCTATTACTACATTTACTTATTTAACAAGATGATCCATATAACATACAGCTTAAATAATATATTTGTATCTCTGTCGGTAGCTACCGGATCATGACCCAGTGTTGGCAGCACTGTCCCGAGCACCGGCCCAACTTTTCTACAATCCTGGAGAGAATTAACTACTGCTCTCAGGTAAGCTACATCACACCTGTCTGTACAAGCTGAACTACACAGAACATCCTTCCTTTACTCACTTCTCTCTCTCTCCATCAGGACCCAGATGTGATCAACACACCTCTACCTGTGGAATATTCTCCCACCTCAGAGGACGATAGTGGCACAATAATCCGTCCGTCTGACCACACCTCCACCAGCCTCGCTCCTCTCCTGGTGTCCCATCCTGTTTCTCAGGCTTCCTCCCCGCAGCTGGGTCTCTCCTCTCTGGGCCTGGGTCCGAGCCCTCTTCCCCCACAGCCTACAAAACCCCGTCTCCTCCTCCAGAGGACCCAACCCGTGCACCCTGAGGTGACATCGTGCCGCGAGGCTCTGGAGCCGTCCTGGGCGGAGCCTTTTCCCGCCCCTGGTTCGTCTGCAGGAGGCCACTGGCTCCACCCCGAGCCTCCTCACCACCGGCCTTGCTCCAGAAACAGCTCCTCCTCGGGGAGCCAGAGGCTGAAGAACAAGACAAAGAACCTGTGGAACCCCACGTACGGTTCCTGGGTTTTGGAGAACTTCCGGGGGAAGAAAACACTGGCTCACACTCAGTCCATGCCACTCTCAGGCTCTGCTACCTCCACCACACAGGCTCCTCAGGCCTCAGAGAGCAGCGAGGCCGGGAGTGACAGCACCAGCGCCTGCACTCCCTCCACCCCGTCCCCGTCCTGCCAGGCTCAAGCCGCCCCGAGCACCTCCTCCCATAAGATCTCAACAGGTGGCACGACGAAAGCCGGCATGGACCTGGCCAAGCTCCAGAGTTTCCCCTGCGGGAACGTCAACTACGCCTACGATGAGCAGAGCTACGAGACGGAGAGTCTCCCCCTGGTGATGCCCAAAGACCCTGAAGCCATCACAAACACCAGCTCCGCCCCCAGCGTCTCCTCAGGGACCAGCCTGGGTCTGGCGTTAGGCCTCCATTCCTCCTCAGCCTGTATGCCCAAGCTGCTACTGAAGCGTCACGCCAGCTACGGACACGAGGACGTGAGGAGGCACACCAAAGCTGAGAAACCCACACGCGACCGGGACTCAGGCTTTTCTCTGTCCGAAGACCTCAGCGTTACCCCCATCTAACCACGGCTCGCTGTAACAGGGTTTATGATTACATGTCACCTGGAGCCCCTTTTCTCACAACCCAAGACTACGGTTCTGGATTTCTGGAACCAAAAGCATGACCACGAGGGCTCCGCCATGGTCTGAGAGCCACAACATCCAATTATTCAAGCTCCTGGAATGCTGGAAAACACAAACTCTTCTCTGCACTGTGATACAGAGAGCCAACACTCAGAGCTGTGTGCTGGGCCTCTGGAGCACTGGTAGCTAAAACACTGAAGCTGAAACACTGGACGACACGCAGCCCCGGGCTTTCTCAATGCCTCATTATAGAACTGCTGTAGTTGGACTCCTTTTTTTACCTATTTTTGTTGTTGTTTTTTCATGAAAGCTTTGGCAGTAGTTTATTTTGCATTATAGTAAACAATTTATTGGAATTTATAGTAATCAGTGTACAGTAGGACCATAACAAGCCAGAAATATTGAGCCACTGGGAAGAGAAGAGAGCATTTCTGTTGAATCATTTTTCATTTGATTAGTTTGAAATTTAGAAGAGGCTGTAGCAGTTTCATTTATAACTGTATGCATATTCTAGGAACACATGGCACATTGTGTTAAACGTCTGTGATTCTGATTTGCTTTCACCCGAAATAATGTGAAAACACAAACACCTGATATACTGCAATAACACGCCTGATGTTTTCTCTCAAGGTACTTGGTGTTTGCGACGCTTCCCCAGCAGATGTAGTTCACTTAGTAGTCATGGAGACGGTGTAGTCTGATTACATATTATATTAGGTTACGCTGATGTATACACAAAGACATCACAAGCCCTGTTTTTATTCACGAATGGCCTCAGGCATTAAATGTGACTCCTGGTCAGTGACTTGGACCTCTTCCCAGTTGATGCTGCTGGTTTTGGTCTTCACAGACAGCCAGGCACCATGAAGGACTCACATCCCAAACATCACTGCTACTGGTCAAGAAATAGTTTTGCACTTATACCCACGGTACAGTTATTAGTGAGCTGTAGTGGTGAAGGCAAACAGATATTCCAGTCTTATTTCTGACTGAATTTAACTGACCGCTGGAAGTCACTTCAACTTTACCAAACAGACGTGAGAGTGGTATCGATTTCTCATCTTACTCTCCACAGTAAAGTATTCCCTGAAGGTGATAAACAGTGTGTGGTAAGCAACCACTCCTTGTGGCTTCAAGTAAACCTTTTACCTTTAAATGGCCATTTGTGAGTCACATACTCATCCCATGTTACTGTGAACTTCCTCCTCCTCCACCCTTAATGAATTGAAGTAAATGTGGGCCGCAACTGCAAAACTATCAACATTTCAAACTCTCTCATGCATTATAATCCAAGTCTCATTTATCCAGTCATTTGCTTATTACTTTCCAAACACATGCATTTTCACTATAGCCTTACAAATTAACCTTTCAAATGTTTTAATGTTAGACATTACCACACTCACACGGATGAGTAACACCCATGTAACCTTTTGTTTATACATGCAAGTGTTTCAAATGGTCAGCTTTTAGTGAAAATGCATGCCTTTGCAAGAGTACTGAGCATATGACCTGATAAATGAGACTTGGATTATACTACGTGCGTAAAGAGAGTGCGTAAAGAGAGGTTTTATATAGTTTCGCTGTTGTTAAATGCATCCAGCCTTTTACTTAGATTCTTACACCATGGAGGCATGTGAGGAACACAAAGTTTTCTTCAAGAACTCAAGTTAACACAAGGTGAGTTAAAAACACTTCTTGTATGTTCTGTAAGTAGCTGGAGCTTTGATGTTGGCTTTATTATAATTTTAACAATTCTCTTTCCCCATGTCCCAATATTTACTTGGACTAGAGGAGGTCTCAGAGTGTTGAGTTTGATGACGTTGCAGCTGTGAAATTATTTGCTATTTTTGTGCTAATTTCTGTACACTGGACTAACCCATTGCACTTGTATTGTAGCTGTTTTATCATGTATTCATTTATGTTAATGATGAACCTGTATTTGTAGTTGATCACTGCCATTCGATACCATGCACTGCATGGACTGACATGTGTGCTGGTAGTACCTATGTTTACTCAGCAGGGGGAGGTATTAATATACCAAACATGCTGCTGCAGCTATCTCAGTTAATCACAGATTTGTTAAATCTTAATTCAGTATTTATGTTTTCAGGTTATTCTTATTTAATCGATTTAGGTAGTTGAATCCGATATGTGTCTTTATTTTCACGTAGATAGTTTATTTTTTTGACTGAACGTTTACATGAGGGTTCTAAAGGCAGACTGTATGTTTTTATGCTCAGGCCTGCAGATGTTAGTGAGTGTTGGTTACTCAACACAGATCTTCTAGAAGAGCCGACTACTTCAAAGGCTCATCGTTTTTCCAAAGACTCATTTTTAATGAGAGGATTGCGCCATTTAGAAATATTGATGATGGTGGTAAAGAATCCTTCTTTTTCTCACAGTGATTATGTTTTTATGGCCTGGAGCATTTTATTCCTCACTCATTGAAAGGGTTTTTGTTTTTCTGTACTCTTTATGTAGCTGAGGGTGTTCTGCCTCAACCAAAAATGCAAAGACATTCTATGCAATATACCGTCTTTCACACTTTCCTCTAACATAACTGTGCCCCAAATAAATCCACATATATATTGATGTATTTTGTGTGAGTTTGATCAATTACACTGAATGAACCCGGCCCTGCTTAACATAATCCTGTTATGTTCGTTTCTCAGGAACAGCATAATGTTTAATTATCCAAAAGTGTCAGAAACCAAAAAATCCCAATCAACATTGTTTATATTTCATCATTTACTCCATTTCTAACCATCTCAATCAATATTTAGTGCAATGGTGTTCTTTACCTCTCACAGATCAACAAGGATAATTCACTTGTTTTGCATAAAAATGCATGTTAATACTTTTTTGATGTACATAGGAAAGACCTACATTTAAAATACATGGTTGAACATGACATTGAGTTTTTGAAAATTTTATTTTACATTTTTAATTTTTTTCTCCTATAGAGTGATGTTTATAAATTAGCACGAGTCACCTCAGTATCTATTTAATATAATCATGCAAATATGTGAAATGAACCATTTTCATTTTATAAGTTGATTACAGTTATTAAGCCAGGCAGAAGAAGTTTCATCCAGAAAAAAATACTTTCAACTATTTTTTTTTTTAGATTTTTAAACTTTGAAATGGCTCAATTTGACCTGCAACATAACATGAGAGTTAATATACTGTATTAAAGGATTAATTTGGATTTTGTTGTTTTTAAGATGCCACAATAGTGTTTTATACTATTGAGAAAAGAAAAAAAAAACAGTATTTGCCCTTTTTAATTCCACTGCATTCACTTCATTTGCACAACAAGACCAAAAATGTGCTTCAACAAAGAAATGAAAATAATTACAAGTTTGATTACAGGAATAAAATCAGTGAAGAAATTGATATACATATAAGAGTTTGTCAGAACAGTGACACAGATCATATTCATACTATATTAACTACATGGTGTGTGTCATAGGTGTGTGTGTGTGTGTTTCATAATGCACACTTACAGGTGTGACATCAGGGCTGAGGGTTGGGTGGTAATTCCTTGTTTTCATTTTTATTTCATTAGCTTTTATTTCACATGTAACAACTCGTCCCTGAAACTGAAAGGCAGAATCCCTACACTTTCACTTCTGTTCATTTTGTAGGAAGTTGAATTAGTGTCAGTTAATTTGCTCAATCGTTCAGTTACTATAGTGATGAACTCTCAGCTCCTCTCTGTCCATCGTGTCTCTTCTGGAGCTCCACAAAATGTTCTTTCGCGTCACATTCCTGCTCATCACCGACCACCCAAAGCGAATCTACAGACAGGATCATCTCAATACATTAGAATATGATGGAAAAGGGAAAAAAATTCCAGTAGTTCAAGTCAAACAGCCCCAACCAAGTATTGAGTCATATAGATGGACATACTTTTCAGAGGCCAACATTTCCATATTAAACACACTTTTTAAAATTGGTCTTTTGTAATATAAAATTTTTAGAGACACTGAATTGAAGGTCTTCATTAAATGTAAACCATAATCATTATAATTAGAAGAAATTCAGTAAATTAAGACATGAAGTGTTTCATTCTGTGTGCAATGGATCTATATAATGTGTTATTTCCACTTTTTTAATTGGATTACTGACATAAACTTTTCTATGATATTCTAATTTATTGAGATGCTCCTGTATATGAAACCTCCCTCCGGCTCTCACTCCGTGGTGTCCATTAAAATAGTTTGACTTCTTTCTCTCACTCATCTACAAGTCAAAGGTCACTGCGCATGTGTTGCTGTAGTTTGGCTGTTTTCTTTGGTAACCAGGCAACAGGTCTCTCCACTCATCCCCTCGTTGCTCACAGACTCCAGAGTGTGGATGAGGTTTTCCAGCCCCCACAGGTAGCCGTCCTCCCGGTTGCCTTCCTGCCATGGGATGTCATGTCTCAACGTCTGACCCTCAGGTAACGCCGTGGTCTTTCCAAAGTCAATGATCCAGACCTGTGCGTTGCTCGTGTGGTCGTGGATGAAGAGCAGGGAGCTGCCAATCACCTACGAAAACAAGAAGTGCTTCGTATTAGCTTTTACTTTTCCTTCTTCTGCTGTTATTCATCCCTGATTGTACAGTAGCTCAACTGATAACAGAGTTGGCAGTGTGATAGAGATCATTTTAACACCTGCTCACCATTCACACCTGAGACCTTGTAACACTAATGAGTCACATGACACCGGGAGGGAAAATGGCTAATTGGGCACAATTTGGACATTTTCACTTATGTTGGGCTTACACCAAAAGATTTCCCCAGTCCCAGACTAAAAACTGAAAGTCTTTAGTAAATCTAGGAGTTTTACTGGAGTCACGGTGCTCCCGTCATCGCCATGGTTAAGTTTAAGGTAGTAATCTGCTCTGTTTCATATCAGTATTTTCCTAGTCTTGGGTTTGGATCATATCAAACGTGTTTGATATTATCTCAAGTCTCAGTGACCTAACACAATCACCAACCAATAGATGAGCGGGGGAAAGGTCCCTGGTTCCAGACCGGCCAGTAAAACCAGTAAAACCACTTCCACAGGAAAAAGGAACATCACAATAATGTTAGTAAGCTCAGTCCTCAATAAAAATATAGTGATGTCATATATTTAGATTTTTGGGGGCGCTGTTTCTTAGTAAAGAGAACAGTAAGGAGACCCAGTTAAAATGTATAAATAAATGTAGGCCTATACATAAATAAGTTATAAATAGTCGATAATTAATGTACGATTAACTAAATGAGAGTTGATAGAGCTGATGAATACAACTATTCAATTAAACGCATTATAATTAAATAGGACATAATTGTATATCATGAATTCATTTCTAAATGTTCCTTTCCTTTATTCTTCCTTATATCTACTTTTACTGTAAAATAGTCAACTTTTCATGTCAGAAAACAGAAACCCTTTTTCAGCTTTGTGAGGAGGCATTTTGTGGCGTCTTCTCTTCTTTTTTTTCTTTTTTTCAACACAAACCACTGCACACTCTAGAGCAGCTGGTGCCAAAAGCTGCTTCTCCTCCATTTGTAAGTTTTTACTAAGAGCACGATGGGAAAAAATTGCATGGTAGGAAAAAATCTAGTTGTAGTCCTGTAAATAGTGACCCTGCAAGATTCACAGTCTGTCTAAAATCTCAGTGTGAGACTAAAAACTCTAAACACTTGTCTTTAGATGTGAGCAGATGTGAGTTGATAGTTTTCCACGAGTCTTTTCCAAATCTTTTCAAAGTCTTCTGGTGTATAGGTAACATTAGGGGAGTACTCACTTTTGTTGCCAGTTTACACTGTTATACAAGCTGCACACTGACTTCTTTACATTGTATCAAAGTGTCATTAATCAGTGTCATCTCATGAAAATATATAATAAAATATTTGCGGAAATGTGAAGGGCGTACTCACTTTTGTGAGATAGTGTATATCTGTCGATAATATTGATTCACCCTCATCACTCTACAGTCACTGAGGGAATACTTGAGTTTATAGGACAGGACTGCTTGTATGGGGATTATATATTGCCTTCACAGTCACCAGATCTCAAACCAATTTTACACCTAGGAGAGATTTTTGTCACATGTTGGACAATGCTCTGCTCCCTTCATCAGGATCAGAGTTTATAACTTCTGGAAAACAAGTAGAATTTCATTCACAGAACACTGTTATTTAACCCTCTGAACCCCAAGCTGTTTAAGTGTAAGTGGGAACTCAAAAATGTATTCTGTGCAGAATGACAAATTAACAATGACATAACAATAATATATATATATATATATATATATATATATATATATATATTTTTTTTTTTTAAAAAGCAAGTTAAACTTCTCTGATAAAATGCAATTCATACATACAACACTTTTGCCAACAAGTGCCATGAATATGTATATAAAAAAATTGTGTCTCCACATGCTACACATATTGAACTATTTACATTTTTACAACCTCTGGTTACAGCCTCTCCTGACCCCTCCTCTCAGCTCTGTGAAAACAGCCTGAGGAGTGCAGTTTTTAACAGGATCTAGTTAATCCAAACTATGATTTTTTGGCAATGTTTTAAATAAGACGAGTATAATAAAGTGATTTTAACAGAAATATCACAATTTTAAGTTTGGTTTTGGTTATATTTTTAATGGAAACATTCATAACCTAAAGGTTCAAAGACCGACGATAATGCCTGTTTTTACATTTTTCCTAGGATAAACAGTGCATATGGGGCTCTCAGCGTTAAGTTGTTTTCCCTGTAATTTGACATTTAGATGAGTGATCACCTCGTGCTGCTTGAAGAACTCCGACTTCTTCAGAGCCTGCCGGATCTCCGTCAGTCTGCTTAGGTAAGAATTCTGTGTTTCAAGAAAGAAAAAAAACAGCCACCATAAAATACAAACATCACCTGTAGCCCATGATTTAATTTCAAATCTATTTAAATCTATATCTGTAAATTTGTAGTTACATAAAAGGGTGTAGACACTGTGTATATATGAGAACCTCCCTTCTTAATAGAAAAACTCAAACAACATTGTTTACAGTGAATATATTTGCTTTGTGCGGTTCAAAGACCTGGGAGCAGTTTTTAAAAAATCATGAGGCTGTTACAGGTGGCAGCGTCTTACTTGCATGAATATACAGCTTATACAGTGAGCGCTTAAGTAAACTGATCTCAACATACTATGATGTTGATGTTCCCTCCAACAAAGTCCTTGAACACCTGGATGACATCCTGCTTCGATCTGGTTTTCTTGAAGTCAGTCCGACACGTACCATCACATTTCTGAAGAAAAGAAAAGAAAAGAAAAGAGGAATATTTACACAATAAAATTGATTTTGACCTGAATGTATGTGCATTCTTTAACGCTCTGAGCTTAAACAGGATTGAAACGTGTGTTTTATTTTCAAAAGATCGCCAAAATACACATTTTATCGTAGAAATTAACTCTTGGAATTAGATTTATCCGAACATCCCCGTTATCCTCGAAATAGTAATCAAACAAAGCCTAAAATTGATAATTTATTCTATACGTCTAATTTAGAACCTTGCCAAAAAATAAACCATTTGGAATAACTAAATACTGTTAAACTGCAAGTTGTTTACACAGACCAGAGAGGATAACAAGAGACAAGAGAGGCTGCAAAAACACAAGTAGTTCAATATGTTTTCATTTTTTATGACTTATGTCATTATAAATGTGTTATTGTTCAGAAAAGGCATTTTTGAGTTGTGCTGATTTCACATAAAAACCAGGTTAAACCTGCCATATTCTCATTTAAACCAATGGATTCTGGGTGCTTGCAACAAGGTCTGTTGAGGTCCCTACCAGCTGTTTTTATGTAGGCCTATACTGTAACACATAGAAATCTGACACATGGTTAACTCTCTGAGACCCACAGGACCACAGGAGGTCTCGGCCAACATTACCGTCCTACTGTCTTTACCTTAAGGAATTAATTCAGGAATCCATCAGTAAAAACCATGTGCTCATCTTGTTGTGGAGGAGACTTCATTTCAGTGAGAGAAAGACTGACATGGCCAATTTCAAAGGGGTCCCTTGACCTCTGACCTCATGATATCTGAATGAAAGTTCACTGTATGGGTACTCATAAGTTTCCCCTTTACATAAATGCCCACTTTATGCTAATAACATGCGATTTCAGACAAAAAAAAACAAACAGATTATTTCTCATGCAGTACAAATGTGTTCTTTTCACCTTTTTTGTATTTGAATATTTCTGCAGACTGTGGTCCCTAAACAGTTTTGAATTGCATAAACCATTCCTCTCTGGTTTTGGGTCTCTTTTTGGTCAATTTGTGTCACTTTGTAGCTGTTTTATTATTTTTGTAGTCTATCAAGCTTTAATGAATGATATAATGAAACATTTGCCGTTAGAAAAAAATAAAATTCACCCTGAGAGGTAAGATAAATGCCTTTTACACAATATGGCAGCCATTTATGGACTATTATACTAAATATAACCCCATGAAAAATTAACAACTGTAAAAACACAAACACTTGACATCCTCCAAGTTGTATTATTACAATTGAAATCTTTCTTTTATTTGTAAACCTTATTATTATTGTTTTGGTATTTGATTTGACTCCACCTAGGTTTTTGTTTGTTTGTTGTTGTTTTTTTGTTGTTTTGTTTTTATTGCTTTTATTTCTCTACTATCATTCTGTTCTTTCGTGTTGATTTGAAGCATAAATTAATATGTATCTTCTTTATTTTGTATGTGAACGAAAGGAAAAAAACCCAAAAAAGAGAAGTTGACAAAAAAATTGTGTTGGACTGCAACTCATGACTCACTGGTCATATTCTTCTCTGTTTTTGTCTGTTTACAGCTGTTTTGCATTAGTAGGTCATTTTGAGCCTCTTCCTGGTTCCTTTTTCGATGACGTTTTGTCTTTAACCCATAACCCATGGTGACACCCATGTAACAAACACTTTAAATCTTCTATAATCTCCCATATTCAGCTTTATGCTTCATATTAACTCATTAAGTCCCTAAACAACGTATATTCAACACCCTGGTGTGGTGGTCATGTGACTGTGATAAGAAGTGATTTCTCCAAAATGTGGCTGTGACTGGAAACAGAAATGTGAAAAAATGTAAAAAGCTTATTTTTTCTTACAAGGCTAAGTTTCAACCCATTTAACAATTCTAATCCGTTACTAGGGTGTCCTGTATTGCATTTAAGTTGTTCTGATCATATTTCCTAAACAAATTAAAGTCACAAATGTGATATATGTTGTGGAGATGCAAAGAAAAAGGTAAATTTGTGTCTCTGTAAGCAGAAAATGTGTCTAGTTTTTTTCTATTTTAAAATAAGAAATATCATAAACATAAATACCATAAACGCTCAATGTAACATTTATGTCACATCACAGATCTTTGACATTTAGGGGTAGTATTTTTTTTTTAAAAACCATCAGATTTGTGTTCTATGTAGTCCACTTATAGAACACATCCTTTAAGGATAACTGGATCTGGGTTCTTATGGGTTAAGTGTACTTTAATAACTAAAATAATACCATTACAATCATGTGAGTAGTGTCCACATCCCTCCCTCTACCTTGATCCCTTCTATCCTGAAGCCCAGCGTGTTGGTGGAGCTCATGCTCTCCCTCCACTGCATGTAGCGCGGCTTGGTGACGCCTCGTTGGGAATGCTCCTCGGGGCTCGGCCCTTCACCGTCCACCTCCACCATCTTCTTGTACAAGTCTTCCCTCGGCCGGGGACGTTCCCGCGCCCGGACCAGCTCCTCCTCCAAGTACGTCCTGAAACAGCAGAATAATTAGGCACTCATGTTCTCACAGCACTAATTAAACGTAAATAGTGAAGTTTGTTGACTTTCAGGGTTTGTCACACACTCACATCCTTCATTATTAAGATGAAAGATCAATAATTATCTTGACTCTTTTGCTGCAGTATAAGCTGGAGAGATCGGCTCATTACTCCACTTCATTTATCTGACAGCTTAAATATCATGTTTTGCTATAAATCAAACTACCTAACAATTTATACACACAATAATAGTGCAACTGAAATGATAAATCGTCAATTGATATTAATTGACTAACTAACTATTTTATTATCTATTTTTATGCAAAAACATGTCATGAATCCAGCTTCACAAATGTAAAGATTTGCAGGTTTTCTTCTTAATAATTTTGAGGTAATTAAAAAAAAAAAAAAAACAATCAATTGATGCATGATGAAAATAATCAGCAGATGAATCCATAAAAAAAAAAAAGTTATAAATAAGTGAGGTCTGATAGATCCTCGTTCAAAATTAACTCCACCTCAACCAACTACAACAGTACAATTCTGCTTTTACAATAATGCGTGAGTAAAAATTATATAATGATCTCATGATATAATAGTATAACAGTCACACAGCAAGGTTATAATAGTTTTGGATTTTTCATTAGTTTTAGTTTTAATTTCGTTGTGATTTTTGTTTTCAAATTCAGTTAGTTTTAATTAGTTTTTATTTTTTGGGAAATGCTTAGTTTTAGTTTAGTTTTTATTAGTTTTAGTTTCTTTGTAATGGGGTATTAGTTGGGTGCCAGATTCAAAAAGGTCACAATAAATGTTTCCTTTATTTCCTTTGCCTTATCCATCTCAGCCCCAATAAGTTTATTAACTCATAAAACTAGATAGATAAAATAGATTTCATATCAACCAAAAAATGGTTTACATATGACAAAAGTTGACAAAGACGAAAACGAAGGACATTTTTTTTAGTTTTGTAAGCACACAATATAGTTTCAGTTAGTTATCATTTTTTTAAAAACTCATTTTTATTTTTATTTCAGTTAACAAAAATGTTTTTTCAATTCTACTTTTCGTTAGTGTTCGTTAACTATAATAACCTTGACACACGGGATATGTTCCTTTTACATTTAGTACATTTTCCTGAGTACATTTACATATTGTTACTTATCTTTACCTTTAATACTCCTAACAGAGTATTTTTATAATAATGCTACTTTCAGTCGGGTAAAGGAAGTGAATACTTCCTCCACCACTGTTGTTCACTCATGCAGAAAAGGTACCCAGTGGATAAAAACACATGACAGAACATCTCAGCTGAGAGCTGCAAACTCTAAATATGCACTAAACTCTACAGCAGCACAATTATTCTCGTCTTGCTCAAACCAGACAGTTAACATGCAAACAGATGTGGATTTCAGTTTCAGTTTGTGAGCAACACTTCCTCTGTGCAGAAGAGGGAAGCTGAGAGGAGACTCCTGCAGTCAACTGTGTGAAAGTGTGAGTGTGTGTTTCTGCAAGCTAGCGGTTTTGCAACTTTGTGGTTGTGAGTGTTTTTGACTAAGGGGAGTCTCCAGGGACACCCTGTGTCTGTGTGTGTGTCTGTGTGTGTGTGTGTGTGTGTGTGTGTGTGTGTGTTTGTGTGTGTGTGTGTGTGTGTGTGTGTGTGTGTGTGTATATGTGTCTGTGTGGGGGTGTGTGTGTGCGTGTGTGTGTGTGTGTGTGTGTGTGTGTGTGTGACACTTAGTAGATTTGTGTCATTATGTGTGCGTCCGTAACTTTAGTGCACATGTGTACGTTGAACCGGAAATAAAGATCTCAGAGGCCTGTGCATGTATGCATTCATTTGTGCATTCATGCATAGATAGGTGTGTGTGTGTGTGTGTGTGTGTGTGTGTTGTGCCTGTGCACAGTGAGGCACCCCGCCCGCTGTGGCAGGAAGCCAAGCATATAGCCTGCAGTTACAACAGGTGTTCCCTTGTAGCGCAAAAAGCTTTAGGATCGTACACTGTAACAGATTGCTGTAAGAAAACAGCCAAATTGTGACAGTAACATGCTGTTTTCCATTAAAAAGGTATCATACTGTAGAAAACAATGCATTCTGGGCAAAATGTGTAGGTAGCTTGCCGTTTCCCATAACATGATTCCTCAAAGTAACCACCCTTTGCTTACTAGAATATAAGACATGTTTTCAGTTATTTCACACTTTTTTGTTAAGTACATAATTCCACATGTGTTCATTAATAGTTTTGATGAATCTACAATGTAAATAGTCATGAAAATAAAGGAAACGCATTGAATGAGAAGGTGTGTCCAAACTTTTGGCCTGTACTGTATATATATATATATATATATATATATATGGATTGTACTGTAATTCAGTATGTGGTTGTATCACAGTAACATACTGTAAACTAAATAACAGTAGAGGAACTGTAAAATTAACAGTAGAATGCTGGCAACCCTGCTGCCAGTATTTTACTGTTAATTAACAAGACAATTGTTTACAGTGTACTGTCACTATTCTGCACATCTCAGTTATCCCATGCAACAGAATTAAAGCATTTAATATTAATAAGATACAAAAAACAAACAAGGAAATGATCATTTGCATTCAGTGGATCAGAATGGATTTAAATTACAGCCCTGATTCCAAAAGATTTGGGACTAGTTGTGTAAAATGAAAATAAACTCCCTCACCTCACTCCCATCTTGCAGTCCATGACGTTGGGAAGGTCAAAGTTCGCCAGCAGGTCAGTCATATGAAGGAAAGACTCTCCGTCTTTTTCCACAGTGCCGTGATAACCCGGCACGTACGAGAGCAGCGCATCTTCCCTCAGCTTCTCAAAACAACGCATCTCATTCTCTGAGAACTTCTTCAGGATGTTTCCCTCGTCTGCTGCTTTGAAGTTACCTGAGACGAGATCAAGAGTTGGGAATTCATGACTTAACCTCACTGACTGCAACCAGCCTGTTGGCAAACAAGATTACATTCACGATTGCAGTGGAAATGTTTATGTGCAAGGGACCACAAAAATACACAACAAAGAGCGTGAGAGAGGAGATCAACAGATTTGATCTCAAGTGTGAAATATGTGTTCATCAGGCAGATCTTGTTCAACATGACAACACTTATAAACATAAAAGAAAAGCTTGTTCATTCATATTGTAACGATGGTTTAAAAGGCCAACAAGTTGCTGTTTTACTTTCACTGATATATCTGTGAAGTTGTTTATGTGCAACTTCTTCACTTTCATTTTCATTTATTCATTCCTAGCTGGTTTTGGTTTGTTTTTCAGGCTAAATTTACAAATTTCAGTAGGCCTATTTTTAAAATGGTTGCTTATTAAGTTAAACAAAATCATACATATACTATATTATGATCGCATCACCTCTCAACTACCTGCAGTCAGCAGCTTCTACAGACATCACAGCAGAGACGACAGAACAGAAGGAAATAAGAAGAGAAGAGTGACCGAGCCGACTTGATTGGCTTTGAGGGAGCTTTAATACTTTATTATTATTATTATTATTAATAATAATAATAATAATACATTTTATTCATGGACACCTTTTACGTCACTAAAGGTCACCTACTTTGTGAAATAAGAGGCTTTCGGACAGACGACCAGCTGGACTTCTTGCTGTTGGACTTGTAAGTAACATTAATATTAGCTGGGTTTTTTTAATGTTTTTTGGTGTTGCACTCCACACACAAAGTTATCGACTAGTTTGTGATCAAAGTAAGTAATCATAACAAATGCACGTCATGCTCCTCGCTCTACAGCTGCCAGTCTGACTCGTGACGAGCTCATCCATTCAAACTTCCTTCAGCTGATACAAGTAGTGAAAAAAACATCAAACAATAGTCGACAATAGTCCAAATAAATGATTAAAAGCAGCCAACAACAGCTGACTGGATACAACGATGGTCAGAGTGGAGACATGTTGACAAGATATTGTTGTCATAGAAACAAAACTGTCCCCATTGCTGTGCCAGTACTTTACTACCAGAGAGAAAACACTATGACTCACAGCATTATTAATGAACTGCAATAATGGTGTAAAGCAACACTACTAATTTCAGATAAATGTAACTAGTAATATGCAATACATCATATTTTGAGAGTAACCTGCCCACCTGCCCCTATAAAACAGTCAAACACTGGAGTCACATCAAATACAAAATGAACAAAAAACATCAGTATTGGCAGAATATCACAATTGGTACATCCCTAATGTCATGAACACCAGAAGACCAGGCATTTAAACATACAGTCATGGAAAAAATTATAAGCTGATATCTAGACATTTTCCATGGTTTTCTTGATAATGATTTTGGAAACCATGGAAAATATCTAGATATCAGCTCTTACATTAAACTCTTATCAGCTATTTTTGTTGTTATCATTATATTCGTCCAAGCAAGCGTATCTTTAGTTGTACCAGGCATTAAAATGAACAAGAAATGGAAGAAAACAATGGTCTAATCATGTTTCCATGACTGTACATGCCCTTATTTCAGTTACTTTCACACTTCAGGGTGTCCCTGAAAAGGTTTTTATTTTTATTATTTTTAAATTTTACCCCTGATCACAATCCCAAGTCCATTGCACAATCTACATTTTCATTACTGCTCATAAATTCACAATATTGGTGATTTTTTTCCCCCATCAAAAATTGGTCAGTTGGTTAATCAGTCTTTTAATCAGAATTGAAAAGTTCAGCTTCCATATGAAAGAAAACCCAGATCTGTCATCATTCCACTGTATGTTAAGTATATTTTTCCCTTCCTGTTTCATGTCTTGTGTTTCCTGTTTTATTTTGTGATCGCTCACCACTGCTCTCTGTTTCAGGTTCCTGTCTGCCCCGCCCCCCTCCTCGTCTGTGTGCACCTGGGGACCGATTCACAAAGCATTCTTAAGAATAAAATGCTTCTTAAGTGA
The DNA here is from genome assembly GCF_030273125.1 of Centropristis striata. Lineage (NCBI taxonomy): Eukaryota > Metazoa > Chordata > Actinopteri > Perciformes > Serranidae > Centropristis > Centropristis striata. The sequence continues at coordinate 28,612,016 of NC_081532.1, forward strand.
CACTTTTTTCTTAACTTTGCTCTTAAGGCAAAATTTAAGAAGATTTGGTTTTCATGACTTATGTTTTACTCTTATGTTTTTCATGAAAAAATTCTTATGTTTTCTTTAGGTTTTTTTTTTTTTTTTTTACTTTCTTCTTAAGTGTTTTCCTAAAATAGAACTTGAGAACAAATGAGATTCTTCAAAACAAAGTTCTTAGATTTCTTCTCATATTTCTTCACAACTTTAAGAGAATTCCTCACCAGTCTTAAAACAGCTAGAGTGAAAGGTAAATCTTGACATTTATTTACTTGAACAAATTTGTATGACATGTATTTGATTTCTTTAATATTTAGTTTAGCCCTAGACAATTTGTTAACAAATTTTGTTCATTGAAGTTGGTCACAGTAGTTTCTTTGTGAATGTATCACATACATATTATTCTGGCAGTTGACATATAATTGAAATGTCCTTTCAGTCTGTGTGGCATGTAGTCCTATTCCTAAATTACACTACAATGTGCTCTTAGTAAATCACAGAGGCAGTTGCTGTATTTGATACTACTTCATCAATCACTATGAACATATTATCTAATGTGAAAATGTTATTGTCAATCGAGTGACAATAACATTTTCAGGTTGAGCACATTTTACACACTTTTCATTCTTCATTTGTTAATAGTTTTGGCTGTGTTAATGCAATTGGCATGAATTTTGGCAAGATTGTGTATCTTTATTTGCTCTTGTTATTTCCAGTTCAGCTCCTGCAGTAAGGCTAAAATACACTGTTTATAAACAACAGTTACACTCTTCAGGTTGAGCCATTGAAACCCATTCAAAATGCAGATTTTGATCTCACGTATACGTTAAATCATAATGCATGCATTTTATTAAATCTTGGTGTCAATCTGGGTTTTGGCCTTGGAATTTATGATTTTGACTTCTTTCCACCAGATTGCGTCATTTTGACCATATTCAGCATATAGAGAAAAAACATGTGATTTATATACACAATCATTACACACAAGCATGTACTGTTTTAAATAAATCAAAAAATGGGTCATCTTGAATCACATCAAAGATTCAGCCATCTAGAGAGACAGGACAAACTCATAACAAAAAAAGGGTTATTTACACAGCTGTGATGGCAGCCAGGTCTATAAAAATGGTGGCATCATGACAGAAACCTTTAAAGGGTTAAAATGATCAAAAATCAATTAGTGTTAAAAGGCAGATGTAGGTGAAAAGAAATCAGTACAATGACAGTAGAACATCATAATGTATAATGTTTTTTTTCTAGCTTACACATTTTTATGCACTAAGCAGTAAAAGTGTGCATAAAATTTGAATAGGCCCTGATGGTTAAGTTAAATATTGTAAGTGAGAAAACTAAGAAGTTCCTAAGACATACAACTATTCTTAAGAAAAAAATGGTGAATAGCATTTAAGAAAATTCTTAGAGACATCTTTTTTTTTCCTAATAATTTTCTTAAGTGATATCTTAAGAACACTTTTGTGAATCCGGCCCCAGATCCCTGATTGATTCTCTCACACCTGTTTCTTATCATTTCCCATTAGCCCAGTGTATATATATATATATATATATATATATATATATAAACCCCCTTTATGTCTCGTCTCATCTCGTCTCGTCGCCAGTTTGTTGTTCTTCCAAGCTCACGTTCCAGCCCTCTATAGTCATAGCTTTGTCGTTTTTTAACCTTCCTCGTCTTGTTGATTCTGCCCTTTTGCCTCTTGTTTTGGACACCTTTGCCTGTGTGACTGCCTGATTGTGTATTGTGCATTTGAGTCGTGCCTTCTGAGCCACATCCTTGACAAGTTCTGAGTCACATATAAGACGTTCTGCGTGTGACGGTCCTCCACTGTGGCCTGACGCCTTCAGACTGTTTATGTAAAGACTGTTAATATTTAGTGTCTTGTTCTGTGTTTCGTATCCCTCCATTGTTTTGTTTATCTAAAGGATTTCCTTTTCTAGGGTTTGGTTTAGCGGTGGTGCAGTGGTTAGCAGTTTCATAGCAAGAGGGTCACAGGTTTGAAACCAGCCTGCAGGTCTTCTGTGTGTCTGCATGTTCTCTTTGTGGGTCCTCTGTTCCTCCCACAGTCCAAAGACATGCAGCTTAGGTTTAATTGGTGACACTCTGTCTTTATGTGTCAGCCCTGTAATAGTCTGGTAACCTGTCCAGGTTGTACCCCACCTGTCGCCCAATGTCAGCTGGGATCAACCCCCCTGTCTCGAGTTTGGATAACGGTTAATGAATGAATGAATGATTCATATTAGTTCATCTGTCTTTGTTTTTTCTTGTTAAATATTACATAGGTAATGCTGCTAATGGATGCTGTAAGTAAGTAAGTAAGTAAGTAAGTAAGTAAGTAAGTAAGTCATTTCCTGCTTCCAGTTAATGCTTTGTGTTTCCTGTTTTATTTTGTAGAAGCCCACTCTCATGTGTTCTGTCTCGTTATACTTCTTGTCATTGTGTGTTCTCCCTCCAGCCTGATCGTTTGCCCCGCCCGACCTGATTGGTTCCCCCTGTGTCTCTTTACCCTGGCTGAGTATTTAGTCTCTGTCTATCTTTGTTGCCAGTTTGTTGTCGGTGCCTCTTAACAGCCTCTTTATTCCCAGTGATTCCCTGGTGCTTTGAAAGTTCCCCCAGTGTTTCATTTTTTTTTAAACTAAGAATTAGCCTAGCCTTAAGTACCCCTGCTCTTTCTGCCTGTCTGGCTTTGATCCATGCTTTTGCCTTATTTCTGGCCTGGTGCCTCTGCCTCAGACTGTCATTGCATTTTGTGCCATTTTCTTGTCTTGGTCGACTGTTTTGCCTCCTTTTGTCCTGTGTTGTGCACTTCTACCTGCAGCCTGAACAAAGTCAGACCCTGCAGTAATGTGTCTGTATGCTGGAAATGTCTAACTTCCAGTGACATGCAGCTCAGCCGAGTGAATCCTTTTAAATTGTTTGTGCCTGTTGCAGAGAGATAATGTTGAAGGAAACCAACAGATCTAACATCAATCATCCCTGACAGTAGTTTTTTTTAATCCCAGTCAGTGTGGTGACGGTGCCTGAACTTTTACCCTCCACTTTTTTTTATTCCAGAAAAGTTAAACAACACATAAATGATGTAAACAGGTCGTACCTTTATGCCCGGCTAGCTGAACCCAGTTCAGTTTTCTTCTCTGTGTAGCACTGAAGGGCCACTGGACGTACGTCTTCAACTTCCACCACGGCTTGCTCTGGAGAAAACAAAAAACGGAAGTGAATAAAACAGAATCGTGAAGTTCTTGGGTCTATTTGTGCGCGTAAATGACCGGAGAACAGCAGGAAGTGCTGACCTTGATCTACCCTTTACTGTCTGGGTAGAAATCTGATCGAATAAGCAATTCTATCCCCCGTAAATCTGATGCCAGGCCTTTGGTTTTCCACTGCGTGAGACCTCATATCTAGGTCAGCTAAATGCCATTTCTGTGGAAACTCATATCTGCACTCAACATCTCTATTCAGCATCTCCTGCTTGGTGTGATGATGGGCTTTGATTCACAGAGAAATATGTACAGACAAGACATTTTCTAAACATTCTGCTTTTATACAGTCATGAAAAAAATTATTAGATCACCCTTTTCCTCCAATGTCTCGTTTATTTTAATGCCTGGTAGAACTAAAGGTACGTTTGTTTGGACAAATATAATGATAACAACAAAAGTAGCTCATAAGAGTTTAATTTAAAAGCTGATATCTAGACATTTTCCATGGTTTTCTTGATAATAACCAAAATCATTATCAAGAAAACCATTGAAAATGGCAAGATATCAGCTTTTAAATTAAATTAAACAGTGAAATGCACAGCTCTATTTATTCATGTACTTTAAATTTGTCTTATGAATCATTGTTACTTTTTCTTTTTTTTTAAAAGGTGTTATCCCTGTTTTTTTGTTTGTTTTTTTGTTTTTTTTAATTGCAGAACTAGTAGCAACTGTGTAAATATGCAGACATTTTCCATGGTTTTCTTGATAACTAAAATCATTATCAAGAAAACCATGGAAAATGGCAAGATATCAGCTTTTAAATTAAACTCTTATGAGCTCTTATGACTGTATATAAGTAGGATGTACCATGTGTCACTGAATAAAATGTGTATTTTTAAACATTATGTCATCTTTGATCAAAATACAATATCTTAACGCGATATAATCAAGCGAGACGCTGCCCTTACTACTGGCCTCTCAACTCCTACTCATTTGTTAGCAATTTCTTGGTGTCATATTTTGCTGTTTGCTGTTTGCAGCAAATCAAAGTACACAGCAAATCCTGAACAAAGAGCAAAAAAAAGATGACTGACAGGTGAATTATCTTCTTCTTGGCAGAGATGTTTAGTTTTTCATGGCTGTTTGTTTAAAGACTCTTCTCATACCACCCTCGCTTTTACTCCTCCTTTCTCTTTTCTCTGTCTCTCACATACACACACACACACACACACACACACACACACACACACACACACACACACACGCAGAAACACAGCAACAGCTTGCGTATTTCACAGAGACACAGTAGTGCTTCACACTTGTGGAGAACTGCCTGTTTTTTATTCGGTCCCAGAAAACTGACCACATCTAGAATAACAAATACTTTAGAACTGAGAGGATCATTTTCTCTACAATCATCAAATATATTTATGAGTAAAATACAAATTATAAACAAACTAGTCACAAAGGGAAAAGTAATTCATATTCATGGATTTTGTCTTTCGGCTTTGGAGAGGTCATTTTTTTCCCTCTGTGTTCTGATTGAAACAGGAAATGAAACAGGGACTCTCATGTTGGTGAAACACAGCTCGGCAGCAGCCAAGTCTCTCTTAAATGTCAGGTGATATGCTTCACTTACTCTGGTGCTGTTTGTTTACTGATAATATCACACTGTGAGCGTGTAAGACGTTCACAAACAAGCACTTGTTTTATTGTTGTAAGTCTTTAACTTCACCAGCTTGTCAGTTTAGACAGGCAGACAAATGGTGAGTTACTCACTCATGAATATTATTTAAAATGTTACCGGTTGACTGCATTTTGATGCAAACTGTTCAGAGTCAAATCAAACCAGGCTTTTTTTTGTCACATACATAAACAGTACCAGTGGTGGAATGTAACTAAGTTCAACTACTCAAGTACTGTACTTCAGAACAATTTTAAGGTACTTGTACTTTACTTGATTATTTCCATTTTGTGTAACTTTCTACTTCTACTCCACTACATTTTGAGGCAAATATTGTACTTTTTACTTCACTACATTTAGCTGACAGTTTTAGTTACTCATCAGGTTGAGATTTAACATGAAAAACATGAACAATTTAAAGTGATAAGAGATCACTTTTAGATGAAACCTCATAAAAATATATATTAAGTAGTTAAAATGAGACCTATCCTTACAAAATGAAAAAGGTGCTTACATAAATGTATTAATAGCATTAATCCTATATTTAGAATATATATATATATATATATATATATATATATATATATATAATCTAAGTGGGTCCATTCGGCATAATGAGTACTTTCCCTTTTGACACTTTAAGTACATTTTGATGCTGATTCTTTTGTACTTTGACTTTAGTAAGTTTTGAATGCAGGACTTTTACTTAGTGGAGAAATTTCACAGAGTGGTATTAGTACTTTTACTGAAGTAAGAGATCTGAATACTTCTTTCACCACTGATCAGTACAACATGTAGTGGAGATGTTTTGTGCCTCGCTCCAGAAAGCATCTAACAAATAAAAAAACATCTCATGAAGTGTCACTTCTGGAATAGAAACTTCAATCTGAGTTTTGATGTAAACATAACAACCCTGCAGTTCTGTGGGTCAATATTGATATTTTACACATTGTCTGACATTGAAACTTCATGTTGTCCACACCACGCTGTTCCGGACAGCCTTGATGACAGAAACCACAACAGTTTGTACTGATAACACTCTGGAGAGCACAGACCTCCAAGGCTAATGGTGCATTCACATGCTCCTTGGATGGTCCCATTTCTAGAGTTGTAATGTCGTCTGGGTGTTGTGTGTGTCGTGCCTGACCCAGAGTAAGGCGAGCAGGTAACATAGCGGGGTTCAGCTACAAAGAGGACTCTGGAGGAAGAAGCTAAGAAGTAAAATGCAGTGTGACCGAGCAAGAGGCTGCTGGACGAGATAAAATATCAGACTGTCTTTTAAAAGAGCACAAGAAAGATGCCAAATTGGTTTTCTTGCTGTTGGACGTAGTGAGTAGCTGGTCCTGGATTTCTTGCAGCTCCTGCTTTGTTTTGGCATTAGCATTATGGCTATCGCAATCCAGATCTCAGTGCGATGTTTCAATCGAGAAGTGAAATGCTCTCTGGTAAGCTTTTATTGTGAAGGAGCGAACAGAAGTAGTAAAATTGTAATAAAATGATTACATTAAGATTAGATTAAGATTTCCTTATTAGTCACACAATGGGGAAATTCAAACTCCGCATCTAACCCATCCTTTTTTTAAACACACCAGTGAACACACCATGCTTAGGAGCAGGGGGGAACACATGTCTGCACACCTGGGAAGCTGTGTGGGGTCGTTGGGTGCCTTGCTCAAAGGGCACTTCAGTCCTTGACCTGTCAGTCCTGATTTCAAACTGATTTACAAGCCTGATTCCTAACCTCTAGGCCACTGACTGCCTATTATTATGATTATTACTATATATGATTATAGAATGTTCATCTTATTATGTGTATTACCTTTATAAGTAAAAGTGCAACTCATAAGCACTTGCTTTGTGCCATTAATCAAGGCTTGATTTTCCCTGGAGATCTGAGGCTGGTAGACATTAAAAACGAGGCTTGTTGAGAAGTCATCTAAACACTTATGTTGTAATTATTCCACAGCTATACAAGCTAAAGCCACTGCCACTTTACTTTGCACATTTTGTGATTCAGATATGCTCCCAGATTGACCGGCTTCTTCTTTGGCCCATGCTACAGCCTGCCAGCAAGTTTCATGAAAATCAGACCAATAGTTTTTCCATAATCCTGCTGACAAACAAACAAACAAACTGAGCTGAAAACATAACCTCCTATGCAGCCCAGTGTTTCTGAAAGTTAATGCAGTATCATAAAAACACATTGCACTACTTAAGTGCAACAATATTTTCTTACACCTCTAAAGATTAAGATAAGATAAGATAGTTTCATTTACTCTCAAGTTAAAAGGAACCTATTTATCCTATTAGCCTAAGGTTTGCTTTCAGACACACCTCGTCACCTTGTAACACCAAACTGACACAGCACCACGCCGATCTGAACCGTCAGTCGGCATTAGCAACACAGCAAACACAGAAAGCCAACTTCGCCATTTTCAAACGATGCATTTTACTGAGGTTAGACGGCATGACTCACTCAGCCAGCCATTATAACTCATTATAACTCATTATAACTCGTGCTCTCCTCCTTTAAGTGCTAATGGGATGTAAACCGCTGATGATCAAATGAATCCTGTTTCAATGAGGTTTGTCCACCTGTCTGTCTGTTCTCTCCTCTGCTGCATCTCATTAAAAAAAAACACTTTGCTGAGCACTACTAGGAACAAATCTCTATTATACATGTATTTAAGTGTGAACTAGCAAAAGCTAAGTGCTGATACACAAATGTCCCTGACTTCCTGAAGTGGCTCTTTGTTAAATGTCAAAGGCCAAGACTAAAACTGGCTACTGACCACAGAAAAACACGATTACACAATGACATTGCTCTACTGTGTGTGTGTGTGTGTGTGTGTGTGTGTGTGTGTGTGTGTGTGTGGGTGGGTAGGTGTGGGCTGATGTGTGGGCTAAAGGGAGCATAAAAGTGACTATTTAAAAAGGTGACAGCATATTTTCCATATTATTGTAAGTCGAGATGCCTTAAAGAGCAAATAAAGAGTCAGAATGGACTTTTATTTGGGCGATCCTTCATATTGAGCCTCGTTTGATTGGACAGTGTTACTCCTCTGTTACTCTGCAGGCCTAACAGGCACTGTGTATGCAGTCTGTTTAAAACAAAGTGACAGCTACAGACCTTGTATGGAGAAGGCAGAGAGAAGTGGTAGCGATGTAAAAACACACACACACACCCAATGAAAGTCTGCTAATGTGGCGACAGGGCAGACAAACAGCAGATTATGTTGTTAGTGCAGAAACCAAGAGGTGACTCACTACCATCACACTTCCCAGCAGATCACATGCAAAAATAATGATCCGAACTTTTGCATCTGAAGGGTACAAACCCGCACTAATGCATGCACACATGGGCACGTTGGTCCACAACTAAAAGCTTTATCAGCCAAGAATGTCAAACACATTCCCACCCTCAGCGTCTGTTGAACTAAAGGCCGATCCTTCAACACTTAGTGTGTGTGCTGAAGGAGGGACGCACAGTGATAAAGGTCAGGGCTTACAGTTCCAAAACATGATCTGACATTTGACAAGCAACACATGCATTCTTATTATTATTAATGAAAAGAAAACAGTGCATGAGTTATCCACTGTATAGCCCTGTGCAAAAAGCAATTATTGGTACAACAAATAAAATGTTTGCTTCTGAAATATTTGATCATAAAGCTGCTTTATTATTGGTTTGTGGTCTTTGAGGTAATTTGCAGTAAACAGAGTGATGTGTCATTTAACCACATTACAAAGGTTATCAAGCTTTCAGCAGCTACTGTAAAGTTCGCACAGCGCCTGGGCTCATTAAGGTGATGTGAAAAGGTTCTGATAAGCCATTAAACATAAGGAGAGGTAATGTGATTTCAATGGGCACAATCTAATTTTCTCAAGGATTATCCTTCGCTATCTGCCAGGCAGCTCAGGGTAGTTTTATCTATTGTTTCACATGATCTTTAACGAGAACAGAGTCACGTGACTCTGACCAAATGACATTTCCCAGATCTCAAAAGAACAGAACAGATACAGAAAATAACTTCTGAAATGTAGAAGTGACTAATGCCCACAAAGAAACGTACAGGCACTTAAAAGTAAAAAATGATTGAACAGAATAAACACTGGCTTCTGTCTGCAGTCAGGGATCCCAGAGGACCTCTGTGAGGAAGTAGTTTGCTGACTGCTGTTTATGTGCTGCTGTGCTTCACGGTTTCTTGTTTTCAAAACATCAGCTCTTTACTGTAACTGGGTAATTATAGGGGGCGATACACAGGAGGTCAAAGATGGCAATTTGTAATGTTTTTGTCAGTAAACATCTAGTCCTGCACCAACAGGCAAACAATTCTTATCAACATAATCTGTGTATTTGCAAGAATCTGGTGAAACTATGCATAAGGTTTATGGTTTAATATACCAGCAGCAAGGCAATATATATAGTGGTCAAATTCCAGGAAAACTGTCGTAGTATAAAGAACAAATCATATGCATAAAATCTGAGTTGAAGTTTTTTATTCAATCAAAAAAATGTGCTCTGCATTTGTATTCCTCTAACATCACAGCACTACTTTTTGTGTACTCTTTTTGCATCTTAACATAAAAACTATTAATTGAAATTCGATACAGAGACCACCCTTGTTTTCTTCAATTTCTTGTTCATTTTAATGCCTGGTACAACTAAAGGTACATTTGTTTGGACAAATATAATGATAAAATAGCAAAAATAGTTCATAAGAGTTTAATGTAAGAGCTGATATCTAGACATTTTCCATGGTTTTCTTGATAATAACCAAAACCATTATCAAGAAAGAAATATCCTCTACTAAATTAAACTCTTTTTTTTGTTGTTGCTATCATTATATTTGTCCAAACAAATATACCTTTAGTTGTACCAGGCATTAAAATGAACAAGAAATTGAAGAAAACAAGGGTGGTCTAATCATTTTTTCCATGATTGTATCATGACACTGAAGTCAACTTTTTTGTCTTACACCGCTGACACATTTACTACTGCACATCCTGTTTACATTACAGTTTATACATTATCATATACAGCTGTCAACCACACATAAATCATTTTATGTTACATCACATATACAGTATATTTTGTCCTGCTTTATTCTGCACTATTTTAAGTCTTTGATTCTCATTTTTACTTTTTATTTTATTTTTAAAACATGTTGGTGCAAAACATGTTTTTTTTTTTTTTTTTTTACATTTTCTGAGTGTTGTTTGGAGTCTGCTTCACTGTAATTTATGTGCATATGACAGGATGCTCCATATAGCGGTTATTTATGCAGGGAGGCAATTTGAATGATTGTATTTACTCATTAACTGGGACAAACCTTGAGCTACAGTGGCATGACTCGCTGGTAAACCTGCCAGTGACCCCTGAAAATGTAAACTGAGGAACCACTTTCAAGTTGTTTTTATCTCTTTGAAGGAAGTTCACTCACCTCTCCGCTGTCCACCAGATGCTCCAAAGTGATGATGCCTTTGCTTTTGCTCTCGTTGTCGCTCAGCAAATCATCCTCGGACTCCACGATGGAGGAGCCCGTGGAGGAGATGGAGGAGTTGGACAGTTTCCTGCGCAGGGTACCGTCCACAGCATCATCCCAGTCCTCCTGCTGCATCTCCCGGGAGGAGCCGCCTCCCTCCGGGGTGATGGTGACCTGCGGTACCCGGCGCGCATCCATCACAGTCGGCGCTCCGGTTGCGGTTGACGGTGCGGCTTTCTGAACGAGATCATCGCAGATTTGGGGCGCCTTTCCGGCTGTCCTTCGCTCTGAACGCGACCCCTCGTTAATTAATCCGCTCCCAGAAAGCCCGAGGTCCTTGGAGCTCTTTCTCCTGCACTCTTTGGGCATTGGAGATCCGTCTTGAGAGCGCACGAGGAGAGGCGCACAGCCGACTCACTTTAACCTTCAAATCTGGTCATTTCACTTCCAGAAGCTTCAGTTTGATTGTAGGTGTCCAGTCGATCCCGTGCCGCACTTCCTAGTTGTGTGTTGCCTCAGTTTCCCTCGCTGAAAGCCTCTGTCAGTCTGAAAGGGGAACCCCTCTTTGGTGGTGGCGTGGCTCGCGCTTTTACGCGGCTTACACGCGCGCGTTCCGGTAGCGCACGCACTCACACAAACGTACAAGGCTGATTGTCTTCCGCATTGCCTTTTCCTCGCTTCCTGACTGAAGAGTTAAACAGCTGACGGGTTAGGTTTCTGCAAAAGTTACATTAAAAAAAAAAACTCGCGTTAACAAACCGGACCGTAAACTAAATACTATTAAATGAAAATGTGCTTAACAATCAGCCACACAAGCAAACAATGTTATCTACTGAAATATTTTTACCCAAAGACCTGCATCATACTCCTTGATGACACAAAAAGTGTCATTTTAGGAGGAAAAAAGCCTTTCTGTTTCTAATTACCCCAATGCTGGCTGTGTGCGGAATTTCAAAATAAAACACCATATTTAAATATTTTATTCAAAACCGTGTCATTATTTAAATCTGGCGACATAAAAGGAAGTTTAGAAAACTCTAACCGTTTTTGTTGTCGTGTCATTACTGTCCAGGAGTGGCGCTACTGTGCAGATTCACTGCTGACAGCTCCTCGCCTGTTCATAAAGAAACAGACAGAAAAGAAAGACAGCGTGAAACTGGTTGATACATACACAGAAACTATGAATGAATACATTTTAAAATGTTTTTTGTTTCTAAAAAAAGGGTTTATATAAGGGGGGCTCGAGGTTATGATGACAGAGTGCATGGACGTTTTGATGGTGCAATTCTTCCTAGGTCCAAACTATTTCAAATATAAATAATATGATGTGTGAAATATACTGTTTTTATTGCTGTTAAAATGACCGTTTTTGAAGCAAAGAAGAAAAACAAATACAGCAAGTGATTCAGAACTTTTGATAGTTATAGTGCATGTGGTACATATATGATACTATATGACAGTGAGCATTAGGAGGCTATAGTGCAGCATACTGTGTCCTTTCTGATGGTGAACTAAAGCCATGTACATACAGGTGGTGTCAGGTACTGGTCTGTGAGGGGTCGTTATTGAAAGGCTTTATAAGGTGTAGACAAATCTCTATGTAACACAAGTAATGTTGTAATTTTTGTTGGCCATTTCTTTTTGCTTGCAATAGGGTTTTAAGTTGTTGGATGTGTTTTGCCATTATTTAAGACAGATATTGAATTTCATTTATATGTAGTCATATTATATTTATAAGTATGATAATAAATCTGCAGGTCCCTGACACTAGATTGAGTTATGTAATCCATCAAATCAAAGATTAAACTCAACTCAAATTGTGTTTTTCGGTGTTAGTATAGTTGAGCCGTTTTGCTGTGTACATGTAAATTCATCTTTACCGCACAATGTAAAGTAAGCTTACTGCTTGTTTTCTTTTCTGGATAATATCCAAAATCATTATCAAGAAAACCATGTTAAATGTCAGCTCTTAAATTAAACTCTTATGAGCTATTTTTGTTGTTATCATTATATTTGTCCAAACAAATGTACCTTTAGTTGTACCAGGCATTAAAATGAACAAGAAATTGAAAAAAACAAGGTTGGTCTAATCATTTTTTCCATGACTGTAGTACCGTGCCATCAGATAGCCTGTTTAAGTGTACGTGTTGGGAACTGAAGCTGTTCTACAAAGCCACCAGACTCCTTTGACATAAAATGTGACTTTGGAGTTTTAAGGGGTTAAACTAATCTACGATGAAATTAAAAACTTATTTCACTGCCTGCTCTCTTATGTCTCAAGTCTCACTTCATTTCTGTAACTTCCATGTGTATTGTGTACCCAATGTGGAAATCACAAAGAAATCCCATTCAGTGTCTATTCATTTCTTTTACTTTTCAGTTCTTAAGTAAAACAGTACAAACAGGAACAATCTGCACTCATACAAAAGATTAAATCTCCCACATTAATACCCACAGCTCACAGAAGATTTATTAGCAGCCAATCTTTTCTTAAGCATGTACGCTTTAAGTTAAGTAAAAGTTCTGAATATATTCGACATCCCAAATACCTACAGATGCTTTCTGTCATCAAATTATATAAAGATAAATATAATCTTTACTTCCTCAATTTAACAAATGCAGTCTGCTCTTCATGTCTCAGCTGAAACTTTTCCTCATCACTCCTCATCTGTTCATTCATGCTCTGAGCTTTATCCTCTCTTTTCCCCGTTCCACTCTCTTGCATGTACATGTTGACTCATGCAGGCCAGGATCCAGTGGCATTATGTAATAACAAGCCTGGACTCCCCCATGGCACCCCGAGATCTTGGCCAACTTGACTCTCTCTAAGATGCTCTAGCAATTTTGCTTTAAAGCTCGAAGTGGTCTGAATCTCTGGTTTATCTCTATCTGAGCCCTGTCTGTTGTAGTTCTCATTCACTTTCTCTAGTGGCCTTTCCTTCCTCTCTGTGGTAGGCTGAGGTTGCTTCGTCCTGTTATTCTCTTTCTCTGGACAGATGCCTATACAAATACACAGGGTAAAGGATAGATGGATTGATAGCCGGATGCACAAACACATAGAATGTGTGTGTTACACGTGTGTGCTTTTCATTACTTAACCCATAAGAATCCAGACCCAGTTATCCTTAAAGGAAAGTTATGGGGGATATATCACCATTTCTGATATGTTTTCAAAAACACTATCCCTAAATGTCAAAGATCTGTGATGTGAAATAAACATTACATTGGGCGCTTATAGTACTTGTGTTTATAATATTTATGTTTATAATATTTAGTATTTTAAAATTTAAAAAAACTAGACACAAATTTGCCTTTTTCTCTGCATCTCCACAACATCTATCAAAATTGTGACATTATTAGTTCTGTTTAACAACAAATTATTTTTTTCGATTTGTTTTTAAGTAGCATAATAATAATAAATCGATAATAAATAAATACAAATAACCATGTGTCTTTTTGTTTATCAAAATTGTGACTTTAATTTGTTCAGGAAATATGGTCAAAACAAGTTAAATGCAATACAGGACACCCTATTAACGGATTAGAATTGTTAAATGGGTTTAAACTTAGCCTAGTAAAAATAAATAGAAGATTTAATGTGTTTGTTACACGGGTGTCACCATGGGTTCTTATTGGTTAAATATGAGGAAATAAATCAAGAACCGATTCCTTTTCAGAATGACAGCCAGATTAAAGATAGAAGAATAAGAACACTGATAGTCAATACCAGCCCGTTAAAGTGGATATGCATTGTAATGAATGAGGTCAAATAATAGATTATGTCAGTTCATAATGGATGTTGCGTTGCACAAATAAAGTAACCTTGGGTTTGTGCCATAAAGCATATTTTCACAGCACTGAGGAGAGGCTGGAATCCCAACTAGGCAAGGCTGCCCAGGGGACTCAAAACTCCGGGGGCCCCAAATGCTCAGGCCTACTCTGATAACAGGTGTGTGCTAATGTAATAGAAAAAGAAAAAGAAATGTTAAAAACACAGAAAACTGAGAGAGAGAAAAAATATTGCAGACATAGAATCACTGGAAGTTAAATATAATTATGACTTAAATGGCTAATGACTGTTGACAAATGTCTGAATTTGTGACACTGGACCTGAATTCAATCCATATTTCATAATTTACCATACTGGGTCCCCTTTTAAGTGCAGTGCCTCATTTCTTTCTTTATTTCTTTTACGGACAAGTCTTGTAACATTATGGTTTACATGTTTCTTGAGAAAATTTTAATAGAATAAAAAACTTTTTCTAAAAAGACTAATTCTAAGGTCTTTGTTGTTTAGGTTTTGTATTTAAATGCTGCATATTCCTAAATACATTATATATTAATTTAATACATTTAAGGAAACTGGTGTGTTTTTTTAACCCTCTGAACGGCAAGTTACCAAACAAAGCTTATAATTGTGATATTTCTTCAAAATCGCTTTTATTCTACATGCCTCAACTTGGATTTTGTATATCTAAATTGAATTAAATTCCAATTTGAAAAATATATATTATCAAAGACATTCAACTTGTATTTTTCCTTGGCTTTATAACTGTGTTATTCTGCACAAAAGATACTTTCGAGTTCTTACTACTTCTAGTGTTGATCTAGCTGTGTCCACAGAGTTGCAGGACTTATATATTGCAGTGAAATACAAGTCACAGTGTTTAAAATGTGAGAAGAGAAAAACGCCCTGAAACTGCTTGAGGTTCAGAGGGTTACCTACCGGTGACCTGTGATATAAACACCAGTCCAGCAGGTGAATGAATACATTTTAAAATGTTTTTGTTTCTAAAAAAAGGTTTATATAAGGGGGGCTCGAGGTTATAATGAGTGCATGGACGTTTTGATGGTGTAATTCTTCCTAGGTCCAAACTATTTCAAATATAAATAATATGATGTGTGAAATATACTGTTTTTATTGCTGTTAAAATGACCGTTTTTGAAGCAAAGAAGAAAAACAAATACAGCAAGTGATTCAGAACTTTTGATAGTTATAGTGCATGTGGTACATATATGATACTATATGACAGACAGTGGGCATTAGGAGGTTATAGTGCAGCATACTGTGTCCTTTCTGATGGTGAACTAAAGCCATGAACATGCAGGTGGTGTCAGGTACAGGTCTGTGAGGGGTTGTTATTGAAAGGCTTTATAAGGTGTAGACCAGGGGTGTCAAACTCTGGCCTGCGGGCCAAATTTGGCCCCCAGTGTAATTTTATTTGGCCCGCGAGGCAATACCGAATTATTATATTATTATTGTAAATTAATGACATTGATGTGTTTTTTATTTTAAATTTGATTTTGCATGTCTGCACTATTTAGTTATATATTGTATGTTTATAAGTGTTGCTGGTTCCATATTTAATATTAAAGCAAAACATGTTTGGTATATATGTTTGGCCCGCGATTTTATTCAAGTTTTACATTTTGGTCAATTGTGTATTTGAGTTTGCCACCCCTGGTGTAGACAAATCTCTATGTACCACAAGTAATGTTGTAATTTGGTGTCCTAGGTTTTTCGACAGAGTTGCGGGACTTATATATTGCAGTGAAATACAAGGCCACAGTGAGTAAACTGTGAGAAGAGAAAAACGCCCTGAACCGGTGACCTGTGATATAAACACCAGTCCGGCAGGTGGCGGTAATGCGCCGATACACTGGTTAGCCAGGCATCAACCAGCAGAGAGAAGAAGAGCTGGTTGTGACATAAGTCTGAGTTCGCTCTGGTTGCATGTAAAGTTTTGGTTAATTTATCTCCTTTTTAACTGAAAGGTCTACCAGCAACACCATGTTTGCCGTCAGAAACGCTCTCCGTCTCGGCTCCAGGTTGTCCATCCCCGCGGTGGCGAGGAGAGGATGCGCCGGGGCTTCTTCCATCCCGGTGGACGACGTGGTGAACGGACTCACCGAAGACCAGATTCAGGTGAGCAGGTCTGCACCGATAAACAAACAAATACTCGAATAAACAAAGTACTGCTGGTTCAGTAAGTTTAAAGCAAAGTGTTATTTAAGGACGGAGTGCACGTCATGACGTGACGACATAACGTCCACGGTTATCTACCAGTGGAGACCTTGATGTTAACCAGCCAGCTAAACTAAGCTAACCACCTAGCACATAAGATGTTTCTTACTCGCCTAGCTGCCTAATGATAGTCTAGATTAAATTTGTTTTCTCATATTTAATTATCAAAGCAAGTGGCAGTAATAACTCGCCAAGGGGCAGCGTTTTAAGCCTAACCAGCTTGATCTACTACTAGTAAGCTAAGATGCTACCAGCTAAATCTTCATAATGGAAAGACAATTGGTAAGAAAGGGGCGAAAGGCTCATAGAAACATATCTACGACAGGGTTGATCAACTCAAAGCAAGGTGACCAGCTCAGTGATACTGCAAAAACTCAGGGAAAGTGTAGTGGACTGAGTCTGCGGGGAGGGCAGGGGGAGGGCATCATATACAGGATTTGATTGGGTGAAAGCGACTGTCCTCTAATCCGCAGTATTATGAAGCTGAATATACATGTATCTGCATGAATGTGAAATATCTTGGCACATTCAACTGTCACTCAAGTATCACATTCTCAAGATCTCAAGTCAAGAGTGACTGAATTTCAGTGGTGGAAGAAGTATTCAGATCACTTAAGTGAAAGTACTAATACCACACTGTGAAATGACTCCACTACAAGTAAAAGTCCTGCATTCAAAACATTTCAAAACATCAAAATGTACTTAAAGTATCAAAAGTAAAAGTATTCGTTATGCAGAATGGACCCACTCAGATTGTTTTATACATTCTTTTTGTAAAGATAGGGCTCATTTTAACTATGTAATATAGGCCTACTGTTATCAGGTTTAAAATATCTTATCACTTTAACTTTATCAATGTTTTTATGTTAAATCTCGACCTGAAAAGTAACTTAACTTGTCAGCTAAATGTAGGGGAGTAAAGAGTACAATGCCAAAAACAGAATGTTCTACTCTGTGATATTTAAAACAAGTCAAACCACTTTCAAGACCTACAGGCATGCACTGTGTTTGTACAATATTATATCATAACAATATTTGCCTCAAAAAGTAGTGGAGTAGAAGTTTAAAGTTGCATTTAATGGAAGTACTCAAGTAAAGTACAATTACCTTAAAACTAAATTTAAGTACAGTTTTGAGTAAATGTACTTAGTTACACAGTTAGTTAGATACACAGATTAAAGTTAAGAAAAAAGATTAAAACTTAAATTGTTTTCTTCTGTATCAGCATTAACAAAACTGGCAACCTGAGAGGAGCAACTTACTTTGATATCCAGTAAAACACAAGTTTCTAATTTTAAAATTGCTGTATATTAAAGACTTTATCATGAGCAGAGCTTCAACTGTCTTCAGATACTGTAACCACCTGGGCCACCACCTGTTTGCCCTCCTGCCCTCAGGGAAACGCTTCAGACTAAACAAATCACAGACAAACAGACTAAAGAACAGTTTCTTCCCACAGTAATACAGACCCTTTAAACAGTTTATTGTCTTTTAGACTATTTATTACATATGTGTAATATCTGTGTCTTTTTTAGCACCTTTTATATATGAGGAGCACAGGTATATGTTGTTGTATATATTTTTTAATACAATGGCAATAAAGGGAAAAAATATAATAAAGTAATCTTTGACAATGGAACTATAATCTAATTGCAATTTTTTTCAAATATATCTGGGCTAATTACATTTCCACTCAACCCTTCTAATCAGTGTCTCAGTCTACCAGCCGATCAAATGAAGGAGGAGCATGGCAGGAATGGAAATAATGCTTGCCGATTCATTTTTCAGTGCCTTTAATAAAATCATGACATTTATCAGGGTATCCACCAGGGTCTTAAAAATTCTCAATCCAATCATTCAAATTTAGGGCCCTTTAAAATGTCTAAAATTCTCTTAACACTTAACGATATTGAAAGGTCTTAAAAATGTATTAACATTACTTTTATTTAAAACAAATGCATATACTTCAGTCTCGCTAAATTTTTAAGTGTTTCGATTTTTGAGGACGCTATAACAGCCCGGTCAGAACTTTTTTGCCAGTATGGATGTGAAATGGGTCATAAATTGTATTCATTCTGGTCTTAAAAAAGTCTTTAGTCTTAAATTTGACTTGTTGAAACCTGCAGTGACCCTGTATATGAATGACTTATCTAAATGTGTATTGTTTGTGTCGTGTCTTTTGCACAGCTCAGACAAACGGTTCGTAAGTTCTGTGAAGAGAAACTTGGACCTCGTGCCGACGAGATCGACAAGACAAATGAGTTTCCAGAAATACGGGTGAGTTGAAACTTTAACCATACCTGTAATTCCTGATTGAGTTGAACAGCTTGTTGTGAATGTGACCCACGCACCTGCTGGCAGTTGTGTATTTCCACATCTAGAAATAATTTCCCATCACAGTCTTTGCTAACACCTTGTGTCATCTTGTCACCAGGAGTACTGGAAAGACATGGGGGAGATGGGACTCCTCGGGATCACTGCACCAGGTAGCTGAAACATAATGGAAAAAAACACTTTTGTTCTATATTTAGAAGAAGCTAGTTATAGGAAACTGGTCTTCTCTTATTTTTTGTAGTGTTGTAAAAGTATTTTCATCTCTTTCAGTGGAGTATGGAGGCACAGGACTGGGCTACCTCGATCACGTCCTCGTGATGGAGGAGATGTCCCGAGTGTCGGCAGCCATTGCTCTCTCTTACGGCGCCCACTCTAACCTCTGTGTCAACCAGATGGTTCGCCACGGCAACGAGAAACAGAAGGAGAAGTACCTGCCAAAGGTCAGGACCAAAATGCTTTACATTATGAGCTGTTTGAAACACGCATAAAACCACAAGATGGATTCAATTCTTCATTCTCATCACTGTCTTTCCTGTTGCCAGTTATTATCAGGAGAGCACGTAGGAGCCCTGGCCATGAGCGAGCCCAACGCTGGCTCCGATGTCGTGTCCATGAAACTCAAAGCTAAGAAGCAAGGTGGGACACTCTCTGCTTTATTTTAACTCAAGGTCCTCTTCCACTCAAAAATGTGTTTTCCTGTTTCTATGGCCCCATAAAATGTCTGGCCTTCACTATACTGATTTGTATCTGTGTAAAGTTTGTCTCTAGACGCGTGTTTTTTCACTTCCCTCGACTGAAGCGTGAGAAGTCGGTGCACTGTAGTACAATCTGAGATTCAAATGTATGTCAGGCAAGCTAGATTAGGTACGTCACAACTTGGAAAGCCAGTCAAAATCTGAAAAAGAAACCTGAAACCTCCAGCAAAGAGCAGACTTGTCAGTACAAAGACAGTGTTTCCCCTACCATTATATTAGGGGGGCGGCCCGCCCCTCCCCAACGGCACCCCCCGCCCCCCTTGATGATCAAGCTAATTTTATTTTCAATATTGCGCCAGATCACAACATAAATCATTTAAAGTTACCTTTCCTGTATATCTTGTCCTTTTATTTAGCCATCTAAATAAACATATGTTATTTATCCTATATACAAGACGGCGAGTCATTTCTGTCTCTCTACGTGGTTGCGCGTTTACAATTCTCGTCTGCTCTCTGTATTGCACCCCGATGCGCGCGCACAAACACGCGTGCGCCAGGTTTCCCATTAATTGCCGAGACTGTGGCGGTTCCTCCGAGACATCACACACACACTGAATTTACCGAGCTGCCCACCCCACTTCTCTGCTGCAAAACAATTCCAGCATGATAGAGAGACGCCTGAATGCCTCCCTGTCTGTACAGTTCTCCTCTCCTCCTCATTTACTTCTCCTCTCCTCCTCCTTTTTTTCCCTCTCCTCCTTTACTTTTCCTCCTCATTCTTTGCTATTCCTGTCCTCCTCCTCCTTTACTTTCCTCCTCTCCTTCTCCCTTACTCTTCCTCCTTCTGCTCCTCCTCCTCCTTTACTTTCCTCCTCTCCTTCTCCTCCTCCTCCTCCTCCTTCTGCTCCTTGTGCTCCTCCTCCTTTACTTTTCATTTCCCCTCCTCCTCCTTTACTTTTCCTCTCCTCCTCCTCCTTTACTTTTCCTCCTCCTCCACCTTTACTTTTCCTCTTCTCTTCCTTTACTTTTCCTCCTCCTCCTCCTCCTTTACATTTCCTCCTCCTTTACTTTTCCTCTCCTTCTCCTCCTTCTGCTCCTCCTCCTCCTTCTTTACTTTTCCTCAAGTGCACCAGATCGATGCATTTTACTTAAAAATTTACAATTCTTTTCTCCCAAGGGGGCATGCCTGAAAGATCATCACACAGTCACTACAACAAACGCATCATGTACAGTATCTTTGCATACTTTAAAACGTGTCTGGAGGGGGACTTTAAGTTATTCAATTTTGTGCATTTTCTATATTTCTCCTGTATAGCATTTACGTGTGTTTTTTATTTGCAGTTTATATATTTTTATTTATTATTTTTTAAACTTACTTCTGTCCTTGTGCTGCTTCTTTTGGGTCATTATTTTGTACTCATGCATGTATAAAATATAGGCCATCTATAATGTATGGCCATCAGATATTCTTATATGCTGCGGCTCATTATGAATTAGTTATTTCTTGGGGATTATACTGATGCAGGGTTTGACAAAACACTGTTGGCATTTAGCCCTTTTCACATTGAATATTTTATTTACCCAGTGACTCTGACTCAGCAAGCCAGCATGTGTGTGCTTGATGGTCAGATCTTATACTGTACATAAAGAGAGCTGAAATGTAATTTTTAGTGTCCTGTGTTGTGCATGTAATTAAGTTGACGCCAGCTTATGTCACACCACTTCTCTGATAAGAGAAGTAATTAGTCACTTATGTTTTGGAGCCTTAATCCCCCTACTAATAAACTCTGATAAGTGTCTATATACAGTGAAATAAAGATCTCTAGAGATAGATTTACAGGGTATCTCAGGGGTCTTAAAAAGTCTTAAAACATCTAAAATCCAATAATTTGAATTTAAGGCCTTAAAATGTCTAAAATTCTCTTAGAAATTTCATAAAATGTATTATATACAATTTCGAAACTTTTTTTTGAAAAACAAATGCATAAACTTCAGCCTCACTTTTAAATGTTTCAATTTTTGAGGACGCTGTAACATAACTACAAAACGGAACTTTGTACCTGTGCAACCTGGCCAGAATTTGAGCTAAATGTATACTTTTGTACTTTTTTTGCCAGTATGGGTGAGAAATGGGTTTTAAATTGTATTCATTATGGTCTTAAAAAATCTTATATTTGGCAAGTTGAAACCTGCAAAGGCCCTGATTTAGATATTTTACACATTGGCACATAGATAAGTATTAGTTTTGGCTAATTCTGTTCAGACGAGATCTCCAGCAAAAGAGGGAAAATGGCTTAAACCACCTAAAAAGCTTCAATGAAAATGAAATTTAAAAACAGGAATTTCAGTGTCAATGTGATAAACCTGCAGAGAATTATCACCTGAATCTGCAGCTTGCCATTGTGGAGCTTTATTTGCTTATTTATTTATTTAAAATATATTTTTAAGGCATTTTCGCCTTGAATTGATAGGACAGCTGACAGGAAAGGGGAAGAGAGACGGGGAGTGATATGCAGCAAAGGGCCGCAGGGGAGAAATGAACCTATTTTATTAATTTAATTTATTTTTATTGTGCAGTACAGTGATTACAGAACAAGTGAAGACAAGAATGTGAAGCCAAATAATTGTAAAGAGGAAAAACAAAACAAATGGAGGGTATAAAAGCTAATTATGGCAAAGGCATAAAAGAAGATAAAATTTATATATAACAGATACAAACACCATCAAATACAGAAACAAACCAAACAAAACGCACAAACAAAACAAAAAAGATGCAAGAGATACAACATGAAGCATGTTTTGCTGTGTAGTGAGAAGTTTACAATTTTCAAAATGTAAAGGGCAGAAAATCTTATAATGCGTTTGATTATCTTAAATAACTAATGCCACTTACAACTTAGCCATATCGACTTCAAAAGGTGATGTTGTGCTCAAAACTCGCTTCCGCTGCCCTCTAGTGGCCATAATACTAATGATAAATTACTGTAGCTTTAACCCTCTGATTCCCAATTAGTTTCAGGGTGTGTTGTTTTTTTTGTTTTTTGCTCTATTCACATTTTATTCAGTGTTCTCTCTTTTCCCAGCAATTTATAAGTCCTGCACCTCTGTGGAAACAGCAAGATCTAGAAGTAGGAAGAACTCAATATCTTTTGTGCAGAATACCGCCATTTTAAAGCCATAAATCATAAAAAAGGGAAAGCACAAGTTGAATCTGTGAGATTAAAAAGAAAAAAAAAAAAAATTGGAATGTAATTCAATCTACATACAAACTTAAAGTTGCTAATATTTGAAGAAAAAAAAATGCTCCACCTGCTTTACAAATTGAACTATTTACATTTTTACAACCTCTACTTATAAACTCTCCTGTCCTCTCCTCTCTGCTCTGTGTAAACACTTTGCAGATTATTACTCAATAATATTCATGGGACTGTACAGCACAGACTTTTTGCAGTATGAATGTTTTTGGGGGGGCTCTGGTTTGTGCAAATGGTTTACTTTTGCATAAATTGTAAATAAGATGTAGTACTAAGTAATTCTTATGAAATACCACAATTTTAAGCTTCTGTTATGTTGCGTTCTCTAACAGAAACCTTTGTCACACACGATCTGTTCAAGGGTCTCCAAAAAGTAAAAAAAATCAAACTATAATGCCTGTTTCTGTCTGATAAGCAGTGTATTTTTTGGCATTTTCTGAAAAAGAAACCATACTTTTAGAACTTGCTGGCAGGTTTTGGGGTTCAGACACAGTAAAAGGCAAAATGATGAGAAGAGAAGGCACAAACTGTGTGATCGGCTGCAGAAGATGCTGACTGTATCAGTGCCCTTTATGTCTCTCAAATTACTAGAAACATCAAAGCAGAAAAATGAAAGGTACATGTTCACAGAAATGGAAATCTAGCTGTTGATGCGCGAGTGAGCGAGACCTGTCAGCTCAGGGGTGTGATCGCTTGGTGGCTGCACCTTCCTTCATGCCTTAAATACTACATTTAATAGTAAATGTAATGATAGAGTACTTACTGGTTTAACCAGAGAGCCTGTGATGGTTCCAGGGTGACATTTATTGCTGAGCTGCAGTCTAAAATCTTTTCTTAGAAGGTAACTATTGACTACCCAGAACCACACGACCTCTCTTTAATGGTTACCCTTTTAAGATTTTGCCTTGGATACCAACAAATTGTTTTAAAGTCTTAGTTCTACAGTGTGACTCAGTCTAAGTGCTACTTCATTTCTCTTTTTGACTTTTTTTCTACAGGTGACTACTATGTTCTGAATGGCAACAAGTTCTGGATCACAAATGGGCCCGATGCCGATACGCTGATTGTTTATGCAAAGACGGATCCTGAGGCCCATCAGAAAGGCATCACAGCTTTCATCATTGAGAAGGTTAAAAGACGTTTTCTTCTGTCTCGGGGTTTACTTGAGGCTTACTTGAGTGTAGTGGGTTTATATGTTTTGGTCTGTTTTGATGCCTTGCATTCAGGTGAATTAATATCAGAGGTGGTAGAAAAAATAGGATATCATGTTGTCGAAATAACGCTGCAAAGTTAGTTGTTGTTTTAATGTTTAATTTAAAAAAAATTCAGAGCAGTTAAGCTGAAAGTTGAGGAAAGTTTGATAAAATGCTGCAGTTGTTGTCGTCCATACCAAGGTTGTAGTAGTTTTGGATTTTTCATTAGTTTTAGTTTTAATTTCGTTGTCAATTTTTGTTTTCAAATTCAGTTAGTTTTAGTTAGTTTTCAGAGTGAGTTCAATAGTTTTAATTAGTTTTTATTTTTTGGAAAATGCTTAGTTTTAGTTTAGTTTTTATTAGTTTTAGTGTTAGTTTTTATTAGTTTTAGTTTTTTTTGTGATGGGGTATTTGTTGGGTACCAGATTCAATAAGGTCACAATAAATGTTTCCTTTGTTTCCTTTGTCTGATCCATCTCAGCCCCAATAAGTTTATTAAGTCATAAAACCAGATGGATTAAATAGATTTAATATCAACCAAAAGAATTACGTATGAAAAAAGTTGACAAAGACGAAAACTAAGGACATTTTCACTATAATTTCAGTTACCGGTAGTTTTAGTTCGTTTTGTAACCACAAAATACAGTTTCAGTTAGTTATCGTTTTTTTAAAAACTCTTGTTTTTATTTTTATTTCAGTTAACGAAAATGTTTTTTCAATTCTAGTTTTTGTTATTTCGTTAGTTTTTGTTAGCTATAATAACCTTGGTCCATACATGTTTGATATCAGTTGAGTTCAGTTTGACTGAATACTTTGTTGGTCAGTCTGTGGGTTTGACTCTCATTGTGGAGAAATAAAAAGACTGAAGTGAGATGAATAGACTGAGAATTTGCTCTTATTCGACAAAACAATTCTTGATTGAATTTAATTTTGTGGACTCAAAATGCAGTGAAACAGTACTCACCATATCGCAAAATGCTTAAAATCACAATAACATCGTATTGTGACGCAAGTATCTGGATAAAATCGTATCATGGGACCTGTGCTGATTCACACCTCTAATTAATATAATACAAAATGATGCAAAAGCCACACAAATCACAGCAATTACAATAAGTCTGTGCATGTTTGTGCTCTTTAGGGGATGCCTGGATTCTCTACAGCACAGAAGCTCGACAAACTCGGCATGAGGGGCTCCAACACCTGCGAGCTGATCTTTGAAGACTGCAAAGTCCCAGGTGTGTGTTTAAGTGCACTCTGACAAATATTCACTTGTGTAAAAAAACAAAACAAAAAAACAATCCATACTGCCCTCAAAGCCTAACTGCAGTAACTACACAAGGGTAAAACTGAGAAGACTGCTTTTCAAATTTTTTACTGGTAACTTCATTTTGTTATAAATGTAGTTAAAAATGTTTAACGGCTCTATTCAAAGATTTGTGTATTTTAGACTTAATATTATTAGGTAATGTTATATTTTACTCTTGATATAATTTTAAATCTCTTTTTTAATTAATCACTATCTAGATAAACGTATTTCTATTAATCTTGTCTTCACTATTCAACACCATGAAAATTACAAGACTACACTGTATCACAGTCAGACCGTCAGATTCGACTTTGAGTTGGATTTTGTAGTTACTCCAGTTTTTATATCATTATTTCTCTGAAATAAAACAAAATTGAAATCAAAAACTCTGTCACAAGATAAAACAGACATCAAGGAGTTCATTTTTAGATTAAACTCAATTTTGACCAAAAATGTCAAATGTTACTGCAGTAAGGCTTTGTACAGCAGCATAGATCAATCCTTTCTTTGCATGTGTGTTTTGTAATCCTTCAGACTGACATATTTTATGATGTAGGCTTTTAATTCATTTTGTTTGGAATTGTGTGTTGTAGCGGAGAACATGCTCGGTCAGAAAAACAAAGGCGTTTATGTGATGATGAGCGGTTTGGATCTGGAGCGGCTGGTGCTTTCAGCAGGACCTTTAGGGTGAGTTCATGTCGGGAACAAGCTTGAATTAGACTGTTGAAAAAGTGAAGTTGTTTCTTAGATTTTAATGGAAAAACTGCTAAATCAATTCCTCTTGGTGTTGTCGAGCATATTTGTTACACATGTAGCTACTGTTCTGCATAGTTGTGTTTTATTTACCCGAGTCCAGTCTACAGACTCATATTCACTGCCCAGAGTAATCTCTTATCACTCTGACCTTTGGTTTTGAATATGAGATGAGATGAGATAAGCCTTTATTGATCCTCAGAGAAGGAATCCGCTTGTTACAGCAGCACGGGGACAGAAATAAAACCAGATTCATTCAGCAGGTGCCAGGAGTTTAGATTTCATTCAGACAAAATTAGGACTGGTGTGGTAACTGCATGGCAAAATTAATCCGAGCACACAAGGCCAAATTTGCCTCCTTAGTTACTTCTGACAATTAATTATGTCTTTAATTAAACAGAGTCTGGCACAGAGCTCACTCTACATAAAATGTACCAGGTGGATTGTGGAAATGTGATGTGAACTAGAGGTGAGGAAACAATTGATACAGCATAGTGTCACAATATTTTGCGTGCCGATATTATCAATTCATGGCCGCCAAGTATCGATATTTTGAATTCCGACGGTCAGCGGGCCGGGAGTATTTGACGTTTTTGGCTCACTTATAGTAATATCCTGGAGATACTGCTATCATATGAAACTAGAAGATCTATCGAATCTATAGCAGGGTTCGTACAGGTGCTTTAAATCCTTGAAAATGCTTGAATTTAAATGCTGTATTTTCAAGGTTTAAAAAGTGCTTGGATTTTGGATAAAGTGCTTGTAAATTAAATTCTTGTATTTCTCTTGCAGCTGACTATATCCATCTATAGACTATAAATAATCACATGTTCAGTGAAAAAAAATGAGTAGCCTATCTGAAATGAAGACCGTTCCTCCTAAAAGTGTAAAACCATCGCTGTTGGTGTTGTTAAGTGAAATCTCCCCCTTTTAGTATGCAAGTACTCATCTAAAACATGCAATTTACAACAGGTGTAAGATACTGGAAAAGCTTGAGAATTTACCTTGAAAGTCCGTGAAAAATGCCTGAATCTGACCACTGCTAAAGTGTACGAACCCTGCTATAGGCACCATGTGCGTCTGGATATTATGTTGGGAAGTTGTTGATAACACATTATTATTATTATCTTTACCCTTCAGCATCATGCAGGCCGTTCTGGACCACGCCGTCCCCTACCTGCACGTCAGAGAGGCCTTCGGACAGAAGATCGGACACTTTCAGGTTAAAACCTTCAGTCTCAACTTTATACAAGAAATTTGAAAAGTCACTGTGTGAATATGTGAAATTAACATGATGCTTTATGTTGATCCGCGTGCAGCTAATGCAAGGCAAGATGGCCGACATGTACACCAGACTGAGCTCCTGTCGGCAGTATGTGTACAACGTGGCCCGGGCTTGTGACAAAGGACACTTCAGTGCAATGGTGAGAGGATTTATTCATTTCACCTGCAGCATCCACTTCACAAAACTGACAGATTTGTTTAAATTTTGGTACAGAAGTTGCACTACAATGAAGGAAAAAAAGGATTTGGAGCACATGGCAATGCATATGCATACATATTTGGGCGCTATTGATATCTTGATATGAGACTAGATATTATGTTCATTTAGCAGAGGCTTTTTTCCAAAGCAACGTACATTTGAGAGTTAATACAACACGAACAAAGAAGATGTCAAGAAACACCACAGTGCCATGGGTAAAGTTTGAGTCCAAGTGCATTTAGGTAGTGCGAGCGGTAAGCTTCAAACTGTTTATTTTATTTTTTTTTTTTTTAAGGTTCTCATCTGTGTAGATTAGGTGTGAAGGTGTTCAGTAAAGAGCTGGGTCTTCAGTCTCTCCTTAAAGATTGAGAGGGACTCAGCAGGTCGAATGGAGTTTGGAAGATTTTGAATATTGTAATATGTGTACTTTTTTTCTTTTCTTGGCTGCATTACAGTCAAGGGATGTTATTTTCCGATCTTGACAGATTGTTCTAGCTAATCTATTATTTACAGGGTATCAGCGGGATCTTAAAGTCTAAAAATGTCTAAAATCCAATGATTTGAATGAAAGGATTTTTTTTTTTTTTATTCATAAAATGTCTTAAATACGATTTTGAAAGGTCTTTAAAATGTATTTACGTTACTTTCATTTAAAACAAATGAATAAAGTTCAGTCTGTGCAGCCTGGTCAGAATTTAAGCTGTGAATAAATTCATAAATTTTGCAAGTAATTCCAGGCCTTCGATTTTCCTTCATGTCTTTTGTACTTTTTGGCAATATGGTTGTGAAATGGGTCGTAAATTGTATTCATTATGGTCTTAAAAAAGTATTTTAAAGTCTTAAATTTGACTTGTTGAAACCTGCAGAGACCCTGGGCTTTACCCAGTTTACTGATCCACATTACTGATGATTATCAATAAAAAATCTCTCAAATGTCATTTTGTAAATATTTTACGAAAGCACCCACAGTCGACCCTGCAACATGGTTATATTATATTATTATATGGTAATATTAATATCAAGGTATTTAGTCATCATGATATTTGATTTTCCCCAAGTGTGACTTGATGTTGATGATGTTTTATTCTCTTGTCAATCCCGAAGACTGCATCTTTTTTCTTTTTTTTTCTTTTTTAACTTTTAACTATATTGCACTGTAAAAGGTATGTTCCCTGCACCGATGCACACTGTGTTGTGACTGTGCTGACTTGTGGTTGCAGGACTGTGCTGGAGTGATCCTGTATTGTGCGGAGAACGCCACTCAGGTTGCTTTGGATGGAATCCAGTGTTTAGGTAAGTGCCAAGAAACCAAGTGTCTCAAATAAACCTTAAAATACACTGTATACAGCACTTTCCTGTGGGAATGAGTTTATTTCAGTCAGGAGATACTATGTTACAAACACAAACATTGCTGATGCAACATAAAGATTAGATTCAGATGAAGAACATTGATCAGTGTGATGGCCCCTCTGCTTCGTGGTCTTCACTGAGTGATCCAGATTGATCGTTTAGTAACTTTATGAGACTGATTTTAGGTGAATTGGCTATCTGTTTTACAGAGTGGTGCCCCAACGAGAGATGATTTAGAGTAAATAAAGTCATATAATTTATTATAATGAATAATTATTAATAATTCTGATAGCAATCTAACCACACTTTTGGACGGTGAGACCCACTCAGGTTCATCCTTACATATCGTCACCCTGTTAAAATAATCTCCTAACTCATTCTTTCAAGTTTTGCAGGAAACACAAAAAACTTCACCAAAAATGTAACATATGACATTTATTGATCATTTCACTCAGAAAGGATGTATGGCATAGTAATAACACTGTGTGTTAATTATGTAACTTAAGCAATTCGGCATTTTTTGAACATGCCTTTGTGACTTCAGCAAGATATGGTAACACTTTATTTTGAAGATGTCTACATAAGAGTCACACAAGCCTGTTAGAAACATGACATGACAAGCATCATGAGCATTAATGTTACTTCAAAGTGTCATTAATGTTCATGACACATCCCATGTCATGTTTATGACACGCTCATGTCACTCTTATATAGACACCTTCAAAATAAAGTGTTACTAATATAAGTGTCAACAATAAAACACTGATAAACTAAACTGATGACTAAACAATCTCCCTCTAGCTCTTCTTTGCTGGGTTCTTATCTGATGCCTATAAATGTGGCAAATTGTCAAAGAAGTGATGATCTTAAAGGGGTAAAATCACATGATCTGATCAACTGAGGATGTAGGAGATTTTACCATAGGTGACCGGCCTCATGAGGAGATGATTTGGACAAAAAGTTATAAAGGCGATTATTTTAACAGTGTGACGATATTTGATATCTTTATGGGAGGGATAGCATAACACCCCTTTCTTACATTTTTGATGCTCTGGCGTGAGGCATCCTATAACTATAAGAGAAAAAATCCCTACATTAATAGTACCCCGTGCAAAGAATCATTAATCTATAAAAGAGGCATCCTAAAATCCCTACACTGGTTCTGGATGAGTCTTGTTGCTGGTGTGAAGGTGGTTTGGTGTCAGCAGCTGGACGCAGGGCTCTACAGGTGCAGCTCATTTGGTTAATAAATGCCGACTAGTGAAGATAAGAGATAGGAGGCTTTACTCGACTGCATCGTGTGAACACGGAGGGAGTTTCCTCTTCGATTTTGAACCTCTAGGATAATAGAGAAGTGAGAATATATTATATATTACGCATGGATAGAAGCCAAGAGGCGTGGCTGAGTGAAATAATGAATTGAGGTTTAAAGGAGGAGGAATGGGGCAGTAAGCTTCATTTTAATGAGACATGAATTGCTTTCTAGACACGTTCCATGCAGTGTTTTTGCTCTTCGTGTTCATTTGATCTTGCCTGTTAACATTTATACCTCATGCCAAGCCTTGAGTGCACATGGAGCCCCTATGTGCACTCAAGTTGGTTTCTCTCAGTCACTTTATAGTATTTTACACACAGAATGTGATCATTTATGCCAGCAAATTACCATGTCAAGTTAATTAAGTTTGAATAGCTTTCTTTCATCATTTTTTCTTTTTATAATCTCAGATTCACATTGTGGTTCGCTGACTTTATTGCATTAATGTGGTGTAAAATTAGGGCTGAGCGATATCTAAGTGGGCTTACTTTATTTCTGGAGCAATATTGCTATTAGTTTTAGTTGAGATGTTTTAATGTTCTTTATCTTCCTCTGTCTTCTTCCTAAACATTATTATTCATATTATTTTTGTTAAATTAAAAAATATGAATCTTACTGATCTCCTGTCACTAACAGCATAGTAACAGATACTGAAATACAAAAACTGAAGCACACATTGACACTAAAATCAGTATCAGGCCGCCATTGTAAATAAGAATTTGTTCTTAATGGCCTGCCTGGTTAAATAAAGGTGAAAAAGATTTAGGATGTTGATGCTAACTTTGGGGCTAACGCTCTCCAGTCAACCAGCAGTTGGAGGTTTATGGGAACTTTACTTGGGTCTTGAGGAGCTTTTGTTCAAAGGACAAACTGAAACCTCCGTCCGTCCGTACATTTTCTTCCTGATCTGGGGTCGGGTCGCGTGGGCAGCAGGCTAGGCAAGTTATTCAAGACATCCCTCTACCGAGGATTTTTTTTCCAGCTCTTCCGGGTGGACCTTGAGGCGTTCCCAAGCCAGATGAGATAAAAAAAATTCTCCAGGGTGTTCTGGGCGACCCTCAGGCTTAAAAACCAGTTAGACATGCCTGGAAAAGGAGGAATCCTGATCAGGAGCCCAAACCAACTCAACTGGCCCCTTTTGATGCGAAAGGAGCAGTGACTCGTACTTCGAGCTCCTCTGAGACCCTCCGGTTGGTTAGATTGTTTGGAATAGCAATATTGCCATTTTGTGTGTTGCGAATTGGAATCTAATGTATTGCATTGCGATATCACGATTGAATTCAATGAATCGTTCAAAGTAAAATCACAGGTTTTTCTATTGTTAAGTAGTAATATACACGCACTGGTCACTGTATTAAGTGTGTATCTAAGAAAGTGGCGGTGTGGTCTTCTGCTGTTGTCTGTCTGCTTCAAGGTTGGACGTGTTGTGCACTGAGAGAGTCTTGTGCCACAAACTTATTTTCCCCTAAATAATTTCAACACGTTACAAATTCATTAAGTGTTGTCTAATATATCTGGTTGTCAGCACTGAGTTCATGTGAAACACACAGGTTCAGTCATCAACTTTTATCAAACATAAAATTTACAACCGGGGGAATAAATCTCAGTGTTTTGAGATGTCTACATGCCTAAATGCATTGAGTTGCTGCCATGTGATTGGCTGATATATTTGCGTTAACAAGCAGTTGCACAGCTCTCGGTTAAGTCTTGGTCACCTAACGTGTATTAAAAAAAAAAAAAATGCTCTTCTTTTCTCTTCTTCTCTTCTTTTCTTCTTTAACATATAACACTCCTGTAGCGATTACAGTTGGCACTTTTATAGTTATGTACTTACTCGATTCCTGTGGTCTAAGTCTAGTACCTTCAGGTTGAATGCACTTATTGTAAGTCGCTTTGGACAAAGGCGTCAGCTAAATGACATCTAATGTAATGTTTACATAAAGTGAGTGTAAATTTGTGATATAGACTAGTTATTTTATGTCAGGTGTTTTCAGGCGGCGCAGCACTACTTTGATCAGCTCAGGGACTCATTTAGTGCTTCAGCCTAAAGCAACCTGCTCCGTCCCTGCGCACTAACTTTAACTTTTACCTTGTCAACAGGTGGGAACGGCTACATCAACGACTACCCCACGGGCCGCTTCTTGCGTGATGCAAAGCTGTATGAAATCGGCGCAGGCACGAGTGAGGTACGCCGGCTCATTATTGGACGATCCTTCAACGCCATGTACAAATGATCACAGCTGAGAAGTGGCCATCTTTAAAGACTGTACGAGTGGTTTGCCGTGGATGAACACAGTTACTCACACCCCGGGCCTTAAACTGTATGAACCGTTGCTGCTGTTGGGACGTCGCTGTTTCAGAATCATTGTCACACGGGAATTTAGATCAAGTTATATAAAAATCACTTACAGTGCGGTTACAAGATGAATGGTAACAGGTGGAACAAATTAATTGGTGATTCAGTATTTTAAGTCGGTTATGTTAACTAGATGGATAACCACTGTCAGTAAAGCTATATGATTGTAAGCATTTGAGCTTATGAACAAGCTACAGTCATGGAAAAATTATTAGACCACCCTTGTTTTCTTCATTTCTTGTTAATTTTAATGCCTGGCACAACTAAAGGTACATTTGTTTGGACAAATATAATGATAACAACAAAAATAGCTCATAAGAGCTGATATTTAGTCATTTTTTATGGTTTTCTTGATGATGATTTTTGTTATCAAGAAAACAATGGAAAATGTCTAGATATCAGCTCTTAAATTCAAC
The DNA here is from genome assembly GCF_030273125.1 of Centropristis striata. Classification (NCBI taxonomy): domain Eukaryota; kingdom Metazoa; phylum Chordata; class Actinopteri; order Perciformes; family Serranidae; genus Centropristis; species Centropristis striata. Next base: position 28,644,903 of record NC_081532.1, read on the forward strand.
TCTTATGAGTTATTTTTGTTATCATTTATTTGTCCAAACGTACCTTTTGGTGTACCTAAATGTACCTTTAGTTCTACCAGGCATTAAAATGAACAAGAAATTGAAGAAAAAGGGTGGTCTAATAATTTTTTCCATGACTGTAAATGCTTCTTCTTCACCAAGCCATGTTGGTGTATTAAGGGTCATAGGAATGAATGGGTTCTGTAAACTACTATTAAGGCAAACTGATGTATTTGCAGCTGAGCAGCTCAAGCCTCCAGGACACTGTTGATTAGATAACACCTGAGAGTGAATTAATACATAATCAATTTTAGTGATATTATAAAATATATAACTTCCCTGACATGTATTTTAATGAACTGTTTCTGATCAATAAGGAAAAAAACACCTGATGTCTAAGCATTCTGTTTTAGAGAATTAGCATTAGAAAACGTGTTTCACTGTTGTATAATGTCTGTTCGGTCCGACTGGAGGAAACACTCCTAATGATTTGTTTGTCTTCCCTTCTCCAAAGGACTTATCATAGATGTATAGTGTGAATCGTATATCATACATGTAGTTTTGTTTGCCATGAATTAAAGAACTGTTTTATTTATTTCTGGAGTTGAGTTTGTGTCAGTGAAAAACATGTAAAGAAAATGTCTACACTGCAGAAAATACAGTAAAATGCTGTCAAATAGCAACAGAGATACAGTCATGGAAAAAATTATTAGACCACTTGTTTTCTTCAATTTGTTGTTCATTTTAATACCTGGTACAACTAAAGGTACATTTGTTTGGACAAATATAACAAAAATAGCTCATAAGGTTTAAGGGCTGGTATCCATTTTTCATGGTTTTCTTGATAATGATTTTTTATTATCAAGAAAACCATGGAAAATGTCTAGATATCAGCTCTTACATTAAACTCTTATGAGCTATTTTGTTGTTATCATTATATTTGTCCAGACAAATGTACCTTTTAGTCGTACCAGGTATTAAAATGAACAACAAATTGAAGAAAACAAGGGTGATCTAATAATTTTTTCCATGACCTTTATACCATCAAATCTAATATTGCATATCACTGTAGTAGACACATTGACTTACCATAAATCATGAAACAGTAAAACTCTTCATAAAATGTAGAAAACATAGTTTTACCATTTTAAGAAATTACATTTTGGTAAAATTAACGGAAAAAAGTCACAAGCACAGGATTGTTCCGTCTAAATTACAGATTTAGCTGATCTCTACATTTCACTTTACAGTAAAAAACCTTTCAACATACAGCAAAATCATACCGTAATGTCTGATATATTCTCAGTGTATTTTTCATTTTTACTGTAAATTACAAACAAAAATTCTCGGTGCATGTTTGTGTAGTCCCTGAGCTCAGGCTGAACACAGAGCTGCTTGTTCTTAGAAAAGCCAGAGGGGAGACCGCGGTTCAGACAATGATTGAACTATCTCCGTGCATTTGAATAATACATGTTTCAGGGTGGATTTTCCCTCTACAGGAAACAAGACAACATTATTATCTCTAACACACTGCGGCAACTGGACTGGAGTCGGGCGTTGCTCGTCAGGAATTACATACAAATTTTATAAGAGTTTTTATAGGAACATATCCTCAAAAATTCATGATACATGAAAATATAGAAAATAGAAAATGAATCAGGCTTTTAATAAAGACACTTTATGGAATAAATTGATTTTAATATTTAGGGGAAAGCTGTCCGGAGATGGTAGAAGTATTAAGATCACTGATAATAATAATTGAAAATATATATTTATAAAGCACTTTTTATTGTTAAAAGCAATCCCAAGGTGTTACAGAATACAACAAGATAATTAAAAAAAAACAGGTTTAAAAGCAAGAGCACAACGATACGTTTAAGGAAAAAGGCTTTTTCCATGAAAGTAAAAGTATTAATACTGCACTATAAAAATACTTGTTGCAATCATTTTTTTGTAAAGGTGTTTCTGTACAATTGGCTACATTGAATGTCATCGAAAGGAAAGTGTTTTGTTATAATTATTTTATTGATACATGTAAGAATTGCTTTTATTTTGTAGTTTTCAGGATGTAGATAGCTTATAATTTATGTAAATAACTAACAACCCATCATATTTGCATATAATTAAAAAAAAATCAAAAAATAATAATCAATAATTCTAATAATATCTTGTATAGATACATACTTTACAATCTGATCAAGTTTTGTATGTAAATCTCATGCATTAACATAAAAAAGCACAAAGTACAAAACAATTCATGTCTTAAGTTTAATTTCCTGTGAAACGATTACAGTAGAAGTATAAAGTGGCATAAAATGGAAATAAAAATCCAGAGCCATAACTTAAAATTGTACTTATGTTACTGTAATTTTTAGTTTATAGTGAAATTGTTGCTGCTGCAGCTGAGATATTAATTGTACAATCTGAGAAGAACCACAACAAAAACAGAAAAACTGTAAAAAGTGGCAGCAAAAGTTTCCAAACACTTACCTTCAAATAACAGTAAACAACTCTAAGTTATTTTACAGATAATGTCTTTAGAAAGAGGGAAAATATAAATATCTGTACTTATATATAACATCTCATGGCTTTTCATTCCATACAGTGTCATTTTATTTTATTTATATACACTACTGGTCAAAAGTTTTAGAACACACCAACTTTTCCAGAATTTAATTGAAAATGATGCAGTTTAATGTCTCAGTGTACTCTGAAATTAATGCACATTTGCAATATTTAAAATTCTTTATTGAGCATGATAGTGTTTTGAAAGTAAAAAAAAGATTCAAAATCACATTTTATGTTGGACTAAAGGACTAAAAAAAAGACACAAAATGACCAAAAAAGGACACAAAATGACCAAAAAAGACACCAAAAGACACAAAATGACCAAAAAAAGACACAAAATTACTTACAAAGACATGAAAATAATTCAAAAATGGACAAAATAGCCCAAGACTCCATAGAGTTAAGTCGTTAACCCATTTCTTGTTCCCTGAAAAAAGGCCTACTTGTATAATTCTGAAATGTACATTATTTTTCAGTTTTGGTTAAGCTTACCTTTTTTTATTTACCTCTGGCAGTTCACCACTTACCTTTGTACCCTTTCAAGCTGTTCATTTGACTTGAACTGCTTGAATTTCAATAAAAAAATGGAAAAATTGGGGTGTTCTAAAACTTTTGACCGGTAGCGTATATTTGGTTCAATCTGACCCAGGAACATTTTTTGCTGTTCCTGAGAAACGAACATAACAAGAAGGTTAAAATGTGAATAATTACAAAGGTGTACAAAGATCATTAACAATCTGTTTAAAGTATCAGCATCTTATAAGTAGTCAGGATGGAGCGTACTTGGAACTGACGGACTAAATGTTAATGTATGCAAACGTGTTACATCAGCACCTGTCTGAGATTAGTGTGGCTTTCAATCATGTAATGTGTCAGTCAGACGACTATTTATGTTGCACCGGTCTCCAGTATGAACGGCACATGGCCGTCTTTTCCTCCCTTTTTTAACGTTATGTTAGTTTGGTGGGCTGAGCTGCAGGGAAATAAGGACAAGAACGTTAAACCCTTTTCATCATTTTGGCTGTGTCAAAGTTCTGTTTTTTCTGTTTTCAATTTTAGGTCTAGAATAAAACTTTGCCAAAAACAGCCACACTGGAACTGATTAAAGCAGATTCAAGACATTAAACACAATTTTTGAACCCTTTACTGCATAAAATCAAACATTCTGTTATATCAGGCTGCCAAACTTTTCCACCAGACTGAGACATTTTCTCATGTTTTCCCTATGGGGTGCAAATACATGCTATTTCCCTGGTGTCCACTGAGGTTATTGCTGCTGTATTATGGAGCACTGCTCTAGTTACAGAGAGTATGTTTGATGCAATGAAGGTACCTAAAATAATATTAACATAACATTTTAACAGCGGTTTTATGAAGGGGGCATTTTTGTTCCCTAAGGTAACAAGTTCACTCCTTTTTTACGGGACACTGCACAAAAAATATATATAAAAAAATGTTGGTGCTAATTATTGACCTCTCCCTAACATACTGATACTAATACAACCCCAATTCCCAAAAAGTTTGGACGCTACATGAAATGTAAATATTATGTACAATATGCATCAAATTCAGAAATCAGTGTATTTTTACAAAAACAAAAGCTTTTTTTTCCCAGTTTGAAATGTATTTCTTGGGGAAAATAATATTAATATGTCAATATTTTACAGCAGTTTCATAAAGGGATGTTTTTGTAGACTAAGGTAACAAGTGGGAGGTTGTTTTTTAAAAGGTGACACTGCACAAAAAAATAAAATTGTGTCAAAATCAATGTTTTTGCTAATCCCTGATATATCCCAAATGGTAAACAGAATTTAGCATACAAATAATATAAATAATCCTTTTTCTTTTTCTTTTTTTTGTCCTTAACAAGTGCCATTATGCAAACAATCTGACATTTAAATAGTTAAAATTCTGTAAATTAATTTATATTTAATTGTGATGACTAGGACTGATGTTCATGAAAAACTAAGCAAAAATAATATTAATATAATATTTTAACAGCAGTTTTTATTCTCTAAGGTAATACGTTGTTGTTTTTATGTAACACTACACAAAGAAATATTTAAAAAAAATAGACTATATCAGAATCAGTGTTGTTGCTAATCACTGGCACATTATTTTTATTCTTAACAAGTGGCATTATGTAAACAAATTAGCATTTAAAGGGTTAAAACAGTAAACATGAATGATTATTTGGTGGTTGTGATTTCAGCTGAAGTTGGTTAAAAGTTGGTTGGTTAACTCAGTAAAAGTAGACAGTGGTGAAAAAAGTATTCAGATCCTTTACTTCAGTAAAAGTACTAATACCACACTGTCAAATTACTCCACTACAAGTAAAAGTCCTGCATTCAAAACTTACTGAGGTAAAAGTAAAAAAGTATCAGCATCAAAATGTACTTAAAGTATCAAAAGTAAAAGTAGTTGTTGTGCAGGGTGGTCTCATACTGTTAAATATTATCCACATATATTATTGGATTATTATTATTATTGATGCAATTATGTAAGCAGTGTTTTAATTTTATCAAGATATGGCACCTTTTAACTATTTAATATACTGTTATGTGGTTTAATTTGGGAAAAAAAAAGTCTAATTACTTTTTAATCTCGACCTGAAAAGTAACTAAAGCTGTCAGCTAAATGTAGTGGAGTAAAACGTACAATATTTGCCTCTAAAAGTAGAAGTATAAAGTTACATAAAATGGAAATACTCAAGTAAACTACAAGTACCTTAAAACCTTACTTAAGTACAGTACTTGAGTAAATGCACTTAGTTACATTCCACCACTGAAAGTAAAAAATTATATTTCCAGACTTTTGTTTTTCTTTTTGTTGTTTTTAAGGGATGCAGAAGACGTTAACAATGACCAGCACAATGTTGTCATCACTAATGTACAAATGTGTTTTTTTTCGTTGTGGTTCTTCTCAGATTGTACAATTAATATCTCAGCTGCAGCAGCAACCGTTTCACTAAAAACTAAAACTTACAGTAACATAAGTACAGATTTAAGTTATGGCTCTGGATTTTTATTTCCATTTTATTCCACTTTATATTTCTACTGTAATCGTTTCACAGGAAATTAAATTTAAGACATGAATTGTTTTGTACTTTGTGTTTTTTTATGTTAATGCATCTCCTGATATCTTTAGTTACTCAGTTAGTTACCTCGAAGGTTAAGATTTACATACAAAACTTGATCAGATTGTAAAGTATGTATCTTCAGTAGTAGTTTTAGAATTATTGATTATTATTTTTTAAAGATTTTTTTTTAAATTATTATATGTAAATATGATGGGTTGTTAGTTATTTATCTCGACCTGAATGTAGTGCAATATTTGCCTCAACATTTAGTGGAGTAGAAGTATAAAGTTACATAAAATGGAAATACTCAAGTAAAGTACAAGTACCTCAAAACCTTACTTAAGTACAGTACTTGAGTAAATGTACTTAGTTACATTCCAAGTAGAGAATGAAAGTAGAAAATGATATATCCAGACATTTGTTTCTCTGTTTTTGTTGTTTTTAAGGGATGCACAAGGGGTTAACAATGACCAGCACAATGTTGTCATCACTAATGTACAAAACAAGCTCATTAATGTCAGAATTCAGCGCTCCACGACATAAAAAGTGACACTGTATGAAATGAAAAGCCATGAGGAGGCTCCGTGCAGTCACATGGTGAGGACCCACAGCCTGCTCATTCAGAGCCCAGCTCCCCCAGCCACCGCTGCCTGCAGGGTTAATACAAGTGTCAAAAGAACAGGGCTTAAAGACATTAACTAGGTGAAAGCCATCTGTCAGCCACAGCGGGGCTGCTGCTGCTGCTGCTGCCGGGGCCGGGGACGGTGACATGTGGACGGCGCGTCCGTGGCCCTTTAAGAAACTCCATGTTTTCGCTACATGATGCGTCAACATAAAAAAGCGGATGATGCTGTTATGTAAAAACACGCTGAAGTGAGTTTGCAGGGAGCTTTGCTGAACGCTTCGCACGCCTCGCTTCGTCTTCACAAACCGGGATTTTTAGCTTTAAAGTGTTCGGACTGGTTGATTTTTACGCGTAGCGCACGGAGCGGTGCAGTTTGGAGGAGTGGAGAGGAGGAAAAAAAAGGCTTCAGCCGATCAACTCAACATGAGTCGCCCTCCGCTCTGTTTTCCTCCTTCACTTGCGGGAAGCGTACACCTGACGCATCACCCTGTCGCCCTGTGGAAGTGATCTACCTATTTAAAATCGGTTTATCTTCCAGTTTGAGACGCAACGATCGCATCTCGGTGCAAACTGAAAGTGTGAGGCAGGACGGGGATCGAGCTCCGGGCTGGAGTAATGTGTCAGCACATACAGACACAGATCGCTGCCTTTTCTGTGCTGAGCTGAGGAAACTTTTCTCTCCTGTCACTTGAGTCGTCTTTTAACGGTGAGTAGAGACTCTGCCGAGGCTCCTGCGGATCGTGATCGCAGGAAAATGTCACTGGAGCAGCTTCTGTTAGAGTTTGAGGCTGCTGCTGCTGCTGCTGCTGCCGTCTGTGTTTCTGGCTTTTACTGACACATTTCCATGTTGTTCTCTGGAGATCAAAGGTGTTTTAGAGGTATTTAAATGTCTTGGTGGTGTTTTACTGCCTGTCTCTTTTAGATCCAGAGCTCAATGATTAGCCGATTAATCAATTAGTTCACTGGATCGTCATAAATACCCAAAATCCACCGCTTCCATGCGCTCAGATGTGGATATTTGCGTGGTTTTATCATAATAATCTGAATATCTTTGGCTTTTACATTCACTTGTACTTGACTGAAGTGCAGCTTTGAGGTACTTGTACTTAAGTGTATCCATTTAATTCTACTTAATACTTAATAATACTCCCCCAAGACAGACATGGTCCACTAATAACACATTAACACCCAATCATATTAGTACACTCGGTCAAGCACTGCACTTAAGTACAAAATTGAGGTGCTTTACTTGCTACTTTCTACTTTTATTTCCCTACATATCAGAGGGAAATATTATACCTTTTATTCCACTACATTTATTTGACAGCTTGAGATGTTTTACAAATGTATTTTTTTACACATAAAACTCAAAATATGTAAAAATCACTGTTGATAATGTTGAGCTTTGGACAAACATTGTGAGTCACATTTGGCTCTGGGTAAATGTGACGGCAGTTTTTAGATAATTGAGAAAAAAATCAGCAGATTAATCCTTAATGACATTTATATTAGTTGTAGTCAGTGGTGGAAGAAGTATTCAGATCTCTTACTTAAGTAAAAGTACTAATACTACACTGTGAATTTACTCCACTACAAGTAAAAGTTCCTCATTCAAAACTTACTGAAGTAAAAGTACAAAAGTATCAGCATCAAAATGTACTTAAAGTATCAAAAGTAAAAGTACTCGTTATGCAAAATGGACCCACTCAGCCCTACCTGGACAAGAATAAAATGCTGCTTACATATATGCATCAAATTTAATAATACAACAATATATATATATATATATATATATATATATATATATATAAAACAATCTAATTTTAACAACTTGATTTACTTTTATGTGGTTTAATTTATAAACATCATTTTAAATTGATTGCATTTTTTCATGTTAAATCTCGATCTGAGAAGTAACTAAAGCTGTCAGCTAAATGTAGTGGAGTAACTAGTACAATGTAGTGGAGTAGAAGTATAAAGTTACACATGTGGAAATACTCAAGTAAAGTACAAGTATTTAGTTACATTCCACCACTGGTTGTAGTCTTGTATAAAACAGTTGAAATGAGCTCCATCCTGCTTTTACGTTAATGCACGAGTAACAATAATCTGATGATATGATATATAGTAGAATAACTAGTATTAAATAACATTTTCAGGAGGCAGGAGTTGTGCTTCAGAGTGTTTTTACAGTATGGAGTTACTTACCACTTAAGTCAAGGATCTGAATACTTCCTGCTCAATAGAAAATCAAATAGATGAAATAAGCTCTTCGGCAACCAGATACATTAAAACGCTCCTGATATGTTAATGCTTCAGTAATCCAATAATATAATGTATTATAACATGAAACTGTCATGATCCATTGTGCTCCCATAGTGAGAACTTTTAATACTTTAAGCACATTTGCAAATAATGCTTGTGTACTTCCAAAGGGAGTAAACGGGACTGGAGCTGATTGATTAACAGCCTGAAATAGTGCAAACAGACTAATGGTGTCTCAATGGAGAAAAACATATATACAGTTGATCTACAACAGGTGTGTAGGTAGCATTTTTACAATGGGTTGAATATGGATCCATACCCCACAAACATAATCATGTCAGGAATAAAACAACACCGATAGAAACACAAAAACTACATGTACTGCATCAATCAAGTGTGATTACTTTTCAAAGTCATTTCAGCATGTATTAGCGTTTTTAGGTGTACAGCAGAAAAAAAGCCTGTAATGTGATTAGACAACCAGGAGACAGTGTTCGCTGGTTGTCTAGTGTCAGAATGAAGCAGTCTGTCTCTGAGTGTGAGAGGGATCAAGGCAGCGTCTGAGCTGATGTTATTTAGAGATGTTTAAACATGGATGGATTACTAAAACGGGCCTACTGGGTACAGGCCCAGGAGCCCAAAGTGTCAGGGGCCTTCATTTGCAAAATAATACCAAAATATCCCTCTAAGAGACACGTACCGACCACGATAAGATGCAAAATGCACAAAGAAACATAAGAAACGACTACAAAGGGATGTAAAAAGACTACAAAGAGATCAAAACAACCACAAAGACATGCCAAACAGCTGCAAAGAGATACAAAAAGAGCAAGTGGTCCTTAGGGAGATAGTGGTAGCCCCTTTTTAAGGCAACTACATGAACTTTGAATAGTTATAGAGTAGAGGTGGGGGAAACAATCGATACAGCTTAGTATTGCGATATTTTGCATGACAATATTATATCGATTCATGGTTGGCAAATATCGATATTTAGCGTTTCTACTGCTGGCAGTATTTTCACCTTTTTCCGGAGGCTGCAGCGGGCTCACCTTTGGAAATAATGCTGCAAGAAAATTCAGAGCAGTGAAGCTGAAAGTTGTGGAAAGTTTGATAAAATGCTGCAGTTGTTGTCGTCCAACATGTTTGATATCAGTTCAGTTCAGTTTGACTGAATACTTTGTTGGTCAGTCTGTGGGTTTGACTCTCATTGTGGAGAGATAAAAAGACTGAAGTGAAATGAATAGACTGAGAATTTTCTCTTAAACTGCAATATATTGTATCACAATACTCACCATATCACAAAATGCTTAAAATCTAAATAATATTGTATCATGACTCAAGTATCAGGATTAAATTGTATCATGGGGCCTCTGGTGATTCACACCTCTCATGGAGAGTCTCAACTTCTAATCTAAACAACCTCCATGACCATCAGCGAGAATATTTGATCGTTCTATAAAGTTGTTCCTACTGTCTGTCCTGGTGCCATCGGGTCAGATTCTGCTCTTCTCCAGAACCTCCTTCAGCCCAGACTGCAGCGGGACCTTCAGTAATCTGTGACAGATTTGCAGATTTGCAGTCTGGTGCTCATGGAAACACTCACATTTGTCCACAAAAACTCAACGCAAAATCAAAGGCCCTTGTAGCTGCTTCAACAAGGATCCAGTATCGGTATTTGGACCCTCTGACAGGCTGCGGAGATGGATGCTGTGTGGTAACGCTGTTTCAGTTCAACAGCTTTAGGCTTCTCGATATTATTGGCCAATTGGAAGATTATAGATGAGCTGTTTTGGTGAAATCTCTTAGCGTTAGAAGTGTGTTTCTGCCCAAGTCTCTACAACAGACTGCTGCTGTTTAAACAGTGGTGGAAAGTACATTTACTCAAGTATTGTACTAAAGTTACCAACTAATTTAACATACTTGAGTATTTCCATATCATACCTACTTTTTACTTCTATTCCACTACGTTTCAAAAGGGAATATTGTACTTTTTTTTACTGCGCTACATTAATTTGACTCTAATCTGACTTTACATAATAAAACATGATATATTAAGACATGATGTAGAACTATAATGTACCCAGTAGTACACAAAATATCTCAACAGACAACAGAGCTCATTACCTGTATGTGTCCATTCAACCAACAGAATCATCTGTTTCTGTACCTGGAGGTTGAAGGCCGCAGCGGGCATCATTTATACCGGAAGTCACTTTAAATCGAGCAAATGTTTTATTTTCTAACCTATATTCTTGTTCAAAGCAATGATTTAAAATTAACATACAATTCATTAGAAAAAAGATTTCCTCATCCCCATACAGTACTTTTAAATCATGTCAGGAAACATAATGGATGAAGCACAGACATCAATAATGAGCAACTTTAGATTAAAAAAATCACTTTATTTGTTTTCCTTAATAAAAGATTTGAAATTGCGTGCATCCTTAATTGAAATTCTACAAAGTCAAAATACTCTCTACATGTATCCATTAGTGATAAAATAATAATAATAATAATAATATAGTATTCTATAATAGTGTTACACTGTGAAAAAACTACTTTCTGCACAATACTTATATATGTTCTAAATATATTATTGAATTATTATTATTAATGATGCATTAATGTAAGCACCGTTTTAATTGTATAAAGGTAGGACTCATTTTATTTTATTTTATTTTACAAACGGTTATGAGGTCTAAATTTAAAAAGAAAGTCTAATTACTTTAAATTGATGTTAAATCTCAACTTGAAAAGTAACTAAAGCTGTCAGCTAAATGTAGTGGAGTAAAAAGTACAACATTTGCTTCAAAAATGTAGTGGAGTATTATAAACTAGTAGTAGTATAAGTAGTATAAGTATAAAGTTACATAAAATGGAAATACTTAAGTGACGTATAAGTACCTCAAAATTGTACTTACGACTGGTCAGTACATTATGCTGACAATACTTCTGTACTTTTACTGAAGTATCATTTTAAATTCAGCACTTTAACTTTATAATGGAGTACTTTTAGACTGTGGTAAGTAAAGGATCAGCAGTGTTTTGTTTAGGAAGTGAGTAAGGGTTTCATGATGTGCCACAGTGATATAAAGACAGTCAGTAGTATAATTTGTGTATTTCTGACTGTCAGCTCTGCTCTATTACCTCTCCAGTTCCCCTTTAGACAATTGTCAATGAGTCTAATGTTCTAGCTCGACTATTTACATGTTTGTCTTCTGTCTCTGTCCATTTTGACTCTGATAAAAGCAAAGTACTGTTAAAATGTTGGCTCGTAAATCAATCAGTCCCTTTTCCCCCTGTCCTTCAGACTGAGAAGCCTCTGATTCAGCTGCTGTTTCTATACTCTATACTATATACTCTATACTATACTGCTATAGTCTGTACTTTAACTTGTAAAGGAGTATTTTCACACTGTGGTAGTGGATGTGAATACTTCTTCCACAACTGTTGAATGGACGAAACAAACAATTTAAATTCTTCAAATTGCTCAGGCTCTGTGGACATTTTTCACTTTTCTAACATTTTATAGAGTACATGATTAAGTGTTTAATTGAGGGAATAATTGGCAGATTAATCACTAATAAGAAGAGTTATGTGAGCTGCAGCCCCGTCTGGATTAAAAACCGTCTAATTTGTGGAAAGCCGATCACCTCCGGCTGTAAAAGGCTGTTGGAACGTACGTGCTCTGACATGACATCAGGGCTATAATGCATGACACGCAAGTTGCCTAGTGAGTTCTTCAGTATAATGGTGTTTGTAAAGCCTCTTGTGGACAGAAAAGCCTGACAATGGAGCTTCAGTTCTGGAGGTCGTGGTAGATTTGTGTCTAGTCTGTTCTCTGCAGCCTACTTTGACAGGCCTGTCATAGCAGCATGCTGAATAGAGGTGCAGTGCCCACACGTGAGCCATAAAGCTGGATATCAATCCTGCACATAATCCCATTATTTCTGAAGAAGTGTCCTGTTGTGGCCACAGAGAGAGAGAGAGAGAGGGAGGAGGAGGAGGAGGAGGAGGAGGAGGAGGAGGAGGAGGAGGAGGAGGAGGAGGAGGAGGAGGAGGAGGAGGAGGAGGAGGAGGAGGAGGAGGAGGAGGAGGTGTCCTCCCTACTGTCCCAAAGGAGACAAATACCCCCTCCTCAGATACAGGCCTCATGTGGTCAGAAGAAAGGACAGCAGAGGAAAGAATTTAATAGATACAGTCATGGGAAAAAAAATATTAGACCATTGTTTTCTTCAATTTCTTGTTCATTTTAATGCATGGTACAACTAAAGGTACATTTGTTTGGACAAATATAATGATAACAACAAAAATAGCTGATAAGAGTTTAATTTAAGAGCTGATATCTAGACATTTTCCATGGTTTTCTTGATAATGATTTTGGTTATTATCAATAAAACCATAGAAAATGGCTAGATATCAGCTCTGAAATTAAACTGTAAATTCTAAAATTTTTGTTGTTATCATTATATTTGTCCAAACAAATGTACCTTTAGTTGTACCAGGTATTAAAATGAACAAGAAATTAGAGAAAACAAGGGTGGTATATTAACATTATTATTGCTCACTTTATTGTGTGGTTCCTATTAGGGATGCGAATAATTGATTAATGGCCGTTAAGAATTTGGTCATCACGTGGAATTTATAATTGATCTGTGTATATTTTAATTTTAATTTTATCTATGACTGCGTATCAGTACTCACTGAACTGAAACACGGCTGAGCGTTCAGTTCTGCTGTCGTATGTCAATAAGCCAACGAGTTGAGAATTAAGTTGGATAAAGCTACAGTTTGCAAACTGAAAGTTGCAATAACAATTATAAAACACACAGAAATAGAGTATTAATTATTAAAGAGTATTAATTGGAGCAAAACTATCTTACTGTATCAAACCTTGCTTGCATGAATTACTGAGTTTCATTTGATCCAAAACTTATTTAAACACAAAACACATTTAAATATGAAGATTACTGTGAAAACTAACCTCATGCCTCTTCAGGGGGAGCTAAAACCATAGACCGTTTCAAATATAAAACATAAAAACATAAAACATTGAACTCCTTGATGTTAACTTTGCAGTATCACCTCACGTGAGACAGGAAGTCTCTTTTCGTCCTTTCAAAATAAAAGCGTCTGTTATCAAAACAGACAGATTAATGGATGAATTGATCGTTAACATTATAGCTGCTTAGTTGGCAGGTTTCTTCCAAACGCCCATCCCTAGTTCATATTGCAAAGCATAAAAACTATTTTAGGAAGTGGAAACAACATCTCCACCCAGTATGAATGACTTTATTGTTGATGAAGTTTCGCTGGAAAAGTACACTGGCTGCCACATCCCTTTTTTCCAAAACACTTGTCACGGTCACACTGTTGTTCTGCCCCACAGGAGGATGTTAAATATTATCTAACAGGAACTCAGCTCATCGGGCCTGATGCCTGTTGGATGCCAGAAAACCTTCAGGACTTTTTTTCTTTCTTTTTTTGTAAACAAACTATCTTTTGAACCTGCTGCTGTCAGTTGCTGACACTTCCTCTGTTTCCTTGCACGTCAGAAGTAGTATATTACTTCATTTGGGTGAGTTTTGCATGTTCATGCAGCTGCTCGGCTGCAAATTATTGGGACACCTGCTTATTTAACACACAGATAATCTTTAATGTATAAGCAGATAGTATTTACATTAGTAGTAATACGTTATATCATGGTGAAAGTTGTAGATTGAGCCTTATTAGTAAGATCTCTTTGTTAGTAATAAGCTTTTTAAAGGATAAATCAGGTTTTTTACAGCCTGGGTCTTACTTTTCTAATTCATTCCCCTTATAATAATAACGTTGTACTCACCAAGCTATTTCCTGAGATCATAGCTGGATTAACCTGCTCGGGGGCCCAGAGCAAAATGAAAAATGAACTTCTGGGCCCCACATTCATGAGTAATAAGCTACATGCAGGCACAAACTGAAGTGATGCCTCTCAGGCTGCATACACAGGGTTTAAGCAGTCTAAAAAGTAGACCAACAGTCACTACAGAGGGCTAAGACAGCTACAGCTAATGTTCTTCTAAAAGATATTCTAAAATAAATGTATTCAGTGTTTACTACACCATTGAATGTCTTGAAACTAGACTTTATTTCACCACAAAAGACCATTGAGGAGGAATGCTGTCGAGATGTAAAACCATCAACATCTACAACCTAAACAACAGAATGGACTGTTTGTCAATACCGACCATAACAAAATGAGGGTTTCGCTGCTCACGGGACAGCGGGGCACTAAATATAGCACACATGTCATTTTACGGTTGTAAAAAAGGCTGCAGTTTCTGCGGACTTATGTTGTAAAACCACTGACCTGGGTTAAGGACAAAAAACTTCCTGGTAAGGCGTTATAAAAGACAGTTTAATAATGATAATAATAATACATTTTATTTTTAAAGCACTATTCATTGTTAAAAGCAATCCCAAGGTGCTACAAAACAAGACAAAAAACAGGTCTAAGAGCACAACGATATGTTTAATAGGCTTTTTTTTTTTTTTTAAAGAGACTTAAAAGACTCTGTTGTTTGTGGACCCCTAAGGTGGTCTGGGAGGGAATTCCACAGGTGAGGAGTAGCAATTGAAGTTACGTAAAAAGTAGTTTACTTTTGTTTTCACCTGGGACATGAACCCTGCTCTCCTGGGTGAAAGTCTGCTGTTTGTTTCGACCCGCCCACCCCGAGCTTCACATCCACCGTCAATCATTACGACCAGGGCTTTAAATTGACACTCGCCAAACCGCCAAATTCGGTTAAAAAATTTACTTTGGCGGGCAACATTTGTAAAGTTACAAGCCAATTTGGTGATGAATGAAGAAAATAACACTGCGTCTGTTTGAGTCAGCAGGCCGCGGAAACGATGAGGTAAGTGTTGTCAGTTTCCCGAAATTGGGGGTTTTTTGTATGCGTTTTTCTGGGAAACATAATCTTTATCTGGCAACACTGCTTGTAGAACTAATCCTACATTTCCCATGAACACTATGTCATGACGTGTCATATGACCATTGGCTACGTGCCTAGCATGCATGATATCAATTACAAGTGAGCTACGCTGATACAGAGAACACAGCACGAAAAAAAAAAAAGGGGGCGGAGAGTAGTAGTAGTAGTAAAGTTAACAAATACATGTGGAGAGATTTTTACCTGGAGTAAAAAAAAACAGAACAGAAGAGCAAAAGAGGAAGGCTGAATAGGGGACAATGGAGATGAAAGAGGAGGGGAAAAGACTTTTAATTTGAAATGGCTGTCGTGTTGTGAGTGGTTAGTATTTTAAATTTGGCTTGTGGAAAATCAGATTGGCTCGTAACTTAAAAAATCTACTAACCATTTTGGCTGGTGATCCAAAAAGTTAATTTAAAGCCCTGGTGACATCTTCCGTCAGTCTAACGTGTAAATGTGAGTCGTTGTTTGCTGCCTGTACAAACTATATTGATGTTTTTGAGGGGAGACCAGTCTATGTAAAACAATGCTTGCAAACAAAACCACTTACAATTAAAATGACAATGTATAATAGCTATCGTTAAAATGCAGTTAAAATGTCAAACTTGCCATGGAGAAATTCTGCCATTAAACAGTTGTAGTGATGGGAAAGAGTGAAGGAATCTCTCGATGCAAATGTTCATTAAAATCAGCTCAGTGGAACCCCGTTCTCTAACCCCGAAGAGTTCTGGAAGAGATCAGGACAGATGTTTGATTTTTCAGCTTTGTCTGAGATGTGGAAACATGGCAACATTACTAAAGAGGAGTCAAACAGGGCAAGAAACACCTGTGAAAAACACAACCCTGCAGATTCGACTATTTTAGTTGGAAGTGAAACAGTAAAATAATGACTCAAACTGTCTGATGAAAACACATCACAGATTGACTTCTGGGCTCAACTTTGCCCTAGTGTACTTATTTATGTGTGCAAAAAGATTTCCTGCAATTTAGCATTATTACTGTAATTTAGTGTGCACTTGCTTTCAGTTTTACCTCTAAATAACACGGTTTAGATCGTCTGACTGAACTTAATTTCCACCTGTGTGATTGTCTGACTCTGTTGTAGCAAAGTGTTCCCAGATTTCTGCAGTTGCTTTGCAGCAGTACGACCTTATTCTAATGGGAGGAACTGTGGGAATAAAAACCTGATTTATGCCTTGTGGCCCCCATATAATTAGCAGAACTGTGTACTTTGCAGTTGGATCCTAATCTTATTTAGTTGTTTGAATATTTCTCTGTTTGAATCTTGAGTGTGTCAGGATTAGTGAAGCGCTGCTGTAGCCTGTACTCCTCTAAAAGCCATTAGCCGGCCCCTCTCGCTCCCTCTCTCGCTCCCTCTCTCTCTCTCGCTCCCTCTCTCTCGCTGTGTCTCTTTCCCTGACTCACCCTGGCACGGTGCCCGAGACACAGCTGTGAAAATTACAGGTCTGTTTCATGGAAACATAGAAGAAGAGGAGGCAGGGTTGGTGGGGAGGGAAGCAGAAACAGAGCAGAGACCCACAGCCCGGCGTCAGCTGTTGGCCGGCCCACAGCTGCAGTGGATGTGGAGCTTTCAGAGCCGGGGTCTCACTCGCTCCTCACACACACACACAGGGATTGTTTACGTGGGGCGGGAGCGTGTGTTTGTGTGTGCGTGTGTGTGTGTATAGGGGGATGTTAAACCCTGTTTGGCTGAGGCCGAACAGAACAGAAGCCCTCACTGTGACTGACAAACGTCGGGCTCCTTCAGTGAAAAGCACATGGCACCGAGCGTCCTTCAGTTTGGCAGATGCTAAAAGCATGACTGAGGCCCTGGCAGGTGGGCAGGCGGGCGGCCGCCCCCTCCTCGCTCCTTCCTCCGCTGGGTTGGAAATCCAGCGACAGGCCTCCTCTATCAGAGAGTCATTGTTCATGATGATGATGACAATCTCTCTCTGTCTCCATTCTCTGTGCTATCTCAATCCATCACTCTCTTGTCTTTGCCTCCCCTCCCTTCCCCCTTGTCGCTGTCTCTCACACATTCTCTTAATTTTTCTTCTCCCTTGTTCTCGCCTGCTCCCTCAGAAAGTCTGTGTCAAACTATGTAGCTCTGAGGAGCTGTCAGCCAAAGAAAAGCAGGGTGAATGTGAAAAATTGCCCCTCTGATTTCCACTAAGTTTGACTTTTCTCCAGCTTGATGAGATGTGAGGTGTGAGATTCCCTCTCCACTTTCCCCTCTCCTCTCTGGTGCTTTGCTTCCATCTTTTTGAATTCAGTCTTCATCACTATCGCTCTCTCTCTCTCTCTCTCTCTCTCTCTCTCTTCTCCCTCTTTGCCAGTCAGGCTGTCTGGCATCTTGCCCTGTCTCTTTGAAGAGGAACAGTAGAAGCAGATAATTACACTTCCTGTCCTGTATCTGCTCTGTAGTGCTGAACTGTCATCTCTACATCTGTAGGCTACACGCTGAAGCAGAGAAATAACAGCTTACTACCTGTTTTTGGTTTGTAGCAAACGCATAGTATATATCCTGCAGTTACATAAGTCAATGCTAAGCCTACAAAATACATCTTCAGGATATGACTCACACCTACATTATCTAACACCATCACATACTATACCCCCCCCCCCCCCCCCGACCACACCCATTCACCCATTATTAAGTAAAATGACCCCCCCCCCCCCCTCCAAAAATCCCCTAAAAGTCCTAAAATGTTAAATGAAAAGAGCCCCTCTCCCTCCAAAAAAAGTCCCATTCAACATGTAAATGAACTGAACATGTTACGGAGGAATGAACAGTGCATGTAGGGGCGTGGTCCCATTGGGGGCGTGGCCCCAGCAGCCCTGCAGTAAGCAGTGTGTTATGTTCATGTGATTGAGGAATAGCAGAGATATTCCAGTGTACTTGGATGAAATCTGGTTGTTTTAGTCATCATTATGCTGAAATATATTTTCCCAATGTATTTAAGTTCCCTTTTAAGGGCCAACCTTCAATTTTGTAAATTCACAGTTGATTCCTGTTAATTCCCACAACTTCCTAAGATAAGATAAAATAAGATAAGATAAGATAACTTTATTTATCCCGAAGGAAATTCTGGTATCAGATTGCTCCAAAGCCTCCAAAACAATTACAAAAACAATCACAATACAGGATTATATAAGAAAAACAATGAACAAAATAGGTAACATATATAATGTAAATACAACAATATAAAAAAATAAATAAAGTGTCTCAGGAGTAAGTGAGTAATGTTCAGATGACATGGCAGGATGTAATATACAGATGTGTTGCACATGATAATAAGCATAATTTAGTCTGTGGTGTTGAAAATTGTAATGCACATGATGTTAATATTAGTCAGTGTGATATGTTAGCTTTCGTCCCTTCATAAAGGGGAGGAGCTATACAGTTTGATGGCCACAGGTAGAAAAGAGCTCCTTCAGCGTTCTGTGATGAACTATATTTAAGTTCCCTGATAAGGACCAACCTTCAATTTTGTAAATTCACAGTTTATTCCCATAAATTCCTGTTAATTCCCAGTGAAAGTTTCCAACTTTGAAAATCCCTGGAATTTTTCAACCCTAGTCTGGACAGACATGGATGTAATCTGCAGCTTGACTGGTTATTATCACACAAACAAACTAGTCGTGCACCAGATTGTTGCCACCAGCCATGCATGACACAAATACCTCACATTCATACACACATACACACACACACACACACACACATTGTTTAGAAGACCTGGTCGTTATTTACAGTAGTCAGCCAGTTGTATGACAGTGGTTAGAGTAAGGCCTCCTGCATGACTTCACCTGATTATGTGTAAACTGTATGAATCATCACATTGACGGCACATTTCACTTTAATGTCAGATCAGAGTGCTGTTTGCCTCACTTCCTCTCCTAATGTATCGTGAAATTGATGGTAAACATTTTTCTTCACGTTCATAAGCGCTGCCGGGACATTTTCACAGGTGTGATGCTGCCCAGCTTCTCTTTATTTGACTAATCAGACCACATTCACTGGTGGTTTAGGGATTTGGATGTTGATTACATCCTTGGTGCATTAACCCCACCAATCAAAACTTGTGCTGTTCAGCCAAATATGTTTCACAAGGGACAGAGACAGATTGACAAACTCAACCATGATAGCACGTGCAGCTTGTCCACTGAAATGTGATATGAGATGGAAGACTCCAAGGAGATGCATGCAAGAAGAAAAATAGATTTTTCCTTAATTTAAAGGGGATCATCATCATCATCATCTGTAGCCAGGTGGCCGTAGGTGCACTAGTTTATAGGGAATATATTATGAAAAACTCTCTCAGGAGAAAACGAGAAAATATTTTATCAGATGTGCCTTTTCGTTTAGACAACAACGGGGTTTTTGAAACCACCTCCAGAGTGGAAATCTCAAAAACGCTCCATGTTGCTTTTCTGTCTGGTTGAAAACGCAAACGTGTCTCTGATCAGCTAACATCCGCATCTACGTAACATCCATGTGCAGTCCAGGTAAACAACAACAAACATGTCGGACTATTTCCATCAGTCAGACATTCAAGTTGCCCTAGCAGCTCTGAGAACTATCCAGGACAGGAGTCATTTCAGCAGTTAAGCAGAATTATCAAAGATAACAGAGCAGAACAGAATAGAACAGAGCATTAATTACCTAGGGCAATTTTTTTGATGCACCAATTCAGCGGAAGCAAAACAGACAGCTTTGGACAAGACCCGGGAGAACCAGGAAGAGAAGTAGGAGAGAAGAGAAGTGTCTACGTGAGCTCTTGGTGGTGTTGTGTAGCAGTGCTTCACAGTACCACCTAGCCACCTGGTGTGCATACTACATTGAATTTCACAGACTTTTGCGTCACCGTATGCAGATTTCCCCCCAAAGACGCTCGTCCAAACGCAGAATAAAAAGTGGGAATGCAACGACACTTTTGCATTTTCTGTCCAGGTCGTCTCCATCTAAACAGGGCCTTAGAGAGTTTTTGAAATGAACACAGCTGCCTGTTGCTGAAAACAAATACAGCAAACATTGGTCAGATGATGACATCATATCCTAGGCCAAAAAGTGTTTGGACCCCCTTTTCAGAACCAGGAGATATTGCTAATATTATAACTAAAAAAGGGCAAATGTACAGGTTTTAGATAGAACAACATGTGACTGACAGTGTTTGGTCGGCCACACTGTGACGTCCACAGATAGCTATTAGTCCAAGGCCTTTTTAAACATTAAAGTATCCTCAGCTTTACGCACATGTACATATTCCTGTCTTAATGTGTGAAGCCTTAAAGACATCTGGGAGGCTGGGGATTTGAGTTCCATGTGAAAAAAATTTAATAGTAGATTTTGGTGTAATATTCTTCGTTATTTGATGACTTATAAATCTGCAGAGTGCCGATATTCCTGGGATGTTCACAACATTTTTCGACTAGGGATGGGAATAATTAATCGATGATCGATTAATGGTCTTTAAAAATTGGTCGATTACATGGAATTTTTCATCGATCTGTGTATTTTTTAATTTTAATTTTATCTCTGACTGCGTATCAGTTCTCACTGAACTGAAACACGGCCAAGCGTCCGTACGTCAATAAGCCAATGAGCTAAAAATTAAGTTGGAT
The DNA here is from genome assembly GCF_030273125.1 of Centropristis striata. Lineage (NCBI taxonomy): Eukaryota > Metazoa > Chordata > Actinopteri > Perciformes > Serranidae > Centropristis > Centropristis striata. Next base: position 28,666,036 of record NC_081532.1, read on the forward strand.
AAAGCTACAGTTTGCAAACTGAAAGTTGCAATAACAATTATAAAACACACAGAAATACAAGAGTATTAATTGGAGTAAAACTATCTTACTGTATCAAACCTTGCTAGCATGAACTACTGAGTTTAATTTGATCCAAAACTTATTTAACTTAAACTTAAATATGAAAGATTACTGTGGAAACTAACCTCATGCCTTTTTGGGGCTAAAACATTGAACTACTTGACGTTATCTTGACAGTTTAATCTCACTTGAGTTAGTTTTATGATGTTTCTTTTCGTCCTTTCAAAATAATGGCGTCCGTTATCAAAACAGGCTTTAGCAAAGTACTGTATATATATATTTTATTTTGCCCATGTATGCATGCAGGTATTAATTGATCGTTACTGTTATAGATAATGGAGCTGGCAGGTTTCTTCCTGTAGTAACGACGTTACTAGAACATCCAGGAGGGACAGCTGACAGCCAGATAACTTCAACGACATTGACACAACTTTCATTTTTGGAACAGTTTTTGAACCAAAACAGGCTAAAACCTCACTATAAAACGTAAAGCGTATAGAACGTTGACTACCATTCGTCACCGCTGTAGCAGCACGTTTTATTTGTCATAAAATCATCTTTTTATAGTCTTGCTTTGAAGGATTGCATGCAAGTCTGAAAAGAACTGTGCTCCATACATGTAACACCTTTTAAAATCATAAAGAAGGCTTTAAATTGTAGCTTTTCATATTATTTTTTGTGAAGAGAAGAATTTGCAAACTTGTTGCTTTGATATATCCAGGATAGTTTCTATAATTTTTCTATCCAGTGCTGTGGCAGCTGTGGGGCGGCTGGTCTGTAGCAGAATCTGAGCTCTGAATTTACAGGCCTGGGCAAGCAGAGAAAGGGATCAATAAAGTATTACAGTGTTATTTCACTTTCCCCAATGCTGTCTCTTCTTCACCTTCAGAATGAAAGATTCATCATCTTCAGTAAATATCTCCTGAGATCAGAGTTTCTGGGGCGAGATCTTGTTGAATGAGGGTTCAAGGCCAAATGTAGATCAGTTTGGAGATATGTGAGGTGAAAATGTCTGGGACAGACCGACATGTTATAGAAGATGTTTTGCTCAAGGACAGCAAGGTGTGTGCTTTTCTGATATGAGAGATTAAAATACTTCATTTACTGAACCAAACTAATTCAGTTTTATAGGTAAAAGGTCAAGGTCATTGTGATGTTTTTGGCCATAGACTTATTGTCACACAGAAAGGTCAAAGGTCAACTTCACTTTGACATCATAATATTCTGCAATAACACTTTTCGGTTTACGCTTTATAATAAGGTCCTTAATAACCATTAATTAACAAGTAATAAGGCATTGTTCTCGCTTTAGATCCGGTAGTTGCAAAAAGCATAGTTAACTTATAGTTAACTTATAATAGATGAGCAATAAAGTATATTTTAATATCAATAAGCAAACAAAATAAGATAAATAAAGGCATGGCAAAGACATAATGGGTGGGTCATGGGTGTTTGTAATGCCATTATTAACACTTATATAAGCTTATAAACACACAATAATGTTAATAAGCATCTTGTAAGGACTTACAAAGGCCTTATTACTTGTTAATTAATGGTTATTACAAGGACCTTAATATAAAGCGTTACCCACTTTTCTAGCCATAACTCATGAACTGAAAGAGAGACATTTGGCTGCTACTGAAGTGAGAAGATTTTTGAATTTGTAGCTTCTTTGCAAAAACATCCATATTTTTAGCATTGTCTCCTGTCATGGACAGACAGGAATTTAAATTGTAACTTGATGTGTCGTCGGATGCAGAGAACCATCCATCCTTTATCCTTAGCCCCTTACCAGTTACAGGTTTCCACACTATCACAGGGCTGACACATAGAGACCAGTGGTGGAAGAAGTATTCAGATCCTTTACTTCAGTAAAAGTACTAATACCACACTGTGAAATTACTCCACTACAAGTAAAAGTCCTGCATTCAAAACTAACTGAAGTAAAAGTACAAAAGTATCAGCATTAAAATGTACTTAAAGTATCAAAAGAAAAAGTACTCGTTTTGCAGAATGGATCCATTCAAACTGTTTTATATATTCTAAATATAATATAATATTATTATTATATATTGATTTAAGTAAGCAGCATTTTAATTTTCTCAAGGTAGGATGAATTTTATCTTCTTAACATACTGCGATGTAGTGGTTAGAGGGTCTCCCATAGTCCAAAAACGTGCACTTAGGTTTATTTGGTGACTTTAAATTGCCTGTAGGAGTGTATGAGAGCATGAATGATTGTCTGTCTCTATGTGTCAGCCCTGTGATAGTCTGGAGACCTGTCCAGGTGTACCTGCCTTTCACCCAATGTCTGCCGGGAACGGCTCCAGCCTCCCGTGAACTGAGTGCAGATAAGCGTTTAAGAATAATGAATGAATGTTAAATCTCGACTTGTAAAGTAACTAAAGCTGTCAGCTAAATGTAGTGATGTTAAAAGTGCAATATTCACCTCAAAATGTAGTGGAGTCGAAGTATAAAGTTACATAGAATGGCAATAGTAATCAAAATTCTACTTAAATACAGTACTTATTGACTTTCCACCACTGATAGAGATAGTCTGTGTTTTACCACTAGGCGGTAATTCTTGTTTAAAACTGACTTTATTGGTAATTTTAGAGTAAATATTCCTTTTGAAAATGAGCCGAGAACAGAGAAAAATGCACAGTTTAATTGCTTCATATTTGTTGGCGTGTTGAAATTCTAATTGCTGGGGTGAGTATTCAAGCTTAGCGGCTGAATAGACTCCCTGTCAGTGGGGAATGATCAAAACTCCTATCAAAGTATTGTAGACCATGCATCAAAGATAAATGTGTCTTTTAAATGTGTCTTTAAAGCTGCTATAAACAATGTTTTATAGTAGAAAAGGATCAAATGACTGAATGTGTGTTATGTGAAAGGAGCGATGAACCTACAGATAATTATCACCCTTCAGCTCTGGAACTTCAAAGCTTCTTTTCAGCTCTTTGTTTAGTTTTTTTATTCCCCAGATTAAAATAAATGCTCTTTTTTTAACATCTCATTTAGTCTTTAGAAACTCTAACTTGTATGTACTATTAAGCAGTAATTTTCAGATGCATCTCAATAAATTAGAATATGATGGAAAAGTAATTTTCCAGTAGTTCAAGTCAAAAAGCCCCAACCAAGTATTGAGTCATATAGGTGGACATACTTTTCAGAGGCCAACATTTACATATTAAACCTACTTTTTTGGTCTTTTGTAATATTCACATTTTTTGAGACACTGAACTTTAGGTCTTCATTAAATGTAAGCCATAATCATTATAATTAGAAGATATTAAATAAATTAAGACATGAAATGTTTAATTCTGTGTGTAATGGATCCATGTAATGTGTTATTTCCACTTTTTGAATTGAATTATTGACATAAATAAGCTTTTCTATGATGCAGTCATGGAATAAGTTATTAGACCACCGTTTTTGTTCAATTTCTTGTTCATTTTAATGCCTGATACAACTAAAGGTACATTTGTTTGGCCAAATATAATGATAACAACAAAACTAGCTCATAAGAGTTTAATTTAAGAGCTGATATCTAGACATTTTCCATGGTTTTCTTGATAATAACCAAAATCATTTTCAAGAAAACCATGAAAAATGGCTGATATCAGCTCTTAAATTAAACTCTTATGAGCTATTTTTGTTGTTATTATTATATGTGTCCAAACAAATATACCAGGCATTAAAATTAACAATAAACTGAAGGAAACAAGGGTGGTCTAATTTTTTTTTTCATGACTGTATTCTAATTTATTGAGAGCACCTGTAGATGTCTGTGTGTGTCTTCGCCACCACCAGCAGTGGGTGAGTGAGTGCTTCCTGCCATAGGAAGCGTTTAGTGGCCCCGGTCGCTGTCGTGCCTCTCTGCAGTGTGTTTATTGCAGCACAGGTCAGCTCTCAGCAGTCTATACTCCCTCAGCTTCCCCCGGTGCTCACGCCTCATTAACTCAACGCACTCAGCTTGTTTACAGCTGTTAATTACACACTGCAAAGCTGATATTGATGAGGACAATCAGCATGTATCCCAATTGAACTCTTATTTTCTGACTACATGCTAACTTGATAACATAGTGGCTTTCCAATCAGTTTGCTGTTAAAGAGATTGCACCGGGTATTGAAATTTTCCCTGAAACTGAACATCCAGCGAGCGAGTGCAGCAGCTGAGTGATCATCACTGACAGGGTGTGTGTGCTTGTGCGTGTGTGTGCTTTTGTGTGTATGTGTGTCTGTGTCTGTGTGTGTCTTTGTGTCTGTGTGTCTGTGTGTGTGTCTGTGTGTGTGAGCCTGTGTGTGTCTTTGTGTCTGTGTGTGTGTGAGCCTGTGTGTGTCTTTGTGTGTGTGTGTGTCTGTGTGCGTGTGTGTCCGTGTGCGTGTGTGTGAGCCTGTGTGTGCCCTTGTGCGTGTGTGAACCTGTGTGTGTGTGTGTGTGAGCCTGTGTGTGCCTTTGTGAATGTGTGTCTTTGTGTGCCTTTGTGTGTGTTTGTGCCTGTGAGTGCGTGTCTGTCTGTGTGTTTGTGTGTGTGTGTGTGTGTGTTTGCACGCGTGTGTGTGTCATTGTGTGCCTGTGTGTGTGTGTGCCTGTGTGTGTGTTTGTGTGTGTGTGTGTGTGTGTTTGTGTTTGCGCGTGTGTGTGTGTCTTTGTGTGCCTGTGTGTGTGTTTGCGCATGTGTGTGTGTGTGTGTGTGTGTGTGTGTGTGTGTGTTGCACTGTAACAGGCCTGATGTTATCTGTGTTTTCTCAAGAAGTAGGCTAATAAATGACGAGCAGCGACTGATCACTCATCATTATTGGATTCCACGTATCATTAAGAGCAGGAGATACAGTAAATGAGACTAATTAAGAGTGATGCATGCTTCTATTTTCTGCCTTCATTAATCTGACAGAAATCAAATCACTGGAATATTCCTTCAGGGAGTTATGTTATGGCTGTAATACTCATTGGGGAGTTGATCTTAATGATGTTTATGTTAATGTATACGGACTTAACGTGCTCTATTCACAATGATTCTGTGTTATATAATGATTATATTTTATGATGTTAATTATAGGGCTACAACTAATGATTGTTTTCATTAATGATTGATGTAAAATAGTCTGTAAAATGTCAGCAAATAGTAACAAATGCTTGTCACAACTTCTCAACACCCAAGAAGACGTCTTTAAATGTTTTATATTGTCAAACTAACAGAACAAAAACGCAACAATGTTCAGTTTAATATTGTAGAAGATGAGAAAAGACTGGAGTTCTTACATGAGAGACACTGAAACAAATGAAAAGTCGCCTTTTGTGTTCAAAAGAATGCATCAACGATTCATTGATTTTGACTATTGTTGATACATTTTGATTGACGGATCATTTCAGCTCTATTCTTCATGTTTGTGTTGCTCTTAACTGCACATTTAGGGATTTATGATGAGCCAAGTTACGAGGGACACATGCTTTTATTCTCTGCTGTCACTGATATGAGAAACCTCTTTTAGGTATTTATATTATATATGTAAAACTCATCAAGTAGTTGACAATTTATATTTATGTTAGTTTACCTACAGGGACTCAGTGTGTTATAAACTCTGAGTTTATAGTTGCTTTGAAGTGTTTTTCCTGTGGCTGTTTTCACCGTGTATGTGTGTGTGTGTGTGTGTGTGTGTTCCCTGCATAATGAGGACCAGTAGTGGAAAGTAACTAAGTACATTTACTCAAGTACTGTACTTGTATTTAAGTACAATTTTGATTAAGTTGTACTTGAGTATTTCCATTTTATGTAACTTTATACTTCTACCCCACTACATTTTGAGGCAAATACTGTAATTTTTACTCCACTACATTTAGCTGACAGCTTTAGTTACTTTTCAGGTTGAGATTTAACATAAAAAACACTTGTCTGAGTGGATCCATTCTGCATAACGAGTACTTTTACTTTTGATACTTTAAGTACATTTTGATGCTGATGCTTGTGTACTTTTACTTCAGAAAGTTTTGAATGCAGGACTTTTACTTGTAGTGGAGTAATTTCACAGTGTGGTATTAGTACTTTTACTGAAGTAAGGGATCTGAATACTTCTCCCACCACTGGAAAGGACCAGAACAAGTTTTTAACCAACAAAGACAGGTCCTCACTCCTTTAAAAGCCTGTTTAAGGGTTAAGTTCGGGTTACGGTTTATGTAAAGCTTAGGGTATGGGTTGGGGTTAGGCCTTTAGTTGTGATGGTTAGGGTTAGTGATGAATGCAGTGTGTCCTCACAAAGATAGAAATACGAAATACAAGGGTGTGTGTGTTCCAGGAGACGCCTACTGTAGTCAGCACCACCACAGAAGAGTTTTGAGTTCTTTGCCAGTTGTTACAGATTTAGCATCACAATCATGCACACTGCAGTCACAAAACTAGTGACTAGTGTGGAGTCTGAAGGTGGGTGTAGTCCGAACCAGCGCTCCATGGGGAGGACTAGTAGGAAGTAGGGAGGCAGCCATTGGCCCGTGCATTAAACACCAGAGCCCGACCGATGTGGGATTTCTGAGACAGATGCTGATACTGATTTCAGAGGGGAGAAATTGATCAATAACCGATATGGTGGCCGATATGTTCATTTGTTAATGGAATGACAATAGAATCTTCTTTATATGGATTGTGCACCGATTATTCACAACTGTGTGAATGCACCCAGACAGCTACTCTCTCAAACATAAAACTTTATTAAATAATATTAACAATGTTATGCATTATTATACAAACAATGTAATACATTGTCAGCCAGTCCTATAAATTATAACTGAGAGAATAAAGAATAAATAGGAATAAAATAACTAAATGAATAAACATAATTACTTCTCTGAGTCAGTCAATTGCTTAACATCACGTCAAGCAACATTTTATGCATTATATATTGTAAAAAAAAAGAAGTTTTTATAACTGCACATATCAGACAGCATATATGCCTTTGATATCAGCAGATAATATTTCACTTTGCTGGTGTGATCCCATTATATCACCGTATCTACTTCAAAAAACTGAAATTTTGAGTTTCGGGTGTTGTGAAGGTGAAGTTAAACTCTTGAATAAATTTGTTTTAGCCAGTTTTTTAAACCTTATATGCATTGCTTCTAGCCAACTATAATTAATTGTTTTATACTGTTTTAACTTTCCTGATTAATACCTTTGGTATATATGATTTGACCTTTATTTCTATAGGACCTATAGTTTTCTTGCATGTATTCAGGTATACATAGCACTGATTCTTCTTCTTCTCTCCTTTATTAAACGATCAATAAGTGAGCCCTGGAATACTCATTTTATAGATTTAGTGTAGGCTATATTATGTAAGCGGGATGTTGACAGTGATCAGATGATGTTTGTGTTGCTGGTGGGACTAAGCCGGAATTTATAGTTGTTGTTTTATTATTAATCACAATTTACAGTCTATAGCTGACTTTTTCAATATTACTACTACTGAACTGTTTGTATCTAATGACTTTTAAATGATTTAGTGGTGAGTTAACAGTCACACTTGGCTCTATCGCAGCTCTAAAGGACCTATTTTTCTTCTAGTTTGTCATCAGCTGTCTGTGAATTGTTACTAAGACTTGTTTGTACTTATTTTCCCTATGTTTTAAGCTCATTTTAGTGGCAAACTTGTTCATTTCTGGGATGGTGACCTTATTTTTGTAAGTGCTCTGTAGATCTGGTGTAAGTTTTGGTTATTTCCAGTGGGATGTTTTTGCTATGGACCAAAATAGACCTTTGTATTCCTTTAATGAAATTACAGGACATATTGCAGAAGAAAATACACGTGCATATATTTTTTCAGGTTAAAAAATAGCCGTGTGGGTTAAAAAAAAATCCCCTAGTGCTGATTGCGGACACAGTTTAGTCCCTGCAGGAATATTACAGAGCGTTATAGAGGGATGTCCCGGTGCAACGGCGAATGTGAATGCAGGCAGCGCATGAATATTATCTCCAGCATGCCACTTCGGAAGTAGGTCACCGCTCACCGATTTGTTCACCATGTCTCCAGCTACTGTGGGCTGTTTGGTCCGCGGATCGCTCCCCAGGTCGACAGCCCGACCGGGTACAAACTGACCAGCACAAACAGGACGGACGGGGATTTTTTCCCTTCTTCTTCGGAGGGGGATTTTCATTTCCCGACGGGACACGCAAGGTAATGATGAATCGCGGCTGTAATTCCCGTCACAGTTGGAGATGATAGGATCGGTGGGTAGCCTGCTTCTAACAACTCGGCTGTAACACGAGCTCCTAATGATATTGATATTAACTAGCAGCGCTTCAAACCTCAGATTGATCGAGGATGTTCGGATGTTTTAGACTCGTTTCCCCGCTGAGGAGCTTTTTTCACTTCTCATATCACAGCCCGCACTCCTGCTACGGCATGCTGTCAGATTAACACCACCATGGCCAACTACGAGCTCCAGTAGGCGAGTCTGTCTTTTTTTTCTCCCCCCTCTCTTCGCAATCCATGCACTAACGCTGCCTTTAAATGCATCTTTCTGCTCAGTATAATCCAGATCCATGAGTGGATGTGGGTGTGTTTGTAACTGCTGGTGCCTGAACCTGCATGGAGGTGAAGGGGAGGAGGTGGTGGTGGTGTTGGTGGCGGTGGAGGATGGTTAGTGTTGGTGGAGGATTGTAGAACTGCTGATTTGCTCCAGGAAAAGTGGACTCGTGGTGATATGCACTATCTGAAGCAGCACACCAGCAGCTTAGATTCCTGAGAGCTCCAGCCTCGGGGCTTTTTCTCTCATGATGACAGCTCTACACCATGACCGTCCTCTCAATGAGCCTGTGTGACAGCAGCCACCTCCTCTACCTAGACACATACACACCAAACTATACAGCGTGTTCACATGCCATCAGGAGGAGGGGCACGCTTATTTTTAAGTGGGTTTTGCGTGTCAATCAGGCTCCATATACTTTTAATTGCATTATGTTTTAAGGGTAGATTCTGTAATATGTGTATTTTTCACTGTCTTTCCATTTGATCTTCTAAATCAATGAGGTCACAACCCTAAAAAAGTAGGGCTGCCCCTTCTTAATTAGTTGACTAATTGGTTGTTTTGGTACTAAGATTTCCTCACTTCATTTTTTTTATTATTTTTATATGCTGAATGAGTTATTTGTGAGAAACTTATGAGCACATCTCTCTGGTTTGAAGTGATGCTTTTGCATGATTGCTTGTGGAGAAACTCAGTTTTTCGATCTTTGGATCATATCAATTTTTGGATTAGTCAACATAGTGTAGTGCAGCCTGAATAAAAAGGGCTCCCAGAATATAAATTAAGGAAAAATAAAAAGGATAATAAGGGGAGGTGTATATGTGTTACACAAAATTGTCTTCAAAATGTTGGCTAGTATTGGCTTGTTATGAATAAAATCACACACTAAACACTGTAAAATACTGGTAGAGATGAATCTGAATAGCAACAAGATGATAAAAAAACATATTTCTTGTACATAAAGTAACATTTTCTGACTTTTTCTAATAATTCCCCTTTCTTGTAAAATAAAGGAGACTTTTTACCTTGTTCAGGCCAATAAAAGATCTTAAAAAACACTCAACATGCAACGAGTGAAGGACAAATTGACACTGACAAGCCTAAAAAGGTTGCAAAACCCAAACTGAAAACTGTCTTATTTCACAAGAAAAAGGGGAATTATTAGATACATGTAAGAAAAATAAGCAAATGTATGTAAAACAAATATGTTTCTGGCGCCTCCAGTTAACTCAGAATCAGCTCTTAAACCTTCAGAGGTGTCACTGTCTTCAACACCTGTAGGTGTTCTTTACATTTAAAAAGGAAACAATCAATTTATATAGTTATATCATCTTTTTCTCAAAGTAATTAGAAATTGAATGTATTAAATTCTTTATAAAACTGTATTGATCCCACATGTGTGAAATCCACGTATTACAGCAGCTCATAGTCAAGAAGAGCAGATGAAAAAAGTGACAATAAAAAAGAAACAAGACATATTTATAATACAAATAAGTAAAGTAAAGAAAATTAAAAAAAACACCTTTTACTTGCACAGATATGCTCATGATGAATAATTGCACTGGTCGTTGTAATACTTGCATGGTGTGAAGCAATGGACTGGAAAAAAATGAATTAATAAATATAATTGCATCCAATGATTTAAATACACACAAGGTGTATACTATCAAATAGAAAAAATATGTATCTATATAAATATCTTTTTAAAAATATTTTTTATTATATATTTTTTCCAATTTCATAATGTTGATATAAAAAGTAAAAAAAAAATTAATTTAAAATAAATAAATAAATACAATTGCACCCAATGGTTTAAATACACACATGGTGTATAGTATTATAGAGGGAAAAAATATATAGTTCTATATCAATATCTTTTTAAATATATTTTTTATTATGTTTTTCCAATTGGACAATGTTAATAAATAAAATAATAAAAAGTAAATGAAGTATTAATTACAAAATAATAAATAAATAAATATTATTGTGCCCAATGGTTTAAATACACGCATTGTGTATAGTATTAAATAGAAAAAAACTCTATAAATATATATTTTTTTATTATATTGTTTTCTAATTTGACAATGTTAATACAAAAAGTCAATAAAATATTAATTACAAAAGAAGAAATAAATGTCGGAAGTGTGAAATGGAAAAAGACACGAGTATTTCAAAGTTTATATTTATTCCAAAACAAAACTTCCCAAAATAAAGCACCTGTGTGTGTGTTTGTGTGTCTGTGTGTGTATAAACAATGAGACCACAGTATTAATTTGAACCTGTTGTTTTATTAGCCGTGGTCAGTGTGGTGAAGGTCTAGTGGGGGAGAAATAATAATGCTCCTCGATGAGCTCCTGTCCTTCCATTGTGCATGCTTGTCTTATTCAAATGAAGCAACTTGATTTGATATCCGCAGACAGAAACTCAATGTGAGGCTCCTTCTGTCTTCTTGTTATCTTGAAATTAAATTTCTCTCTCATGGATTGCATTTCACGGTTCACCGAGTCATTCTGCAATAAGGGCAGACAGACAGACAGAGCTATGAGATGCTTTTTTTTTAAATGTCCGTCCAGAGAGTTGTGTCCACTCTGGAGTCTCTGTGGAACGAGTCATGATGTTAAAATGATGCAACAGATCGCAGCTTACAACAGGAACAAGGTGTGTTCAGGTTTTAGTGCAGAAGAAAAAAGGCTGTCTGTCTGCTCCTTGTAATTAAAGCACTTCAACATTAGGTTGTGGTTTTCCCAGCCCTTCATTAGGTGGTACATGACAGCTAGTTGTAAAAGAATAGCAGATTTGTTGCACACTTGGTGACGAGATGAAGTCGTGTTGAATACTCAAGTGCATGAATAAGCTGCTGGTTGAATCAATCTCTTGTTATTATGCAGTGCAGAAACAGTTTTTTAGCACAACTTGCGTGCGTTTTCCAGTCAACATCCTCTTTTTGATGCATGTCAGCTGACTGCAAATGGTTGAAGAATTAATTTTTTATGAATGTTACCAATATCATTCTGAAGGGATGGAACAGGAAATGGCATATTGGCAAACGGGCGTGTGGAACAGCAGCAGAAATCAGTTTGTATTCTGAACAAAGACACACACACACATACACACATGCACATGCACATGCACATGCACATCTTCTCCTCTTGACTGCCCCTTACAGAGTCATTTAAAGCCTAGTTGCAGCTATAAGTGGTTCACTTTAAAAACAGGGCACAAAAACACAGTTTAAACATGATGTGATGCACTTTGATTCGTCTAAAGAAAACATTACAAAAAGGGCATGAACATCATTTTTCCAATAGGCATATAAGAGCATCTCATATTGTAATCAGCTCCAGTCCATTATTGTCTATAGAGATACAGCATGGGGTCATTTTTGTCTTGAAGTTGGATTTTCCTGATGGCAGATAAAATCTTGTTTTTTACATGAAGTCTGGAATTAATTTGCGAGATGATGCATTTTCATTTATAAGAAAATAAAAGACTCTTGTTGATCAGGTCGCTGTGCTTTCAGGGTCGCGTCTCAGCACCTGTGGCTCAGAAAAGCCCCAAAACTGTTTCTCTCATATTAACTTTCAGTAAATTATTGGATTTGGAACATTTAAATATCATTTAGATGATATGTAAATCCCATGATACGATTTAATCCCGATACTTTAGTCACGATACGATATTATTTCGATTTTAAGCATTTTGCGATATGGTGAGTATTGCGATACAATATATTGTGATTTAACTGTTTAACTGCATTTTGTGTCCACAATATTAAATTCAGTCATAAATTGTTTTCCACGACGATGCTCGCTTTAAGCCTCACTGCTCTGAATTTTTTTTGACTGAAGCATAAAAGGAGCCAAACTTTGCAGTGTTATTTTGACAACTTCCCGACACGATATCCTGATGCACATGGTGCCAGATTCTTTAGATCTTCTAGTTTCATATGATATCAGTGTAAAATCAGCACACAATCCACAGAGAAAAGGTCTATTTACTTCATTATTTCGACCATCAGTAATTAAAATATTTCCATTCTAAAGTTGATGCTGATCTCAAAAATCTCATATTGGTTCATCTCTAAATTGTTTTCAGCGTTTCCACTATATTCATTTATTAGTAGCAGCCGGCTTAGGGCTGGGCGATATATTGATTTAAAAGATATATCGATATATTTTTAGATGTGATATGGAATTAGACCACATCACATATATATAGATATAGTTTAAAAAATATATTTTATATATAAATGCTCCATTACTAGGGTTTGTCATATTAAGTTCTTTTGTAATGTTCATGTAATGTAGTGTCATTTTTTTATACTTTCTAAATTGCTGATTGATATTTACACAACATCCAGGGGACAAATAACCCTTTACTCCCGCTGCTGAAAAAAATCCTAAAGGAATATATATATATATATATATATATATATATATATATATAATTAAACATTACACATTAAAGGCAGCATGCAGATCACTTTATAGATGAATTTAAGTACACCAGGTAGACATCTGAGCCAGCACATGCCACACAACAAATGAAAAATGTGGCCTCATAAGCAGCAGCTTGTTAAATCACTGTATTGATGGTACATGTGTCGGAGCTGAGATTCAGACTTAATCATTTCTGTGTTTGATTGTAAAAGCTCAATACTTTTTCTTGCTGGAGTCATTTATTCTATAAAAAACTCCCGTGCTGACTTAGTTCTTAGAGGTCAAGTGGCATAATTGTGTTTCGGGGCTGAAGGATGATCATCTCTTTATGCTGCACGCAGGAGTGTCATTGCATAAAGGTCACTGGCAGTTGAATCATCAGGAACTTTAAAGGTTTTCTCCTAAGTGAGGTGTTTTTTTTTTTGTGTCGAGAGAGCAGAGAGTGAAGTGCAGAGGATCGTAAAGCTTATTATGTGTCTTCTACTATAAAGTTGCTGGAGGTGCTTTGATGTGCTCGGCACAAGCCTGTTGACATGGAAACTGAAGAGGCTATTGTGCGACGAGTGATTCAAACCGCCAGTTTTGGTGAAATAAGGATCAATTCATGAGTCATTTGATCTTACTGTTTGTTTTTGTATCTCCAAATGTTGGAGAGTGATTCATTAATTTCAAACTTCACAGTGATTTAAAGGAGTTCCCTGCCCTTTTTATTTTTTTTTAGTTTTTACCTTATTGAAATATGCACTCCCTCGATAGTCTGCAGCTACAGTCTGTAACTACAGCTCAAATTAAATTGGTGCGGTATTACAGATCCAAATCACTTCTAAAAGCTTCCATCATATCAAACACTAAATACATCACCTAAACGCCTCATCTGTGCTGCTCTGTGCTGCTGTGTTTCAGCGCTGAGTGGGTGAATGCTTGTAATATCGAGCTCCTGGTGGATTGTGTGAGTCATTAATGTGCTTCAACATGAGTTCAAGCAGCTGAAAATGGTCTTCATTGATACCGAGGTTGTTTTTTTAAAATTCTAGTCTAAAATTCTAGTCCTGTATCGAAACAAACAGCAAAATGAATTAATATGGCAGATACACTACCGGTCAAAAGTTTTAGAACACCCCAATTTTTCCAGTTTTTTATTGAAATTCAAGCAGTTCAAGTCAAATGAACAGCTTGAAAGGGTACAAAGGTAAGTGGTGAACTGCCAGAGGTAAATAAAAAAAGGTAAGCTTAACCAAAACTGAAAAATAATGTACATTTCAGAATTATACAAGTAGGCCTTTTTCAGGGAACAAGAAATGGGTTAACAACTTAACTCTACTCTACTCTTGAGCTATTTTGTCCATTTTTGAATTCTTTTCATGTCTTTGTAAGTCATTTTGTGTCTTTTTTTGGTCATTTTGTGTCTTTTTTTAGTCCTTTAGTCCAACATAAAATGTGATTTTGAATCTTTTTTTTTACTTTCAAAACACTATCATGCTCAATAAAGAATTTTAAATGTTGCAAATGTGCATTAGTTTCAGAGTACACTGAGACATTAAACTGCATAATTTTCAATTAAATTCTGGAAAAGTTGGTGTGTTCTAAAACACTAGTGTATATAATGTTAGCATTTTCACTGCCCGTAAACAAGCTTTATACTAAATAGTAATGTTGGAGCCTATTTTGATTCAGAGTTAGGAGAATATTGTAGAATTTCCCAAACTGAAATAAGGTTCCAATCCAACTACCGGTACATGGCCGACCACTAGAGCTGGGGGGAAATCGATACAGTATAGTATCGCGATATTTTGGTGGCAATGTTATATCGATTCATGGCCGCCAAGTATCGATATTTAGAGTTCCAATGGCCGGCAGCCCTTCAGCATTTTCTGGAGACTGTAGCGGGTTGACTTTTAGGGAGATACTGGAGATACTGGTATCATATCAAACTAGAAGATCTAAGGAATATCCTGTGTGCCAGGATATCGTGTCGGGTAGTTGTCGAAATAACGCTGCAAAGTTTGGCTGTTTTTGATGTTTCATTCAAAGAAATTCAGATCAGTGAAGCTTAAAGTTGTGGAAAGTTTGATAAAATGCTGCAGTTGTTGTCGTCCAACATGTTTGATATCAGTTCAGTTCAGTTTGACTGAATACTTTGTTGGTCAGTCTGTGGCTTTGACTCTCATTGTGGAGAAATAAAAAGACTGAAGTGAGATGAATAGACTGAGAATTTTCTCTTATTTGACAAAACAGTTCTTGATTGAAATTCATTTTGTGGACACAAAATGCAGTTTAACAGTTAAATTGCAATATATTGTATCGCAAAATGCTTAAAATCACAATAATATCGTATCGTGACTCAAGTATCGGGATAAAACCGTATCGTGGGGCCTCTGCTGATTCACTCCTCTACTTACCACCTTGGTGAGACTCTGGTTTCTTAGAGACAGAGGTGCAGCTTGTGAACAGGCGAGGAAGGTATTTGCTTTAGGCCTCAAGCTGTTAGAGGCCCTCCGAGGTAGGGCTGTGCCATATCTTGTTGTTCACGCTAATACCGGTATATTTTTTTATATGATTACAAAAAAAAGCATATTGTGGTAATCGCAACATTCCTACTTCTTGACGTAGTGACGTAACATCAAGTTATTGCATTCAAAACTTACTGAAGTAAAAATACAAAAGTATCAGCATCAAAATGTACTTAAAGTATCAAAAGTAAAAGTACTCGTTATGCAGAATGGACCCATTCAAAATGTTTTATGTATTGTTATTTTTGATGCATTTATGTAAGCAGCATTTTACTGTCGTCAAGGTAACCACTCATTTTAACTACTTAATATACTTTTATGTGGTTAAATTTATAAAAAAAAATGTTTAATCATGTTTTGGATGTTAAATTAGGTTGTGAAAAGTAACAAAAACTGATTAAAAAAAAACAATATTTGCCTTTTAAATGTGATAAAGTAGAAATATAAAGGTGCATAAATGAAATAGGCAAGTTAAATAGACCTACTTCAAAACTACAGTACTTGAGTATATGTACTTAGTTACATTCCACCACTGACATTAGCAGTAATATTTTTATTATTTTCTATTTCTTCTGTTTTGTGTCAAGTGTACATTTTTTGTATTTGGCTGCTGTCGAGATTTGCACTTTACACTACAGTTTGTGGTTGATTTTTATTTATACAATCAAATTATATTTTCTATCCATTTTTCATTTTTTTGTCATTTCTTCAAGAATATCGTTTTTGCAAAAATACCCTGAAATATAGTGATATTCTTTTAGGGCCATATCGCCCACCCCTACTCTAAGGGCTGACAAAAAGTGTTTTAAATAAAGTCCTTATATGGCGTCCCCACAACCCTGTCCACCTTAAACAACCAATGAACAATTTGCAGTGACATCTCAGTAGGAAACCTCCCTAAAAAGGCCCCACGACATTCAGTCACTGCATGATTAACGTAACCTTAACCTTCTTAAAGTTGGAGTTGAGAGTCAGTGAAGGAAAATGAAGAGGAGTTATCTGTCTGGAAGTGAAAAAAGAGGGCAAGATGAAAAAAAGTAAGAAAAAAAAAAAGGAAAGCGAGACAATGGCACGTGGAGCAGATGATGACGATTAAGTGTAACAGTAAATAACTGAGAAAGGCCGTGCTTGCAATAATTATTTTTAATGCTCTTAACTCAAGATCACAAGTTAATTATATTGTTATCTTGAGAAAACAAGCTTTTTTATCCTGACATAATAGGATCATTCTCCTGTTATCATAAGAAAACAAATGGTCTTTTTGGTCTTCACGATGGCTCATTCCAGGTTTGATGATCAAATTTGTCCCAACGGCTTTGCTGACCCACAGTGGTTGGAAATATATGGGGTAACTTTTGTGTCTTTATTACAGAATCAAAAATAATAGATTTAAGAGCAAAACACACTCAAACAATGTTTTATTGCAACTACAATACATTAAAAATGTATTATTGCAGATCAAAAGTTTTTCTCTCAGATCTATTCTGTTTGATTATGTAATAAAGACACTAACGTTACTTCATACAAACATGCCAAAGACAGAATTCATGCACTGTGTAAACAGAAAGATTATATTCTACATAAATAACATATTTAACCTATTTAACATGCTCTTATTTTTTAACATGCTCTTATTTTTTATATTCTTTTTTCTGTTTTCTATATCTATGTGTCTGTATATTGAGCGGCTGACACAACTAAATTTATCCACTGTGGGATAAATAAAGTCATATCTAATCTTTTATCTTATCTATCGTATCTTATATAAGCTTATTACAGAAGAATATATTTATTATAGTATATATACAGATAATATATGTGTATGTAACCCTTTTGTAATCACCGATATTTTGTAACTTTTACTGCAAATTAATAATTTTTTTCACATTAACTAAAAGATTAGAATTAAATCTAATTTTAAAATTCAAATACGTAAAGCCTTTACATGTGACTAGTTACTCCCCAACACTGGACCTCTAAAGGATCTCTTTATCTCTGTTTTCGCTCCATCTTGTGTGTGCAGTGTATTTGCATGTCAAGGAGAAAGCTTATCTAAGTGGTCATACTCTCTGGAGACCTGGATATTGACAGTAAACTAAGTAAAACCGGTTGTTAAATAATGCATCAAAAGATCCTGCCTGTTACATTAAGTCACTCTTGGATTCTGTGTGTACGTGTGGTGCACGCTTTACAGTTAAATGTCTCGTCTGTGTCTCCCCAGAGAGTGTACGGACGCTGGTGATGATCCGTGACGATGCTCGCTGAACGGTCTCTCTGAGCTCAAACCACCATCGCAGGACCCCGTGGATGAAGACGCTGAGACCATGGTGAAAGCTCAACGGAGCCAGCCTGTGAAATGCAGGAAGCCCCGGAAGGAGAAGGGAGGAAAGGAGAAAGGAGGTGGCGTGAAAAAAGGGAAAGAGAGAAAGAATGAGTTGAGAGGGAGGAAAAAGAAGGATAAGAAAGAGCCACATCGACACAGAAAGAAGACGCTGGCGGTGGGAGACGGAGACGGGCTGGACTGCTGCGTCCTGCTCACCCGTCTGGAGGAGAAAGGAGTCGTGTGTAAAGAGAAGGATGCTCCTAAAGCTGGGAAAGAAAAGAGGGCTGAAGTCAAGAAGAAGCTGCACTCCAGCTCCAGTGGAAGAAGGACCAAATCTGGACTTAAGAAAACTCGCACAGCCAATCAGCAAGCACTGGAACCAAAAATCAACCAATCGGACACCTTACTCATGTTCCCGGCTCTCTTTGAGCCCCGCAGGCGGAGAATGGCCTCCCTCAACGCCGAGGCCGTCAACAGCTTGCTGCTCTACAGAGACGATTCTCTCGCCGCGTCGAATCTCGCAAAAAAACGGCAGACTTCAAACGAAGACAAAGCTAAAAGACTCGCTCAAACCGAACAAAAGGGTCATAAAACCAAAAAGGTTTCTCCAGGAGGGAAAGCAAAAGAAAGACCTAAAAAGCAGAGGCGGTCGGCAGCTGAGGCTCAGGAGATTGACTGGTTGGCGTTGTTTGCGCCAACGCCTCGGCGCCAGGCAGGCCTCACCGCCGCCACGTTGCTCAGACTCACCAGCGCCCAGTACGGAACCAAACGGCAGAAGAAGTCGGAGTCCACGCCGGCGAGCGGGAGCGAAGCAGCGGCTACGACTCAGGATGAGATTAGCGGGAAGCTAGCATGTGGAGAAACAACACTGACCAAAAGAACAACACATCCCAAACACGAGGACCAACTAAAGCACATAAAACAGGGTACCGAGGAGCATTCCCAGCTGGACGCCACCATCCAGGGCTGCTGTAGTTTGTGTAAAAGCGAGGCTCCGGAGTGGAAGGGCGCCGCGGGAGGACCCGAGTGTCTCAAACACGAGCTCCACCGCGGCTCCTCTCTGGGATTCTCCGTGAAAACAATCAAAGAGGAGCAAGTGGAGGCCGAGGTGTCCTCCTGCTACTGCTGCTCCCAGGAGAGGTGCGTGGAGTACTGTCACAGACTGGCCCTCTTCCTCAAGGACAAGCCCTTCAAGGAGCCGGAGGACGGATCGCCGCCCGAGGTGTTCCACCACCACCATCACCACCATCACCATCACCACCACCATCTGCAGCCGCCACACTCAGCCATCACCATCAGCCCGCACACTTACACCTGCTTCCCCGGCTACTACGTCCACTTCAGCCACCCGGACACGCCCCCCTCTCCCATGTCGCCGCTCGCTTTGTGCCCAAAGAGCGGCAAGAGGCCCAAGCTGCTCCCCAGCAGCGGTCCGCAGCCCTCAGGGATTACCCACCCAGTGTACTGCTGCGCCTCGGTGGAGGCTTGCTACGGAGAGCCCTGCAGGATCAACGGCTACTCCTCCTACACCAGTGTGATTCCAGGCCTCTCCAGAGGAGGCTGCTCCTTCAGCCCCGCAGACTGCACCACATGTAACCACGGCAGCATCAAAAGAGGTGAGCAGACACGAGATTGACATTACTGGGTTTACTTTTTGTCAACTTGCAGCAGCAGTGTTTCTTGAAGTCTCCCAACAAGATGAGCTAACGCGCTGGTATCTCTCCTGATGGCATTATATAACAACACTGACATCTTTCTCAAGAGCCTCAGATGTGAAGCCCAAGGACAGCAGAGTGCCCATTATCTCTTTCATTTCTCAATCTTCACAGGATGTGTATATTTACTGCTGCTGCTGCAGGGGAACATGTGGCAGTGGCGGAGTGAAGATACCATAAATCCTTTGGTTGTTTTAACATCTTATCTTTTTTAATAGATGAACAATAATAGCCAGTAAATCGATTATGAACAACTAACAAAAGACACGTATGATTAATATGGTGGTCAAAACATATACACAAGTAAAATAAGCTATGCACCACATAAATAAAACACCTTATTATTAGAACATAAAACTCTTGGCCTTAAAGTTAAATAACTCACATTTGCTCAGCTTGTTTCCCTGATAACTTAAGATCCAGATGTCTGTATAAAATATTTTGTCTGGTTAAAATTAAGAAAAAAAGCAGTATAAACTAGAAATATAAGAAAAGTATTATTAAATAAGCAAGTAAAAAATATAACGTATTAACAATTTACAGTATAAACAAGTAGACATAAAAGTAATAACAATTAAAACAAAAATAAAATAAAAAACTTTAGGTACAAAAATAAGCCACACTAATAAAATAATGGAAAAGGGGACACAAAGTATAAATAAAACACCATATTATTAGAACATAAAACTCTTGAGCTGAGAGTTAAATAACTCACGTTTGTTCAGCTTGTTTCTCTGATAAATTAAGCTCCAGACGTCTGATTACTAAAATATTTTGTCTGGTTAAAATATCTAAACATCTAACATCTTAATGATGTGTCATAAAATGTGGCTTAAAACTTGATTAATAGTAAATTTATGGCTGCTTGTGGCAGAATACACAAAGGGCATATGATGCTATTGGCTGGCCACAAAATGAAACGGATCTTTAACTTTATTAAAATTACAGATTTCTCTTAAAAAAAAAAAATCACATCACATCACAAGGTCTGTTTTCAGTCAGTGTACAATCATTTAGTCTTGCATTTCAATAAAATCGGGAGGCTTGCAACAGACTGATTAAATTTTTATACTTTTTTTTAAGTCCCTGTTATACATCAGCTTCCAAAAACACAGGATCCCACATTTCCCATAATGCAACTCAGTGGCATCGTTTGTTAAATTTCCCCTGCCTGATAAATTCAGTGGTGGAAGAAGTATTCAGATCTCTAACTTAAGTAAAAGTACTAATACAACACTGTGAAATTACTCCACTATAGGTAAAAGTCCTGCATTCAAAACTTAGTGAAGCTAAAGTAAAAAATTATCAGCATCAAAATGTACTTAAATGATCAAAAGTAAAAGTACTCGTTATGCGGAATGGATCCACTCAGATTGTTTTATATATTCCAAATATATAATTTTTGATACATTTAAGTAAGCAGCGTTTTATTTATTTTTTAAGGTTGTGCTCATTTTAACTACTTAAACTGTTATGAGATGTATTTATTTATATATATTTTTAAAGTCTAATCCCTTTTAATTGATCATGTTTTTATGTTAAATCTCGACCTGAAAATTAACTAAAGCTGTCAGCTAAATGTAGTGGAGTAAAAAGTACAACATTTGCCTCAAAATGTAGTGGAGTAGAAGTATAAAGTTAAATAAAATATAAATACTCAAGTAAAGTACAAGTACCTCAAAATTGTACTTAAGTACAGTACTTGAGTAAATGCACTTAGTTAATTCCCCCACTGGTTAAATGCCTACATCTTTCAACTCTTTGCCCCCAGTTTGTAATCGAGGCTTCCCTCAGACATTAGAGAGCTCCCTGCAGAGCCACAAAAGAAAATAAATGACTTTTTTTTTCCCAGGCTGAGCTCAACATGACAAGATGACTGAACTTTATGTGTAAAATCCCTGACCCCTTTCAGTAAGACAGTGGGACTTCCCTAATAAGTTTCATGAACACACACTACAGTTATTAGGTTTTTTGTATGCAGTGCTCCCCCCTAATCTGGCTGCCAAAGCACTACAATGTGCATAGAATAGCTATTATGTCGGACATTTATAATCTCCCGTTTTGGAATGTCACTCGAGTGGGAGGTAGCACAAAAATATCAGATAAAGGGCAAGACCTCTTTTGTCTTCATCTGAATACGAGCAGCCGGACAGTGAATACGAGGCCTGTGCAGCTGAAAGCTAATGAGCTCACTGTATGAGTTCACTTAGTTACTGTGTTGGAGTCAGAGATGTGAACCAGGACAGGAAAACTCTCTGTGATGTCTGCGGCTTCAGGGTGTGGGTGTAATGGTTGAAAACACCTGAATGTGACCTCGAAACAACACTAATTACACGTGCACACACCCCAGCGTGCTCAGCTGCACTCATTCTCTCTTTTCTGTGGTCTCCGGCACACAAAAAGCAGGTCAGGCTGTGAGGATTGAGACTCTTGTCTTTTTAGATTTCATAGAAGACATTTTGACATGTCACAGTGGGAAAAGGCACGGGTGTAAATGATAGAATTAATGATGGCTGAATTCCATTTCACTGCTTCTCCTGGTGTTGTGCACGCTGTCACAGCTCACTGGAACATTTGAATAGAACAGAGCCATCGCTAATGTTATTAATAACACCTGTGGTTTTTCTGCCACGGCGGGTCAAAATGTGTGCTACAGTCCTCCCACACAGGTGTTGCCACTTTTCTGCCTGATTAGACCTCCTCACTGTACTCAACGAGCATTTATAGATCAGGTTTGATTGACAGCTCCCTCGCCCTCGTGTTCATTTTTGCAGCACCACTTCCACCTTAATGACACATGGACTTGGTACCCTTGTGACCAACATCCACCTGAGCAGACGTCTCATTAGCCGAGTAGAAACACCTCTGTGGGTGTGCAAGGCCTCTGAATCCTAGCTGTATAATAAGATAATTAAATCATGATGTAGTAATTGTGGTGGTAGAAGTATTCAGATTAAAGCCACAATGAGCAGGACTTCCCTAAAAAAATAAGTAAAAACGGATCACTTATTAACCAACAAAAAGTAGAGACTATTTTCTCTTTTCTTTCACTAGTGCAGTGCCTGTAGGAGGTATGTATTTGTTAGCATGCTAATCATGAGATAGCACATTAGCAGTATGCTGCACTGAAAGTACATTAACATGAACCCAATTAGCTGATATACTATATTGCATGTAAGTATCTCATATCAAATGATTATGGGCGTTATGCTAAGCAACATGAATGTCATCCCTAGATACTACATATAGTATGTGTACATATACTACATATTCCAAATATATTATTGGATTATTACTGATGCATTTACATTTCCTCAAGGTAGGACTCATTTTAACTACTTAATATACTGTTATGAGGTTTAATTTTAAGAAAATGTTTAATCACTTTAAATTTATGATGTTTTTTATCTTAAATCTGGACCTGAAAAGTAACTAAAGCTGGCAGCTAAATGTAGTGGAGTAAACAGTACAATATTTAACTCAAAATGTAGTGGAGTAGAATTATAAAGTTACATAAAATTGAAATACTCAAGTAAATTACAAGTACCTCAAAATTGTACTTAAGTACAGTACTTTAGTAAATGTACTTGGTTACTTTCCACCACTGCTCATAGTGCACTGCATTTTGCTGTATTTGTCAGTGTGAATGCACTTCTGCACTCAAACTAGCAACTATAAGTACAGCAGAACTCAAAATGAGACGACACATGCCCGTTAACAAGATAAACTCACTCTGTCATGTCTAAAATCCGACTCATTGTGACTTTAAAGCGACACATGTGACTTTTGACAGAAGAAATGGCACATTCTTCCTTTCTTATGAAACAAAAGTTGAATTCAAACACACTCAAAGCCTTCTTGTTAATTCTACACAACCAGGGGCTGTAACTGTCCTGCTTGATGATAATAAATAAGACAATAAAGTCTTACATGAGTGAAAGAACATAACCTTAAGGTCATTACTTCCAGCACAAGGTGGACCTGCCTGAACTACCCACCAGGCTGGCACCACTGTAAGCATCACTTTACATACATGGATAATTTAACCCTCCTGTTATGTTGCAGGTCAAATTGACCCATTTCAAAGTTTAAAAATAATAATAATAATAATAGTAAATGTATTTTTTCAGGATGAAACTTCTTCTGCTTGGTTTATTAAGTGTAATCACCATATAAAATTAAAATGGTAAATTTCACATTTTCAACTTATATTGCTAATATCCTATTTTGTTGTTTTGTTATTTGTTATTTTGTTTTATAAGAAAAAAATGTAAAGTGTAAAAAAAAAAAATCTTCTAAATCAATGTGATGTAAAATTATTTTATATTTAGGTCTTCCCAGTGTGCATAAAAAAAACTTTTTAATGTGCATTTTTTTCATGAAAAACGAGTGAATTATCCTCATTGAACCATGATCTGTGAGAGGCAAAGAACACCAATGCACTAAATATTAATTGAGATGGTTAGTAATAATAAATAATGAAATATAAACAATGTTTTTTAGTCTCTGACACTTTTGGATAATTAAACATGTCAAATTGGCCCACGAACATTATTGCTGTTCCTGAGAAACAAACATAACAGGAGGGTTCATCTAAAGAAAGACAAAGATTTTTAAGGCAAGCAAAGATTTTGAACAGAAAAATTTTAATTTGCAGTCACTATTAACTGTCAAATGTAGTGAATTAAAACGTTTTCCTCTGAAACGTACATAAAGCAGCATGACATTTACCACAGTAACCTCTGGTTAGGATCCTACACTTCTGTTTATGTGTTCTATAATATACAACCTATAATTGCTGATGATTGCAGTAAAGCCGGTAGCTTAATGTGCTATCTGTGAAGGAAATGACGGCAGCTGATGAAGTTTGGATCCAGAGATGAGAGATCACATTGAAATAAATTGACCATTACTTCACCTTAATGTCATCACCACAACTGTTTCCACGGGAGTGTCACAACCTGTTCTTGTTATTTCACACAGTTATCGTTAGTGTTTTTCACTCTCAGCTTTACGGGGATGTTTAGTGTGTGTGTGTGTGTGTGTGTGTGTGTATGTGTGTGTGTGTGTGTGTGGCTGCTCTGTTAAAGGCTATAATTGACCTTAATTGAGGTTCTGTTTGTTATTTCTGCTGCTTCAGCGGAACTAATAACAACTGAGTGTCTTCCATGTCTCCATTATGTAACCTTGTTAAAGGTTGTTGATAACTGTAGCTGCTCCTTCAAGGACTGTCTGTGTGTCACTCTTTTTATTGAGTGTGCTTGAAAAAGCACACTAAATACTATCCACCGGGCTTAATATTATTATTCTTTCGTGTTTTTTTGCAGTCGACTACTCCTCCTGGAGTTTTGGTAGCTCATATACTAAAAAGGTATCAAATCAACCAGCCATGACAAGTGTGCTATGACTTTTATAAGGGTTTTGGCAAACAGTTTTCAAATTATTCAGCAAAAACACGGCAAAAAAAACCCCAATGTTACCTTATGGAGAGGCTAGACTGGATGACATCATAGCTAGAGTGGAGAGGGAGAGAAAAATTTGTCAAAAAATACATTTGGAAACTGCGCATGAGTCGGCAAATGCCACTCTACAGAAATAATTTATACATATAAATGTAGAAAATTCATCTTCTCACTCACATTCGTCTGCTGAAGCTGTCAGAGTTAGGAGGGCGTAGGATGCACAGATGATCCACCAACACGCACCCACGGCCTCAAAGACCGACATGGTAAAAAGGTGGGAAAATTTCTGGACCAATTTTACTGTGGGGGCCAAGGTGGGGGCAGTGTTTCATCAGAGGGGCACATTAAAAATCGTCAAAAATTATATTTAAGCATTCAAAACCTTTATTTTAGCTAAAATTCTCATATTTGGAAGAACTACATTGATTGAAGCAATGAGACTTACCAACATTAACAGTTATTTTTGTATACGACAATGACATTTCTCATTTTTGTGCACAATTACTTTTTTTTATTTTGAAAGTGCAGTACAGTGAGAATGATCTTTATATTTAGCTTTTATTGCACAATTAAACTATGATACAATGTACACATTATGCGTTCCTTTTGTGTACAATGAGAAATTGTTTGAACAAAAAATAGGTAAGAATTGTTCCGTCGTTCATTGTTATAAAGTGATCATGCTTCTTCACAGGGACAGTGGCCCCTGGAGGCCCCTGTGTAGAACTGCCACTGTACCAGTTACTTCTGATCGCTAGCCTAACCCTAACCAAGACACACGGAGACACAGACAGACAGACAGACAGGCACACAGAGACACAGACAGACAGACAGACAGACCTGTTGAAAGCTTGATCTGTCACATACCTCAGCAACAGTACAGATAATACTGTAAACTACTCTGCAGTGTCAATAATAGGTTAGAGTCACGGGCCAGAGTCAAGCACAGTAAAAATGTATTTGTAAATGTTCTAGTAATGTTTCCTGTTCTTTCCTCAGACGACTACCCATCAGCCCTCAACGACCATCACAGTCCCTCCTCCGTCCCCATCAGCCCAAGCCCCAGGACCCTCACAGGCTGCCCCGTTCCCACTGTGCCTCCAGCCGGCCAATCGGTGCCCCACGTTCAGACCCCGCTGTCCGACCCCAGCCAACCGCAGCCCCCTCTGCAGGTGGCAAAGGAGTGTCCTCAGAGTGCCAAGTCGCCCAGCGGGTCGAGGTCTGGCGCGCGCGGCACCGGCAGCATCAGCTCGGCTGTCTGCCCTCTCAGCAGGGACAAGAAGCAGAAGCTCGGCTCTGCCAGCGTCGGAGGGCGTACGGTTGCCAAGCAGCCGAAGAACGGCCGCCAAAAATCCACCAACGGCTGGCAGCCAGTTGGCCTGCCCTTTCAGAAGGAGGTTTTCTCTGTGGTACGTAGAGAAAGTCATGCTGGTGCTTTGACGCAGCCATAAGGGTGCTGTAATTAAATGTCATTTAACTCGCCTGTCATAACTCTGTGATGATTTATCACACGCTTCACGCAGCTTATTCACTGTTTTTTCTGACTTTCATCCAAGCACCTGACTGTCCACATTTCTGTTGAGACACAGAAGTCATTCAATACAAATCACATCCTGGAGCTTTTTCACTCAGAGTCAGTATTTCTTGTGTTTCCAGGGGGAGGAGGCTCTGGTGCTGAGGAAGTGTTTCGAGGGAATCCAGAGGGACGGAGAGCTGATTCGGGTCAGAGACACTGTTCTGCTGAAGTCTGGACCTAGAAAGAAGACTCTGCCTTACGTGGCCAAGATCTCATCTCTGTGGGAGGAGCCCGAGTCAGGTAGGACACACACAGTGTTTACCTCCAGCACAACGGGAGCTGAATTAATGCGGTAATAACTGACTGGAACACTGAAGTGAACTGTGTGTGTTTTGTTTTCTTCAGGAGAGCTGATGATGAGTTTGTTTTGGTACTACCGTCCAGAACACACACAGGGAGGGCGAAACCCCAGTGTACATTGTGAGGTGAGAAGCAAATACTGGAGTCTTTGTGGTCTGCAGGTGCTTGTTAAAATCATATAGCAGAACACCTGGAACATCGCTCCAGTGAGAGGTATATTATAACCATGGATGGAATATTTCCCCTCTTCAGTAAAAGTAACACAACCATCAGTTAAATTCACTTTTAAACCTTGAATTTAATTTAAATAAGGCTGATTTCTCCTCTCACAAAAAGACCAAAACTATGAATTTAATCCCACTGATGTAGCTTATTCCTCTGTGTCAATATTAAAAACACAACAATGAGCCACACGTCCCGTCATTATCAAAAACATTTCCCCAGTACTTTATTTTGAGTCGATCCTACACACCCTTTCTACTCTACGTATTAATACACAACAGAAAACAGTCCCTATTTAGTGTTCCACTGTTTATTTTATTAAAAGCTATTTTCTAGTTCCCAGCTTCCTAAATTACCTATTACTATCTCTTTTCAAAATTAAATTGTAATCTTGTGATCCTTTTTTCCTCAGTAGGGATGGGAATAATTAATCTATGGTTGATTAATGGTCGTTAAGAATTTGGTTGATCACGTGGAATTTTTAATTGATCTGTGTATTTTTTTATTTTAATTTTATCTCTGACTGCGTATCAATACTCACTGAACTGAAACAAGGCTGAACGTTCAGTTCTGATGCCGTACGTCAATAAGCCAATGAGCTGAGAATTAAGTTGGATAAAGCTACAGTTTGGAAACTGAAAGTTGCAATAACAATTATAAAACACACAGAAATAGAAGAGTATTAATTTGAGCAAAACTAGCTTACTGTATCAAACCTTGCTAGCATGAATTACTGAGTTTAATTTGATCCAAAACTTATTTAAATATGAAGATTACTGTGAAAACTAACCTCATGCCTCTTCGGGGGCTAAAACATAAAACATTGAACTCCTTGACGTTATCTTTACAGTATCACCACTTGGGTTAGTTTTATGATCAAAAGTAATGTATAGAGGCGGCTGTGGCTCAGTTGGTAGAGCAGGTCGTCTTCTGATCGGAGGGTTGGTGGTTCGATCCCCGACCATGGCAGCCTACATGTCAAAGTATCCTTGAGCAAGATACTGAACCCCAAATTGCTCCCGATGCTGCGTTCATCGATGTGAGAATGAATTCCCAATGGTGGCAGGTGGCACCGTGTAGGGTCTCCTCTGCCACCAGCATGAATGTGTGTGTGAAAAGGTGAATGAGTGCACTCTGTAGTGTAAAGCCCTTTAAATGGTCACAAAGCGACTAGAAAATCGCTATATAAGTGCAGGTCCATTTAATGTATGTATATATCTTTTATCTGCCCATGTATGCATGCAGCAGTTAATTGGTCAATTGATCGTTAACGTTAACGTAGATACTTGAGTTGGTAGGGTTTTTTTCTAAACGCCCATCCCTAGTCCTAGTAGGAACAAAATGTTTTATTGCTGAGAGCCAGAGACAGTGGAGGGAAGTCAAAAAGTATTAACAAACAGATTAAGTTATTGTTAGTTTTGGACTTTTTAATTAGGCGTGTAAATGTCCGGGGGTATTTATGCTTCATTTATTCCTATAAAAATAGAAAAATCTCTTACATTGGATATGAGGATTAGTATGGCAGCCCATTCTCACAAATAGTCATTATAATGTCAAATCTTCTCGAAATAATGACTTGGTGTCTCAAAATAATTACTAAGTATTGGAAAATAATGAGAACATTTCTCAAAGATGACAAAGTTTCTCATAATAACAACAGTATCTCGAAATAACGAGTAAGTACCTAATGAGAACGTTTCTCATTATTTTTAGATACTAAGTTATTATTTTGAGATAAGTTGAAAAAGTTTGTCATTATGATGACATTAAGGGATCTTTTTACTTTTATTTTTCTGCTTGTACTGGCAGAAATTGCCTTTTTTTTTTAGCAATTACTCTTGAACCTCTTTCCATTGATTTCTTCCTATTTGTAGAATGAGTTTGCATCAAAACAATTACAATTCAAGACTTCTGAGATTTGTCCTCGCTCGCTAACTAAAAATGTGTTTGAAAGAGATGAGAGTGTAAGAACAAACACAAACACAAACGCTGGCAGACACACATGTTGCAGAGCAGCTCCTGTTGTGCTTGCTTCGTGTTGTCAGTAATCTCCCAGAGGAACAAGTTGCACTTTATTAAATCTCTAGAAACAATAAACCACATGAAGTCTGTCATTTCTCGGCTGCACTAACAAACAACAAACACATCTGAGCAGCTGTGTGAGAACAGTAGCAGGGCTTCGGCTCGGAGGAAGAAACATCTTTATCCTGTGAGTCTCTGTTTACGTCTGGAAATGAAGGTGAGGCAGAAAAGCTGGTGAACAGTGAGGAAGACAGCCTTTTTAAGTCCCTGAGTACATGTGCAGACTGTGAGGGCTTAAAGGAAAATCCACAACCTTTTATGTGGATGTCCAATCACTGTTGATGATAAATGTCATCAGTTGAAGCAACAAAACCTTCATCTCTGTGTGCTAGGGATGGGCTTTGGGAAGAAACCTGCCAACTCAAGCATCTAAAACATTAACGATCAATTAATTGATGGTACACATGGGCAAAATTAAAGATATATATACAGTACTATGCAAAAGTCTGTTTTTGATAATGGACGCTTTTATTTTAAAAGGATGAAAAGAGACTTCCTGACGATCGTAAAACTCAAGTGAGATTATCTTGTAAAGATAACGTCAAGGAGTTCAATGTTTTATGTTTTAGCCCCCGAAGAGGCATGAGGTTAGTTTTCACAGTAATCTTCATATTTAAATGTGTTTTGTGTTTGAATATGTTTTGGATCAAATTAAACTAAAGTAATTCATGCTAGCAAGGTTTGATACAGTAAGCTAGTTTTGCTCAAATGAATCCTCTTTTATTTCTGTGTGTTTTATAATTGTTATTGCAACTTTTAGTTTGCAAACTGTAGCTTTATCCAACTTAATTCTCAGCTCATTGGCTTATTGACGTACGGCCGCAGAACTGAACAATCGGCCGTGTTTCAGTTCAGTGATACTGATACACAGATCAGAGATAAAATTAAAATAAAAAAAAATATGATTTAAAAAATTCCATGTGATCGATCAAATTCCTAACAACCATTAACCGATCATGGATTAATTATTCCCATCCCTAATGTGTGCTATATTGGCCGATTAAGTGGAGTTCTCCTGCTATGGAAGCGGTGCCAGCAGTGTCTGATGCAGCAGGATGCATTAGTAGCTACTGACGTCCCGCCAGCACAGAGACAAGCCGAGGGTTATGAGTGATGAGATCTCCAACCTAAACGACAAAAATAGACCGTTTGTCAATACCGCCCATAATGACACATAGGAGCGTTTGTCAAAA
The DNA here is from genome assembly GCF_030273125.1 of Centropristis striata. Taxonomy (NCBI): domain Eukaryota; kingdom Metazoa; phylum Chordata; class Actinopteri; order Perciformes; family Serranidae; genus Centropristis; species Centropristis striata. Next base: position 28,696,442 of record NC_081532.1, read on the forward strand.
ACAGCTCACAGTACAGTGGATCAGTCTAAAAATAGCACACACGTCATTATACACATGTACGGTTCACGGTTGCAACAGAGGGATGCAGTTTCTGTAAATTTAAGCTACAAAACCAGTGGTTGAATGTAACTAAGTACATTTACCCAAGTACTGTACTTAAGTACAATTTTGAGGTACTTGTACTTGACTTGAGTATTTCCATTTTATGTAACTTTTTTTAAGCAAATATTGTACTTTTTACTCCACTACATTTAGCTGACAGCTTTAGTTACTTTTCAGGTCGAATTTTAACATAAAAAAAAACATGATCAATCTAAAGTAATTAGAAAGTTTTTTAAATTATACCTCATAACAGCATGTTAAGTAGTTAAATCGAGCCCTGTCTTTACAAAATTGAAATGGTGATCAATACAAATAATCAAATAATATTTTGGGAATATATAAAATATCTGAGTGGGTCCGTTCTGCATAACGAGTACTTTTACTTTTGATATTTTAAGTACAATTTGATGCTGGTACTTTTGTACTTTTACTTCAGTAAGTTTTGAATGCAGGACTTTTACTTGTAGCTGAGTAATTTCACAGTGTGGTATTAGTACTTTTACTGAAGTAAGGGATCTGAAAACTTCTTCTACCACTGTACAAAACCACTGACCTAGGTTTAGGGCAAAAAACTTATTGGTAAGGCGTTATATAAGACACTTTAATCAGTAGATAAATGTGTGTAAATGTTGGAAGTGAAGTAGTTAAGTTAAAAGTTGTTTATATTTGTTTTCACACGGGACACCAAAGCTGTTCTCCTGGGTGAAAGTCAGCCGTTTGTTCTAGCTGAAATTATTACATTTAAGCATATTATACGATTATTTTAGCACTTAGACTGCATGGCATATATAATTTAACAGTAAATATACTGAGTTTCAGGATCGCACAGCTTTCCCCATTATAACTACAAACCAAGTTATGTGTTCTTTACCCTGTTGGTAGTGTATTTCATCTCACAGCAGCTTTTAGACATGTTTCTGGTGTTTGCTAACAGACGGAATTGACAAGAAAGCCTCTTGATTCAATACAGAGTCAATGGAGAGAGATGGATTGTTTCCCCTCTGTCCTCTCTGTCTCTTTAGCTGTGTAAGAACATGTAGTTCTTCCCTGCCCTCGACTATGTTACTATCACGTACTGTCAACACATAAAAGGTGGCAAATATCCCAGCTGTTTAATCAGGTTCTGTTTGTGTTTGGAGCTAACTGAAACTTTCTCTCCGCAGAATGAGATCTTTGCGTCTCGTCACCAGGATGTGAACAGTGTGGCCTGTATTGAAGACAAATGCTATGTCCTAACACTGACACAGTATTGTCGGTAAGTAAAGAAAGCATTCTGACATTCTGTGCTGCCTGTAGCTCATTTTCTATATTCCCTACATCACACATGTTGCTTTTGAAAGATAGCCCGCTGAGCAAATCCCACAGTGCTGGTTTTTGAAGCTCAAAAGAATCCACAATGTTTAACATAAAAAGCAGGCAGGTTCATCCCACTTTCATGAATCTCTTTTGAAGGTGATGGAGTTTGATGTCCTGTATGTGTGCTAGGGTTGTCAAAAGTATCGATACTCAAAAAAGTATCGATACTAAAACGTTGTATCCGGATACGATATTCATTTTCAAATGTATCGGTACCCCCCTCTTTTTTTTTATCGAGCTTGCCTAATACTGTGCACAGCATACAACCTCAGAATATTGTTCTAACTGTTATTGTTTATTGTATTTATTTATTTTTTGCACTACCTCAGACCTGAAGCTTGTTGTCATAGTTGCAGTTTCTTTTTGCACAACTGCTTTTGGTAACGCTTTATATTAAGGTCCTTGTAATAACCATTAATTAACAAGTAATAAAGCCTAGTAAGTCCTTACAAGATGCTTATTAACATTATTGTGTGTTTATAAGCTTATATAAGTGTTAATAATGGCATTACAAACACCCATGACCCACCCATTATGTCTTTGCCATGCCTTTATTAATCTTATTTTGTTTGCTTATTGATTTTAAAATATACTTTATTGCTCATCTATTATAAGTTAACTATAAGTTAACTATGCTTTTTGCAACTACCGGATCTAAAGCGAGAACAATGCCTTATTACTTGTTAATTAATGGTTATTAAGGACCTATATATAATATATATACAGCGTTACCCTGTTTTTTATTATAAATATTTAACCTGTGGTTCTGTTCATTTTTACATATTGCATTTTTCTTGTTCATAAAACTATTTATATTCAATTTTGGGGTCCTTGTTTTTATCCTGGTGGTATCGAAAATGGTATCGAGTATCAAATATTTTCAGTATCGAGTTGAAAATTTTAGTATTGTGACAACCCTAATGTGTGCTTCCTGCAGATTTTGTGCCTTGGTAAAGCGCCGTAGGGAGGGCGTGCGTGACTGTGTCGCCTCCCTCGTGGTGCCACCCTTCGTCGGCAACCCCATGCCCACCCACCACTGTGTGCCCGACGACGTCGACACAGAGCTGGTGTTCTTCTGTCGACACGTCTACGACTTCCGATACGGACGCCTCCTCAAGAACCTGCAGTAGCATCTGACGGGGCGTGACTCATAACGCCATGGGACGTGAGATAATGTTCTACATCCACAGCTTTGATTAGCTACATACCTACCTGCTGCCTGTGTGACAGGGACTGGAAGTTCAGGATGAAGGATTGAGAGATGAGCTACTTTTGTTTTGTTCATAAGTACATGGCACACATTTATTTAGTAATGAGTTCTGGCTTGACATATTGTATAAGAGTAAATATGGCAGTGTAATGGCTCTGTGGTGTCGTAGCAGCTGTGTGAAGAACCTGGAACGTACTCTGCTGTAGAAAATGCTACTGTAGCTCTTAGAAATGTGACATTTGATAGATATGAAGAGAGGTTGATGTTACATGTGAATTATTTTTACTGTCTGCCTGACAGATATCAGAGTGTCTCAATGATACGCCATAGCTGAGGAAAAAATCTGAGGCATATCAAGCTGCATAGGCCCTTGAGAGGAAACAAAGCAGATTTCTGAGTGGCTGAAGATTTCATCACATTTGTCATTAGATTTCTCTGTAAGTCAATCACACTTAGAAAAAAAGCTCCAGAGTGAACATCTGTGCTCAAGGTGTTTTTAAGGATTAGTTTTTGGGAAATGTGCTTTTTCGCTTTCTTGCCAAAAGTTAGATGACTTGATTGATGTCGCTCTTTTGTCTGCATGCTAAGTATGAACCTACTTTCAGGACCAGTTAGCTGAAGACAGAGCAACGTGTCACATATTGATGCTTGATGAGAACCCCTTGGTGTCACTTTTTTTAATGGACTGGGCTGAAGGACATATACAGTCATGGAAACAATTATTACACCAACCTTGTTTTCTTCAATTTCTTGTTAATTTTAATGCCTGGTCCAACTAAAGGTACATTTGTTTGGACAGTAAAATGGAAAATGTCTAGATATCAGCTCTTAAATTAAACTCTTATGAGCTATTTTTGTTGTTATCATTATATTTGTCCAAACAAATTTACCTTTAGTTGTACCAGGCATTAAAATGAACAAGAAATTGAAGAAAACAAGCGTCGTCCAATAATTTTACTATGACTGTAGGACATAAACTCTGCCCCTCCATGTTAATGGATGGGCCATGAGCGAAACTAAATCTAACTAAACTAACTAAAACTAATCGTACAAATTAAATAAATTTTTCTCAAATATCTCTGAAGAATCTGTCACTTTAGGTCATTCCCATTGCGCTCATGTTTATTCAAGTTTAAATTTAATGCATTGTTCATTGTGGCAACAAAACTACTTGGTTCAGTTGAGGAAAAATATGGATTGTGTAAAAAAAACAAAAAAAAAAAAACAACCTCAACACACATGCGCAAGAAGAAGAAGAAGAAGCATCAGCTTCCGACCCGGAAAACCATTGTTTGTCATTTCACAACAAAATAAATTGGTTCCAAATTAAATAAATAATAGTTAGGCTAAATTATTAAAGTTCAATACATTTTACAAATCAGTGTTATTTAAGTAAATTGACAATTAGAATATAGTTAAAATAATTGTGAAACTAAATTAATCTCATATTACATTCTTCCCCCTTCAGTAGAAATGTCCTCATTTCAGAAAATAAATCTCGTAATAAGTATGTCTGTTATGTAAATTAAGTTACATCCACAAGTTAAGTACTTTGCGTAGGCCTGCGTTATGTAATTTCAGGACACAGTGTTACCTAACTTGATTTATGCAATTAAAAGCCCCGTTTGTCCGACTTGTCTATCCATCCTGACCTCCTCGCCACGCGGACCTTACCGATCTTGATACTAGATCCCCTAACTTCCACCTTTAGTCACATCATTATTACTACTGCCACTAGAGGCAGCCTCGCATGAAAGCCCAGTAAGTCTCCTGCAGATGCCAAAAAGGTGTCATGTGCGTTGTAATCAAAGACCAAGGGGTCCTGACTGAGCATCCATATATGGAGAAAAGCGGGAACGGGTTGCTGTTTCCCTCTGTTTTCAGACTTTGTGCTAAGCTAAGCTAACTGTCTGCTGGCACCAGCACATACAATCATGGAAAAATTATAAGACCATTGTTTTCTTCAATTTCTTGTTATTTTTAATGCCTGGTACATAATGATAACAACAAAAATAGCTCATAAGAGTTTAATTTAAGAGCTGATAACTAGCCATTTTCCATGGTTTTTATTGAACAAAAATCAGTGTAGATATCAGCTCTTAAATTAAACTCTTATGAGCTATTTTTGTTGTTGTTATTATATTTTATTATATATTATAGAGCAGTATCAATATTCTCATGCCAACTCTTGACAAGAAAGCAAATTAGCTTTCCCAGATATCTAACATTACCATGTTCATGTAATTGTGACCTGTTGGTCTCTTTAATGAACTCTGACCACAGCTGTGAGTTAAGTCCTTAATTAAGGTTTGATTAAGTCAAATTTATTACCACTGATTAAGTACACGCACAGCAAACAATGAAATGTGGACATTTTTTGGACTCCACCTCTTCTAATCATAGGTTTTGTGTCATATCTGTAATTCTGCATTTCACCGAGTGGTGATTTTCACAATGTAGTTCAGACCTGCACTCTACAAAGAAAGCACACTTGAGTTTGTTTGATTTTTTCGCAGTGTGAAGGCGTCCAATGAGCTGAGCACTGAGGGGATTTTTGTTATGCCAATGCTGAGGAATATTTCATTTTCTCAAAGCTGTTTGCCAGAGGTGTGATTTGACTCCGGTGTCAGCTAACTGTATATTTGCATTTATATATCTGGATGAGTGTCTGTTTGTGGCAGATGGCATCAGTTAGTCACCTATATTCTTGTTTCTTCACCGATGAGATGGTGAGTAATGTATTCAGTGTAGCATTTAGATCTGTGACGATGATCCATTCCTATGTTTGAGAGAAGATATGTATTTATTTCTGTACTGAGAAAATATAATTTATTTTCAAAAGATAATTTTAAAGAATAGAGGTTTAGATGAGTGGCTTTCATTCCTGATTAGAAAAGGAGGTCTCTCCTTCTTTAGCTGCACTGTCTAAGATGAAAAGTGTGTGAGTCATTTGCAATAGTATTTCTGTGACTGATTGAGCTTGCTCACCCCAACACAAGCTCATTAAATGTTGTGTTGAGATGCTGTTGAAGTCCTCCGGGCAGATTTGAGGACATATTGAGAAGGAAATCAGATACAGTTTGAAGGACACCTGCTAACATGTGACCAGAGATGCTTAACCTGCAGGACCAAACGTACCTTGGCCTCTCCCAGCTTCCTGTCATTCTCCTGTCACTCCTCCTCAGATGATAAAGCTTTGCCTCTTCACCTTTAAATGCCGAATGCTACAATGATTTAAACCTACCTTGCCATTAGCCTGTGCCCTTGATCTTGCTGCCTTATAGAACATTCCCAGCCTTTCATTTAGAAATGTGTACCGATATCAGCCTGGTGTAACGAAGCTTCTTAGTGTGCTGATTTTGATTCCTAGAGATGCTCGAGATGCATCTCAGGTCCATCGCGTTCATGTGATTCAATGGGATCTAAAAGGCAAAACTGATCCTTGATTATCATTTGTATTTTTAACAAAAAGTCTGCCCAAGTCTTGAAATCTGTGTGATCTGTGGTAAAGATCTGTGGCTATTAAAGGAATAGTTCGACCTTTGGAGAAATAAACTTATTTACATCCTTTCTGGAAGTTAAATAAGAACATTTTATATCACTCAAAATACCCGTATGCTAAATATGAAGCAGAATATACAGCCAGAACCTGATTAGCCTAGCTTAGCATAATGACTGCAGGGGGGAACGACTCAGCTGGCTTTGGAAAAGGCAACAAAATCCACTGAGCAGCACCTCTGAGGCCGGAGCTATACTTGCTTTTAACCTGCCTTGCGTCCATTTGGAAATTAATGCTACACATCCTCAAGATGCAATATGCACATGAACAGTAGGGGCAGCACTGAGCATTGTCACAGGTCACAACGTGCATGATAAAAGGGCCATACATATCATCTATGATGGCATCACTGTCACTTTTTCTGCAGTGATTTAACAATATAGTAACCTCCTCAACATGTTTGTTGTTTACATCCTGAAAATGTGGTAGTTTCTGTATGGTCAGACTTCTTTGTTGCGCCCTCTTGTGGAATCCTCCAATAACACATGTTGTACACAGACAAAATTAGTTAGACCACCCTTGTTTTCTCTAATTTCTTGTTCATTTTAATGCCTGGTACAACTAAAGGTACATTTCTTTGGACAAATGTAATGTAATGTAATGATGACAACAAAAATAGCTCATAAGTGTAATTTACGAGCTGATATCTAGCCAGTTTCCAGGGTTTTCCTTGAGAATGATTTTGGTTCTTATCAACTATAATTAACTCTTATGAGCTATTCTTGTTATCATTATATTTGTCCAAACAAATGCACTTTAAGTTGTACCAGGCATTAAAATGAGCAAGAAATTAAAGAAAAAGGGTGGTCTAACATTTTCTTTTCATGACTGTATTTGAACAATTCTTAACCAGTCGTCAACGCCAGAGCACAGTTAAAAAGCAAGTGTATCTCCGGCCTAAATATCACTGAAGAGCGTTTTTCACACTGCACTCAGCCCCACGACTAAAGGCTAATATATACTCCGTAAGAACAGAGAAATTTGTTCTCTCTCCCAGAGCTGCAACAACAAAACAACATGATTCTGTTCCTGCAGCCCTTAGAGAGAGAACAAATGTCTCTGCTCTTGACACGTCATCTGGGCAGAACTTTGTTCTTGTGTGGTGTCTGAGAACTACAGGTGCATCTCAAAAAAATTTGAATATCATAGAAAAGTTTATTTATGTCAGTAATTAAATTCAAAAAGTGGAAATAACACATTGTATAGATTCATTACACACAGAATTAAACATTTCATGTCTTAATTTATTTAATTTCCTCTAATTATAACGATTATGGCTTACATTTAATGAAGATCTCAAATTCAGTGTCTCAAAAAAAAAATAATATTACAAAAGACCAATTTTTAAAAGTATGTTTAATATGGAAATGTTGGCCTCTCAAAAGTATGTCCATCTATATGCACTCAATACTTGGTTGGGGCTATTTGACTAGAACTGCTGGAAATGGACTTTTCCATCATATTGTAATGTATTGAGATGCACCTGTATCGTTTGATTGGTCACAAATTTGAATTTGAGGGAGACGTGTGCTGCAGTGGGAGGGCCCTATGAGAACTTCTGCAGTTTCTCCAGTTCTGAGTTTCTCGTGAAGTATGAAATTTCCTGGCCAGAAACAACTTTTTTCTTGTTCTTGCCAACTTGAGAACAAGAACAATTTTCTCTGTTCTTGTGGAGTATGTAAAGGACTTAGGAGAGCCGCTAGCTAGCTTGGTCCAGAACCAGGTTAGCCTTTACTTTGCATGGGTCATCCTCTAAAAGTGAACTAAACAGGCAGCTAAAGGTTGACAATTTAAAATGGGACTAAACACCGGTGGAACTTATGTCATGTTTAAGCAACAGGCCGTGGTTTATTGTTTTCATATCACAGCTAAGCAGAGTTAATCATTAATCTTGCCATTTTAAGTTAGCCTAGCTATCCACTGTTTTTCCAAAGATTTCAGTTATTTATTCTTTCTATTTAGTTAACAAGCCTATTCCAAATGTTGAGGCTGTCCCAGGGGAAGGCACCCTGCAGCTCCGGAGCCACATGTGGCTCTTCAGGCTGCAGTGGCTCCCTGTGGCTGTGACAAAATAATTAAACAAAGTGAATTACTGATTTCTTTACAATTGTATTTTTAGTTATCATTGGTGTCGGCCCATTGGAATTTGTATTCTTCAATTTTAAAAATGTGCAGCTTATTTATGGCATTAAAAAGTCAACTAAAATGTGCATCATAGCTTACTAAAACTTACAAAAGTCTACGCCCCAGAGCCTTAACCTCAAAATTTTGTCAACTTGAATTACATTTTTTAGTTTTTCCAGCTAGACGAGCTTTCGATTCCAAATCTCCTGAGAAATGTCTTCGGTGTCCAGCCTCTCATTTGCACTTGGACCCTCGCTGCATTCTTACAAAATCATATTAATCTATTAGGCTAATTTAGACTGAATAGGCTGTTTTATAGTCATTGTAAGGCTCAGAATAAGGCTCCATTCTGACATTTTTTCTCTTTTTTTGGCCACCAATGACTCTTTTTTTTGGTAAAACTTGCCAACCCCTTGGCTATCCTTTACTTTTAGGTTTAGGTTTAGCTTACTTTGAATCAGTCTATTTTTCTCACACTTTTTTCTCTGACATCACAGCTGTGATTTATTGTTATTATACCACGGCTACACAAATAGCATAGCTTGATTTGACCCATTTCAAGAATAGTCCTGGGCTGAGAATATGCAGTGTGAAAGGGGTATAATTACCATGTTGTCTGTAAAAGTCCAAGCTTTATATCTTTATGGTAAGCTAGGCTAAGTGTCTGTTGGCTGTAGTTTCATATTTAGTGTAAAGACAGGTGTCTTAAGTGTGATTTTCCCACCTAACAACAAGAAAGTCCTGAGGGTATTTCCCAAAATGTGTAGTCGTGTGCTTCTCGAAGAACAGCAGCTGTGATGAGTTTCAGTCCTTACAAGTCTTCATGGGTGACAAAAAAGTATCAAAATGTCCACAGAAACTTTTTCTAATCCACGTATTCATCATAATCCGCCTCCCAGCTGTCCATCTGTACGCTCATCATGCTCCAAACAAAAGATACAACATCCTGGCAGAGCGTCAAGCAGCGAGGAGACGGATTATGCTGCAGAAGTGTTGGAGACATTTTAAGTCTTTTGCTCTGTTTTGAAACTTGTCACCATTTGAATCCTTTGTATCCGACGTGTTTAAAAGTGACCACGAGCGTTGTTCTCCGTCAAGTAAGAACCAATTACAGCCACTTTAAAAGATACACAGGGTGTCTTTGCTAGTGGAAAGATTTTCGGTGGTTAAAATACCGACACCCTGCCTACTTCTGCTTCACTCTCCATATAAAGGGTTGAGTAGATTCTTTTTGTATGTGTTCATTTACAAAAATAGAATTTGCCATGAATAATTAATGCATTTTCAAACAAGCCTTGTCGGATTATGTTCATATTAGTTAATTCAATTCATTAGGGCTGAAATGGAAGAATAGATTCTGCCGTTTCAATCAAACCAAAGGTTATCCGTCTGTACCAAAACTATAGCAAACTTTCTCTGAAACATCTTATTGAATATTGATGGATGTGTATGGAGTAGTAAAGCCCACACAGCACAATCCCGCCAAGCAGAATTGGGTGTACTACATGTAGTTTGATTTGGATCTGCAATTTAAACCCCCCCTGAGTGTTAGAATCCACACACGGTACATATTATGGCCTTAGGAATCACTCAGCAAACTAATTATGTTTAATCAAGATGTGTGATACTTATGTCTTAATTGGTCCTCTGTGCCTGTTCCCATTACCCGTATATATTACTCTGAACGTTTTCCACTAAGAGAAGGACGAGCTGTTGTTTTTACCCACCTTCCAATTGCCTTTCATTTCTGCCAGACGACGCTGGTCTGATCTTGAATCACCACAAAGAAATGTTTGCACCAAAAAGAGAGAGAGAAAGAGAGAGGAAGGTATCCAAACATGAATTTAATTTAATTCCCAGGTGTACAAAAAATAAGAAATAAATAAACTTTGGTTCTTCTGATGTGAATTTATGTTCATATTCTTTGCATGGCATTTTTTTTTTTTTTTTTTTTTTAAATATCTTGGAAATATTAATCACAGCACAGATTATTTGTATGGTTTCAAATGGACCTCTGTAATATAAGAAAAAATATTTAATTGTAATAAATAATATATGAGTTTGAACATGTGTTTGGGAGTTTTTTATTGGCTTAAATTTGGTTTTATTAGTGAAATACTGCAGGTAGAGAGCTGTAGTAATAGTTGCGCCCACACGGGGGCTCACTCAACCAATTATCAAATGCAGTCAGAGTGACCAGAGCACTGAGATTTTAAAGGGTTTTGAAGAATAATCAGTGGTGGAAAACATATCCAGATCTATAACTTAACCCATAAGAACTCCCATATTCAGCTTTATGCTTCACATTAACTCATTAAATCCCTAAGCGACACATACTCAACACCCTGGTGTGGTGGTCATGTGACTTTGACAAGAGGTGACTTCTCCAAATTATGTGTGTGCCTGGAAACAGAAATGTGAAAAAGTAGCTAATTTCAAAAAGCTTATTTTTTGTTACGAGGCTAAGTTTAAACCCATTTAACAATTCTAATCCGTTAATGTCCTGTATTACATTTAACTTGTTCTGACCATATTTCCTGAACAAATTAAAGTCACAATTTTGATATATGTTATGGAGATGCAAACAAAACGGCAAATGGTTATTTGTTTTTATTTATTATTATTTTGTTACTTAAAAACAAATCTGAAAAATAATTTGTTGTTAAACAGCACTATTAATGTGACAATTTTGATATATGTTGTGGAGATGTAAAGAAAAAGGCAAATCTGTGTTTCTGTAAGCAGAAAAGGTGTCCAGTTTTTTTAATTTTAAAATAAGAAATATCCTAAATATAAATACCATAAATGCCCAGTGTAACGTATATATGTCACATCACAGATCTTTGACATTTAGAGGTAGTATTTTTGAAAAAATATCAGAAATGTGTTCTATGTGGTCCACTTGGTCTGTGGTATTTACCCAATCATTTTCCTTTGAGGATAACTGGGTCTGGGTTCTTATGGGTTAGTAAAAGTACTAAAACCACACTGTGAAATTACACCACTACTAAAATGTACTTAAAGTATCAAAAGTAAAAGTACTCATTATGCAGAATGATTGTTTAAAATATTCCAGATAAATAATTGGATTATTATTTTTGATGCATTCATGTGAGCAGCATTTTAATTTTCTCAAGGTCTGGCTCACTTTAACTACTTTATATACTCTTTTAATGTTTAATTTACAAACATATCTAATTTTAAATGTATCATGTTTTATGTTAAATCTTTAACTGAAAAGAAAGTAAGCTGTCAGGTAAATGTAGTGGAGTAAAAAGTACAATATTTGCCACAAAATGTGGTGGAGTAGAAGTATAAAGTTACATAAAATAGAAATACTCAAGTAAAGTACAAGTATGTCAAAATTGTACATATGTACAGTACTTGAGTAAATGTACTTAGTTAAATTCCACCACTGAGAATAACGTTAATATGTATGTGTCCAGTATTGTATGGAACACATTATGCACTATGGACATATTAGAGGGAGTAAGCTGTTTCCTGCAAAATTAATAAAAAGTGTGATCATTGTGATGATTCATCCAATTCAGTCAATCATTTCTCACACTGTCTACTTTTCAACTCTTCCCTCAGGTAGCCACATGGTACTGATCTGTTCCTTCATGGACTATTTAGAAATTTAAAATGACTCCTCCACTATTTCAGCAATGGAAAAAAACTCCAACATCTTTCTGCTACATGAAAATCATCTGAATTTCAGTAATTTTTCTTTGTTTGCATTTATTTACATTTAAATGTTAATATCTATATATAAATCCCTGTTTTCCTTGCCTCGAGCCTTTCCCGTTTGTTTCTACTTCTGCAACTCGTTCATCTCCCTCCACCTGCAATGATTACGATCCCATTTATCTGTTTCGCCGCGTAGCTTGTGACAAGAAAAGAGTGTGAGCATCTTGAAAGCAGACACAAGGAGACGTAAATCATCTGACTTCAATAATCAGGCCTCTGATGAATATGTATGAGGCTCCCAGCACCACTCAATCAGGTTATGAGGTTTTAAATGGCATGAGCAGGTAAATCATTTGCATCAGCAGCAGAAAGGGGAGCCAGCTGCTCCAGTTAACCTATTATTTAGCAGCAGTGTGTTTGCGTGTGCTTAATGAACTGTGCAGTCGCTGCGTGTGTTTATGACTTTGCTGCTGTTTTTTTCTTCTAAATGTCCTGCTGCTGTTTTCTGCAGTGATAGCCAGTAGGATCTATATGTCTTAACTCTATGGCTAACTCTTTGGCTGTTTTGTTCATTTTTAAATTCTTTTCATGTCTTTATTTGTCATTTGTGTCTTTTTGTGTGTTTTTTTTGTCATTTTGTGTCTTTTTTTTTGGTCATTTTGTGTCATTTTTAGGTCATTTTGTGTCTTTTTTTTGTAATTTTGTGTCTTTTTTAGTAATTTTGTGTCTTTTTTTTGTCATTTTGTGTCTTTTTTGGTTCATTTTGTGTCTTTTTGTGTCTTTTTTTAGTCATTTTGTGTCCCTTTTAGTCATTTTGTGTCTTTTTTAGTCCTTTAGTCCAACATAAAATGTGATTTTGAATCTTTTTTTTAATTTCAAAACACTATCATGCTCAATAAAGAATTTGAAATGTTGCAAATGTGAACAAAGGTGTCAAATCTAACAAATAAGAGGGTTACATCCAGTTCTATCATTTTATACTAAATATATTTGAGCTTGTCTCCAGTTTTACTTGGTATATCATCATCAAACTGAAACTGGCCTCATGGAGTTTACAGCCAGAACTTTAGAGGTAAATTTACAGTAGGGCTCCACGCTGCTTTGTTTTCTAGTCTGGATGTGATGAAGAAGTCATTATTTGGCGATTTTGGAGACTCCAGAGGGTAAATAATCATTTATTCCCCACTAGGGGTAGCCTACTTGCATCCTGAAGATGTATTTCTGTAACTGCCAGCAGTATGTGGCAATGATTGCAGAGTAGCTCAGTTAAAATAAAAAATAACTAGGATTACAAATGTGTGCAAAGCTGATCACAAGTATTTTTTTATCTGATTAAGCAGCAGGCTATAACCTGTTAAAATTCAAACGGCCCACCAGCATTCCCACAAGTCTCCTCTTTACAAACATGGCTACTTTATGCTGATAACATGCAATTTAAGGCAGAAATCACATAGTGTTTCTCATGTAGCACAAATGAGCTTTTTCCTCCTACTGTTTTTGAATATTTGTGCATACTGGGGTCCATTAACAGGCTTTGAATCACAGATCTTGGCATATTGATGTAATATTCTGGAGGTTCTTTTAGACCATTTTTATCCATTCTCGATATGAATAAAATTGCATAATTCAGCACCAAACATGTGTAACAAATTATATAAACCTAAAAATTGCTGCAACAACTGGTGTATTCAGATTCTTTACTTAAGTAAAAATACTAATACAACACTAAAATTACTCCACTACACGTAAAAGTTCTGCGTTCAAAACTTACTGAAGTAAAAGTACAAAAGTATCAGCATCAAAATGTACTTAAAGTATCAAAAGTAAAAGTACTCATTATGCAGAATGGACCCACTCAGACTGTTTAAAATATTCTAAATATATTATTAGATTATTTGTATTGATGCATTCATGTAAGCAGCATTTTACTGTATCAGATAGGGCTCATTTAACTACTTTATATATACTGTTATGAGATTTAATTTAAAAAATGTCTGCTCACTTTAAATGTATCATGTTTTTTATGTTAAATCTCGACCAGAAAAGTAACTAAAGCTGTCAGCTAAATCTGGTGGAGTAAAAATAACAATATTTGCCTCAAAATATAATGGAATAGAAGTATTAAGTTACATAAAATGGGAATACTCAAGAAAGTACAAGTACCTCAAAAATGTATTTAAGTACAGTACTTGAGTAAATGTACTTACATTCCACCCCTGCACTTAGGTCTATCTCCAGACACACGGTTGCTATGGTTAAGGTTAGGAAAAGATAACTGGGTGTGGCCTGAGACTGCAGCTTTTAAGAAATAAAAATAGAAATGGACATATTTGAAAAGATGGTGCATACAAAAAAGCTTCTAATTACACTTTCATTGATATTGGACAGTTGAAGCTGTGACCAATTAAATCCAATTACTGTTTAAACATACTACATATTTAAGAAAAAATAGCCGTCTCCAGCTAGAGATTACCCCACGTGTCAGAGCTGTCTACAGAGGTGAATAAATCACTTTTAATGGCATTTTATTATGTCAGCTATCTACATGAGCTGTGCTGAAAGCGTGTGTCTGTGCCAGGAGAGGCCCTGAGGTGTTTAAATTACACACCTGCAAGGCTTTCCACGGACTGACTCATTCCAATTTGTCACCACTCTCCTGCCTTTTTAACCTCTCCTGCCCCCTGTACGCCCGTACTCACAGCCATGTACTGAATCACAGCGTTGGCTTTACATTTTGGAAAGTTTCACATTGTTCTGCCAAATTGGTGCTCCAACATTTTATTCGAAAATCAGATATGGCAATGTAGGTAGAGCTGATTGGTTTCTAATTTTATTCAGAGCACAGATTTTTTTCCTGCTGCTGTTTTGGTCCTCTCCACATGGCAGCAGGAGAAACAATTACGCCGTTACATCTGACAATCAGGATTTTCATGCTCCTTCAAGACTTTCACTAATTAGTCTGTTTTTTTTTTCTTAATAAACTTCTGCCTACAGTGCGTCTTCCAGGTAAAGCTGTGGCTCCACAGGAGGTGTTTTTTTTTCTAAGAGCCCTGTGAGTCTAGAGAAAAACTAATCCTACAAGAGCAAGTGAAAGCCTCTAAATTGTTTTCTTCAGCTCAAATGCCCTGCAAGGTCATTCCAGAATTGTCTCAACACCATTGTCTTTTAAAAATAGGTTCATATTGTTTTTCTGCTCACACGTGTCACAGGTCTTGGTTTTCTTCTGAACATTACAAATGCACAGAGTGAGTAGTGACACAACTACAGCCACTTAACTGTATCAAGGTCACTGACATTTGCGTATGAATACCGTATTAATGCTCCTCACATTTGCATGTTCACAAAGGATGCTTACAGCACAATCAGACATGAGGATAACAGGATGCATAAATAAACTTGAGTGATTTGTGTACAATACTTTGCACGTGGAGCGTTTAATGCCCCCGTTAGCAGAGGTCACAAAAGTTGCATGATGTGTGTATGTATTATTTAACAGGCTGTCTGCTCTTATTGTCTCATGTTTTGTTATATTCAGACTGCAGCAACAATCATCAAACAGCCATATACTGCTGAAACATTTACTTTTAATTTTCTGGGTGTGATATACTGAATGCAGCCTCTACATTAACATCCTGTTAGTTGCCTTTCTTGTGAGATAAAATCTGAGAAAATGAGGTCAAGAAAATTAGCCATTTAGATCATTTTATAATAAGACCCATTAGGTGGCTTTTGCCAGATGAAAAATGTGACCCTGTGCTCCTAACAAAGGAACTGCACTGATACTGTATGACTAAGCCGACAGAAACATGCATTAACATTGGTTACATTATTTTATGTGGCGGCCTTAAGGATAATACATATTCTGAGGGCCGCAAGAACAACATGATGAACATGACATCATTCTGTTCTTGCAGTTCTGGGAGAGAGAACAAATTTCTGTTCCTGACTCATCATCTGGGCAGAACTTTGTTCTTGTGTGGTCTCAAAGAAATTTTAATTTGAATAGGTCTGTTTCCTTTAGGTACTTTTCCCTTTAGTGAGCCACTATAGGTGTGGCTTGGGAGAGAGGATCTGCCCAAATTCACCCAGTTAGTAGCGGCTCAGAAAGTACCTGCCGCAGAGCAGACTGAGACGAGAGAATCCAGAACAAGTATCCAAAGAATTCAATTCAACTTTATTTATAGAGCGCATTTCATGCACAAGGCAGACTCAATGTGCTTCACAATATATACATAATTACAGTTGAAAAACAAAACAAAACAAAAACAACAGAAAACAAGCAAATACAAACAATTAGAAAAAAAAAAAAATCAATTACAAATTAATTGAAGGGTGCAGGTAGACAAGCTATGCCATATTCACCACATACACACTTACTTACTCACACATGTGCACCCACTCCCACAACCACACGTACACAGTTCAACCGAATGCTGTAGAGAAAAGATAGGTTTTTAATCTGTTTTTAAAAATGGCTACTGATGTGAGGCAGGGTGTTCCACTTTCGCGGGGCATAAACACTAAAAGCTGCTTCTCCTTCTTTGGATCTGGTGTGAGGGATGAGTAAGTTGCCACTGCCTGTTGACCGAAGTGTTCTTGCTGGCGTGTAGGTGATGAGCATATCTGTGATGTACTGAGGTGCAAGGCCGTGTAGTGCTTTATAAACCAGGAGCAGTATTTTGAAATCGATTCTTGTTCTAACGGGTAACCAGTGCAAAGAAGAGACTGTAGAGATGATGGACTATGGTAAAAAAATAAATTAAAAAAAAGACCGTCAACATGACGTATGAAATGTCCTTTTTTGTGTTCTTGCCACCTCGAGAACAAGAAGAAGCATCTCTGTTCTTGTGAAGTATGTAAAGGGGTTTATGCTGCAACACAATGGTGATGTAATCACTTGAATACATATTTCCCTCCATCAACCTGCATTCAAAGTGGAAGTCAGATTTTTTTGCAAATGTATTATTAGGAAAAAGATTAAAACTGAAATATCACATCGACAGAAGTATTTCCACTCTTTACATTTTGCTCAGGTGCCTTTCATTTCTCTGCACCTTGATTGGAGTCCACCTGTGCTCAATTCAACTGACAATGCATGCAATCAGAGCTAAAAAAAAAAAAAAAAAACTAAAAAATGAAGAAGAAAAAAACTGATATGCAGGACATTATAAGGAAATAGAAATTAGACATTTAGATTTAAATACAGGTTCTAAGTGTAGCAAAATTATGCACTGAAAATAATTAATTTGGAGCTCCATTCATGCTCTTGAAAGAGGAGAGTGCATGTTCACAATAATTACAATCTGACAGCTGAATCATTGCCAGGAGGCTTTACAACTTCAGGACTGAACAACAAGGAGGCAGATCAGAAAATGAGGAGAATTGTGTAAGGCTGCATTACTCATCAGACTGCTGTTTGTCAGGTAAAAGTGACTCATCTACCAGTAGAGTTGCTCTAAGCTGCTGGTACTCAAATCCACATGCAGAAATACTAGAGATGCAAATTATACAGTATTTAAAAAGTTATCTTATAAAGAAAATGTATAATGGATCTTCTATTTGTGCTATGGTTTAATTCAATGGAAGGTGATTCATTGTGCCTGTTATACCAAGGCCAGGCTGGGAAAGATTTATGATTCTATGTTCCCTCCTGTGACTGTTGCCACTAGATCTCAGCTGATCTTATCCATATGTTTTTGCGTTGTCCAGTGCTAGGTCCCTATCGGGAAGAGATTTTAACATCTCAAATCACTGTGGAAAACATAGCTCCCAACCCACTTAGTGTTTTATTCAGTGTTTGAGTGTTTCTATAACATTACATTACATGTCATTTAGCTGACGCTTTTGTCCAAAGCGACTTACAATAAGTGCATTCAACCTGATGGTACTAGACATAGACCATAGGAATCATATAACAGATATCCTGGCATTTACTACTCTTCCTGCAAGAAAAATCATTCTGCCTGAATGGAAATCTCCCTCTCGTTTTTTCATTGGATCAGAGATGTTCTTTATTTCCTAAAACTGGGAAAACTCAGGTTTTATTTACAAGGGTCTTCAAACAAATTTGGGAAGCTGGATTTTCAGGATATTCAGGACTGATATATACAGTACAGGCCAAAAGTTTGGACACACCTTCTCATTCAATGTGTTTCCTTTATTTTCATGACTATTTACATTGTAGATTCATCAAAACTATTAATGAACACATGTGGAATTATGTACTTAACAAAAAAGTGTGAAATAACTGAAAACATGTCTTATATTCTAGTAAGCAAAGGGTGGTTACTTTGAGGAATCTAAAATACAAGACATGTTTTCAGTTATTTCACACTTTTCTGTTAAGTACATAATTCCATATGTGTTCATTCATAGTTTTGATGCCTTCAGTGAGAATCTACAATGTAAATAGTCATGAAAATAAAGAAAATGCATTGAATGAGAAGGTGTGTGTCCAAACTTTTGGCCTGTACTGTATATATATATATATATATATATATATATATATATATATATATATATATATATATATATATATATATATCTTTTTTGACTACTGGCTGGTATTGCATGTGTATTGTTTTTATTCTATTTTCTTATTTTTTTATTCTAATATCTTGTTCATTTTGTCTGTTAATTCAGGTATTGTTCTTGATTACCATTCAATGTATGCATATATTGTCTTGTAAAATTGTTTCACTTGAACTATTTTCAGTTTTATTATCTGTTATTAAACACAAGTAAAATGCAATCATTTGCATTTACTTGCAGGTCACATCATGATGAGGTTGTACACTTTTTTAATTCCCTTTTCATTCAGTTTTCCCTCTGGTTCATTCACTCTTTACTGTTTTACATATCCTTATGAACAACACCGATTTTTTCTCTCTCTCACCATCTACAAGTTGACATTTAAACGGTGAAGGTTTAGCATACAGCATTGTGTTCATCAAATGTCACAGCAGCCGCAGCAGAACGTGTTAAAACGTTCGGTGGCTCAAGGCCAAAGTGAAGGACAGAAATACACTATTCATTCATCATCACAGGAACTCTTCATGTGCCCGTTTTATCACATAAGCAACATTAAAAATAAATGAAAGTGAAACGACGATTTAATAACCCTGTTTATTGAATGAAATTCAACAAAATGGAATAGATTACACATGTAAAACACGACACAGTTATCCTAACACACTGTCAGTTAAAGCGGACAGGCATTAAAAATTTAGATTAGAACAGCATGTTATTATAAATGTAGCATATTAGAAATGTGCTAAATAGACAATATACAGTCATGGAAAAAATTATTAGACCACCATTGTTTTCTCCAATTTCTTGTTCTTTTAATGCCTGATACAACTTAAGGTACATTTGTTTGGACAAATATAATAACAACAAAAATATCTCATGAGAGGATTTCCAAGCTAATATCTAGACATTTTCTATGGTTTTCTTGAGAATGATTTTAATTATTAGAAAGGAAACAAACAAATGTACCTTTAGTTGTACCAGGGATTAAAATGAACAAGAAATTGAAGAAAAAGGATGGTCTAATATTTTTTTTTCCATGACTGTATGAGCCTCCATACTTTTGTTATAACTTAGTCAAAGAGACCAGCTGGTCACACTGTGGCTGTTTCATGAAAGCCTTGCCCCTCACATTGTGAGTTTTTGAATTCCAGAGTGCTTAAAAAAAAAATATTTTTTTAAATTAACTGAATTTACCTGTAAGCAGTAGTGGAACGTAACTAAGTACATTTACTCAAGTACTGTACTTAAGTACAATTTTGAGGTACTTGTACTTTACTTGAGTATTTCCATTTTATATAACTTTATATTTCTACTCCATTACATTTTGAGGCAATTATTGTACTTTTTACTCCACAACATTTAGCTGCCAGCTTTAGTTAATTTACAGGTCGAGATTTAACATTAAAAAACATGATACATTTAAAGTGAGCAGACTTTTTAAAAAAATTAAATCTTAACAGTATATTAAGTAGTTAAATGAGCCCTGTCTTTACAAAATTAAAACACTGCTTACATAAAAGCACCAATACAAATAATGTAATAATATATTTAGAATAAATAAAACAATCTAAGTTGGTCCATTCTGCATAACAAATACTTTTACTTTTGATACTTTAAGTACATTTTAATGTTGATACTTTTGTACTTTTACTTGTCAAGTCAAAGTTTATTTATAGAGCACATTTTAAAACAACCTCAGTTAAACAAAGTGCTGTACAGTTATTAAAATACAATGAAAAATCATACAAATATAGTAATAAATAAAAACAATGAAAACATTAAAATAATACTGAAACAATAAAATAGTAGTACATACTTATTTTAAAAACAGTAAGAGTTTTACTTCAGTAAGTTTTGAATGCAGGACTTTTGCTGGAGTAATTTCACAGTGTGGCATTAATACTTTTACTAAAGAAAGAGATCTGAATACTTCTTCCACCACTGCCTGTAAGTATGAAGGTTGACATAATTCAAATGAATAAAACACCACAGATTAAATTCTTGTGTGCGTTCGAGCGAGACAATTTAAGCGTAGTTGTCTTGAGGAATAACATTATTTACAGCAGCTGGTAAATCTGCCACGATCGAGGAGGTGTGAAGGCGCTGCACTCTGTGAGACATCGTCAGGATGCTCGACCCTTGACCCCGCTCCTTTCCTTTCCTCCTCCTTCGAGACAGGAAGTGGCGGCACATGCAGGACAGGACCTTGTTGTGAAGTGAGGCGTAAATGAAAGGGTTGTAGCAGGCGGAGCTCATGGCGAGCAGGTGAGTCGACACCTGGATGATGTTCACGTAATTCTTCCCTAGGATGGAGAAGTCCGTGTCCAGGTCACGGATCAGATTCACCACCTGGGAAGTTGAACAGGATTCAGCATTCATACAAGGAAAAAGTCATTTGATAATTAATATTCAAGAATTAATTTGTTTAGGAATTTGTCATCTTAAAGGAATAGTTTGATGTTTTGGAAAATACTCTTAATGAAAATAATGGATGTTTCACCCTCCTCTTGTTGCTGGTCAAACCGACCCATTTCAAAGTTTAAAAATCAAAAAAATATATTTAAAAGTATTTTTTCATAAAAATTTAAAAAATTAAAAACATTTTTTTTTTTTTAAATCAATGTCATGTAAATAATTGCATTTTATATGTAGGTCTTTCCAGTGTACATTAAAAAAAAAAATTAACATGCATTTTTTATGAAAAAAGAGTGAATTGTCCTCATTGAACCATGATCTGTGAGAGGTATTGCACTAAATATTGATTGAAATGGTTAGCAATGGAGTAATTAATGAAATATAAACAATGTTTATTGGGATTTTTTTAGTTTCTGACACTTTTGGATAATTAAACATGCCCCGGGTTATTGCTGTTCCTGAAAAAACAAACATAACAGGAGGGTTAACTTGAAATGTTTGGTTCAGTTGAAAGATTCATAGTCAGTGAATATTTAGTTCACTTGCTTTTTGTAATCTAAGCGATAGTACAGTTGTTAAAATGCACTTCAGTAGGGCCTACATCGGTAAGTGAACGCATCACTGCTCATACCAATACGACATTTCATACTGACTGATTCTGTTCAAGCTTCTTATTTCAGTTTGAAGAGGATTCGCTTGCGTAACAAAAGTTACATTACTGTCCCGTCTTTACAATGACTATAAAGCAGAAGCCTACGGTCAGGCATTACAGACAGCAGCACCTTAGCACAAAGACTGGAAACCAAGGGAGACAGCTAGACAGAGCTAGTATAGTGTTCCCATTTCCAGTCTCTATGCTAAGCTAACTAGTTGCTCATTGCAAGCTGCAACCTCAGTGTCTGAAAAATGAAGTCAAGGCGGAAGTTCCTTGAACCTGCATTTTATTCTAATGGCCAGCAGGGGGTGACTCAACTGGTTTCCAAAAGAAGTTTGATTGTATGGACGTCTGTGAGAAAATGACCCTACTTCTCACTTGGTGTATTACCTCAGTTATTTATGATCTTGTTTGAAGTCTTACTTAATTTAGCTACCTAGCTGTAACAAAATGACTTTGTTCCTCCTTCTTGTCCAAATATGGGATTTGTTAATAGTCGCTACTAGCGCCACAGCTAACCTATTTTCGCATGCATATTGTTATCTCATCATAATCATCTCTTACAGTGTTATTCTCACTGCCAAGAGTGTAATTAAGCCCCGCCCACATCGGATGGAAAACAATCCATCCGTCTCCATTGATTTTATATGGAAGTTTTCATACCCCACCAACAGGGGGAAGAACACATAACTAAGTTTTGAAAAATCTGGCAAACCAAAAATCTTTAAACATTTAGGAGGACTTTAGGAGGAGAAAAGTGGATACAGAGGCCAACAGAAACTCAGTATATTTAACGATAACTTCCATATTCAGTGCATTTTGTAACTAAGTCATAAATCTGAAGTAAATTTTAAGCTAACTACATTTCTGTTAGTTAAGCAAAAGCATTTGACACGATGTAACTTGTGTTGTAGTAGGATAATTCAGAAAGCTCTGCAGTATTAAGAGCCTTAGCTTGCTAACAGATGGCTAACATTAGCTTGTTAACAGCCAACTTGTCATTTCTGGTAGAGTCTTAAAATAATTGTATGATATGCTTAAATGAAAAATTGTTTTAGCTACAAACAGGCACATTTCACTTAACACTTAACACTTAACATTTCAGCCCATGGTTGTGTATTGTGACTGATACTGTTCTACAGTTGCAGACAAAACGCACACAAACACATAGAACAAATGCAACCAAAAAACGCTGCAATCACAGAAACTAAGCGAAATGCTGTGAATTTGCAACATTTCGTTCTTGCAGTTGTTTTGAGGTTTTGTGTGTTTTTGGTATTTGCAGCTTTTTCTTTGGCATTTGTTTTGTGGGTCTGTAAGTTTTTCTGTAGCATTTGTTTTATGCGTTTGTGTGAGATTTGCCGTTTGTGTGAGTTTTGCCGTTTGTGGCACGTTTGCCCTTGTCGGCCACCACTGTAGTTTTCCCCTCTAGTGGGCGTGATCTTCAGAGTATGAGGCGTGTCGCTCTGTCTTGATGCCAAACTCGAGGCTTCAAAATGATAATCCACAAATGACATCATGATGGCCACCCCTACTTCTCCAAATGAGAATTCATTCATTCATGTTTTTATGTATGCATCATCTGTACCTGTAAGGGAAGCCACGAGAAGGCGAAGCAGAGGACGGACACCAGCAGCAGGTAGAAGGTCTTCCTCCTCCGTCTGCTCCATGCCACCCTTGCATATCTCAACTCTTGACATGCCATCAAGCCGGACGTGGTCCTCTGCTTCAGCTGATAGGATATAGCGCAGTAGGAAATGGAGACAGCGGCCAGCGGTACAAAGTAGGAGAAGAAGAGGATGAAACAGGAGTAGATGAGGCGGCCTCGCTCCTGGCCGTCCCAGAACTCCTCACACACGGCCATCTGCAGCCCGGCAGCCCGCAGGTCCAGGTGGACGGTGTGTAGAGCTGTAGGTGTGGCTAAAGCCAGAGAAGACAGCCAAATCAGGACCACCAGACCCCAGCAGAACTGGCACCCGGCTCTTTTGCGGATGGGATAAGCCACGACCACGTAACGATCCACTGCGATGGCCATGAGCGACAGGACCGCCGCGTAGACGGCTGCAGACTGCATCACAGTGACAAAATGACACATGTGGGGACCAAACACCCATCCCTGCTGGTCAAAGGCGTAGGATGCAGTCAAAGGGACGCAGAAGATGCACATGAGCAGGTCGACCAGTGCCAGGTTGCTGATGAGGAAGTTTGTGGTGTTGTGTCTCTTCTTCTTGTGCCAGATGAGGAAGAGCAGCAGGAGGTTTCCGGAGCAGGCGACCAACACCACGACAGAGTAGAGAGGGATGAAGACGGGCTTCAGGTCGGACAGGAGGTCCAGGCCCGAGAAGGAAGGGGCCGAGAACGGGGAGGTGGAGAGGAGGGGATGAGAGGAGTTGAAGCAGGAGGAGGAGAAGGTGGATGAAGAGTTCACCCTGGATCCATTCAATGACTTCTCCCAGTCCATAGCTGCAGAATGAATAACAAGATATTTATAACCTGCTGCATGTTTGGCATTTACGATACCTCATTGGAAATCATAACTGCCTCAGTCATTCACACATTTTATGAAACAGCATTTTTCGACGAACCTAAAGTGATATTAACGTCATGATAAGATGGAGAGTGAAGAGAGAAGAGGCAAACAAGTGTCCATCTTCAGAACTCATAAAAAAGCTGCAGGGCTCATGAGTCCCCCTCGATGATATTACATCTGTTTACTTTCATCTGCTTCATCTTCACAACATCTTATCTCCCTCTCCTCTTCTCTCTCCACACTTCACACCATTTATTTCTCTCTGCCTCTCTAAATCTTTTTCATCATTTTCTTGGGAAAACAATTTTCATAACCAATCATGTGCGCTTCTTTTTGTCTTTGCTTTCCCTCTTCACTCGGTCCAAATACTGCAGAAACAACATCTTCAGAATCAATTCAAAATGTGATATGCTGAACATCTGCTGAAACATCTGTACTGACGTCAATGATCCAGTTTTCGCTTAGCAATTATGCAGTCACATTTATGTGCAGGAGAGCTGATTTATTTTACTCAAGACTTCCCACATAGGGACACAAAGAGATAAATACCAATCAAATGTTTAGGGGTTAGTGGGTTGGGTTGTATATATGTTAAAACACAGGACTTTGTTTTTTCCTAACTACTAGCCAACTACTTGGTTTTGTTGCCTAAACCTAACCAAGTCACAACATTGACAACATGTTTTACAGTCACATTTTAATAGATATCATACGAATCCATCGCTAAGAATGCGTTTGAGAATACGCGGAAGTGCAGTCATAAGCCCCTTTCATAGTGCTGTCCGCTATATTGCCGGAATGTTTCGTGCCGACTTTTCACTTTAGGGCGTTCATAGTGATCCTGCGAAGGCGTGATATTGGTGCCCTTTCATAGTGCAGTTAGACGTCGTGGAACGAGTTGGGCGGATAGCGGATAATAGGCTACACAGTTAGCTCTGTAGCAGTACAGTGTGTATGTGCTGCAGCAGTTTGTGTTCACTTTGTTTGTTTACAACATTCACCGGACACTCTGTGCACAGTTAGTGATGCCGATTTGTTTACGATCAGCGGCAGCCACGACGTGTACAGTTAGCATGCTGGTTTGTTTACAATAAGCGGTCGACGCTGTGCACAGTTAGTGACGGCGGCCGCAATTGTTGTGCAGCTGCTGAACAGTGATTGGATGACTGTCGGACCAAGTGGGAGGCGCGTGTTAGACGTCACGTGCCACATCAAATTTTCCGCATTGCCAGGATGGCCCGTTCATAGTGGTCCCGCTTCCAACACTCCAAACCACCAATTTTCTGCCTCTGTGACTACCTCTGGAGGCGGAAAATTGGTCGGATCATTAGATCCCGGCATCCCGCTTCTGGTGCATTCATAGTGGAAGAGAGATGTTACAGAGCCGTAAATGACCCGGCATGAAACAGCACTATGAAAGGGGTTGCTGTTTGTAGGTTGTGAGACACTCCACATATTAAAATATACTAAAACACTGAAAAAAGTTAGTTTATTATGTGTCCTTTTCAAATGTGCAAGATTTGTATATAACATGTGTTCAAAATTCAAATGTTCTGGATTTCTTTGTTTTTTTTTCTCTTTTATATTTTAGTCACTGGCTGCAGATCATCCTCATTTTGACAGTTCTATTAATTAAAAAAAAGCAAAGAATTACCCTGAATTTACACAAATAATCAGTATCTACAAAACAAACCCTGACAGATTTAAAATAGTAATAGTAATAGTGTAAATTAAAAAATCTTCCCCAACCTAATGTAGAGCATTAAAAAGTCCATTAATCACCTACTTAGGGTGAGACTTCCTGACCACTTTATTTGTCACAATGCTGTATTTCACCATCAAGACTGCAACAGAAAAGGAATAGGTCTTTTTCTTCAGCTCATTGCCTTTTTGACCTGACCTGATCAGTAATACATTGTTTTGCAGCAATCCATACACATCCAGCCCTTCATACAAATACAGATAAACATCTCAATCTTAAGTCATTATTTCTTCTCCTGTTCCAAATTTAAGTTATCAGAGTGCATGCATCTTGAAAAAAAGTAGGAATTAAAAAGAAAAATTACCTCTGAGAGAAGTCAGCCAGACATTTTGTTAACGACCTACACCTGTGTGTGTCCTCAGTCCGCAGGGAGTCCCGCTGTTGTGCAGCCTCACCTCTTCACTGCAGCCGGCTCGGCTCCAGAATAGAGGTGTGCTCTTTCTTTCTCTCTCTCAGCATACAGGACGTGCTCATGTGAGTGAGTCACCTCCAGTAAGATGGCTTGTCTGTCATCACTCTCAAAGAACAATCATTATAATCTCCTACGATGGTCCACTTGGGAACTATAGAGCCACTCTGGTAATAAGTAGTGAATTTATAATGACCTTGCCTTGTTTTATGGCATTTTAATGCCACGGAATCACCATCATTTTCCTATTGGGACTTATAATGTGTCTTTGGTTTTCATACAGTCAATTTATAGCCATCCTGACACATTTATATTATTTCTCCTATAATGTTTTTCATGTTATCCTAAATGTGCCCTGTAACAGACATCTCCGTGTGACAGAGCTGACTTTGACTAATTATCTTATCCCCGAATCATTTTTGTGGTGTAACATCAGGGAGCAGAAATTAAATTGAACAATTAGGAGGAAAACCACGATCTTTCCCCAGCAGTACACATCCTAAATATTTATAAACTAAATCTAATTTAACAATTGTGAGTCTTGGTGCCAGAACTACCACACAAAATAAACTCTTGCCAGTTGATTCATCAAGTGAGCCTCTGCAAAGGGTAATCCAGGACAAAATTCATTAGCACAGGGCGACCTGAAGGGAACAGAGGGCTGATTGTGAAGCTAATGAACATGTCCATAAACCGGAGGACATGGGAAATATTGAAGGATTTGCAGTTTAAGCATGGTTTTATAATCAATTTTATGTGGATTTGAAATCTCAATCCAAACAAATTCAAGTTATGTAACAACTAATGGTCACTGCACATAATTAGAATATGAAGAATGGAATTTCAATTGTTCAGCATTTGATTTATTTCTTCATAACTGTCCATGCTTGGTGAGCACTTTCACCTCACAACAGGTTTGAATCTGTGCAGAGTTTGCATGTTATCTCCGGGTCCTCCGGCTTCCTCCCACAGTACAAAAACATGCAGCTTCATCACCCGGTCTGCTTTTTACCATCTTTGTAACATTAACCACCTCTGTCAGTCCCTCACACCAACAGCACTGCTGTCCCAGTTCATTCTCTGGTCACATCTCAAAATCTCTAAAATCCATCCACAAACTCCAACTGGTTCAGAACGCTGCAGCCTGAATCATCAGCAGAACTCCCTTCACCTGTCACATCACTCCAGTAATACAGCAACTTCACTGGCTTCCTGTCAATTACCACACAGACTAAAAAATCCTGGTTCTCACTTTCAAGGCCATCCACCACCTCGCTCCTCCGTCCCTGACTGACTCCTTCAAGTCAACACTTCCACTCGCTCCCTCAGCTCCTCCTCATCGTCCCACCAGCCAGTCTGACCACCAGGGTCCAGAGCCTTCAGCGCTCTGCTCCACGCCTCTGGAGCTCCCTCCCTCTTTCACTGTTAAAAACCAATCTGTTTAAACTGGCATATTGTACCCAAATCTCATATTACATCCACATTCTGTTCACTAAATTGTTCTTATTATTGTTCTTATTATTTGTTATTTATTAGTTGTTGTTTTTTGTTGTTGTCACTGTATGGTGACCTTAACCCTTAATAGGGCACTCATTGAAATACTTGCAAATTCCAAATTTCAACCCTAGAGAATATTGGAGGATATTTCATACATATATCATATGATATATCTATATCATAGAAGGTGGACTGTGGAATGTGTAAAAAAAAAAAAAAAAAAAACATACGGACCAGGGGGAGGGGGTTAATATTTTGAGAAAAAAGTTTACCAGATTAAAGTGGTGAATCTGTGAGAAAAAAATGTTTTCTCATAAATCTGACTTTTTTCGTGCAGATTTGCCACTTTAAATCTCTTAAATCTGAAACTTTTTTTCTTGTAGATTTGCCACTTTAATCTAGTTAATTTGCAACTTTTTAAATTTTTATTCATCCTTAATATGCTCTAATATGCCGTCATAGTCAAGTTCTCCTCATACAAGTCATTGAAGAATAACACAACTGTTTCTTGCAGATTTTTTTTTTCTAAATTTTTCATTTTTACATTGGAGGTCAAGGTCAATTAAGTTAATATCATTATATTATTATCATACTAATTGGTCAGATGTCATGGTGTCACCGTCTGTGACGTAGCCTGATCTTTGCTGATTAGCTGGAAGAAATCAATGTGGTTCGACGACCAAACAGAGAGACATGGGGACCTCATTTAGATATCCACTGAAGTTACCAAAATACGGTTCTTCACCCGATAAATGGTAAAGGGATAAGAAAGGCACCTATAAATAAAATGCATTATTATTATTATTATTACTATTATTATTATTATTATTATTATTATTATTAGCTTAGGTTTCATTGGTGACTCTAAATTGCCCGTAGGAGTGAATGAGAGCGTGACTGGTTGTCTGTCTCTGTGATAGTCAGGAGACCTGTCCAGGGTGTACCCCGCCTCTCACCCAGTGTCAGTTGGGATTGGCTCCAGACCTCCATGACAAGTTTGGAAATGCAATTAAGGATAATTAATTAACTAATTAATTAATTTTTGCTTGGGATTTTTACTTGTGCCAAACATGTTGTAGAGGAGGTGGCTGTTTGTCGCTCTTCTCTATTCTTTGTACTCTGGAGCAGACAGCAACCTCACATGTGTCCATCCTTTTCACGTGCATAACTGGGTCATGCTATCACATGTCCACCTCGTGTGTATTTTGTGTAACAAGTCAACAAATATGACAACTAACACAAAAACACAAAAAGCTGGAAGCCCCATTTGGTTGTTTGTTTGCTTTTTAATACTTTATTGCAGGAGTTAAAAGAACTTTGCATTTGTCAACATATCATGTATTTAATACTTGTAGCATTCCTGCAAGTTTATATATTTTATAGTGATTAACTTTTAACAATTGTAAAAATAAATTAAACAATAAGGTACATAAGTAAATAAATGAATAAAAGTTGAAAAAGTAGACTAGTATGATGATGTACAGTACGTACATATATACAATTACTGTACACAGACATGACTATCCCATATATACATTATAACATATATCTACATATACATCTGCAAACTGCACCTTAAAAAGATTAAAATAACAATAATAAAAAACAGAAATTTCAGGGCTATTTACCGTAATATTATTTAATGGTTGGTCTTTCTTTTATGTCCTGTCTGTATCTTGTTTGGGCCTTTAGGGCAACAATCAACATGTTTTTCTTCTGGGTTAAATTGGGTCTTAAGATAAGACTTTATTTGTTCCGCAGTGGAGAAATGTAGTTGTCACCGCAGCTCAAGATACAGACAAATAGACATATAGATATAAATACAAAATAAAGAAAAAATAAGACATATAGCTAGATAGGAAAAATGCTTAAATAGCTGCTATTTGGCATTTGGATGTTTGGCAATAGGTCTTGCAGCCATCTTTAATACTGCTCCAATAAACCTCACCTCAAGTCACATTTCCACTTCCCCAGACTCTGTCACTGCCATTCTCTACCTATCCACCACATGCTCTGACTTTCCACCTACTCAGATCATCTGACTCTCATATCCATCCACTCCCTCCTTTTTCTTTGGCTATTCTTATCACCTGACCTTCCTGCACACCTGCTTCCACTGTCCCTCATCCTCCCTGCAGATATTTAACCAGCATTTACCCAGTCAGTTGCCAAATTGGTAATGTCGCTTTGTGTCTTTGCTTTTGAGCCTCTGTCATTATTTGCCTCAACATAAACCCAGTCTGGGCCTGCCAGCATGTTCCCCTGACCTGTTCCTGCTCTCACATGGACTCAGTAATACTTCTGTTTGGATAAGCTTGTAGACGCGTGTATGTTCACTTTGCAATAAGCCTCTCAACTCTTACTGTTGGCCTGCACTGCCTGTATTCACATCCTTCCCTTGTTGATTTCACCCTGAAACTTGTCACAGGTTTTTTCAAGTGACAAGAAATCCCTCTGAGAAGGTTGTTTTCTGTCTTCAGGGCCTGCTGATGTCTCCCAAACCAACATATTCTCATAAATGGTTTCATATGATTGCTACTGAAAGTAAATTGCAGCCCGATTTGTATGATGTCCTATAAAATGCATGTGACGGCTGCTGTTTTAAACATGTTGCAGACATGTGAAAACGTTTTAAACATGACACCTTGAGCATGCTTGTGCACCAAAATCACTTGGTCAGAGTCAAGTTAAAAGGCTTTAAAAAATAATTTTTCCAGCCATAACTTCCAACAATGGGACCAGGCACCCGACTCCCAGTTGAAAGTCCTGGGTTGGTTTTGCCATTTACAAAATTTTGCCGCTAGCTACGAATCACAGTGCATCACTTCTGTAGGATTACCGGCAAACCATTCAGGAGAAAAGACTGCCCAGTTTCAGAAGAGCCACATCAGTGGTGGAAGAAGTATTGAGATCCTTTAAAGTAAAAGTACTAATACCACACTGTAAAATTACCCCATGACAAGTAATAGTCCTGCATTCAAAACATACTTATGTAAAAGTACAAAAGTATCAGCATCAAAAAGTACTTAAAGTATCAAAAGTAAAAGTACTTGTTATGCAGAATAAACTCTGCAGAATAAAATTGATTGTTTTATATTCTAAATATATTATTTTTATTGATCACCATTTTATTTCTCTCAAGATAGGGCTCATTTTAACTACTTAATATCCTGCTATGAGGTTTATTTTATATATATATGTCTTATCACTTTAAATTGATCATGTTTTTCATGGTAAACCTCAACCTGAAAAGTAACTAAAGCTGTCGGCTAAATGTAGTGGAGTAAAAAGGACAATATTCACCTCAAAAAATGTTTATTTTTTTATTAGCACAGTTAGAATTACATAAAATGACAAAGATAACAAATAGTGTAAAGAGCAGGGAGAGGCAGAAACCCCAGATGGGCTTATTTAAAGCCTCCACCTAAAATGTTATAGTTATAAGACAGTAATAAACTGATAATAGAAAAAAAACACATGTATAACATCAACAAGTTATAATGACAAAAATGACATACATGTAGTAAAGTAGAAGTAAAAAGTTACATAAAATGGAAATACTCAAGTAAAGTAAAGGTACCTCAAAATTGTACTTAAATAAAGTACTTGAGTAAATGTACTTAGCTACATTCCACTACTGCTTACAGATAAAATTCTGTTATTTTTTATTAATTTATTTTTTTAAAAGCACTCTGGAATTCAAAAACTCACAATGTGAGGGGCAAGGCTTTCATGGAACAGCCACAGTGTGACCAGCTGGTCTCTTTGACTAAATTATAACAAAAGTATGGAGGCTTATACAGTCATGGAAAAAATATTAGACCATCCTTTTTCTTCAATTTCTTGTTCATTTTAATGCCTGGTACAACTAAAGTTACATTTTAATGGTTTGTAATGGTTAACTTGTTCTGACCATATTTCTTGAACAAATTAAAGTCAAAATTTTGATATATGTTATATGAGATGCAAAAGAAAAAGGCAAATTTGTGTCTCTGTAAGCAGAAAATGTGTCTATTTTTTTTCCATTTTTAAAATAAGAAATATCATAAACATAAATACCATAAAAGCACAGTATAACATATATGTCACATCACAGATCTTTGACATTTAGGGGTAGTATTCTTTTTTTAAAAACATCAGAAATGTGTTCTATGTGGTCCACTTATAGAACACGTCCTTTAAGGATAACTGGGTCTGGGTTCTTATGGGTTAATGCCTGTCTGCTTTAAAGTTGTACCACATTTTCTATTTAACACTGAAAATAAGCTACCACGACTTTGGTGAGGTCGACACAGGGAGATTTTGATCATTTAGAGGTGTTTGTCGGTGAACAGTAGCTGCTGCTGCTGCTGGGTTAAGTTTATGTCCAGGGGGCTTTACTGGGGGGATTTTTTTCAGCATCCATTTTTGTTCTCCAGGAATAATATTGCTTGGGCCTTGAGCTGGCCCGCTGGAGTAACTGCCATAGTAGAGCGCACGGCCATGACCCCGACCAGTGAAGGGGTTGATAGTTGTCAGAGCTGCTGCTGCTGGAGGAGAAATGACTCTGTGCATCTCACAACATTGATATTGGATGTTGTAAAGTAAATTTACTGTCATTCTAAAATGCATTTAGTTAAAATTCTATGAATATAAATAAATGAGATGAAAAGTGAATTATTCTGTTGATATATTCTTTCTATAATTCTGGACGTTGTGGCTGGGGAGAGGGACGTCTGGAATGCCCTGCTTATCCTGCTGCCCCCGCGACCCGGCCCCGGATAAGCGGAAGAAAATGGATGGATGGATGGATAATTCTTTCTTTCTTTCTTTCTTTCTTTCTTTCTTTCTTTCTTTCTTCCTTCCTTCCTTCTTTCCTTTCTTCCTTCCTTCCTTTTTCTTTCTTCCTTCCCAGGGATGATATTTCAGGTTAAATGATTGCTGAAGCTCCTTCTCACGTTTCTTTATTAACACTTCCCACTGATGGAAATTACATTTTAATTGAGAATTGGTGCCAATCAAAATTCAATTTCCTGCCGTTCGTCCTGTGAGACCTCGAGAGTTGGCAACTCTCTGGCTTCACTCATTGAAATTATAATAAGCATCATCCAGAATACGTGAAATAAAGTATATTATTCTAGATAAGTGGCAGAATTATTCTCAGCTCAATAAAACCAAACGCTGTTTTACTGACACACGCTCAGTTGATGTGACACTTCTGGGTCCTGAAGATAGACAGCAGGATAATGAAGAAGGTCCTCAAAGGTTTTCATGTCAAGGGCTTCAACTGAAATTGATTCGCATTAGAGAAGAATGGTTCCTGTTATTTAAACCTCTCTGAGGCTGACCCGATTTTATTCACTGTTATTCAACACTAGGTTGCCAAGTTATTACATAAATCTAGCTATCTATTTATCAATACAAGAGGCCTAAACATAACCTGAGTATAAAGTTTCAGAGAGGTGAAAATTCAAATTTGTAGTGATATTGGAGGCTCTAGTTTTTGATGCAGTTGAACAATATTGTAAACTAATCAAGTCAAATGTTATTGTTCGTCTTCGAAAGCCGAGAATGGATTTTTTTTAATGCACTGTAATCTCGTGATAACGACTTATTATCTCGATATTTCGATATGACAAAGATTGTTTTCTTGTGATAACGAAATAGATAAACTTAGGTTTTGGACAGAAAAACGTTGAGTGTAGACATAAGGTCTGATGGAATCATATTATGAAGAGACTGTGATGGTTCCACGTGGCCACTTAATATTCACTTGACATGATCATGGTGTCTGCCAGCAACATAAAACCTACCTAATGTGTATATGATGCACCTGGATGCAAGGATGAGATAAACACTGCCTACTGTATGTCTTTGCGCAAAAATTAGGCACTGAGCTGGAAACTGGCTGTCAGCGGCTCAATCAAAAAGTTTAATTGCACTTATAGGCTATAACATTAGCTGTCACATTGACTTCATTGCGGTGTGTGTGTCTGCGTGGCGCGGACACACACACACACAGACTCACACACAGATCTGACTTGACAACTAACTTTACAATACAAAATCCATGGCCGTTCTCGGCTTCCATAGTTCTCATATTGGAGTTCATTTAATATTAAATGGCTTTTCTTAATTTATTGCAAACCTCATTTGTTCCCAGAAGTGATTCCTCTCAGTGAGCTCCAGCAGCTGCTCGGTTTGGAAACAACTGGACATAATGAAAGGTACATCGATGCTTTGATGGTAGGCTTCCCTAAAGATTGGGGTCTTGGGATCAACAGATTTTTTTTTTTTTTTTTTACTTTATTGCCTTTATGCACATTTACAGACAATTAACATCACAAAGGAAAACAAATTAAAACATCTTGAGATTGGGTCTCATCTGTCACACAATTGGCACTGTAAAGGGTATTACACATATTTTATCTGGTTCTGTATTCCAAAATAAATAAATAAATAAATAAAATAAAAATAAAAATAAAAAGGGATAATTTAGATAATAATAGATTAGCATATAAGAGTCTTAAGCAATATAGTCTGTAACTGGGGCCCACCTTCTCATAAAAAGCTGTACTTTTAGCTGTAATTGAGCAGTCATATATTCATCACGTAGACATGTTTTACTTTCTGTAGTAAAACTGAGTGATCATGGGGGGGGGGGTCTTTCTTCATCCAGTTTATAGTAATAATTTTTCTTGCAATCATCAACAAAATGTGTAATATATAACATTGTTCTGTGGTAAACAGGTGGTCAGGAAACACATCTAATAAAAATAACAAAGAGTCCATTGGAAGTTCTACTGCCAAATTTTTTTCCAGTTCTTCTTTGACATTTTTCCAAAATGTTTGTACTTTTGGGCAGTCCCAAAATATATGAGTATGGTCGCCAACCATGCCACACTTCCTCCAACATTTGTTGCTGGCATTGTTCTTGGAAACAAAGGTTGTTAGTGGTGTCCTGAAGAACCTAATTTTGACCTTCAAGTCAAATTCTTTGTATAGTTGGCTTCCAACCCCCTTATGGCATCTGGAACATATGTTTTCCCAAGAGTCATCATCTATTAGTGTATTCAGCTCTAGTTCCCATTGTTGCTTGATGTGTAGTGTATTGTCTGACATATCCAGCATTATTTTTTTGTACATATGGGATATTCGTTTTTTTGTTAAAGAACAGCGTTCAAACAAATGGATGAAGTAACTTTCTATATTTGTAGGTTCCTTTTGTATATTTTCCCAGTCTGTGTTTTTTGTGACATAATGTCTAATTTGTAGGTATCTATATAGATCACTTGAAGGTAAGTCAAATTTGTCTCTAAGTTGTGAAAAAGATTTGAATACCTGTCCATCCAGGAGTTGATTTATTGTTATCAAACCAGTATCTGCCCATCTTTTATAAGCCCTATCATACATAGATGGTAAAAACTCAATATTCCCTGCTATAGGTGTAGCCCGTGACAGGGTTGCAGCTCCTTTAATTTGTTTTTGACTTAAATTCCAGACCTTCAATGTGTGCATAATCCATAAATTGCTGGATCAACAGATTTTAAGGAATATTAAAAAGTCTTTGTTGCAGAGGCCACCATTCAGTACCTATGGGCCAAGTTTTCCCATAATGCAACTTCAACCCTGATTCCAAAAAGTTTGGGACATTGTGTAAAACAAAACTAAAAACAGAATACATCAAAAGTCTGGAAGTTTCCAAATTTGACCATGACATATATTATATCTTGTACTGTATTCAATTGAATGTTCAATGAAAAGGATTTGCAAATCATTGCATTCTGTTTTTATTAAATTTTTCATGGTACCCCAACTTTTTAGGATTTAGGTTAGTTATTAGCATACCTGCCTGGTTAAAACCCCACATACTCTATAACACTTTGTGGATCAATAAAATGTAGTTCTTTGCTGCCATATAAAGAGTGCAGTCAGACAGGCAGACCACAGGGGAGAAACTATGGTGCAAGGAGAGGAATAAAAAAGAAATCGCAGTATAGAATTTTTTTTACAAAAAGCTAAATAAAACATATGTGATGAGAAAAAAAAGTGAAATAAATCAACAAATGAACAAAATAAAATATAAAATAATTTACAATTTATCTTTATATTTCCACATGTATAAATTTACTTATATACACCTTATATATGACCTCATTATTTATTCATTCTTTTATACATTCCTTTTTATAGTTCATTTATTTTATTCTTAAATGGCACTCCTGAGACTCCATAGAAATCTCCTCCTACACTTTACACTGTCTACCCTGTGGCTTGCTCTTATAAAGGGCCCTTTATCTAATATACATCCTCCATCATTAAAATGAAGTCCTTAAAAATAACTTTCATCATTAATAGAGCTTTATGTATCTTCACATTGCAAATAAGTCTTCACTCCCAAAAACTTTCAAATTGGTCCTCACAAAGATAGAAATACATGAAAACATTCACACACATGAATGTTTCCAAGAATAAGATTATAATAATTTAAATTGTACTTTAGCTATCATCTAAATATAACCGTACCGCTGCTTAACCTTTTGTGCAGACAAATGAACAAATTCAGTTCTGCTTGTTTTTATTGAAACATGGGTAAAACTTCATTTGTAAAATCAACATGGCAAAAATAAAGACGTTGCACAATATGTTACAATATTTCCAGGAATATATCAGTGTTCCTACTCTTAACGACACAATATTTCAAAACAGAGAATGTCATTAGGAAGATGTCATTATTAGTCTCATTAACAACGTGGTACTGCATTGGTCCTTCATTAAGTTCTGCATATGTATTCAAAGTAGAGAGCCGTTCTTGTAACAAATATAATAGGAGTCACTACAAAGACTAGATGCTAATTCTTGTGCGTCAGGAAAAACAAGTCTAATTTCAAGTTATTCCTTATATATGTTAATGTGGAGATGTGGGTGAATAACAGGGGCTGAATAAGTACTTAACACTCAGTTGCTGGGGATACAGAGGATGATGACAGGCTGTAATTGCTTCTTTCACTGCTGTTAACAAAAGCTTTGGCCGAAACACTGCTATAACACAACCCGGCTCAAAATGAGCATCGTCCACACTGACTGCACGGCGTATTAGTTCATCTTTCAGAGTTACTATTTTAACACGCTCATTTCTCCGGGCTGTGAGCGTCATCTTCCTCGGGGTTGTGTCTCTCTCCCTCCGTGTCCTCTTCATTCTGCGTTTGGTTTGGTTCGGCAGATTCGTTTGTCTGAGACGGCCTCAGGAGATATTCCAGCTCCTCTGCGCTGATGGCGACCTTCTCAGGAATCAACCACCTCTTGAAGTGTTCAAGAGCACTAGGGAAGAGAGGTACACAAAAAGTCAAAGGGTATTAAGATGAAGGGTGGCCCCTTTTTCAAGTTCTGGGAGATTTATTTTCTTGGCAGCACAAAATGTGAAACAATTCTGCAAATTAAACAAACTTTAGTCAATTTGGAGCATGCTACAGAAAATATAACCACAGCTGAAATTATTCCTGCAACAGTCAAAGATACAATGTGTTATATTTGGATAATTATAATGCTGTAGAGAGTATATGTAACTTTTCATTTTGCTAGTGATTTTATAATCTTTTCCCATAGATTTAGGAGGGCACAGTTTGGGTTCTCAGCTGTCATGTTTATTCTTGGTAACTCAAATACACGCCTGTAAGAACAACACACACTTACACATTGTGTATAACAAACATCGTGAACAGCTGTTGTAATCAGTAACTGGCCAATAGAAGTCTGTGTCGGTACGTCCATTTTTTGTACGGGTCAGGCCTAGCCCAAGAAGAATTAAATGTAAACTTTTATAGTGTTCATGGCTCACTAACTGAATTCCTGTGAGAATTATGTTATTCTGAGACCAGATCTGCATAATTTTAGTTGTTTAATTAAAATAAAGGCCAGTATTGAGACCTGACTTTATCTCCAGTGCGTGTTTACGCTTCCAATCTACGAACCAGAGAGACCATGACAACTGTATGTTAAAATGTCACTATGATGCAGTATTACTTTAAATGGTTTAAATGGGGCAGTTCTTGACAGACAAAGTACACTCAGAGCACAAGCACTCCTCTGACAGGATAACTCTTACTAATGTTTGTGTCCTGGCAGAAGTATGTGTGTCTAACAGTGTGATCCATCCCTCCCAACATACCTCTCATCCATGTCACCGCCTTGGAAGAGCTCTGAGGTCTGAGCGTCGTGCAGAAATCGATCCCAGCATTCTTTCTTAGCTTGAGACAAGGAGCGCAGCATGTCCCTGGAGGTCACATCACTTGACTGGCCCTTTAATTTCTTCAGGCGGTTCTCTGCACCAAAATGTAGATGAAAAAATCTAAATTAATTTGAGGGTCAAGGGCAACTAATTCCGGTCACTGACTAAACAAATTTTAGCTTCTTTGTCTCTCAGTATACAGATGTTTTTTATTTTGCAATCAGCCATGCTAGCGCCGAACAGTTGCAATTTTATAGAAACAGGAATATGGAGTGTTTCCAATATCCAAATTGCAGGAGGTGCAATATTTCTACAATTCTGCTTCATTCAAAAAGTAGAAATAACAAATTTTATAGGTCCATTACACACAGAATGAAACATTTCATGTCTTAATTTATTGAATTTATTCTGATTATGGCTTACATTTAATGAAGACCTAAAATTCAGCGTCTCAAAACATTTAAATATTACAAAAGACCAATTTTACATTTTAAGTATGTTTAATATGGAAATGTTGGCCTCTGAAAAGTACGTCTATCTATATGACTCAATACTTGGTTGGGGCTATTTGACTTGAACTACTGGAAATTGACTTTTCAATTATATCCCAATTTATTGATATGCACCTGTAGATATCAACAAATTCATTGATGATTTAGTCTATAAAATGTCAGATGTCTTTAACATGAAAGAGGCAGGAGGGAGGTTTATACCTAAACTGGCTATGTAGATCTCAGAGTCCTCCATTGGTTCCCATTTGGCGCTAGAGGAACTGGTACTTGTCCCATTTGAATGACCATTGACTTGCACTCCTTGTGCCACTGGATGGAATGAGTCTTTGAACTCCGTGTTGATCTCCGGGGCAGCTTCAGCTTCAGCTTCAGCCTGCGCCTCCGGCAGACTGGAGCAGATTTGGGTCCACAGCTCCCCGCTGGACCGGACCTGCTGGCTCTCAAAGTCGTCGATCATTCTGGTGTACTGGGGGGAAAGGACGGAAGACAGCTCTAGTTAGCAATAGCACAGTGTTGTTAATAGCCTGGTTATTTCAGCAACATAAAATAAGTCATTTTTGTGCGATTAGATTTAAAAAAGAGTGGCAAACAGCGCGGATTTTCTCAAAACTGACCAACCAAAATCAGAGCTTTGACATAGTTACTAGCTAAACTGGTGTCTAACCTACTGTGTTGACTATTGTCGTGCATTTCGCATGTTCTTCAAACGGTATGTCATCATAACACATCACAAATATGTCTTACCTGCGTGGAAACTTCAACAGAAGAACCATTATTTCCTGTAATGTATTAATTTTAAAGATTAAAGATTAGCCCTGCTAGCTCTCTGTGTCCATGATCCACAATCTTTAACAAGCGCCTGCCCACTTCCTTATTTAGTGTCATATGATTGGCCGTTGCAACCGCCTATCAAACTGTTCTGAGATTTGATTGGCTCTTTTTGGTAACGGAGAGAGAGCAGCATCTTATTGGCCGGGCGCTGTTTCGCTCAGGAGGGAGTCAGGAAGTTTGTCTCTCAGCTGGAAGAGACGGCTGAAGGTAAACAAGCGCTGCTGACCTCTGTTCAGTTATTGTTTTCTTCACTATTGACTATTTGAAGAACTTGTATTAGCACTGGAAACTGTTCAGTGGTATTCTGTGACGGTAATTTGACGTTAACCTGCCATTGCGGTTAACTATGCAGCTTGATAAGCTAACTGTCAGGTTGACTTTAGTATGTGAATGCTTTGCTCTGTAACATTCAGCTGAATACTATTAATGCATGTTACAGTTAACGTGTGTGTCGTGTGCTCAGGTTTGTTAGCGCTGATCATCATGTCACTGCAGGGAGATCCAGTGTAGGAGATGCGAGCAGCGTTGCGCCTGGTAGTCGCGGCGATCCCGATGGGTGTGCTGCTGTCCCGGACCATGGCGTGGATGTCCAGCGGCAGGACTCATGCTGAGCTCATCAGCAGGCTGAGGGGTAAAGGGCGCCAGCGTTCACAGTACAGGGTCTTAGGTCAAAACCTCAAGGTCCACAATGTCAACATATTTTATATAAAAAAATATTGAAATTTGACCAGGAATTAAAATTAAATTAAATAAGTTACACACTGTTATTATAATATATATTTGATATTATTTATTAACAATAATTATATAGTGTTTTCTCAACAACAACAAAATGCTACACTGTCAAAGTGAAATGAAAAACCTTGCATTTAAATTAGTAGTAAAAAATGAAAACATGAGAAAATTGTAAAGGGAAAATGCTTCAAATAATAGATAGGTATTATTATAATAATATTAATAGTATTATAATAATATTAATATTGGTATTAATATTATATATTTATTATTATTATCGTTATTGCTATTTATTATTATTAATAATAATAATAATAATAATAGTAATATGCTCTTTTTATAGCACACTATTTATTATTGTTTTTTAATTATGAAAAAATACCACAAACGCAACAGGAAAATGAAAAAGCAAATTGTGCAGGTGAAATTTTTTTTAAAAGACCTAAAGGCTCATAGAAAAAAAAAATCTCACCTCAATAAGAAAAAAATCACAACAAATGCAAAAAACAAAAGAGCAAATAATCGACAAACATTATTATTATTAATCATAATAATAATAATTTCCCTTCACATTAAAAGGTAAAGAAAAAAACAAATCAATCAGAAAGCAGACTTCAATTTCACAGAGTTCATTCTGCTCACATTTCACATTTCCCAGACCATCTCAGTGTCATTGCCTCCTCTCTGCTCCTCCAGATCACGGAGTGATCCGCAGCGACAGAGTGTTTGATGCCATGCTGGCTACAGACAGAGGACTTTATTCTACAGACTATCCTTACGCAGACTCTCCTCAGTCCATAGGTGATTATTTCAGTCACTTTTAAAGACACATACACGTAATTTACTGTCAATAGGATCACATGTATTTGTGTGAGTGCATTGTGTTGTAGACTAATGGTTTCATGAGCACAGACGTGCGTAGTGACTGTGTGTTATGACTCTGTTGTCACAGGCTACAGGGCGACCATCAGTGCACCACACATGGTGAGTAAAACTAGAGGTGTGGGAAAAATCGATACAGCATAGTATCGCAATATTTTGAATGGCAATATTATATCGTCATGGCCGCCAAGTATCGATATTCAGTGTCAGTATTTTCGCCGTTTTTTTCCCCAGGAGGACATAGCTGGCTCACTTTTAGAATTATACTGGAGATACTGGTATCATA
Organism: Centropristis striata; assembly: GCF_030273125.1. Taxonomy (NCBI): domain Eukaryota; kingdom Metazoa; phylum Chordata; class Actinopteri; order Perciformes; family Serranidae; genus Centropristis; species Centropristis striata. Next base: position 28,737,735 of record NC_081532.1, read on the forward strand.
TGAAACTAGAAGATATATAGGCATGAGGGTATATGTGCGCCATATCGTGTCGGGAAGTTGTCGAGATAACACTGAAAAGTTACGAGGGTTTTAGCTACATGCTAAAGACACTAGAACCAGAAATGTGACTCCGTACACAGCCGTATCAAAGCTATACAGATCAGTGAAGCTTAAAGTTTCTGAAAGTTTGATAAAATGCTGCAGTTGTTGTCGTCCATACATGTTTGATATCAGTTGAGTTCAGTTTGACTGAATACTTTGTTGGTCAGTCTGTGGGTTTGACTCTCATTGTGGAGAAATAAAAAGACTGAAGTGAGATGAATAGACTGAGAATTTTCTCTGATTTGACAAAACAATTCTTGATTGAATTTAATTTTTTTGGACGCAAAATGCAGTTAAGCAGCTAAATCACAATATATTGTATTGCGATACCCACCATATTGCAAAATGCTTAAAATCGCAATATTTCGTATTGTGGTTCAAGTATCGGGATAAAATTGTATCCTGGGGCCTCTGGGGATTTACACCTCTAAAAAAAAAACTAACCACACTGAAGATGAACTGTAATCCACTACTGTACATGCACGTGATCCACTGTGTGTTTTTCTATGGTGGTTTGACAGCACGCTCATGCTTTGGAGCTATTGAGTGACAAACTAACTGAAGGAGCCTCGGCGCTGGATGTGGGCTCAGGAAGTGGATATCTAACAGCTTGCTTTGCAAGGATGGTAAGTTCTGTAAAAACGCCGCATGTTTCCTACAAGTTAGCATAGAAATATCGCACACGAGTGAGTGTTTTCTGTTGTTTGTAGACCGGGCCGAATGGTAAAGTGGTTGGCATTGAGCACATCGATGAACTGGTTCAAATGTCAATAAAAAATGTGCAAGCTGACGACCCAGAGCTGCTCACCTCTGGACGCATCAAACTTGTAGGTGAGTCAGGAGACGTCCAGGTCATGCAGCCTTCACATTTTCATGGTTCACATCTACAAAAGTCTATAAAAGTTCTCCATGTGTCCAGTGGGAGACGGAAGGCTCGGCCACCCAGAGGGAGCGCCCTATGATGCCATCCATGTTGGTGCAGCTGCAGCTATGATTCCTAAGGCTGTATGTACACATTTGATTTTTACTCTTGTGAAAATAGAATAATAGAAGTAATGCACTTATGCTGCATTCATGTGCTCCTCAGCAGTCCCATTTCTCAAGTTGGGAAGTTTTTCTTGCTACTTTCGACTTTTTACTATGAGCTTTAAGTCACGATGCTCCAATAAAAGATGTGTAGTTTACTTCCTGGCAAGGTTATTATAGTTAACGAAAACTAACAAAATAACGAAAACTAAAATTGAAAAAACATTTTCGTTAACTGAAATAAAAATAAAAACAAGAGTTTTTAAAAAAAACGATAACTAACTGAAACTGTATTGTGTGGTTACAAAACTAACTAAAACTAACTAAAATTATAGTGAAAATGTCCTTAGTTTTCGTCTTTGTCAACTTTTTTCATACATAATTCAGTTTTTCTATTTCAACATGCAGGAACACATGGTAAATATGTTTACTGAGACTGGGATGTCTACACTCCAACCAAAATACAAAACACCCTGAACTGTAAGAGTTGATAACCTTATTGGGGCTGAGATGGATAAACCAAAGGAAATGAAGGCACATACCCCATTACAAAAAAAATTAAAACTAATAAAAACTAAACTAAAACTAAGCATTTTCAAAAACTAAAAACTAAACTAAAACTAGCAAACTCACTCTAAAAACTAACTAAAACTAACTGAATTTGAAAACAAAATTCACAACGAAATTAAAACTAAAACTAATGAAAAATCAAAAAACTATTATAACCTTGCTTCCTGGTGCATTTAAACTACATGTTGATATCTGCTGTCAGTATTTGTATGAAGCTTTAAGATGTGATTTTGTCCCAGACTTGTTGGTGTTGCACCAGGACGTTCCCTAAAAACACTAACATTTTGCTTTATCAGGGTTAATGTTGATAAATAACTTTTTTAGCTAATCTTATTTATTTTACATGGACAACAACTAACTGTTACAACCTTATATCATGTTACAAATAACATGAGCATAACATTTATATGCACTACTTTATTTATCTATGAATTTATAATGCGTATCCTTCAATTAATCAACATCATCACATTTTTGCGATTAATCCGACCAGGGATATCAGGTTGTTGCTGCACAATTATCATGGCCAAAATAATTCACATTAATGATATTATTGTGATATCTAAAGAATCTTTGGAGGCAAAAAGCTTGGTTTTGTTTATTTTGCACTCAACATATAAGTGTGGAGAGAGTGGACAGAGAGTCTGGAACCATAAATGTACAAAACTGTACAAAAAGAAGACACAGAAATTATGTGGCTGAATTTTCTTTTACACAATATTGTTATGTGTATTATGAACATGATATCAGTATTTCCTTAAATATCATGGTTATCATCTGCACCAGTATATTCCTACAGCACATACATGCCAAATTATTCATCCAAAATCCACAAACCAGACAGTTGAGGTTAAAATGACTTTGCAGCAGTCGTGGAAAAAGTATTCAGATCTCTTACTTAAGTAAAAGTACTAATATCACATTGCAGAATTACTCCACTTGAAGTAAAAGTCCTGCATTCAAAACTATAAAAATACAAAAGTATCAGCATCAAAATGCATGTATGTGTTAAAGTATCAAAAATAAAAGTACTCATTATGCAGAATGGACCCACTCAGATTGTTTTATATATTCCAAATATATTATTAGATTATTACTATTATTGATGCATTTATGTAAGCTACATTTTTACTGTTATTAAGGTACCGTTATTTCTAACTACGTAATATAGTCTTTTGTTGTTAAATCAAAGATAATGTGTAATGGCTTTAAATTAATCATATTTTTCATGTTAAATCTAGACCTGAAAAGTAAAAAGTACAATATTTCCCTCAAAATGTAGTGAAGTAGAAGTATAAAGTTACATCAAATGGAAATACTCAAGTAAAGTACAAGTACCTCAAAATTGTACTTAAGTACAGTACTTGTGTAGAAAATGTGCTTAGTTACATTCCACCGCTGTACATCTACAGCTGCAGCTTACATTTTTAAAAGAAATCTTTAAGCTGTGAGGAAACTTTATTTGCAGAATAGATAACTGTCCACCCTGAATGTGTCTCTTGAATTGAACTCGTGTTCTGCCCTCTCTGTGTTGAAGCTCTTGGAGCAGCTGAAGCCCGGGGGGCGCCTGGTTCTCCCTGTCGGCCCTGACGGAGGCAGTCAGGTGCTCGAACAGTACGACCGGCAGAGCGACGGGACCTTTCTCAAGAAAGCGTTGATGGGAGTGGTCTACGTCCCGCTGACTGACAAGAGGCGTCAGTGGCCTGGGTACTGCACTAACACACTCACAAATCTACCATCTTTAAACCAAGACAATGAAGGAACTAGGGATGGGCGTTTGGAAGAAACCTGCCAACTAGATTATCTATAATGTTAACAATCAATAAATCGCTGCATGCATACGTGGGCAAAATAAAAGATATATATACATACTATGCAAAAGCCTGTTTTGATAACGAACGCTTTTATTTTGAAAGGACAAAGGACTTGATCCTGTCAATCTTAAAACTAAATCAAGTGAAATTAAACTGTAAAAATAACATCAAGGTTTTCAATGTTTTATGTTTTAGCCCCTGAAGAGGCATGAGGTTAGTTTTCACAGTAATTTTCATATTTTATTTTTTTTTTTAAACACATTTACATACAAGACAGTAAACAAGGGTACTAAGGATAAGAAGATAAGAAACCTGCATCCCTAAATCGCCCCCATAAAGAAAAAGACAAACATAAAAAGGCATACATATCTTGAATGTATATTTCAGCCATTTCCATATTTAAACTATTATTAGCTCCATGACAGCCAGAACAGAAAAATAGGAAAATATATGGTAGCAATTATTGATCCTTATTCCAATCTTTTATGATTGCTAATTTTTGCCAACCATCTGATTGTAGCTTTCTTTTATTTTTTTTTTATCATAAACTTGGTCAATAAATAATGATGTTTTAGGAACATAATGAATGGTTCCAATTTAATATATTTTTCCTTTTTTGAAAATAAAAATCTTCATATTTAAATGTGTCTTGTGCTTCAATAAGTTGTCGATCAAATGAAACCTAGTAATTCATGCTAGCAAGGTTTGATACAGTAAGATACTCTTGTATTTTTGTGTGTTTTATAATTGTTATTGCAACTTTCAGTTTGCAAACTGTAGCTTTATCCAACTTAATTCTCAGCTCATTGGCTTATTGACGTACGGCCGTAGAACTGAACGATCGGCGTGTTTCAGTTGAATGATACTGATACACAGTCAGAGATAAAAGTTAAAATTAAAAAATACACAGATCGATTAAAAATTCCATGTGATCAACCAAATTCTTAACAACCATCAATCAATCATCGATTATTATTCCCATCCCTAGAAGGAACACCACTTATGTCCTTCTCCATGAGTCATGAGACATCTGTCCTGTCTCTGTCCTGTCTCTGTCTCTGTCCCTTATGATCTCCATGCTGTCCTCCCTTCTCTCTCCAGAGGTGAGCTCTGACTGCAGTGTGGTTGCCCCCGCAGGAGGTGGCGTTGGTGCTGCGTCTCCGGGGCCCCGTAGTGCTCCTCTTGGTTTCACTGAGCTCCAGTCTTAACAGCCACCTGCCCCGCTGGGTTGTCACCTAGCAACGCACGAGGAGGATCTCGCTCTGTTTGCCCGACCAGATTGTCTTCCAGGAGCGATAAAACAGAGAGACCGAGCGCCACTGAACTGCTGACCTTAACTCCCAGAATCCTCTGAGTCAGGACAAGAAAAGGTGACTCAGACCTAAATGATTCATAATATTATTTATGGGCAAGTCAAGTATGCATTTGCAGCTTAAGGACGTTCTGTATGTGTTCTTCTGGATGCTTCAGATGAGTGTTAAATGTCGGTGTAATTTTATAAGAATGCTTCGGCTATGAATGCAGTAACACATCAAGAAAAGCAAAATAATCTATTTTTTGTGGTAGGAACTTCTTCCTTCTGGCTTCATATACTGTATGTTTAGCATAAGTTCTGTTTGACATTTCTTACTGTAGAGCACAGGGGGCATTGTGCCAAAAAAACAATCAACTGAGGCACTTAATTTTTTTGAAGCAATTCAACTGTTTAATTATGTGTACACTTAAGATTTATTAATAAAAACCTGCGAAATAGATGCTTTATTGTTTTCATTGTTCTACTGATAATCAATGCATCAATGCGTCAGACAGAACTACAGGAAGGACAAGGGAGGGGTATTAATATTTTAGGACAGGAAATTTAATAATGTTCTACAGGTAATAAAAAATGTGTCATTGGCTGCTGAGGAAACATCCTCATTATTTTTTCAATGACTTAAATGCCGTGACACGTATTTATAAATAACCAAAAATACTGGGTAAATAAAACATCACAGTTATCAGTTTTCCAAAACAAAAAGTACGCTTTAATCTGAAACAAATTATAATAATTTGAAATTTCGTGACTGGAATGGTGCATGGAGATAGTTTATTATATTGTGCTTTTTATTGCCTTACCTTTAATTTAATTGTTGATCAACATTTTTTATATTATTTTTTCCAGAGAATTAGCCCAAGGCCTCACTTCCAACATTAAAGACAAACTCTTCAAAACCTGGAACAAATTAGGATTTTGACTTCAACCTCATTAGTTTATATTACCCTGGAAATATGACATAATATCGGTGGATATTCACTTGTTAGAGCCGCACATGAAACAAAAAAGCAAATGAAAAGGTGATAAATAGAAATTAAACATAATAAAAACGACCAAAATAGGAATAAAATAAAATATAATTATAATTATATATATATATATACATATAGAATTTGCACAGGATCACTGTAATACTCACATGGTGTACTACTAGAGGATGAGAAAGGTATGTGGTATAAATATATTTCAGAACTTCTAAGGCAAGTCAAAGCAGGTTTATTTATAAAGCACATTTCAATAACAAGGCATCACAAAAAAACAAGGTAAAATAATAAGAATAATACATACATAAAATACAACAATAAAAGTTACAGTTCAGTGTAAAAATGTTTAATATATTAAATATTAAGTTATTAAACTAAAAAGTATTCAGCCTGAGAGTTGTTGCCTATGAGGGACAAAAAATATACATTTTAAAAAGTGAATAAATGTAGGAAAAAATATATAAATAAATGCAAAAGTTACACGTACATTTTATATATTTACATGTAATACATTATTTAGCTATTTATGTATTTATTTATTTATGCTTTAATACTTTTAGGTATTTTTTGGCCATTTTTAAGGCTTTTTTATTGACACGGAGAGAGAGGGTATTTATTTATACATTTATTCAGTTTTTTATTTATTTATTTCTACTTATGTCATTTTTTGTCCCTCTTAGCCACCACATGGAGCTCTATTAAACTAAATACGCATTATGAACAGTTGGTGGCGATGATGCCTCATTGAGGAGGTGATTTCTCGCTAAGAATAAAAGAAGAAGACGAAACGTCGAAGTTTGACGGTTTGAACTACAGATCTGACTGATTGGACTACATATCAACGTCACCACTGTGCGCTTGTAGTTACAGGACCTCTAACTAGAAAGAAATGCACGTGAGTTTGCTGGTTGGAGGCTTGAGAAAATGTATTGTGCTGTCTTTCTTCTCTTTGAGTGAAACGGGAGTTAACAGGCGTGTAATTAATAAAACACAGAGTCGGTTTATTTGGTTTTGTCGCGTTATTTCTCCTCTGAATCCTCCTTTTCGTTCTGCACGGTGTCAACAGAGCAGCGCCACTATGGAGGTGAACAACCCGGTGCCAGGGGAAGAAAACGCAACCAAACAGGTGACAGAAAGTGGGAAAAGAAAAAGCGACGAACCCGAGACAAGCGGCCGAGGTAAGAGGCGGAGAGGAGCGGGAGGGAAGAAGCAACGTCCGGGAGAGAGATATATCCCTCCGCCGCAGAAGAGGGACGGCTTCAGCCAGGAGAACTTCGACGAGGCCTCTTACTACTTTGAAGGCGGCCTCCGCAAAGTGCACCCGTACTACTTTGACTTCAAAACGTACTGCAAAGGTCGGTGGATTGGGAAAACCCTCCTGGAGGTGTTCAAGAGTGAGTTCAGATCGGAGTCCATAGAGTATTACCAGAGGGCCGCTAAGGAGGGTCGCATCCGGCTGAACGAGACCCCTGTGGAGGACCTGTCTCTGGTGCTCAGGGTCAGTACCCACTAATACTCATTTAGTGTCTGAGGTGTCCTGTCATCACTATGCAGTCATGGCTTTATTCAGCAAAACTCAAGATAAGATAATATAAGACTTTCAGCAGTGGGGAAATTTAGTTGTCACAGTAGCTCAAGATACAGACGCATAGATATCACTCGAATAAAATCAAAATTACTTTATTTATTCCTGAGGGCAGTGGCGGTTCTAGACCAATTTTACTGTGGGGGCCAAGAAGGGGCCAGTGTTTAATCAGAGGGGCACATTGAAAATCGTCAAAAATGATATTTAAGCATTCAAAACCTTTGTTTTAGCTAAATGTCTCATATTTGGAAGAACTACATTGATTGGAGCAATGAGACTTACCAACATTAACAGTTATTTTTGTACGACAATGACATTTCTCATTTTTTGGGCACAATTAATTGGGCTACAGTGAGAATAATCTTTATATTTAGTTTTTATTGCACAATTAAACTATTAAACAATGTACACATTCTTGGTTACTTTTGTGTACAATGAGATATTGTTTGAACAAAAAATTGGTAAAAATTGTTCCGTCGTTTATTGTTATAAATTGATCATTTTATTATTAATTTGACACAGGGGCCACAGCAGGGGCCAAGGGCTTCTTCACAAGGGCAGTGGCCAATCACAGGGCTCCAATCACAGTCTTAGTTTTCTCATTTAGGACGTTCTTTGATTTTTAACTTAAGATCACTAGATCATTAATTAAGTAACAACTGCCCCAGTGATTTACAAAGGCTACATTGAAGTGTAATCTAGGAATAGGCCCACATGTCACACAGACTGAAAGGACATTTCAATTATATGTCAACTGCCTAAATATTACATTTGTCAACAAATTAGTCTAGTGCTAAACTAAATATTAAATAAATCAAATAAATGTCATACAAATTTGTTCAAGTAAAGATCATAAATACATATGATCTTCCCTTTATAATACAGTAACCATCTCAGAAAATATCACAGATTCATGGTACAGTATTACACTGTTAATATTCTTATTAGTTAATATGACATCTAAAGGAAACACACTGAACTTTTAGTGTGCCAAAGTTTTACAATATTGTTTTGGGACTTAAATATTATTTTAAAGTAATGAGAACAGAACCACTTTAAAATAAAATGTATTATAATGACTTATAACAATGTTTAATGGAAGTATGTGTAAATTATTATACTGTGGTGTTTAATGATAAACCAGTTGCCGCTGCAGCCTAAGCCTATAAATGCATCTCTAACTTTTCTTGTAATACCAGAATACTTTTCTCACACGACAAAAGTAGAGACAGCGTTTCTCCGCTTGTAGCACCCTATAACGTAAGAATTTCCTAATAATGCAATAACGCCTGAAAATGTAATTAAATTTGCACTTAACTCGATCAAAAAATTAAATAAAACCCAATAATGTAATAACTTGACCAATAATGTAATAAAATGACTGATATTGTAATAACATTTTTACCGATAATGTAATACCTTATTACATAATTATTGGAACTTATTACAATTTCAGGAAGTTGTTTTGTTGGTTTGTGGTTGTTTTCATTAGGTGGTGATTTGTTGCCAATCTGTGAAGAGGAACGTTTAGGGAAGAGTTACCTGGGGTCTCTAATGCTGCTCAGAAGCTCATCTGAGCTGAAATTCTATCACTCAGGATATTTTAATACATTTTCAGGCATTATTACATTATCAGGAAATTATTACATTATAGCAGGGATGGGCAACTGGAGGCCTGGGGGCCGCATAAGATCCGCACCCTCACTTGAAGTGGCCCTACATGCATTTGAGCATGAAATCTTAAAAGTGCAGTGTAAAAATGCACAAAATTACTTCTTGCAATTAATGTTGGTCTGCTGTTCTTGCACTGAAAAAAAATCACAGGAAGTGGTTATTTTTTATTTGCTACAAACCTTTTGTATTCCTATTTATACTGTTAAACATGCATTTGAGCATGAAATATGTTAAGTTACTGCACTGTAAACATATTTAAAATTGCAGTTTCATCATATCTGGTTAAGTGCACGGTCCTATATGTGGCCCTGTGGTGGTGTCGATGAAAAAATCGTGGCCCCCTCCAGCATTTAAGTTGCCCATCCCTGCATTATAGGGTGCTACACCGCTTAAACATTTACCTAAACCAGATCCTAATGCTGCAGTCTGATGGATTGAAAAAGTGTTAGAGAGACCGTCATCTGACGCTGAAAGCTCTTTGGATCCAGGTGGTCCAGTAGCTGATGAGTTTAATTTTGTGGAAACATGGTTAAATTCTCCCGTCTGATTATCCACAGAACAACGACCTCATGAAGAACACAGTGCATCGCCACGAGCCCCCCGTGGTCGACACGCCCCTGAAGGTTCTGGCGGATGACGGCGAGGTGCTCGTGGTGGACAAGCCCGCCTCCATCCCGGTCCACCCCTGCGGGCGTTTCCGCTGCAACACGGTGATTTTCATCCTGGGGAAAGAGCGGGGCATCTCTAAGCTCCACACGGTCCACCGACTGGACAGACTCACCTCCGGAGTGCTGCTGTTCGCCAGGACACTGGAGACGTCCAAGAAGCTGGACAAGTTGGTGAGAGACAGACAGGTACGTTCAGGACCAGCTGGATTTAACTTTTTACCAAATACAAAAGCGGTAAGATTTCTCTGGTGATTTAGTTTCTTCAGCTTCTCACCAGTGGTGGAAGAAGTATTCAGATCCTTTACTTCAGTAAAAGTACTAATACCACAATGTGAAAGTATAAAAGTATCAGCATCAAAATGTACTTAAAGTATCAAAAGCAAAAGTACTCGTCATGCAGAATGGACCCACTCAGATTGTTTTATATATTCTAAATATATTATTAGATTATTTGTGCTGGTGTATTTATGTAAGCAGCATTTTACTGCTGTAAATGTAGGGCTCATTTTAACAATTAATATACTTTTATGTGGAAATACTCAAGTAAAGTACAAGTACCTCGAAATTGTACTTCAGTACAGCACTTGAGTAAATGTACTTAGATAAACAGTATTACACCACTGCTTCTGTTGTACTGTAATGCATCAAAGATAGGGCTGCTAGATTATGGCAAACACCATAGTGATTATTTTTGGTTCATATTGAAATAACAATTATTTAACACAGTTGCTCACTGATGTTGAAAACATCAAGCACTGTAATTAATTTAAAAAAAACTGTTTTTTAACAGTTTGGGTTGTCATGAAATAAATTTGTAATAAAAAAGAAATAGATAAATAATCTTTAATCTATTTTATATACACATGTAAATAAATAATATATAGAAGGGTGCACTTTGGTAATTTTTAATTCTTTGTAGTGCATTGCCACAACCTTCTAAAATCCCCGAAATATATATTCAATAATTTTGTGAACTACAATCAACAGATGAGTTAGTAACTCAGTAAATGAAGGGATGTGCTGGATTTATAACACAAGAGGATATAAGAGCATCATTGTGAAACCGATTGTGGCAAATTAATTGTTTTTTCTCAATTATCTTGTTTTCATAATTGGCTGGAAATCAATCATCATGATTAAAAATAAAATGTGATTAATTGAAGTGCAGTTGTCCAAAGATTCTCAAAAATGTCTTTTACGTTTGTGCTTTCTACCAGCTTGAGAAGGAGTACGTGTGCAGAGTAGAGGGGGACTTTCCAGAGGGTGAGCTGGTCTGCGAGGAGCCCATCCTGGTGGTTTCCTTTAAAATCGGCCTCTGCAGAGTCCACCCTAAGGGGAAGGAGTGCAGGACCGTCTTCCAGAGGCTCAGCTTCAACGGAAAAACCAGCGTGGTCCGCTGTCTGCCCCTGACGGGCCGCACACACCAGATCAGGGTGCACCTCCAGTACCTGGGCTTCCCCATCCTCAATGATCCCATCTATGGGTCCTCAGCCTGGGGCCCTCACAGGGGGAAGGGGGGCCAGGTGGGGAAGAGTGACGAGGAGCTGGTGCAGGCTCTGGTAGAGGAACATCGCTCTCAGGAAAGTCTTCACATGCTGGATATTCAGGATGATGGGGTCGGGACTGAAGAGAAGAACAAGACCTCTGAGGGAGTCGCTGCATCTGATCCCAACAAAAGTCAGACAGGTTGTAGCTCAAGCAGTGAGACGGTGGATGAGGTGAGTCAAACAGATCCAACGGATCCAAACAGTAACAATAATTCACTCAAACCTCAACCCAACGAATCAAATGGAAGTCAAACTGAAGCAACACTTGTCGACGCTGCTCCAAAGACCAGAGACCACCTGTGCAGTGAGTGTAAGCTGGATCGACCAGATCCCACAGAGAGGGAACTCGTCATGTATCTCCACGCTTTACGATACAAAGGACCTGATTTTGAATATTCCACACCTTTACCCGATTGGGCCAAAGAGGACTGGGTGGAGGCTGATTGGAGCTGACCGTATGCGGACTGCTGATGACTTTGGTTTTCAGGTTTTAAACCTTTTAGAGGTTTTTTTCTTTACGGCAGTTTTTGGTTGTTTTTTTTTTGTGTTGAATATACAAATTAACCTGAGCAGATGTTTCCGCCAGAAACACAAATATATATGGCCTTGCATTCATTCTCATTTTACTTTGTTTTTAATGTAATGAAAACATTTTTAATTTAATTTCATCCTTTTAAGCCTGTAATCTGTCCAGGACTCCAACCGAGACTTGAAATCAATTAAAAGCCAGTCTGCAGGAAAATAAGTGTTTTATTTCAGTTTTGTGAAAAAATGAACAACATTGACATCTGTAAGTAGTGGTGGTGACCTTCAAATAGTTCAGATTTTTTTGAACTGGGTTTGTGTGAGGTACTTATCCACAGTCGGTGTATTTCCTCCAGTAGCAAGCTCTAGCAAAACCTATTTTAACTAACCCAAAAAATGTTATATCAGTTTAAGTGTACATATTTAGACATTTCTACTGCTTTACTTTGCTGTCAGACAGCCTCTTTTAAGTTTATGTGGGGGGAACTGAAGTTATGTATGTTCTCTCGCAGCCACCAGACTCCATTGACAAAACAGTAGTTTTACCTTGCAGAACACAGGAGTTGCTTCCATTGTTTAGTATTGCATGACTTTGGTGAATTCAAACTTACAACTGAGTATTAGGGCCACATTTAGGAAAAAAATAATAGCAATTATGAGATTAAAGTCGTAAATATTGTATTAAATTACAAGAATAAAGTCGAAAATATTTTATAAATTAGAGGAGGCGAGTTGTTTAAATAAGGGGCGTGGAGCATTTTGTAGAAATGTACTTTAAGATAGATTTCACAAACAAGGAGATACTAAATCTTTTGGCACATCAGGATCATATTATCATAAGTATAAGGACATTAAAAAGAATATGCAAGAAATTGCGTCTTTTCAGCAGAAGGAACCAGATGGACTTGGAGGAAATCGCTGCTTTTTTGTAAGAGGAAATGGCTGGAAGTGGTCGGCTGCAGGGCCAACAGTGGAGGCATCAGCGGGCCATTCAGAGGGTTTGTGGCGTCTCAAGAATCATTCCGACTGATAATTAAGATTTTGGATCCAGAGGGCAACAGCCTATCAATTATGTACGACTTCATTCTCGTAATTAATTATTTTCTACTTTATTCTGGTAATTAAATAAATATTTACAACTTTAATCCCTTAATTATATATATTTTTATCTAAATGTGGCCCTAATACTCCGTCGTACAAATTAACCTTTTAAAAACAAAAACCACACAGTAGACCAGCAACGCATGTGTTCTGCAATGTAAAATAACTGTTTTTCTCAAAGGAGTCTGGTGACTTTGAAGGGAGCATAAACAAGAGGCTGTGAATAGCAATGAAAATATTCTAAATATAGCGTACACATAAACTAATATTGAGATTTTTTTAGGTGACTAAAACTTTTGCTGCTTGGCTTCCCTGTCAGTACCGATCACCATCTGCTGGATAAGTACCTCATACAACCCCACTTAAAAAAAATCCAAACTGTCCCTTGATGTTCTTCCATTCATAGAAAGCCTGTTATTCATTTAATTTCTCTCTAAGGCAGGTTATTTTCTGCTGAGTGAAGGCTCATTGAAGAATTGTGATATTACAGTCAAGATGTCAAAAGCAAACACTTCTTACAAAGAGAAAACTTGAAAATAACTGCTCATAGGCACATTAGACACAAGTCTCTTCTTGTTGAGATCTGCTGATCCACCATCACTGCACCTATGTAATTAATATTAAGGACCATAGACACATCTCTTATTATTCTTTTTTTAAAGGACACACCCTTACACAAAACACACAGTTTCAGTTGCTTCAGCACCTAAAAACAACCCCTTGAAAGACATTTGGCACATGCTGTTCATGTCATGAATACTGTTATTTGCACATAAAAACAGCTGATGTGACGTCTCAGCTGTGGGATGGGGTGTAGATAGTCTTTTTATTCCTTAGATTTTCTCTTAACAGTGCTGCAGCAAGGTCTATGTACAAAGTGTTAGCTGTTGAAGCAGTGGCATGTGGTGGTACAACTACTGGTTTGGAAATAGAAATTAGAACCTCCTCCTTCGATTCAAAGGGTAAGGCATACACTGACACCCATGTGTCCTGGAGTAGTACGCACCTTAATTTGCCAACAGTGTAAAAACCCACATATAGTGTTTAATCTGCATTAGAAACCCTTTTTTGCTTTTTTAAGTACAGTAAGTAAACATTACATATTTTTGGCACGGACACTGGAATAAACAGCATGACTCTTAATATGACAGTGAAACACTCAATGCAAACAAGCCATTACACTACAAATGACACATTAATAACTGTAGCTTTCTGGTTTTCTAGTCACAAAGGACAAACTGTACATATTATCGCCACAAAGTGCAAAACCAACTGACTGTAGTTTAGTGACAATTTTGCTTTTTCTGTATATCTCACATTTATCTTTTAATATTCAGAAGTCCATGAGTGCATATGGCTCATTGAGGTCAATTCCAGCATGTAGAAAGGCCGGCAGCTGCACACAGGCAACACTGCATTTCCCAGTTTGTGATGTAAAAAGCTTTCAGGCACAAAGTAAACTCTGCAGCAGCAGGTGAAGTACTTGTTTGTTTTTTTTGTAAGAAAGCTTCATCTTTCACTGTCTTCTGTTTCTAACAAGCCATGCTCTGATTTGACCTTTTGCTGCAGACGCTCATGCTCTGACCCTGTGACACACACAACCTCAGCAGCAACAGTAGACAAACATGCTGTCACATGTTACATTTGCAGTTGGCTTATATTTCCTTTGAGTACCACACAAAAGTAACAGTGGATGCTCTTTTGCTTCTATATGCTTGTATAAGTGCAGTGTCTTCTTTTCTTAAATAGAAATTCAGAGCAATAAATGCACAGTGTTAGCAAAGATTCTTCCCAACTTTGCTCAACATGTATCCTCTCGTTGTCCGTCTCTCTTTATCCAGACGTCTGGCAGGTCTGGCTTACTGTTGGGCAAGATGACAACTTCTTCGCTCTGATTGGTGCGGCCCTTATTACAGGTCTCGTACACAGTTTCTTTCAGAGAGAGACGAAGTGTGTCTCTCTTCCCGTTTAAGTGTCCTGGCTGTAACTGAAGCCCTTCTTCTGCTTCGTGTTGCTGCGTATTAGAAGGTCCTGGTTCAGTGTCACTCAGGCATGTTTCATTGGAGTCCTCCAGACCCTCGCAGGAGCTCTGGGACAGGGAGGAGTCTTTATTGGAGTGATGGTGGTGACGGAGGCTCTCCTCTGTGGCTTGGTCGTCTTTGCAGAGAGACGGCTGGTCTAAAGTCTCCAGTGTGTGGCTGATGATGGTGTCCTCTATGCTGGACGATGAGGAGAAAGACGTATTGCTCCAGTGGCCTTCAGGCTGGCCTCTGCATGTTTTACACAGCATCTTGTCGGTGGCTGCGTCGTCTTGCGCCCGGCCTACAGGGCGCAGGGTGTTTTCTTTGTATGGAGATGAAGTCTGGAGAGCTGGAGGTGGTTGGCCACTCTTGTGTTGACGACTACACGTCTCCTCGCTGTCTCCATCCATGCTATTCCTGCCCACGTCTCCTCCACAGTACTCGATCTCATCGGAGAGCACAGACGGCCGGTTGGACAGCTTACTAGTGCAGGTGCTGTTTTCAAAGCTGTCGCTCAGCCGATAAGCCAATGGCTGCAGCTCGTACTGCTCCGGCCCTCTGCCCCCGCCTCCCCCTGCGCCAGTCTGTTTCTGTCTCTGCTGGCGATGGTGGTCGGGGTACAGATAGCCACCTGCTTCTTTGTCATAACTCCTCCGCACTCTAGATCTGCCAAAGGCCCCGTTAGCGGCCGAGGCTGACGAGGAACCGGGCTCTGCTGCCGAGCAAGAGGACAGCACGCCATCATTGTGGTCTGAAAAACACGGCAGGGTGATGTTCCCGCAGTTTTTCTGGGGTCCAAAAAAGCAGCACAGGGACTGGAAAAAGAAGGTTGCGAATCCACATGCTACACATTTCACCAAAAAGAGGAAAATCCCCAGTTTTCTGAACAGCAAGACGGTGGCAGGCAACATGATGATCCCCATGGAGAAAAATGCACCAGAAACTATTGCTACAGGACATCCCATCCTTTTAGTAGAGTGTGCTACTTTCCCGATTTTATCTGAATGAGGAGCCAAGCTGTAGGAAATGCAGTAGTTGGCAATAAAGTCTACAGACAGCCCTGCTGCTGAGGAGATGAACAGAGCCTCGATGCCGCTCAGCTGCCATTCAAGCAGAACAAGGAGGCCGATGGTAACAAAAACACTTCCTCCTACTGCTGCAGTCCCATAAATGCTCAGTGGAATATTCCAGGTGGTAAAAAGAAGCAAAGTAAACGTGAGAGCGACAGAGAAGCCAGCTACCACGAGAGTCTCTGAGCTTAAGGCTTGTTGTAGGTCAAAAAGGGACAGATGACTGATGAACCAGCCGTTCTCCAGCCCGTGTGGTGCTCCTGATATTTCTCTGTTGAACCATGTCAGGATTTCTCTGTAGAATAGGCTGGTTCTGCTGAAGTTGAAGCTGTAGAGGTATGTGGTTTTGAATGCCAACACGAGGGCAGCGACCCTGCCATCTGGCTGGAAGTACAGGCCTCCACTGTGGGCCAGATGGCCCTCAGCATACCTCTCCGCCAGCATCATACTGAGGCAGTTCTCAAAAACGCTGGGAGTGTAGGGGAAAGGGATATCGTTACAGCAAAAATGGAGGGAGTCATCACTCTCTGAGCACCGTCTGACGGACACCCACTGTATCAGCTGCTCCACCAGACAGATATTGTCCGTCATCACGTCTTTATCCTCAGGGGATGGGGGGGAATAAAAGGTTTGGTTCTGAACCCGTCCACACAAGTCCCTCAACCAAACTTGAGCATCTGGCCGGCTCATGTTAAAGTCTGGGTCGAGAACCAAAGAGCCATTGCTGTTGGGGTTAAAATGATCCCCGTTATCGGTTGGTTTGACACCCCAAACAAGCATCAAGGTGACAGGTTTATCCTCTCCATTCCTCTGTCTCTCAAACATGAACATGTGGCGATACTCTGCGTCGTATCTTTCAAACGGGTGACTGGAGCGAAAAAGCTGGGCAACCCTGCTATCTAAGGTGGGCAGCTTCATGCCTGGGTCAATGCAGGACATGTAGATGCCCCCAGCAGCGAGCACTGCGAACCAGCACACCCAGATGTATCTAAACTTCACCACTCCGCATGGCAGGATTTTTAGAAATAACAAATTGGAAGTGTCGCTGAGACCTCTTTTTAATTCTCTCAGCTTCTGCCTGAGAGTAAAGAGGCATCTTTTGCGTGAACTCGTATCCCAAAAGCCGCCGGTGTTTTTGGAGCAGCACGGTTTCCAGCCCTGCACCGCTGCGGATGCGGCGGACGCTTCTGTGTAGCGCTCCCGCAGAATGAAAGAGCACGGCAGCCACACCAACGCCAAGATTGAGCTGATAAATGAGGCAGTTCCGAGATAAACAGAGAAGCATCTGATTGCTGTGATGCTGCAGAGATAACCGGAGAAAAATGCTGCGCTGGAAGTTAACCCAGACGCTAAAATCAAATAGCCGACTTCCTGCAAAGCTCTGTTTACTCTCTTCTCCAGGGAGGCTGAGGGGTTCTGGGTTAGCTGCAGTTTCCAGAAATCAGCAAAGATGAAAACCTGATTTGAGCAGCTTCCCAAGAGAATAAGAGCTGCAGAGAGGTTGACCAGGGGGAAGAATGTCAGGCGAAATGCTACTTTGTAGAAGAAATAGGAGGTCAGCAGGGAGCCTGTAATGGCTATTACAGATAATGCTACTATGAAGAGAGAGTGCAGATAAAGGGCCATAGTGAAAAGAAGAGAGCCAACAGCTAGGACAGGGTAGATTGAATCTCTCGCCAGATAATACTTGAAAAGCCTCTGCTTGATGCCAAAGTCCATGCCAGTGATAGTGGTGTTGTTGTATGTCAGATCCCTGCTTTCGAGACTGCTCATATAAATCTCCATCATGTGTTCTCCTTTGTCCACGGGTAAGAACAGCAGGCTGTATTTCAGCGTAGGGATCTGGTACTCAACAGTCTGCGGGCCGAGGAAGTCTTTATCGACCAAGAAGTGCAGGATCTGGAACACCACGCGGGATTGCTTACAGCGGGACGGGACAGAAGAACAGCCGCCATGTTTGGGTCTCTCAACGCAGGCTTCCATTAGATGTCCTTCGTGATAGTACGGAGCACATTTCCGGAGAAGGTTCAGAGAGTCAGACACCTGGTGTGAAAGAGAGAAAGCGGAAACTCTTGATACTAAAACAGAATCACTCCAGAGTTAGTTGTAATTCACTGTTGCTATATTGCCCGGAAACAAATACAAACTGCAGCACCCAGATTAAATCGAACTTTCACCATGTTTCTTTTTGTCTGACCTAGCAACAGTAACTAAGGGGGGCAGACTTTGGGATCCGTCCATTGTCATATTTACAATTGACTGATATGTTTTAATCAGTGAGCTTGAGAGGTGTAAGAAGGCAGATTTTGTTATTTTTTGGACAGAGCCAGGCTAGCTATTTCCCCCTCTTTCAAGTCTTTGTGCTAAGCTAAGCTAAGCTAGCCAGCTGCTGGCTGTAGCTGCTAATTTAACATTAAGAGCAGACTTCAGAGTGGTATCATACTCTGGAGTTTATTCACTATCTCTATTCAACAGCAGAATTCACTTTGAGGATTACTTGAATTTGCGTTCAGATTGTTTTACTGCTCTCTCTCTCAAACCTCTTCTCTTGCATTCCAAATGACACTGTTCACTCTCAGATTTTCTCTCCTTGAGCTCAAAACGGTGTGTTTGCACTCAAAACTTGCTGCTTACACACATTTTTTTCACTCTCACTTGAACTCTTCTACTTGGATTCAAACTCTTGAAAACTTGTGCTCTCAAACCGCAGCGCTCGCACTTGGAACTTGAGCGTTACAACGCTATCAAATTTCACAGCCAATAGGGTGCCTATTGGCTATAATATAGGGTGCAGGAGAAGAGGTTTGAGAGATACTTCCGGCGTTGTCACAGGCAGCATCCTTCCAGAGTCGCTCTCTTTTAACTTCTTCTTTTTTTCACTTTTTTCCAGTCTCTTTATTATAAGTAGCTAGATTGTTAACTATTTTGTTCATTGTTTTTCTTATATAATCCTATATTTGTCATAGGTATCACTCTTCTGATCTACCGAACAACAAAATAAGCAACATGCACTGTGGATAGTTCACTTACTGGGCAGTACAAGATGGACTACTGCGGTATACCACTTAGAAAATGTGTTTGTATGATGTTTGTTTTTTTCACAATGGGAAGAAAAGTAGAGAACCTGGTGTGAGGTGAGGCTGAGGCAGCAGGAGGCGTTAGTGAGAACAGCCAAGTAGTTCCCCAGAGACCAGCTCGGACAACAGCCGCCTCTGGTTGTTCCCTCCGCCTCCCCCCTCACATGCTGCTGGCACAAGTCCTGGAACTGAGCCTGGGAGCGAATCTGCATCAGACAACAGAAAGACTTTTTTTGAACACATGCCCAGGAAAAAGAAACACAAAAAATGAATTAATTTAAAATGAGCACATAATGGAGTGTGTTTGATTTCAGCATTTAAATCTGGGTCACGGAGTCAAAGAGAGAGCAGACAGAGAGCGACAGAAGATGATGAGTAAAGAGATGACGAGTGAAGCAAAAGGCAGAGGTGAGATGGAGGGCTGAGTAGATCAGAGCGGACCCTGGATTGCTCCATCTCACACATGGCGTGGATGGCCTTCAGACTCCAGAGACTGGCGGAGTTTTCTGAACGGAACACCAGCTGAGCCAGACGCTCGCCTGCGTGGAGAGACACAGATGGATTCAACATAAGGAACAAGTTGACCGGCGGTGAATCATCACTTTGGTGGCGAAGGCAAGAAATGTTCAGAATCATTAAACTTTTATCAGGAGTTAAGATTTAAACTCATAAAGGTAAAACCAGGTTAGGGTTTTATCCTCCAGTCTGTTTTGAATGAAAATTTGGCTTCATAAAGTGAGAACCTTGAGGCTTTGAATTGCTAATAAATCCATTTAGGGAGGGTTCTGTGTATTTATAAGGCAAACTGAAGTATAGTCTTTGATCTGCCAGCACACTATTTCAAAGTAGAGCTTAAAGAAGAAAATCTATGATAACCTGCTCAAGGAAATGCATTCAAACTGTTCCCTTTGAAGCCTCACTAAAAGCTATTATTCACATATTCTCTTCTTTTTTTTGTTCGTTTGTATTTAACCGATAAGCTGTTGTTTTTACGTCGCACTGTTTTCATTAGTTTGCTGGGAGTGCTGATTATTCCCTAACAAGCTGGAGGGCTTTGCCTTCATCTCACACTCATTTGCATATATGCAAGCTGCTCAACTGCTGAATAAGCATCCATCACATTTACATTGTTTTAATAATATTTCCATTTCATTGTCTGCTCTGCTGAGGATTGTGCAACCAACAGTGTTAAATTTCCCTCATAATCTTCTGTAAATATGCAAAAATCTACAAGTAGAATTACAGTTGTGTTTTTCTTGTTATCATAATCAGCGTAGCAGACGTTTGACAGATTTGTTCATCATCAGATCGGGACTGACCCACCTGGAGCGTCACAGAGGAAAGTGTCTGGAGATGAGTCTCTCGCCAGCATCCTCTTGATGCGAAGCCTGGAGGAGTCCTGGCTGCCACTGCCGTCTCCGCTCACAGCGCCCCCAAAACTAGCACAGATAGAGGTACACATTATGCACTTCTTCAGCCCTTATTAAACATACACATTTTTGTTTCGAAACAAAAATAGATCAGTATAACAATTGAATAATTTTAAAGCAAAATCTCTCAAAACTTGACTACTGTAATGCCCTCCTGACAGGCCGGCCAGCCTGCACAATAAAACCGCTTCAGATGATCCAGAACGTGGCGGCGCGCCTGGTCTACAACCAGCCAAAAAGGTCACATGTCACACCGCTGCTCATTGAGCTCCACTGGCTACCTGTTGCAGCATCAAATTCAAATCTCTAATACTGGCCTACAAAGTTGTCTCCGGTACTGCTCCTACCTACCTGAACGCCCTGATTCAGACATATGCTACCTCACGACCGTTGCGCTCTTCCAATGAACGGCGCCTGGTTCTGCCCCCCGTTGGTCCAAGACAATCCAGACTCTTTGCATTTCTTGTTCCCCGCTGGTGGAACACACTACCAGTTCTAACAGTGGTGGAAAGTAACTAAGTACATTTACTCAAGTACTGTACTTAAGTACAGTCTTGAGGAACTTGTACTTTAGTTGAGTATTTCCATTTTATGTCACTTTTTACTTGTACTTCATTTCATTTTTAGGCAACTATTGTACTTTTTACTCCACTACATTTAGCTGCCAGCTTTAGTTACTTTTCAGGTCGAGATTTAACATAAAACATAATAGATTTAAAATTTGTACTAATTAAACCACACAAAAGTATATTAAGTAGTTAAAATTAGCCCTGCCTTGACAACAGTAAATTTAAAGCTTACATAAATGCATCAAAAATAATAATACAATAATATATTTGGACAATCTGAGTGGGTCAATTCTGCATTGCGAATACTTTTACTTGTGATACTTTAAGTACATTTTGATGCTGATACTTTTGGACTTTTACTGAAGTAAGTTTTGAATGCAGGACTTTTACTTGTAGTGGAGTAATTTCACAGTGTGGTATTAGTACTTTTACTTGAGTAAGGGATCTGAATACTTCTTCCACCACTGAGTTCTAACCAGAGCAGGGGCGTCCCTCTCTACCTTTAAAACCTCCTGAAGACCCAGCTCTTCAGAGAGGTCCTTCTCTCCTAGCACCACACGATAATTCTACTCCTTAAAGAATCATAACTAGCACTTATTGATGCACTAATAGCTCTTATTGCACTATACCTTGATTGTTTGTTTTTATTCTTCCTGTAAGTCGCTTTGGATGAAAGCGTCTGCAAAATGACTAAATGTAAATGTAAATGTAAAGCTGCATTAATGTTTGGTCCACCTGCATGGGGCAGGGCAATAAGTTGTAACCATACTGCTGTTTGTGTCCCGTGTGAAACCAGGAGATAACTTTGTTATTTTAAGTTTAATTGTATATAAGTACGGCTACATGGTGGTGTAGTGGTTAGCACTCTGGCCTCACAGCAAGAGGGTTGCCAGTTCGCTCTTCTGTGTTTAGAGTTTGCCCCGTGTCAGTGTGGGTTCTCACCGAGTACTCCGGCTTCCCACAACTCAACTCAACTTTATTTGTAAAGCACTTTAAAAACAACCACAGCCACAACAAAGTGCTGTACATAAACAAACAGAACAAGAGACAATAAAATAAATAAAACAGGAATAAACACTAAAATAAATAGATTCATTGCTTTTTAAAAAAAACAAACAAACAAAAAACAGTCCAAAACATGCACTTAGGTTTGATTGATGACTCTAAATTGCCCGTAGGAGTGAATGAGAGCGTGATTGTGTGTCTCTGTGTCTTCCCTGTGATAGTCTGGAGACCTCACGGCCTGAGTGTGGATTAGCGGTAAAGGATAATGAATGAATGTTTATAAGTTCATCACGTTCTTCGTCACCTACGTAACTGCGTCCAGTAGTTATGTACCATAAAAGTTATTTTGACCCAGCTGTGTTTAAAACAGCAACAATGGGACTGTTTTTCAATCTATAAGATATCATACGAACCGTTTATGAGGATGTGTTGCATACTTTAACCTAACCTGAGTTACGATTAACATGTTAGCAAAGCAGATATGGAGCAACATTCACTTGGAGTCAAGTGTCTGGTTCTTTCACTTTACCTTAAGCTCTGTTTTTCAGCTATTATGGGAAATATTTTTGATTTTTAGCTGCTAGAAAGCTTTAAAAATGCTCCACTTTGTTCACCAGCTTGTTATTGAATTTGTCTGTCTGTTGTTTGGTGCTGGGCAGGTAGCGGTGAGCATTAATCACAACAGTAAAATTGAAGACCAGGAATTACAAAATTCAGCCAAAAGATGCTAAAAATAGACCACAGAGCTCTGTAACTGCACAGTTGTGGATGATTCTCAGTGAGTTTGTCCCTACAAGTTAACCATTTTGCATGATAAACATTTTATAATGGTTCATTTAAAAAGATTTGCTTAGATTAACTTAAAATAGAATAACTGTGTGTGCATATTGATATGCTCTTCAAAACAACATTCTTGTATTCAATCTGCTTTTGTTTCTTACTGTCATGTGTTCAAGTAACACTGTTAGGTATCAATCCTTGCAAGTTTGAAAGCCCTGACCGACCCCACAACCCTTAACACACAGCATGAAAACTATATTGATATAGTGTAAAGCTTCTGTGTGCATCGGTCAGTGGTGCAGTTCTTTTGTGTAGAAAGCCTGCAGTGTGCTGAATCTCTCTGCTGACCTTTTACTGAGCTGCTGTGGCAAAGGAGACAGTTTTTTCCCCGGGCCAGTGTTCTCCTGCAGCTCAGACAAGCTGGACTGACGAACTCCGATGTATGTTCCCCGCGGCTCAAAGCCCTGAGGGGAAAAAAGCAAACACACATCAAAGTTATAGACAGTGTGGACGTCTGTGCCCATCAATTCACTGCAGCAGCTTAGTGAATAAATCAGCATGACAAGCAGCCGTAATGTTGTCTGAAAGAGCTTGTTTGGTAGATGAGTGATTGACGACAGGGCCATACTTAGGGTATAAAGCAATCATATTTAATTTTTATGTAAATGTTTTTTGATTCGCCATTAGAGATGCATTGTTGTGACTCACATTCTCATGATAATGTTTTAATTAGTGTTTATCCTGTAAGCATGCGTCACAAAGGTGAGGAGATGCATTTAATTAAGACGACAGCGAGTGTGATCTCATTCGGTGCAGTTCATTGAATCTGAGATGAGACTAAGAAATGGATACAGCTGAGATCATGTGTCATTAGAGAGACAGTAATTAACGCTCAGCCTCAGGTGGTGACGGAGGTTTGTATTGTCAGAGTGACAGACGGATGACAGTCGATATACTGCACCAAAGGGGACTGCAGCAGGATTATGTTTTAGACACTGTGTTCTTTTGTGTGTGACTGTGTGTGTGTGTGTGTGTGTGTGTGTGTGTGTGTGACTGTGTGTGTGTGTGTATGTCTGGGACTTACCAGCAGCGGGTCAGAGAAGTCTGGCAGGGGACCAATGAAGAGTCCGGCCAGTGAGCATCCCAGCAGCAGCACGGCACAACCCACCAACATCGCTAACGGGTAGTCCACGATCACCTGGGAATACCTGCCACATACGAAAACCACAGAAAAAAAAGAAGCCTTTAGTCACACTCGGTTAAGAATAATCATTATGATGAAAATATGATGTTCTGCATTGTTTTTTGTTGATGTTCTGCATGGTTTTTTGTTTTTTCCATGTTGTAAGGCGACCTTGAGTGCCTTGAAAGGCGCCCTATTAAATAAAATGAATTATTATTATTATTATTATTAAAATAAGACAATTGTGTAGTATGAGGGACAAAAAATGACCTAAGTAGAAATAAATAAATACATAAAAAAGTGAATAAATGTAGAAATAAAATGGATACATGTAGGAATAAATACATAAAAAGTGAATAATTGTAGAAATAAATAAATACATTTATAAATAAATAAATACACATGAAAATGTAAAAAAAATGGAAATAACAAAATAAATCAATTAAAATGTAGAAATAAATGTATACAGAAATAGCTTATTGAGTTAATATATTACATGTAAAAATTACATGTATCTTTTGCATTTATTTATTTATACATGTTTTAACTTTTTTATGCATTTATTTATTTCTACTTATGTCATTTTTCATCCCTCATATGTAGAACCTTTAGGCTGTTAAAGTGAAAATTAATTTGAGTACTTACTTTCTAACGAACTTGTAGAGTCCTCCGTCCCTGTTTAAGAGTTTAGAACTTGGTGAGAATGATTTGAAAAGGATATCACACAAAATATTTTTTTAAATGTCAGCAGTTTCTTAGCTTAGCTTAGTTTAGTTTAAAGAGTGGAAACAGAGAGACGTCAAAAATACACCTACCAGCACCTCTTAACCTTTCTAAAACATGGTATATCTTGTTCATTAAATTCATGCAAAAAAGCGAAATGTAAACAGCACTTCCTGGAGCAGTGGTGGAATGTAACTCAGTACATTTACTCAAGTACTGTACTTTAGTACAATTTTGAGGTACTTGTACTTTACTTGAGTATTTACATTTTATTTAACTTTATACTTCTACTCAACTATTTTTTAAAGGGAAATATTGGACTTTTCACTACATGTAGCTGACAGCTTTAGTTACTTCTAGATTTAACATACAATATATGATCACTTTTAAAGTGATGAGACATGTTTTAATTAAATCTTAAAACAGTTTATTAAGTAATTAAATGAGCCCTGTCTTCACAAAATTAAAACACTGCTTACATAAAAGCATCAATACAAATAATGTAATAATATATTTAGGATATTCAGAAAGTTCATTCTGCATGATGAGTACTTTTACTTTTGATATTTTAAGTACATTTTGGCACTGATGCTTTTACGAACGTTTACGTTTTTTACGTAAGTTTTGAATGCAGGACTTTTACTTGTAGTGGGGTAATTTCACAATGTGATATTAGTACTTTTACTTAAGTAAGAGATCTGAATACTTTCCCCCCCACTGGCTTGGATTGGCTTTTACTACTTTAGGTCAGGTGCAGGCAGGTGTATTTTTTACCTTTGGACAGAGCCAGGCTAACTCTGTGAAACCATAGCTGTGTTCCGATACCCACACTTCCCGCAGGGTGTTCCGATTCCGATCGCAGCGAAAAGAAATGTACGTAAAGGACCCGGATGGTGCCCTCATAACGGTCAAAATGCTGAGTGTGCAACAATGTACACTCTACGCTCTCAACGGCCGCCATCTTGTCTACGTAGCGGAAGGCGGAGCCAGGCAGAGCCGCTCAGCTCGAAAAAAAATTTTTTTAATGGCGGCCGAAATTATTTGCTGCCATATTGCAGGATTGTAGAAGTAAACCAACGATTAAACAACACAAAGGGTATTTTTTTTCGCCGTCCAAAGCGGGATGTTTTTGGCGGGTGACGAGCCGCGGCGGCTGTCGCAATCGTAATTTCCGGTAAGTGCACCACGGAGTATTAGATTTGGAACAACACTCACCTGCTGAAATCTGCGTACTTAGTGAGTGTGGATAGTGTACTCATGGATATCGGAACACAGCTCATGTTTCCTGTCTTAATGCTAAGCTAAGCTAACAGTCCTCTGAGCCCAGTCAATATTCTAATCTTACTCTGTGCTACACACTGAATAATCATTTTTCACATTTTCTAACTGCTTCTTTGAACGCACCTTACTGTCACCACATGTCGCTGCGCCGGTTTCTGTGTCCTGCTTTCATTTGACCCGTGCAGCCAATGACATCTCACCGCTCCGTGACGGGACGTCTGATGGGCAGAACTACAACCGTGTCCCACTTTCACCACGACACCTCCCTCAGCGTGAGGGCCCGTTGTGTTTGAATGACAGTCACGGCAGGTGTTTGCTTTGATTGGACCGTAGTGGCTGCAGTGGGGACATTTTCGGGGCTGTGAATCGTAGGCCCCAGCTTGTGGACACTGGGGGACCTAAAGAAGAGAAAAAGGGTAAAGAAAAAAAATTAACTGAATAGAAATTATGGAAAATGTGTATATTTTCGTCATTGCACAGGATTCTGGCATTATCCAAGCCTTTTGAGTGACACATTAACTGTTTTTGCTACTTCTTCCCAAACCCTGAATCTATTTCTAACCTTTTTGTTTTAATGAGTCCCCAAATATCTATCTTAAACAGCAGACACTACAGTCAGACATACTTGGTGATAGAGCTGGCAGGAAGAAGAGGGCCTGCCGAGGCTGCTGCAGCTGTCACAAAGCTCCCCTTCACACTGGATGACTGTCAACTGGGCCTCGGCTGAACACTCGCTGTCAGGAGGGCACAGAGACACCGCCGGGATCTCGCTGAGGAGAGGAAGAAAATATGGTTGCGGGACAGGAGAAATGATTGACAGGCAAGCAAGAAAGAAAGGAGCAACACAGTTATTTTAAACTCAAAGTTCAGTGAATGAAACAGTGTACTTAACAATCCATCTCTACTATTAGAAAATGATTGACATCCCAGTTTCCTGAATGCATTCTTGGCTTCATCTCGTAATTCAACTGAAAATTGAGTTGGTCAGCAGAGCTAATGAGGTAAGGAATGGATTTCTGGGTAACACACTTGGCTACTGGAAGTAAGGAGGCCCAATTAAAAAAGAGGGAGGCTATGTGCGAAAGAAGAAAATACAGAGTAAGAGACGATTTTCTCATCATGTCAGCCCATTATGAGAGAGGCAGGCTAGGTGGCTGTCAGGGATAGATAACACGAGGCTGAGTGACTCATGGGTAGCAGCGGTCAGGGGAACCCTGGAGAGATATGCCTCTCCTCTTTAAGTTTATAATGTATTCCTTTCTCATTTTCTACACTATGTTGCAAGTTAGTGAAACTTGGATGCAAAATATTCTATTTTAAGTCATGCTAGCAGTTAACTTTATGGACGGAAAATTAGTTCAAAAGCAATACAAACAGTGTACTCTCTTTAATGCAATGATAGAATGTCTCAAAAGATTCAAATACCAAAAATAAGCAGTTTCACCTAATTTCTTTCAACCGCAACACAAGCAGCTCAGAGTAATGCTCTGGTAGTGTATCAGTGAAGGGACGCCAGGCCTGTGTCGTCTACCACATGCTTGTTTTTCCACAGTAGACTGGATGCAACCGCACTTCCTGCCCTGTCGCCATGGTGACAGAGTAAGTCAACAGAGCCTAAGTGACCTCACACAGTTTTTATTTGCATCTCGTAACATATGATGAGTAGCCCGTTGAATTGGTGGTATACAGTAGCAGAAGGTTATGGAGTTGATTAATGGTGGAGCTGAGTAATGGACCGATCCTCAATATTTTGTCTAATTACAACAATAAAACTGTAATATGATCTGAATAATAAATTGCCCACAGTGTACTCAGCGGCTCTTAGGCACAGAGCTAATGTTTGTCATCTAGTTCAGCCTGTTTAGGAGCTGGAGTGAGTAAACACACTCATAGAAAGTATCTGGAATTCAACACTGTCAACTAATTTAATGTTGTTTATTTTTGCTGTATCATCAAGCAGGTTAGATAGATGCTCAATTATTATAATAAAGAGTATTCAAGCCCATTACTCTTCTCTGATGGCGTTTCACAATCAATCTGCTAGCCAACGTAGACACACACACACACACACACATACAGGAGGAGAGCAATTTGTGGAACTCATTAATATTTCAGTGGATGAATACAAAAATACATCCAGCAAGGTGTCACTGAGTTGCTCACAGCACCCAAGATAAAAAAGGACACAGTGATGTCAGAATGACCTCATAAATCTGAGCAATATTAAAGCAACAGTCTGTGAGGTTAAACAAAAGCTGCTCTCGTTTCTCATTTCCTTTTTACACAAAATCAGTTTCAGTTTATTTGGTACACTTAGCTAAATTAATTCAGTCTGATATAACAACCAAAATATGAGAAACAGTTTATTTCTGGGTTGTTTTAATATTAGGCCGTTTAGTTTTAACTGATCAGTGTTTGCAGGAAAGAATGAAGTATTTATGTAAAAATCTGTAAAAAAAAAAAAAAAAACAACAACAACAAAAAACCCAGTTACAAGTAAAATTCCTGCCTTAAAGGTATGTCAGCAAAATGTGCTTAGGTATTAAAAGTGAAAATGATCAACACAGACAAAATGACTCATATATCGGACAAAGTCATTATGCAAATCTGTGTAAGTAGCATTTTTTTTTTTGAGCAAATTTGAAGAACTGTTCTGCAAACTGTTAACTTGTTGAATTGACTAGATTAGTTACTAATCTGTCATATTCTATAACCTTTTATACCTAATTCTTAACCTGAAATATAAAATATTAATTCATAAAGTAAAACAGTTGAGTCCAAGTATGTCAAATATGTGCTTCAGTACAAACTTGAGTAAATGTACTTATTTTAGTAAGTTGTTTGTTAGAATGTTTTGTTGTTGTTTTTTAACTTAAAAGTTAATTTGATGGTGTAATTAATCTTACATTTATGATGTATAAGATGTAAGAATAGTGGTTAAACATAGATTTAATGGAACAGTGTGCCATAAAATAAAAAAAATATTGTTTTCTATATTTTTATATTATTTTCTCTTGCCTGTAGTGTTATTTGTGAGTCTTAATTATTTAGGTGCAACTTGCCAAAAACTATCTCCAACCCTGACACCAAAAGAAGTTGGGATGTTGTCTAAAATGTAAATAAAACAGAATTTTATTCCTTTGTGATATATATTCAATTGAAATATGTACAAAAAACAATAATATATTAGACCAAGAAGCCTTTTGTTGCACGAACTAGAAGATTTTCTCTTCAGATGAAGCCTCTTGCATGTATATTGGCCCCACTGTTCTTCTGTTCTAGGCTTTGGCTCAATAATCTCTTTTTTGGTCTAATCCTTACCTAAACCTACCCTGGCAGGTGGGTTTTAAGAGGTTACTGTCCAAATTGATACACTTTTGTGTCTGTAAATATATACTCTCAATTCTGAATTTGATACATTCTGTGTTCATTTATGTTTTACACAGCGTCCCAACTCTTATACAGTTAAGAAGAAAAATATGTATTTTTGATTTTGGGGTGAACTGTCCCTTTAAGGCATTCAAAAGACTCCAGCAAGGAGAATATCTAACAGGCTCAAGACTGTCAGCTCTTCTCACTCCTCTGTCTAGGTCTCTGCCTCTCTCCTTTTCCACAGCACGTCTCTTACGTCAACTCTCTGGATGTCAGTCAAAGTCATGTCCTCAAACATTTCCTCAACTGCCAATCACACACACAAGAAAAAAAGGACCACGGCTCAGGCTGTATGCAGGAGGCGAACTGTTAACCTTCCCAAAAAGAGAGCTTGTGTAGGATGCTACTAAGAGGACAAAGACTTGAGGGTCTGCCTTCAAACCGACAGAGGACACATTAGTGTCCTGATGCTGAGGTGAAGGCTGGCAGGCCTCAGCTGTTTCCAGCCTCACTTTCATGTTGAGGCCCCTCGGTCATTTGATTTTTTATACATATGCAGCAGAGTGAGAGACAGGGTGACATCATGACCCAACACGAGGTAGATGACACTGAACAGATCTCACAGTTCTCGAGTCAATGAACTGTAGGTGAGACTGTTTCTACTGAAAACAATAAGAGCATCAAAAAAAGTTTCTTCATGGTAATGATAGGGCTAGTCGCCGGTTCGACCCCGGCCTGTTGCTATTCTGTGTGGAGTTTGCATGTTCTCCCCGTGTCAGCGTGGGTTCTCACCGGGTACTCCGGCTTCCTCCCACAGTCCAGAAACATGCACTTAGGTTTAATTGGTGACTCTAAATTGCCCGTAGGTGGGAATGAGAGCGTGATTGTCTGTCTCTATGTGTCAGCCCTGTGATAGTCTGGAGACCTGTCCAGGGTGAACCCGCCTCTCACCCAGTGTCAGCTGGGATTGACTCCGGTTATGGATAATGAATGATAAGGACAGAATAAGTAAGACACTACCTCTTGTTTACCATCTTGTTAAAATACATGGTTTTATATCATGGATTAAACACACCATGGGTGCTTCAACAACCCAAAGTTAAGTCTGTTTCAATCGAACTCTGGTGCTGTTAAATCCTCGTTACAGTTTGTTTGTTTGCTTGTGAACGCTCTAATCATACTCTTGGGCACCAAAACAACAGATACCACTAGCGAGAGAGTGTCTCGGCCCGTTTCCAAATGAACCCTAGTGCAGTTCTATTACACTGTGAATGTAACCGACCCAATTACAGGAAATGAACCAGAATGCAGTTGATTGTTGGCTACCTGTGCGGGCATTTTGTCGGATATACACAGATCAAAAGCTACAACATGACTGGGAGAGGACTGATTTGGAATTCTGCTGAAATGAAATCGGATGTTTGCTTGCCAACTGGACCAAAGAACACACACAGGAGACCCTGAAAAAAACAATGGCGTTTGTAAAATAGCCTAATTCGAGATCAACTGGAGGAGAAAGAAGTCATGTGCAAGATAGGTCAGTGCAGAGTCAAGCTAAAAAAGAAAAAACAGCAATATTTTTTAAAATGCTGTTTATTTACGCTTTTACATTTTCCACCCCCAACTTTCCAACCAATAAGAAATAAAAGTGTGAGTATATTTCCAGGCCTCCGCCTGTGTAGACGCAAATTTTCATTGTGGCCAAATGGTGGAATATCCATTTACAGGTCTGTCACACTGTCACATGGTTGGGCATCAGGCCCAAAAATACTTTCTCATAAACTTCCATTACATCAGCAGATACATTTGAGCAACACCTGCAAAATAATCCATTTCACTACCAGATTTGATCTAACGTTCCAATTATTACACTATACACTACCAATATTTAGAATGGCTGGAAATAGTCGGCTCAGCATGCTTGCTCTGTGGGCAAAAGACCCATAGATCTGGGTATTTTTATGCACAGAAGTTGAACATTTTTTGGCTTCATGCAGGCCTACCACTAAGCAACTTTCATAGGAATGAACGGAGCCCCGCCTCCAACACTGTATCCAATTCATCATAATTCAACATCTGACAACCACAATGTTGGCACATGACAATTGTTTGAAACATTTAGGTAGGCCTATATAATGTAAGTACACAACTCAACAAAATATACAACATAGGTCTAGTCGTTTATGGAAATTAAACGTAGAAATTGCATATCGTACCTTTAAGCAATGATATTTGACCTGAAAACGTTGTGCTACTGAACATAAAAAATGTTAAAAGTAAGTTGATATCAGCACACGACCATGTCTCGGTTTCACCATCATAACAAATAGTGCAGCATTATCAGTAAATCAACACTGTAATAATGTTAAAATGACAATTATAATAGCATAATGGGGGAAAACGGCATAAATCATACACCGTGCATAATCCTATTGTCCACAGCATAAACACAGCTGGATGAACAATACTCACGTCGGCCACAGGAGGGTTAATAAATAGAAAAATAATAAAAGAAAGACACATCCACGTCTACTCCTGTGCCTGTCATGTGTCTTCTACAGTTGACACTAAACAGATCCATAGGCAAAAATAAAAGAAACCCACCTCTGGCAAGCCTCCTGAATTTCCATTTCATCTGTAGGAGAATCATCCATCACTATCGCATCCGTGCTTTCTCCTATTATCGAGCAAGCCTCCATCTCCCTCCTCAGTCCGCTTAAATATATATAAAAAACAAAAGGCTAGTATGAATTTCCTGTTATTCAGAATTGGGTTAACTAAACAGTGCCCATCTGACCAGACTGAGTCCACGCGGATCGGGAGCTTGTTTCTGAGGGTGCTACTACAGAGCAGCACCAGGGCTCTTTGGGTTAATCTGCCCCGAGCTGCGCGCTGATTGGCGGAGCCGCGGTGATGCTGAGTCCGCTGCCTGGTCGCTGTCCAACCGGAGAGTGTGCATCAATGCCGGCTTAATTGGCTCGGACAGGAGCTACAGATGCTGGTTAGTGGATGCTACGAAGGTGCGCAGACACTGAGACTGTGTTCAATTAAAACAAGCGCTTGACTAAGACCTCCAGCTGCTGTTCATTATGAATACTGTGAACAACATATTACTCCTGTCAGGGCTGATGAGGTGAATTCAGGTTATATCCAATGTCCTTTACTTAAATCAATAGGTTTATTGAGAATTGGGGTTGTTGGGGTTGATAGCAGGTAAACAACATGCAGATTCGTTTGAGAAACAGCTCAGCTCAAGTTCTAGTTCTAGTCATAAATATCTAATGAAAATTACTTGATTAATTATTTAACTTAATAATTAATTGATAAATTAATTAAACCTATTAAAGGGTATAAGGGTTCAGAAGATTAATATATGGCTTTCTGAAGTCCATTTCTATGTTCAACTATGTCCAGTGGTGGGAGAAGTATTCAGATCCCTTACTCAAGTAAAAGTACTAATACCACACTGTGAAATGACTCCACTACAAGTAAAAGTCCTGCATTCAAAACTTACTGAAGTAAAAGTATCAGCATCAAAATGTAGGCTACTTAAAGTATCAAAAGTAAAAGTACTTGTTATGCAGAATGACCCCACTCAGAGTGTTCTAAATATTCCCGATATATCATTAGATGATTTTTATTGAAAGAACACATACGGAATTATGTCGTAAAAAAAGTTTCAAACAAACCAGAATATGTTTTATATTTTAGATTCTTCAAAGCAGCCACCTCTTGCTTTGATGACAGCTTTGCACACTCCTGTTATTCTCTCCGTCAGCTTCTGAAGTATAATTATTTTAATAGCAATAATAACAATATTTCTCTCTGAAATGTAGCACAATTCAAAGAATGGCAATGAGGGAAAAAATCCTTCAAAATCCTGTGTAATGAATGGACTTTGGCAGTTTCCTCTGCAGATACTCAGAAAAATGTAATTAAGATGTTGCAAAAAGGATGATCCAGAGTGTGTATCAAATCATACAAATCATAACTTTTATTTTTCTACTAAATCACATTGTGCAAGTGATACAGAGCAAAGTCACAAAACAGGACAACACCAGATCATAGTGGCAGAAGAATATATTTCATAAATATTTAATCATGTTAATTGATGCATTTGCAATTAGCGGTGACAAGTTTGAAAATCAGAAGTAGACGAGTCTTTTGAAAATTGCTCTAGCTTTAACATAATAAAGAGGAGAGAAAGAGAAACAGTAAGAGCAGAATATGACTTTGGGCTTTTTATTAAGAGCGGTGAGAGCCAGAGCTGCTCAGCAGAAAAGAGAGGAGAACGTGTGACACAGCAGACCTGTGTGCCTCGCTGCTAATGAGGCAGCCGCTGGTCTGGCTCTGGTTATAAATATGAATCATGGTGCTGGGCCCTTGTGCCTGAGGGGCCACCTTCGGGGGGGTTGGGGGGGGTGATTTATTGGAAGAAAGGGAAAGATCAGAAAAAAGGCGGGTGTGAGAAAGTTCTGCAGGAGAGATCAAAGTCCTATTTCATGGTTCGAAATGAGAAGCAGAGACAGTGGAGGGGAGTATTTTTATTTTTATCTCAATATTGAAACCTCATTTATATCTATTAGTGTTTCAGTGAGTCGTGATGTTCACAGCTTGTTTCTGCATAGTGAAACGGCTTGCTGTAGAGGGAATCAATCAGGGAGAAGTTGTATCCATGATGAGAGCTATAAGTGAATCTTTGAGCTCCGACTTTCTTTACAGTTTTCATGCTTGTTTGTTTTTGTGTAATATTGTCTTCATATTCAACAAAGGCTGCTGTGTTGATGGCTGGCATGGAGTTCTTCTGAGCAGCCCGTGTTGCAGCTGACATGGCTAATGCCTTGTTGACTTCAGACACTGATTAACTTACACTGTTCAGCTGACACACACACACACACACACACACACACACACACACACACACACACACACACACACACACAGGAAAAAGAAAAAAACTCCCAAATACACACGTATCCAAAGCCTGACAGGCACGTACTGGATACCAGACACACACTCACACATGTAATGAGAGGCTGGGGAGAGAGGGGGGCTTGGCTGCTGGCTGGTACTGAGGTGACAGCCATGGTAATTTCCTGTGGCTGTACCAGCGAGTAGTGAAGCGAAGAGAACGATTCATTACAGCCTCAGTGCTGCCTCCAGATCTGAGAAACAAACACAGTTGGATAAATAAAGATACAGCAGGAAAGAGAAAAAAGACAGCAGAATATTGATAATGCTTCTGATCAATAATCAGTGCTGGAATGTAACTCACTACAAATTGGATGTACTTGCACTTTACTTTAATGTTTTCTTTTCGTGCCTCTTTATACTCCACTACATCTCAGAGTAAAAAAATAAAAATGCACCTTTTTACGCCACCACATTTATCCCTTGCTTTACAAAATAAGATTTTTGCATAAAAACCATACCAAGAGTTTTAAAATATGACATTTTCTTAAAAAATTGAACTACCCAACATTATATACAAGTACAGCTTGGATCAGTAATCCATTATCTAACTGGCATGTTACATGCTAAGAGAAGCCAGAGGTCTGGCTGTGTGTGTGTGTGTGTGTGTGTGTGTGTGTGTGTGTCTATGTCTGTGTCTGTGTCTGTGTGTGTGTGTGTGTGTGTGTGTGTGTGTGTGTGTGTGTGTGTGTGTTTCTGCCTCAGAGAATCAAGCTTGTAACCCGAGGGTTGCCAGTTCGATGATGTGGTGCCCTTGAGCAAGGCACATAACTCCCCCATGCAGCTCCCCCATGTGCAGCCCACTGCTCCTTGCATGGTGTGTTCACTTGTGTGTAAAAAAAAAAAGAAAAAAGGATGGGTTAAATGCAGAGGTTAAATTTCCCCAGTCTAAAAGGATCCATTGTCAGGATCCCGTCTCTCTGTCTGTGAGATCTGTGTTTTGTGTGCTGGACAACTTAAATAAGATTAGTTAGTGTATTTCTGTGGTGGTGAGATTGAGTGATAGGTTAGTTTGGGTACCCCACACTGTGAATCACGTAGGTCATTTCTGTTGTTAGACACACTAGGATTATTGGTTGGTGCCACGTGTGTATTTATTTCTAAAAACTGTAGAAAAGTCAGTTAGGTCTTTGTTTTGTTGTATAATAGGAGTTAGTCAGGCCTTGTTCTGTTTTCTTCATTTTATTATTTGGCAACACCTCCTCGTCCCATTCCCCCACCCGTTTGTGAACCTTTGTTGCACATTTTTGTTGGAGCACTGTTAGAAATAAAACTAATTTAATTTACACCTCACTTTGACTCCTGCATATCTTTTAGTTGTTGTGTTGCTCTCCTTATCATTTTAAAGAGGAAATAGACAAAAAATTAACTGGTGACTATTTTTATCATCATTAAGTCATAAACTAACATTTCAGATTTGCTGCTATTCCTTCCAGATATTTTAAATATTTTGTATTCTTAATAGTTTGTCTGTTGGTTGGATAACACAAACATTGTGAAGGTGACACTTTGGGCTCTGGGTAATTATGTTGGCATTTCTTACTATTTTCAGATCTTTTATAAACCAAATAATCAGCAGATTTTATTATATTTATTATATTTTATTTATATTCACAATAAACAGAATCACAAGGGGCATTTAAGAGCTTTGAGTAAATTTCTTTGAATACCTTAAGTACATGTTCCTGATTATACTTTTACTTAACATTTCAATACATGACTTTTAATATTTATATTTTACAGTGTGGTTTTAATGCTTTTACTCAAGTGTTTTGCTGCCACCTGTTGGACAGAGTGTGATGGTGACAACAGTCTTTACACAACACATTATGTAAATGTACTGTATATATGTTGTAATATGTATGTTGAATTGAACATTGTTAAGACAATGTCAATTTGCTTATATTTTGATTAATCAGCATACTAATGAAAAATCATTTTCCTGCATATTTTTATTTGAAAAAAGCACTGTTCAGTTACTCCACAACAAACACCCCCTATACTGCTTATACAAAATAATATATAAGAAAATATCCTAATATCATCATCATGAATGATAATAGAGAAAATAAACACAGTCCTGGGTTAGAAAATTTTATAAAACATATACAAATTAACATTTCCCATAGAAAACAATACATAGGCGATACATACATACAGTAATCATAAATAAAATCTGTGGATGTTCAAGCACATACGCTAGTTTCACCTTCAGCTCTCTAGTGTGTTGTGACCCCGGGGAGGAATAATCATGGAGGATTAAATTAGAGTTCCTATTTAGTTTTTGGGAAGGGTCTTAACCCCTTTGAATGAAAACACTAAAGGCTCCTGTGTTGTTGAGATTTTGAACTTTTTGACAGTCTCTTAGAAAAAGTAACAATTTAATCTTAAAATTCTGATATTCCTGTCAAAATCACTTTATTATACATGTGTCATTTAAAACATTTCCAAAAAGAAAAATTGGAATAGCCATGCTTGATTCTGCTGAGAGAAACGGTCACGTAACAAATATTCACTGGTTGAAAATTGTGCAAATTGTTCAAAATGTATAGCATTTTGAACAATATCCATATCCAATTCCATTTTATCCCAATTTAAAAAAAAAAAATTTATCAGAGAAATTCAACTTGCGTTTTTTCATTTTGGATAATTTATGTCATAACTGTTATTCTGCACCAAAGTCATTAAGTCAGATAAATATTCACTGAAAATCTGTTTACACAGAGCAGAGGGGAGAGGACAGGAAAAGCTGTAAGTAGAGGTTGTAAAAATGCAAACTGTTTAAAATGTATAGCATTTGGAGACACAATTTCCCCCAATATCCATGAAACTTGTGGGCACGTGGGAAAGTGTTGTTTATATAAATTTTGTTTTATTCCATTTTTTTTATCAGAGAAATTCAACTTGCGTTTTTTCATTTTTGATGATTTTATGTCATAGCTGCTATTCTGCATCGAAGACATTTTTTGTTATTTGCATTTCTGACTATGATTGTGCTGATTCCACAGAGCTGCAGGACTTATATACTGCAGTGAAATACAAGACCACATTGCATAAAATGTAAAAAGATTTTAAAAAAGAAAAGAAAAGACGCCCTAAAACGCCCTGGGGTTCAGTGGGGGTTAATGATTATGTGTCTTTGTTTACTAAAGCAGTTTATTATTGGGCCTGTGCTCTGATTGCTGCTGTGAATCAGCTGCGGACAGCGCTTTAACACGCGGATTGAGTGACAACATGAGGTCGAGCTCTCCTGCGAAGTTGTTCGGAGGGTGTAAAGTTACGAGCGGACAGGACACACCTCTAGAGGGAGTTCCCGGGGAGGTGGAAACAAGGAGCTGATCACTTCTCCTGCAGAAAAGTCAGGAGTCCTTTCACTTGGAGCTGAGCGGCGGTCCGAGCCTGCGGCTGTGCGTCCTTCCAGCAGCAGCAGAGCCGTGCCACGAGAGGAACATGCCCGGGATGGGCAACTCTTTACGCGCGGCTGCCCTCCTGGCTTTCGTGGTTCTTTCTATTCTGGTGTCACTCCTGATTAGCAGCGTGCAGCAGTTTGGAGCGAGAATATCTCACTTTTCCAATGCAACTGTTGCTGGTGATGAGGAGTCGCTCCGCGGGGCGTTGATTCACCAACTCAACGAGAGACGCAAAGAAATTATTCCGCTGCTTTTACCTGCTGATGGCGATAAAAGTCGACTTTCTCTCCAACATGATCAAACGCAAGACTCGACTCTGGATTACAGTCTGTGGAATGAGATCACGCATGGCTCCAGGAAAGCGCATATGGATGAAATGGGCTGCGACTCTCTGGTGGACATGCAGGCGCTGGAGGTCCTCGGCTCTGGATACACCAAACTGGTTGTCAAAGTGAATCTGGCCGGCGGTCAGCCCGTGGCCTTAAAACTGGTCAACGAGCAGGGGATAGACATGGGCAAGTGTGTGGAGGATTTTAAGGACCCTCGAGGCTGCCGAGAGCTCGTTTCTTACAAGTTGAAGAAAGAAATAGTGCTGTTGCAGAGGCTGCAGCATCCAAACGTCATCAAGGTAAAGTGCTCCCTCTGTCTGCCTTGTGTGCATAGTTTAAAACGGTTTTATACACTAAAATAGGTAAGGCTACTGTCTAAATGTCAGATTTAGTTTACAGTTGACAGCATATTTTAATGCAAAGCTGTTGGAATGAAGAAGAGTCGTCAACATGTCTGTTCTTAATTGAAAATCGCTCAAAATCGGCGTTCAATTTAGAATATTGAAATAAAAATCTTCAGTTTGACAGTTAGGCCTTTGTGTGGTACATTACACAAAATATGACCGTTATATCACTTGATACCATGTGGCCTATCTTTTTACATGAACATTTTTAACTGTAAATGAGAGTTATTGGTCATAAAAGCAACAATCTGTTACTCTTTACCAAGAGAAACTCAATGGCACAGCCTTCAGTGCTGGAAAAAAGTTTAAAACATAAATTGAATTGAATCAAAAGTCTAATCAAATGGTGGATTTGTAGAATCCTGCCAGTCAAAGAATGCAGTGCGTTATAAGCTGCTGCTCACTTTTAAACTCTTGAGCTGGAATATTATTAAGATTTTCCATAATCCATGTATCCCTGCTCACATTTTCCTTTGTCTCACACACAGTGAACTGGATGAAAGGCCTCACTGGCTCTCCCATGTAATTAAATTAAATTCACTGACCCTCTTCTGACCTTTGGGTCCAGTTTGGCAAGAGCAGACAATGTGCCTCTGTCCCCTCCACTATCCCTGGTAGCATCTGAAACCCCCACAGAGTTTATTCACTCAAACCATTACTGCCCAATTTAGAACTAGTTTGAATTAAACCGGACGGGGTGGTTGTTGTTTTTTTTTACTTTTCTACAGCAGTCGTGTGACAGCCGTGTGTCCAACAGCTCAATTGATTAATTTCACAAGTGTACAGACAAGAAAATTCCCCTCCAGGCTAATGTGATTTTCCTGTCACAAGTCTGCAGCAGAGAGCACGTCTGGCAGAACATCGTGTCCTCTCAGTGCAACCATTTCTTGAGAACTTTGAACACTTTTTGCATTCTCC
Source organism: Centropristis striata (assembly GCF_030273125.1). Lineage (NCBI taxonomy): Eukaryota > Metazoa > Chordata > Actinopteri > Perciformes > Serranidae > Centropristis > Centropristis striata. Next base: position 28,777,188 of record NC_081532.1, read on the forward strand.
TATATCTCAGAGTTTAAATGCATTTCACCGTGTCTAACCCTCAGTTATTCCTAACTTCCACAGCTCAAAGGTCACTGTGCAGGAGATGCAGCAGGAGGAAGAGGAGGAGAGGGGGGGAGAGTCACAGTGATTCTGGAGCAGGGGAATCCTCTCCAGATGATCCAGCTGCTGCAGAGCCCCTGGGAGGACAGATTCAGGGTAAGCACGTTGGTTTCAGCTGTCGATACACATGCCTTTTTCATTTATCTCACTGCACGCTGCAGGGCTGCAATTTAAGATTATTTTCATTGTTGATTAATCTGCCCATTATTGATACATAAAATCTCAGTGAATAATGAAAAAAAACACTGTAATTTGCCAAAGCACAAAGAAACATCTTTTAAATGCTATGTTACCACACCAACAGTGCAAAAATCCAAAGCTATTCCCTTTATTATCATGCAGGACAAATAATGTAGGCAAGAACCCTCCTGTTATGTTCGTGTCTCAGGAACAGCATGATGTTTATTTATCCAAAAGTGTCAGAAACCTAAAAATCCCAATAAACATTGTTTATATTTCATTAATAACCCCATTACAAACCATCTCAATCAATATTTAGTGCAATGGTGTTCTTTACCTCTCACTGATCATGGTTCAATGAGGGTAATTCACTCGTTTTTCATTAAAAGAAATGCATGTTAAAACTTTTATGTACATTGGAAAGCACTACCATAAAATTATAAAAAAGGCCACGAGTCACATCAGTATCTATGTAATATAAACATGCAAATGTGTGAAATCAACCTTTTTCATTTTATATGTTGATTACAAGCCAAGCAGAAGATGTTAAATCCCGAAAAATACTTTTAAGTATTTTTATTTTTTTTACTTTGAAATGGGTCAATTTGACCTGCAACATTACAGGAGGGTTAAGAAGCATGACAATGTCAAACATGATGAAGTGATGATTCGATTATAAAAAAAGTTATTGCCAGTTTATTTTCTGGTCATCAAAAATCTGCCTTGCACATATTTGCACGTTATGCATGTGCAAGCCATCGCTGCTCTTGGCAGGAGAGACGAGAAAGACGGACATTTGAAACTCCTGGAGGTCTGACATCTGTCCCTCAGTGTATTTGATCAGGCCAGGGCTGGAATGGAGATGGGTCCTGGAGTTAATCCACTGCAGGCGAGGAATGTCATGTCATCCGTCTCACACACACACACATACTGAGTTTTAGTCAACCCCCATCACAGGTATGCTCACAGTGGGAGTCGACAGAGGCTGAATTTACACTCCAGGGATCCAAGCATGTGTGTGCTCACGCATGGATGTGTTTGAAAGAGAAAGAAAGAATGGCCGAAAGAGGAAAAAAATGTCAGAGCGTGCATGCTTTGTTTATGGATTAGCAAAAGTAACATCACAGTCTGCGAGTATCATCTCAACTATGGGCCTCATTTTGCTGCATCACCCAAATAGCCGTTCATAATACCCCCCTGGAGCTGCTCGGCCCCTTTCAGCTACGTTGCATCTGCGCAGGCTACAGTAATCCGGGGGTGTTCGGTTTCAGCCAGCCCTGTTATTACAGAGCTTCGATCCCGACCAAGTGACGTCCAGGAGACTCGGAGCATTACCTAACACTGCAGCTATGTTTGTAGTGTGACAGAATCATTTCATGCTCTGTCAGTGTGTGGCTAATGCCTTTATGTTGCCTTTAGTAGCCCACTTATTTTCTCTTTCTGTTTTATTGTAGGATTTAAAGAGAACTATAAAAGCAGTCTCAGGAAATGGCTTGCAAATGTGGCTGGTGAAACGTCTTAAAAGCGAATAACAGGGTTTTTGCGAGACTGAAGGTTTTTTATATTTTACCATTTTTAGCAATATAATAAAACTTAATTACATTGTTCAACATGTCACCTTTTCAGGGAAAAACAAGTCCGTGTTTAGCTTGACCACCAAGAATGTATCGCTCATTCCAACTTTTTTTTTAAAGGCTTTTATTTGACAACAAGTGGCAGGAATTTGGAGGGAAGCATGCAATTCACTAATTTCTGTTAAAGGGACAGTTCGACCCCAAATCAATAAAATATATTTTTCCTCTTACCTCTATTTCTATTCATCAATCTTGATTTGTTTTGGTGGGAGTTGCAGATTATTGAAGATATTGCATGTAGAGATGTCGCCTTATCTTTAAGATAATAGAACTATATGGCATTTTTGCTTGTGGTGCTCATTATACGTATATAAATGACTTATAGTAAGAACATTTTAGGAGTAAAAGGGACAATAAAGACATGGAAAAAATATTAGACCATTTTGTTCAATTTCTTTTTCATTTTATTTGCCTGGTAAAACTAAAGGTACATTTGTTTCGACAAATATAATGATAACAACAAAAATAGCTCATAAGAGTTTAATTTAAGAGCTGATATCTAGACATTTTCATGGTTTTCTTGATAATAACCAAGATCATTATCGATATCAGCTCTTAAATTAAACTATTATGAGCTATTTTTGTTGTTATCATTATATTTGTCCATGCAAATGTACCTTTCATTGTACCAGGCATTAAATGAACAAGAAAGCAAAGAGAAAACAAGGGTGGTGTAATAATTTTTTCCATGACTGTATGTCACCCTTTACTGTTCACTTTTTATTTTTAAGTTCTAACCCTGTTTACTATCTTTTATGTTTACTATTTTGTATATGTTGGTATATTGGTATATTAACTTATGATTTGTCATATTTACTTTGTGTACAGCCTTGGAGTTTGATGCAAAAACATTTCAGTATTCATCATTTCCGTCCAACTGATCAGGTTTTGGCATGTCTGATCTCTTCCCAGGTGTGTCTGGACCTGGTTAGACTGCTCCACTTCCTGTCTCAGTCTCCTCTGGGCTCCGTGGCTCTGCTGGACTTCCAGCCCCGGCAGTTTGTCACCGTGTCCGGAGAGCTGAAGCTCACAGACCTGGACGACGCCAGTGCGGAGGAGACTTCCTGTCAGAGGGACTCAGACTGCACCCTCCAGTTTCCACACAGAAACTTCACTCTGCCGTGCTCGGCGCAGGGAGTGTGTGAGGGCTTGAATGAGAAGAGGAACATTTACAACGCCTATAGGTAAGAGAAGTGACAGTTTTACGAGCTGATAGGCGTGTGATGGATGGATGGAGCAGCAGCTAGAGGGATGATTGTTTAAGAACAGGCCCAGCCGACTCCTAAAATCCTCCTTAAATTGTTGATGCTAAAGACATACAGCTGGAGATCTGCAATTTGATGGAGGTGTGATGAATAAATTGATAGTTTGAGTGGAAAAAAGAAGAGTATTTTCTGTTTAAAACCGACAGCTTTATGGACTGTTTGTTTTAACACCAGTGTGAGACATGTCATGTTCTGTAGGAACTATGTGATGGGACTTGTCTGTCTGTCTTTCTGTCTTCCTGACTGTGTTGTCTTTGCCTTTGCCCCAGGTATTTTTTCACCTACCTGCTGCCTCACCAGGCCCCGCCCGGCTTCACACACCTGGTAGACCACATCATGAACTCCACAGGTGAGGACGAGAGACGTCTTGACACGACGGGGACGTTCGCTGTTGTTGGAGATCAGAAAGCAAATCATTCCATTATTGCAGTCGTGTAATGACATGCCTCCGTTTTAAGCTCTTCTTTTAATGAGCTCGACAAGATGCTCCATGACATGTAACAAGTAGTGAATGCAATTTGTTATCTGCTGAGATCACACGACTTGAGGATTAGAAGGGAGAGGCAAAGTGAAGGAAAACAAATCATCCATTTATGGTCGTATGACTTTATGCCTGTAGATGTTTTACTAGATTTGAATGCATTGTGTGTGTCCAGGGGAGCTGAAAGCTGACATCAATCAAACGCTGGAAGCCTTTGAACACATCCTCCTCCTCTACAAGTCTGGCCTGCACCTGGACAACCTGCCTCCATCAATAATCAGAGGTATCATGGAATGAAGGCTGCTTTTTATAAAGTACAGTGGGCCCTCTTGTAGACCCTTTTCTTCTTGGAGAGAATGCTTGCTTCTCCTTTTTTTCATCCCCCTCCTTTTTTTTTAAGAGAGAGAGAAAGCTCAGACAGTCTACACCTCTGTTTTCATTTTGTATCTTTAAAAAAATGAAAGGGTGGGGGGTGTTTCTCCAGCTCAGGCTGTTTTGACAGGTTTATTAGGCAGCTGGAATGAGAGGACAAGACCAACAAAGTGGGATTAATCCTGCATGTCTCTGGCTCAGAAAGCACAGTCGGCGTTCATTTAAAAAAACAGTGCTGGAATTACATCAAGTTATTCTGTTTGGGCTTTCAGGGTCATGGAGAGACTTTTTGTCCAAGTTTTGAGTTTTTTACATTTAAAAAACTCCGAAACAAACTGTTGCCTTTCAAAATAGTCATGTAAAGTACTTTTTTGCGAGCCTGTCGTCCCCATTTTAGTTATAAGCGCTGAAAGTCTTTCACTTTTCTTCTCTCCAACTCGCCTCCTCTCAGTCCACTGTAGCCCCCCTCCCGCCGCTCCTCTCCTCTCAGCTCTATGAAATATTAATAACAGAATGACTGGCTGCGTTCCTGTGGTGAGATTTTCCGTCCCCCCAGATGCTGGACTGTTTATATAGCAGCACTTTGTGAATTTAATCACAGATTCAGGGTAAAGAGGCCTGGGCGCTGAGGCTGACACCAGGAGGGGAATGTTCTGGTTTAACAAGGAGGTGCCATGAGTCAACCCTGCTGCTGCTGCCGCTGCTAAGTGTGTGTGATAAGACCCGAAAATATGTGTGTGTATTAAATCGCCATATCGGGGGGGTTTGTTGAAACAGAGGTTGTATGCAGATAGCAGACGGTTCACCTAACTTCTCATACAGACTGGATACGGCTCTTAAACAGTCTGCCTACCGCACCTTTTAAAGCTCACTAATTAACATGTTATATCTTGTTTGTTGAAAAGACTGATAAAAGCCTCTGCTGGTTGTCCCCAAAGCTTTAGTAAGTTACTGCTACCAGCCAAATAAACAGTACATCATCATTTTTATCGTTTTTTTAACTGATTAAACAAACAGGGTATAATGTTTTAATTGGCTGACCCACTTGACCAAAAATGGCAACACTGTTTTGTTAAGCCATTTAGATGCTGCAAGCAGGACTACTGTACTTTTCCTGTTGGGATGCTAGAAGTTGTCAGTGGTGGAAAAAGTATTCAGATCCCTTACTTAAGTAAAAGTACTAATACTACACCGTGAAATTACTCCACTACAAGTAAAAGTCCTGCATTCAAAACTCATTGGAGTAAAAGTACAAAAGTATTAGAATCAAGTAAAATTACCTGTTATGCAGAATGGACCCACTCAGATGGTTTTATATAACCTAAATATATTATTAGATTATTTGTATTGATGCTTTATGTAAGTGTTTTACTTTTGTAAAGACAGGGCTCATTTAACTACTTAATATACTGTTTTAAGATTTAGTTAAAAAAAAAAAAAGAAGTCAAATCACTTTAAATTGTTCATGTTTTTATTTTAAATCTCGACCTGAAAAATGACTAAAACTGTCAGCTCAATGTAGTGGAGTAAAAATTACAGTAAAAAATGTAGTGGAGTAGAAGTAAAAAGTTTCATAAAATGGAAATACTCAAGTAAAGTACAAGTACCTCAAAATTGTACTTAAGTAAAGTACTTGAGTAAATTTGCGCAGTTACATCCCACCACTGGAGGTTGTCTTTATCCAAATATATTAAACAAAAAAATCACTGTTTAGCGGCATATAGCGTTAGCCTACAGGGATAATCCAGTCAAAGAAATTAGACTTGATCTTTTCTGCCTTACAATAATTAATGTCACTTTAAAAATAAATCAGCAACCAGCCCATCTGTGCTTTTCCAAGCAAACTTGGCAAACCAGGCTAATGCTAACTCCTAACAGGATGTAGCCATACGTTAACAAGCTAGTTGTCTTTTGCTAACATTAGCTAACCTAAGATGTGAATATATACAATGTAATGTGTCAGTGAGTATTGTGACATAGTCTGGGTGTTGAGTGTCTCTTTTTAAGGTCATAAAGCCACATCTTTTAACTATTTTCTTTTCCTTTACATAAATTAGCTTAGCATATAGCATATCCAAGTACCCTGACCGAGGTTGTGCCTGTGCCAAGCTTGCCAAGCTGTCTCTACCAAAAAAGGACGGGACTCAGCATGGTTATTAATGAGCTTTAGAGGTGGTCGTAGGTGGATTTTTATACAGTTAGGCAGAGCCAGGCTTTCATTTTTCTAGTCTTTACTCTAAGCTAAGCTAACCAGCTGCTAGCGTCATAACTTCATATTTAGAGTGAAAACAGAAGGGAATAATCTCCTCATCTAACTCTCCGCAAGAAAAGCAAAAAAACACAACATATTTCACACTTGCCCTAAATGACTGAACAACCAAATGGGAGAGGCGAAGATGGTGCAATGGTGTATTAAAAAACACATGTGCTCATTAATAAGTCTCCCCTAACAGGGAGAAAAAAGAGAATTGCAGCCAAAGACGCAGCTAAACTTGATAAAAGGAGCCAAATGGCAACACACAGCTCCAAGACGAAACACAGCGAGTGTGTGTGCATGAGTGAGAAAGACGCTCATCAAGTCTTAATTTGAAATTGCTGACAGATGGAGATTCATCGGTAATGTGGATGTAACTTTTCCACAGCTGAGATCATTTGTGATTTGAAGGTGGAGGCCTGTTTAAAACGTAGTTTTCTAAAAATGGCCGTTATTGAAAGTAATAGCTGTGTGCAAGAAGGCAAATTCACTCAGGACCTGCATGAGCACGGTCGTCAATAATTCTTCATGTTAATCTGACAGGAAGTCTGTTTTCCCGTCCTTCTTCTTAAACACAAAGAGCTTATATTCATACGTCTCTGTCTCCTCGACAGCTGAGGCCTGCCACCCTTCAGCTCCCCAACAGGCCTCATTTTTTTTCTCCCCTGAGAAGGATCCTCAAAACACTCCTTCTCCTTGTTCCCTTTGCTCAAACCCAGAAGGCAGATCCTCGTGTCCTTTTCCTCTTAACAATACCCCCACACACACACACACCGGCTCCTGCCATTTAGGAAGGTTAACAGTTTGTAACAGTGTGCCTCCTCCGTACGGACGCACACACTGGGCTTTTGTCCTGCTCCGGTGTGTGTGTGGTTGTGTGTGTGTGTGTGCTAGCATGTGTGTGTATGTGTGCAGGCATATGAGTGCATACTTCTTTCTCATGGCTCCTGCTAATGTGTAGCAGATGATTTAAGGCCAGATCCACAAGAAGTCTGACTGAAAGAGTTATAATGATGAATGTAACACAAATGTTGATGGTGGAAGGTGGAGCGGAGAGATTTTTCACTGTGGAGCTATAGCTTGTTAGAGAAAAGCTCAAAACGGTGTCAGATTTTTTACAGGAAAAAACTCCGATAGACAGATAAGGTTCTGAGTTGGCATAAACACTTTTAATAACAAGAAAAAAGTGCAACTATTTTGATGTTTGGTTGAAAGGTTTTGTGGTTCCAGCTTCTTAGTTGTGAGGATTTTCTGGGGGTTTTTTTCTTTCGCTCTTGTAAAAGTAAATTAAATATTTTTAGGTTTTGGTGAGGCAAACAAGTTATTTGAAGACGTAATCTTGGCTCTGGGAAGTAACAATTATAACAACTTTTTTTTCTTTTTTTTTCTCACTTTTTTATAATCCAGTCTCTTAAAGAGACAGGTCACCCCAAAGTCAGTATAAACTCTGTACCAAAGATTTCTGTCCTAAGTTTGTAGAATATGATTTGTGGGCTGGGACATCACTGCAGCAGCACAATACTTAATGCAGAACGGTATTTTGTCTGGTGGTGGAAGAAGTATTCCGATCCCTTAAGTAAAAGTATTAATACCACACTGTGAAATTACTCCACTACAAGTAAAAGTCCTGCATTCAAAACTTACTGAAGTAAAAGTACAAATGTATCAGCATCAAAATGTACTTAAAGTATCAAAAGTAAAAGTACTCGTTATGCAGAATGGACCCACTCAGATTGTTTTATATAATCCACATATATTATTACATTATTTGTATTAATGCTTTTGTGTAAGCAAACAGCGTTTTCATTTTGTAAAGACATGGCTCATTTAATTACTTAATATACTGTTATAAGATAAAATTTCAAAAAAAGTCTAATCACTTTAAATTGGTCATATATTTTATGTTAAATCTCGACCTGTTAAGTAACTAAAGCTGTCAGCTAAATGTAGTGGAGTAAAAAGTACAATACTTGCCTAAAAATGTAGTGAAAAGTTACATAAAATGGAAATACTCAAGTACAAGTACCTCAAACTTGTACTCAAGTACAGTACTTGAGGAAAATGTACTTAGTTACTTTCCACCACTGATTTTGACGCATATTTTACCTTAACAAATATTGCACTAGTCCAATAAATTGTTCAGCTATTGCTCCTAGAAAATGCATAACTTGATATCATAAAAAATAATGCATCTTTTTACCTTTAAACCTGTCAGTCTCAACCCTATCAGGCATCCCTTTTGACTGCATGAAAAAGAGGCTGTATCTTCACCTTCAACCTGTTTTCTCTTTCTTCTTCATGTTTTTATCTGTATTCTCTTTATTCTATGCTGCATGGTTTCAGTTTCCCCGAAGGGTCCATTAAACTTTCATCTGATCCTCAGAGAGCACTTCAAAATCTTTCAGTAGCCTCATGTATTGAAGTGGCGTCTCCTCCTCTTGTGGTTAGATTACACCGTGATGCGAGGCATGGGGACCTCTGGGAACGCCGAGTACCGCTGCTGGCCGTCCTACAGTCAGCAGGGCTGCGTGCTGTCGGTCCACAGCGCCAGAGAGGCAGCGTACATCTGTAACTCCCACTCTCAGTGCAACAGCTTCACTCTGACCGGGCAGAAGACGTGGACAGGTTAGTAAAGCTGCCGATTGATTTCTTTTTATTTTCCTCAGTGTGGAAGATGTTCCAGATGTTCAGTGGTCATCTTTGAAGTTTGGGAAGTCATGAATGAATGGGAATTTGAACCGTTATATTTCAAAGTAAGGACCAAGAAGAAGTATTCAGATCCCTTAAGTAAAAGTACTAATACGCCACTGTGAAATTACTCCACTGCAAGTAAAAGTCCTGCATAGTTACAATTATAAGAACTTTTTTTCTGTTTTTTCTCATTTTTTTATAATCCAGACTCTTAAAGAGACAGGTCACCCCAAAGTCAGTATAAACTCTGTACCAAAGATTTCTGTCCTAAGTTTGTAGAATATGATTTGTGGGCTGGGACATCACTGCAGCACCACAATGCTTAATGCAGAATCGCATTTTGTCCAGTGGTAGAAGAAGTATTCAGGTCCTTTACTTAAGTAAAAAGACTATTACCACACTGTGAAATTACTCCACTGCAAGTAAAACTCCTGCATACAAAACTTACTGAAGTAAAAGTACAAAAGTATTGGCATCAAAATGTACTTATAGCTTCAAAAGTAAAAGTATTCGTTATGCAGAATAAACCTACTCATATTGGTATATTTATTGCAAAAATATTAGATTATTTGTATTGATGCATGTATGTAAGCTTTTCAATTTTGTAAAGAAAGCGCTTATTTTATCTACTTAATATACTGTTATGAGGATTAATTTAAAAGTCTTTTAATTAATCATGTTTTTCATGTTAAATCTCGACCTGAAAAGGAGCTAAAGCTGTCAGCTAAATGTAGTGGAGTAAAAAGTACAATATTTGCCTCTAAAATGTTGTAGAGTAGAAGTATAAAGTAACATAAAATGGAAAAACTCAAGTAAAGTACAAGTACCTCCAAATTGTACTTAAGTACTGTACTTAAGTACAATTTGGGAAAATGTACTTACATTCCACTACTGGAATGCAAATATGAGCTCCTTTTGTAAATGCTTGATTTTTCAACATAATCTGGTGTTCCATGTAAACCAAAAAAAAATAGTCATAACTAGGTAAGTCCTGTTGATTTATTAGGGGGTGATTAAGCTGAGATGCATCATAGGCTTAAAACAGCCTGGTGTGTCTGTGGAGCTACCCACAGTCCAACAGCTACATTTAATTATATAAATGATCATAATTAAATACCGTCAATATCAACCTTTCCTCTGCAACATTAAAGCAAGAAATGGTAAAGAAGTGAAGCCCGCCTCTTGCTTGATGTGATTGGCAGCCTGGACCAAGTAGGACATTTACAAGCGAGGGACTAGAAAGTTGAGAACATTTTTATCTTTATACTGCTAGAAAAACACAATGTGCAAGGAGTGCATGCCAGGCACTCTGTATCACAGGAAGTCAATGGTTTTTAGAGATACATCTGTGTGATCAGGGGCTTACCCTGAAAATGAGCAAGAATTAAATAATTAGGATCAAAACACAGTCAAATTTAATACGAGGGCTGGTCGAATAAACAAAAAGACAACATTGTTTAATTGCTGTGGAAAATCTATATGTGATAATAAAGGCCTTAAGAGTTTGAAAATGTTTGATTTAGGCACCTTGAAAAGTGCTTTAATTTCCTCTATAGAAACCACAAAAGTTATTTTTATCTTTCTATCAAATTGCTGGTCATACATGTTCCAGCTCACTTCAGTCTGTGGAACTCATTACATGAACTTAACCAGCCAAATACTTAAAGTGCTCTATAATAAGCACATATAATTACCCACAAAATCATGTCTGACTAAGACTTCTGAGTAAACATTCTCAGCTGCTGCTCTTTTAATTTTTTGATGACGCTCTGAAAAGTTGAAATGTATACCGTTATGAAGGATATCAAGTCAAGACGTGTTACTTTATTGATGTTGCAGATGTGTTTAACAGGCAAATTTTCCCCTCTTTTTTTTTTTTTCCCGTACTTTGCAGGTCGCCTCCTGGCCTCTTTCAGGAGCAGCTTCAGTCATCTGGTGCCTGATGGGACGTCAGAGGTGTACGTGAAGAAAACCAAAGCTCCCGAAACTCCCACTGTGTGACACGAGGACCAAACAGAGCTCTCCTGTTTCAGTCGTGTGTTGCGCTTAAGATGAGTCCTCCTGGTGAACATGTTGCTCGGCTCTGCAGATTTGCAGGAGGAGCGTAGAGGCCGGGCTGAGAAGGAGGCGTTTGAAGTGAGGCAAGTGAATGTGATGTATTTATAGGGCTTCTGCTCAGTGACTGTTTGATCTGCCTGCCAGCTCATTGCCTCTGCCAACTACTATTTAAAGGGATTTCCCTTCAGGTACAATTAAGGAGGGAGAGCCTTGTGCCCTCGACATGTTGTTTTTTTTCTACCTTGTCTTTATTTGCCATGTGTGTTGGCTTTCGTTGTGAGGCTGGGTCCCCATCGTAGGATTTTTAAGCCAAGGAGGTAATAAGAACAGCCGCTGCAGCTCAGCGTTTGAAGCCTGAGGACGAGAAAAGAAAACAAGCTCTTATACAAATACACTTTGATGTTAATGCGCTGAGGTTGCGGCTGTTTTTTCATGGTTCCCTGGCTTAGCTGCGCTGTGGTATGAGATGGCAACAACCATGTAAGCATTTCCACATCAACAATGAGCAAAGATGATTAAAACCATTCCGGAGCAGTCTGTTTTTACATACTTTTTGTAAACTTAGTTTATATTGCTTAGTCCATAAATATTTATGTGATCGAATGAAATGTAATTGCTCTTACATGATTGTGCATTATAGCTTACGTGCACCTTGTGGGTGAAACTTTTATTTTCAATGAAAAATTATTCACATCAGTGTTTTTTTATACTTCACTTATTGTAATTGTACAGTTTTACAATTTTGTAATTATATAAATGTATTGTTTCTACTTCTTGTGGTCATTTGCATTTTTATTTCATTAAGTCTACCTTTAACTAACAGCCTGTTTATTTCTCATTAGCACCTTCGTGTGTGTTTCAGTGGGGGAGGTGAAACCTGCATGTGTATACTGACCTGGTTTTGTGTGTGTTTTAAATCCTTTATCTGCTCGCGTGCCCCCGCATCTACAATCCGTTGCTCATCTGAATGGGCGAGACTGCAAACCTACGGAGCTCCGCAGAGTTTGCACAATACCAGAGGAATGCATTCAAATGCCCTGTCATGCTGAGCTCATTATGAGCCTTAATTAATACATGTAAATTAGCTTACTTACCGTCCCTTTCTCATGGTGAGAGAGGGGGCATTACTGTAAGACAAAGGCAGTCATCAGGACAATCAGAGCTCAATCTGTGGTTTGCACACGAATGGACTTGCCATCTGTGCCTGCCAGGAGGAGCCGGTTGAGGTTGAGATAAGGGCAGGACTGCAGGGTGGCAGGCTGAAGGATTTGTAAAGTCAGGACTTGCAGCAGTCACAGAGACTGGTGGGAGAGAAAGAGCAGAGCAAATACCACTGATGTCCTGATATGAGCCAGAGACTCTCGTAATAGTCATCCCTCACCCTTAACATATTTCCTGTTGCTGTATGAAAAAGGGTGAAATCCTATTGGAAAAATATTTAGAAATACTAAATAATGTGAGAATTTTTTTTCAATGTGGTGACTATACATCCAGTCATACCACTGACTTGAAAGGGCACGTCCTGTCTACAAATTACACATTTACGGCTGAGACCTGGGGGAGGCCTGAGGGTCCTCTTTGCCTCATGTTGGCCCCTTGTTGTCTGGACAAAGCTGGCTGATTAGAGTCTGATTGTGGAGATAAGAAGTCTGAGTCAGATTAGATAAGAACAAACCAACCCACTGGACCAACACAGCAGGACTGACTCGACTGACTGGTTGGATGGTGGAGAAATAATTCCCCACAAGATGTGCGTGTGTTTTATCTGTGCTACAGTAAATAGACTTAAGGCCTCAGTGATCAAATTGCAGATAGACACAAAAATGTAAGCACACAAATCCACATTGGATTTGTTAAAGGAATAGTTTGTGAATGACGCTTTATTTGCTTGAAGATGAAAGACGAAGCTTTAAGTTTTGCACAAAGACAGCTAGTAGGTTTAGTTTACTTCAAATCAGTTTAAGTAAAGTTTGGGGGGAAATGCTTTAAAACACTTACCTAGTGTTGGATTGATAGCACTCTAAAAGCTAACACCCGGTTAACTTAATCTTGCACTAAAAACTGAGAATCAGCTAGCCTAGCTCAGTCCAAAGGTAATGTCAGTGTTAGGCAGTGTTGGGAAAAGTTACTTTTGAGTGAGGTAACCAGACAGTCCCGGTTTAGGATGACCTGCCCCCGGAAATGGCCCCGATTTTAGTGTTTCATGAATGGGAAAACATTTTTGCGCTTAGACTAGAACAACAGTTATTGTGGTAGCCGGGTAGGAAGTGCTAGTGGGCATATTGCGCAGACTGGAACAACAGTAGTACGACAATCGGTTGCACAAGGCAGGCCGCGAACATATAAATATGTCTAAATAAATAAAACCATAATTGTCCCAGTTTCTTTATTTCATCTTGATAACATTTAATTATTTTTTATTCTGGAAATGGATTTCATTTCAGAAATCTGGTCACCTTTCTTTTAAGACAAATCAGTTACTTTACTAAGTTACTTCCAGTGATGGAAGAAGTATTCAGATCCTTTACTTGAGTTAAAGTACTAATACCACACTATAAATTACTCTACTACACTACTGGTAAAAGTCCTGCATTCAAAACTTACTAAAGTAAAAGTACAAAAGTATCAGCATCAAAATGTACTTAAAGTATCAAAAGTAAAAGTATGTGTTATGCAGAATGGGACCACACAGATTTTTATATATTGTAAATATATTATTAGATTATTATTGATGCATTTATGTAAGTAATATTTTTAATTTTGTGAAGAAATGACTCATTTAACTACTTAATACACTGTTATAAAATTTCATTTAAAAAAAAGTCTAATCACTTTAAATTTATCTGGTGTTTTATGTTAAATCTCGACCTGAAAAGTAGCAGCTACATGTAGTGGAGTAAAAAGTATAATATTTGCCTAAAAATGTAATGGAGTAGAAGTATAAAGTTAGATAAGATGGAAATACTAATGTAAGGTACAAGTTCCTCAAAATTGTACTTAAGCACAGTACTTGAGTAAATGTACTTAGTTTCTTTCCATCACTGGTTACTTTCCCCAAAAGAGTGACTAGTTCTGGTCTGCAGTGTTACCAGCTCAGCAGACTTGGAAACTGGACTGAGGTGGTACTAAAATAAAGTACCATATACTATTACTTTATGGTAATAAAAACCCAAAAAGCTGCAAGTAGAGCTGTTTCATACAATGCAGTTGAAATGCAGCACTGTGGAGGTTTTGGTAAGTGGATTGTGTTACCTTTCAGAGCCAGGCTAACTGTTTCCCCCAATATCCAGTCTTTATGCTAAGCTAAGCTAAGCTAACTGGCTGCTAGTGGTAGCTTCCCCTTACAGACATTAGGGTTATATGTCACCAGCTTACACTAGTGCAAACTAGATAGCATGGTTGACAAGTATTATTCAAAATGAACAGTGGACTCAGAATAAGACATTTTTAAGCAACCAAAATGTTACAATGAACTTTAATGAAGTGAAAACCGTCAAAAGCAACAAAAGTAGATAGCAGAGGCAGACTCAGCAAACTAGTCACAACATAACTTTTAAAGTGCAAGTAAAGTCTCCACGCTGATAATACAGAGCCTGCCCTTCTTGCAGTGATAAGCTCTGATTTATTGAAACTTACAGCTGCAGCTCATCCTCCTCCACGTCGACTCGGAGAAGAAAATGTCTGGCGTCTGACTGGTTTGTCTTGGCGCTCCTTTTGACAGAGCTAATGGATGTTCTGGCATCATCTGTAGCTTGCACATGTTGTTTTATGATCACATTTTTTTAAACAAATGCAGAGCAGTGATGGATACGTTGGGTTATTCAGTTGATTGTAGACTTTCTTCATGTTCAGGTTTGTTGGAGAGCCTGCAGATGGTGAATCAGCGTCACAATGTGCGGTTGTTCCAGACAGGAGTTCCTCACAGCATAGTTTGTATTCTCAGTTGAGTCTGAAAGTATTCCCTTTCTTCCCTCTGACTTTGTTTATTTAGCTGGAAATATGTGTGGAGGTTTGAAGGTTGAGCAGCTCTGAGCATTTTTCTGTTTGTTTTCTTATGAGAGTCATTTTGTTTAGGGATGTTTTCGTATTTGCACCGTGGTGAAACGTTTGAAACGATCATGTGGTGTTGTCCCCATGTTCATGTGTGGTACACTGTTCCTCTGTTTTTAACCGTGTAATTGACAAGTTGGTCTCTTTTTTTTAAAAGGTTGAGGGAATGAGCGGGGGAGGAGACAGATTTGTTTTTTTTACTCAGCTCCATACCCCTCCATTTCTGTTTTTTTAAGTTTCCAGTTTCACCCGACTTGTTTCCGTCGGGTTTTATTCATGACCTCCATCTGGAAATAATATATGTTCATGAAAACAAGCCATCAGCAATTTTAGGGAAGAGTTGTGTGTGTGTGTGTGTGTGTGTGTGTGTGTAGGGAGGGGGACATCAGGGCCTCTTCTGCAGAGTTCAAGCTCCACCAGTGTAACAGTGTTAGTGCAGTGAGAAAGACATGTATGAGTAAGTTAAGATCCAAAGCCTCCATCAACCTCTCTTAAAATCCTGCTGCAATGCATTTGTGGTCTGGCTAAAGTCTTTGATTCGAATGCAAAGTTAGTCATCAAATATAAGAAACCGCAGCTGCTGGGAGAAATTATGTGTCAGGCAGGTCTTTGGCAAAATGTTTTAACCTTGGCTCAGCCTAAAAATATGCATTAACTCAGTGAAAGCCTGCATAGTTCTGCAGGAAAGAAGATCTGGCTTGTGTTTGAGTTGCTCACAGGAGCGTATGCAGCCTGTGACGGGAGAGATAGAGCAGATATTCACTCGGCTCCAGGCTCACAGAACACCTCTGTGCCTGTCTGCCGCCTTGGCTGCGGTACACAGGAGACCGGCCGGTCACACCTGAGAGCCTCTGAAGAGTAGCCAGACATTTAGCCGGTCCGTCCCGAGCACAGAGGCTTCTCAGTCTGCAGGTCTCTGTCTGTATATCTAACTGTCTAACTAACTATTTGCCAGTCTGCCTGGAGCTGATACAATCTCTTTTAGAGCCATAATGGCTTTAGCAGGCCCTGAAGGAGAGAGAGCAAGTAGGTGTGTGTGAGGAGAGGTTTTCATTTCTGTCTGTCTGAGTCGGGGGGTGTGTGGCGGGATCATGTTTTAAAAGCCCTGAAGTTAACCCCAGTCAAAAGGTTTATGCCTACCACTAAAGCCACAGAGGCATCTTGAAAGGTGTAATAGCTCAGTGTTGTATCCAGTGACATCTCCCACTGCCTAGGCAAACTGATCACTGCAGCGCTGTTCACTTTGCCCCAAATAAAAAACAACAGATTCAAAGTCAACTTTAACATTATTGTTTTACTGCTTTCTCTCCACTGAATGTGTTTGGGTAGCCTCACTATGGTGTTATTGAAAAACTAAGTGGCAACCTCCAACTCTAAAAAGTGAAGCCAAAGCAGAACTGTCTAATGGCCAGCAGGGGGTGACACCACAGGCTGCAAGTCAGATTGTATAGAAGTCTATGAGAAAATGGCCCTTCTTCTTTCCTGATTTATTACCTCAGTAAACATTTTCATAATGAGTTTATGGTCTCAGTCGCTAGTTTGAAGTTGTCTTCAATACAGCATGATGTACATTTTTTTTAATGATGGCCTTGTTTACAGTAAAACAGATGATAAAGCTGTAGGGCGGGGCTACCTTGTCATCGACAGGGTGCCCACCAAGGTGCACATTCATGTTTTTGTTTTATGCCTCTTTTCAACCAAGGCAGTTCCAGGGCCGGTTTGGAGTTAGCGGGCTAGTGTTAGCTTAGAACAAAGGCTAACATTAACATCTTTTGTTCAGTGTCAACGTGAACATAATCGTCATCCCTAGCATTCGAGACGAGCAGAACAAATGTGTTGTACCAGTCGTGTTTGGATTCCAATGTATGTTGTTATACATGCTGAAAGTAGACGTATATAGAGGAAAACAGTGATGAAATGACGTATCTTATGAGCCTGTGGAAAAGCAAACAGGTTTGCAAGTTGAACTAACAGGGAACCAGCACCTGCACTAGAACTAGGTTCACTCTGGGAACTCTGACCCTTTCACAGTGTGTTCATTCATTCATTCTCCTTATCCGCTTATCCTGGAGTCGATCCCAGCTGACATTGGGCGAGAGCGGGGTTCCCCCTGGACAGGTCGCCAGTCAATCACAGGGCTGACACATAGATACAGACAATCACACTCTCATTCACACCTACGGCCAATTTAGAGTGACCAATTAAAACTAAGTGCATGTTTTTGGACTGTGGGAGAAAGCCAGAGTACCCGAAGAGAACCCACACAGAAGTGCGGCAGGCGGGAGGTGAACCGGCGACCCTCTTGCTGTGAGGTGAGAGTACTACACCCACATTTTCCACCCAAAAAAAAATGAATAAAATAAATGAAGTTGGTTGCTAACCAGGCTAGCTAATTATCCCTAACGTTGGCTGATGACAAAGCATATTTCTGGCAAATACTGCACATGCACTGGTTGTAAAAAAAAAAAAAAAACAAAATGTGTGGCCACAATGAGTCTCAAGTTTTTAAAACTGGAGTCCCCCAAACAGTGGGTGAAGCTGCTGTGATTGTGTCTATTATTATTATACAGTCTCTGCTATGAATGACCTATAGGCTCGTTTTTTGGGAAGGACTGTCACATTTTTCTGTGATCTTGCTACATACAGACAAACAGACAAACCGCTTCCTTGGCAGAAGTTTAAAAAGATTCATATCCAGCTTGTTTTCTCTCCATTGAACGTCTGTGTTTGCGTTGCCTCACTATTGTGAAAGCTTTTTTTGGTTATGAGATCCCCACATGTTGCTGCTGCCCTGCAATCCCTCCCACTACATCACAGCAGCAGTCTGGGTCATTTTCCCTTTGTACCTCCCCCTCTCCCCCCACCTCTCTTCCTCACTAGTCCATCCATCATACAGAGAGTCTGTGGAACCTCCTTTCACCCCACCCGTCCTCCCTCGCTGCTGCCGCTGCCCTCCCTCTCTGTTTGAAACGCTCCTTCAGGCCAAAACCTCCACAGTTTTACTATTAATTTAGGCCTGCGCCGCTGCTGCTGCTGCTGTTAAATTGTTCCACTCCATACATAGCATCAACCCTCCATCAGTGTCCTCCTCCTGCCAATCTTCCACTGCTCTCGTCTTCTTTCCAAGTCGCAGCCCACAACTGCTGCGAAGCATCTGGAGTTTCCCTCGTTTCAACTGGCTGAGACCTGAGGGCAGGGCTGCTGAGGATCAGGAGCTGTGTGTGTGTGTGTGTGTGTGTGTGTGTGTGTGTGTGTGTGTGTGTGTGTGTGTGTGTGCCTTTTGTTGCGTGCTCTGGAATCCCCTCCGTCACACCTCGGCCGTTTCTCAGCGGGGGGACCACTGCCCCCGAGGCCAGAGGAAGACTTCCTTCTTTACAGTTAATCCTCTACCAGAAATACACCACAACCCCCCAGTGAGTCACACAATTACACACTATTCACTGAATTCAGGCCTTTTTATTTAATAAGGTTCTACAATTTCTTCAGACACACAAACAAGTTGAGCCTTTATTTTGCATGGACAATTTGACCCTTTCATTTTGGCAAACATTCTCCTCACGATAATCAGGTTAATCCAAAAACAGACTCTTTTTTTCCCCAGTTTTTTTGTCATACCACTACCGCAAATATTTTAGCCATGGATAAGATAATGCCCTTTATCACAATCAAAAAAGCACTTTATATCTTTATTCTGCTTATTGGTGCACAATTTATTTAAAAAAAAATATGTTTTGAACCTCTTTTTTATTTCCTTTTATTAAGTACAGTTCCTGTTTAGAGTCACAACAGTCATAAATGTCTAATGGGGCAGCCTGTAGATTTCAATTTCAGCATTTTCTGAATGTGCTCAAAAGAAGAAGAAAAAAAAATACATTTTAAAAAATAGAGACGGATAGTGACATTTATCCACAAACAGAGTAAACAAATTGTAAATTGTAAAACAAAAATAAGTTCATTCTCTATCCAGTGTATTCAACTTTAAATTGCATTCACTTTTTTTCTGTTAGTTGCATGTTGCACATGATGTATGAAGCTTTTTACCTTGTCTCAGTATATCTTTATTAATAGGCATTAATTAACAACCTGATAACATTCTGTTTTGCCTGACAATTTGGCAGTTTTTTTTTTGCATGAAGCAGATGATAAAGATACAAGTTAACTGCACAGGACATTATTTTTTATCTGTAAAAAATATAAATTATTTTAGAATATTAGTAACAAATGTATTCAAAACTTTGTACATAAAAAATCATTATGCCACTTGGGAAAAAATAAGATTATTATTAATGTATGTCTTTTTGTATTGGTGGTGTCTGATACAGTACACAACAGTGTCTTGTAGTCTCATGTGGAATGGGCCAAACTATCAGGCAGGACAGGGAAATAAAAATTAACCGACTTACCCCCTGTAATTGCATTCTCTCTTCTTTGGCACAAAGGAGTGCAGCTTCAGTTGCATTGTTCAGGTTGTTAAACCTGAGGAGAGCTGTGAAGAGAGCTCTCTGCCACAAGTCCCCAATTAGGGTTCTGCCCACACAGCCATAAAACAGTTAGTGGAATCATTCAGAGGCCGTTAGATTTAACGCTATTAAGAGTTCATTAGTACCTGCATACACTACTGCTGCTACCATGGGAGGATCATTAACATAGACCTGTTAAAGCAGGCTAGAGGCCTTTCCACTCACATTAATTAAGCTCCCTCGTGGCCGTCACCTTATATTATGATACAGACACTCACACACTCTATTTTTATCTTTTATGCAGTGTGAAAACACTATACGTCATAATGGCAGTTTGAAGCAAGGTGGTCCAAAGGACACAGATTTAAGATTAAACCACAGGTCTTAAACATTAAGCTGCAGTTTAGTTAGTCTCATATGAAGTGCCACCTGATGAATTATACAACAGGTTACATTAAATTGTCTCCTTTCAGATAAGTGGAAGAAGTATTCAGATCTCTTACTTCAGTAAAAGTACTAATACATCACTGTGAAATGACTCCACTACAAGTAAAAGTCCTGCATTTAAAACTTACTGAAGTAAAAGTACAAAAGTATCAGCATCAAAATGTACTAAAGGTATCAAAAGTGAAAGTATTCGTTATGCAGAATGCACCCAATCAGATTGTTTTATATATTCCAAATATATTATTAGACTATTATTATTAATGCATTTATGTAAGCAGCATTGTAATGTTGTCTAGTAAGGCTATTTTTGACAACTTGATATACTGTTTTGTGGTTTAACCATATTAGTTTGTAATCAATTTAAATGCATCGTGTTTTTGATGTTAAATCTCGACATGAAAAGTAACTAAAGCTCTCAGCTAAATTTAGTGGAGTAAAAAGTACAATATTTGCTAAGTTAAGTACATGTACCACAAAACTGTACTTAAGTATAGTACTTGACTAAATGTACTTTGTTATTTTCCACCACTGCAAACAATTTATCAAATTGAACGCTCTTAAATCTTTGTAATTTAAAAATTACATTTTTATTATTAGATCAGAAGGGTTGAGGGGTTATTCACCAAGAAATTGGTATTTGGTGCAGATAATAAACATATTAGCAGAAAATCAAAATAAAGGCAACATAGAGCATCAGCCGACTGTAATATAGAATTTTAAGACAATAAAATGATTTAAAAATCCAATAAATATGTATAATATAACTTGTCTTGAACTGAAAAAAGTTTTACAGTCTAGTGCAGTGTATACATGTCTATTTAATTGTTCTGTCTTTAAAAGACTTTATCTATGAGTGATTTTTAACTGAGTTTTAAAGCTTTTAAACTATAAATCACAGTAGGGGCTGATGGTACACCCTGTGGCATGTCATAAGTCTGTTCATGTTGTGAAGTGTATTGTGTATGTGCTTATGTTGCTGAGGTTTTTTTCATTGTTTTTTCCTCCTTTCCTCTTCTCACGCTGTATTTCTTTTTCTTCATCTCTGTCTTCCTGTCCTGTTCACCTCTGTCATATTGTTTGTGTGTTTTATACATTTTGGACGGGTTGATGGCAAATTTCGTTGTACTAGTACTTGTTACTCTGTGCAATGGCAATAAAGGCTTCTGATTCTGATTCTGATTCTATGTTAGGCACTTTACAGACCAACACAAAAAATTACTTTTTTGCATGTCGATGCACAATTTATTGGCAAATTGAGATTCAATATCAGAAGCCATCTAATCTAAACTGCATATGAAACCACCTGGGTGTGGTTAAAAATTAACCTGCAGATAAAATTAACCACTACCTTGAAATTGATAAATGTATGAAATAAAATGTTTGGTAACGCTTTATATTAAAGTCCTTGTAATAACCATTAATTAACAAGTAACAAGGCCCTTGTAAGTCCTTACAAGATGCTTATTAACATTATTGTGTGTTTATAAGCTTATATAAGTCTTAATAATGGCATTACAAACACCCATGACACACCCATTATGTCTTTGCCATGCCTTTATTAATCTTATTATGTTTGCTTATTGATATTAAAATATACTTTATTGCTCATCTATTATGAGTTAACTATAAGTTAACTATGCTTTTTGCAACTACCGGATCTAAAGCGAGAACAATGCCTTATTACTTGTTAATTAATGGTTATTAAGGACTTTATTATCAATCGTTACCAAATGGTTTTTTTTACTGTAAATGAGATCATTCATGACCAGAACTGGACAAATAATTAGCCAACAAGTAAATGAATACTAGTCATGGTGGTCTCATATCTCCTATTTTAAAGGTTGGTGCTCTGAGCGGATGTGAACTGAAGAAAGTGGAAGCAACTTGATGAGAGAGAGTGACAGGGGAGGAGAGAGAAAGAAAAACATCAGTAGAAAGAGAGAGCGAGAGGTCAACAGAGACTTTGTGAAGCAGTGACAGTGATGGAGAGAGACGAGCTGGAGACAAAGGCCACTCTCTATTTGTGGATGTGGATGATGTATTACATTACATCTACAATAGAAGCCACTCAGTCAAAATAGTACTTAAAATAATTGTACTGGCTGCCCATAAAGTTGGAATAATTTTATTTTCAGACACAATCCTCTGTTTATTGTGGTTTCATTTTCATTGTGATATGTTTGAAAGCGATTGATTTATAAAGTTTTTAGAAGAAATACACTTTATCTGTCAAGAATAAATCACACTGTCACAATCATGTCATGGAAAGAAGTAAGAAATGTATATTATTCCAACTTTATGGGTGGAATGTAACTAAGTACATTTACTCAAGTACTGTACTTAAGTACAATTTTGATGTACTTGTACTTTACTTGAGTATTTCAATTTTATGTAACTTTATATTTCTACTCCACTACATTTAGCTGACAGCTGTAGTAAGTAAGATTTAACATGAAAAACACGATTTCAATTTAATGTGATTTGACAGTTTTTAAATTAAACCTCATAACAGTATATTAAGTAGATAAAATTAGTGATTTCTTTACTAAATTAAAACACTGCTTACATACATGCATCAATACAAATAATCTAATAATATATAGATCGTATAAAACAGTCTGAGTGGGTTCATTCTGCATAACAAGTATTTTTACTTTTGATACTTTAAGTACATTTTGATGCTGATACTTTTGTACTTTTACTTCAGAAAGTTTTGAATGCAGGACGTTTACTGTAGTGGAGTAATTTCACAGTGTGGTATTAGTACCTTTACTGAAGTAAAGGATCTGAATACTTCTTCCACCACTGACGACCATGTATATAAATATGAAACTATGAACGAGGACCATTCTGCTTCTTGAGGAGTATAATATTATATTTATATGAATGTATAGAATTAGATACTTTTTGATTATGTATTAACATTTAAGCAGCACTTCTGCAGTAAGTTTTAACTTGTTAAACGGAGTGCACAGAGAGGGAGCAGAGCCACATGAAAAACACTTTCATGAAGGAAACTGCTTTGAAGGAAATTACAAACGGTCACTATCCATCTGGTTTCCGGACAAATCACGGTGTAATTATTGTGACCGCTTTGATGTTACTTCTGCTTGAGATGATAGGCAGCATTGTGCAGCCACTTTTTATGATTTATCAATGGAAATTGAAGAAGAAAAAGTTGACCATGAACAGCTAAAAATACGTAATTTAACGAATTTAAATGTTTGAACAATCATGACAATTTACCAAATGTGTTCCACAGGGATCCATATTAGGTCCCTTATTATTTTTCTGTCTTAATAGATATTATACTATTGGTTTTTTTTATATATATGTAATGCTCCCCATTTTGGCCTATAAAGGCTGTACCTCTGTGTGTATAAAATTCAAACTTTGATCTATTTTTGTTGGTAAATCTATTTCTCAAAAGCTGCCTTCATACATTTGACACACCGGAGAGTTAACTCCTACATTCAGACAGAGAGCAGGGGACACACAAAGGTCCCCAGAACTATTCCTCTAGAACTTTAATTAATATTTAATTACCCTTTAACACCATCTGATGGCTCCTAATAGCTACTGTTCCTTTTATAGCTCTCAGTGCTTTATTACTAGAGCTTTAGTTTTAGGTTTTGGTGCTCTTATCATTCTCTTTGAGATCATAGTATCACTTGTTTTTTAATATATTTATAATTGAATGTTATTATACACCTACTTGATATCAGTAGAGGTACTTGTACTTTACTTGAGTATTTCCATTTTATGTAACTTTATACTTCTACTTCACAACATTTTGAGGCAAATATTGTACTTTTTCACTACATTTAGCTGACAGCTTTAGTTACTTTACAGGTCGAGATTTAACATAAGATATAAGATCAATTTAAAGTGATTAGACATTTTTTAATCAAATCCTACAACAGTATATTAAGTTATTAAATGAGCCCTGTCTTTACAAAATTAAAACACTGCTTACATAAAAGCATCAGTACAAATATAATACAATTTATAATACAATCTGAGTGGGTTCATTCTGCATAACAAGTACTTTTACTTTTGATACTTTAAGTACATTTTGATGCTGATACTTTTGTAGTTTTACTTCAGTAAGTTTTGAATGCAGGACTTTTACTTGTAGTGGAGTATTTTCAAAGTGTGGTATTAGTACTTTTACTCAAGTAAGAGATCTGAATACTTCTTCCACCACTGCAGGTTTTACAGTAACCAGGTTGTTGCAGTGACCATAAATATATTCTGTAATGACCTCTTCAGCCTGACTACTCCCAACAACCTGGTGTTGTGCAGGTAAATGTTGCATTGTTTATAGCCAATGCATGATTAAAACTCATATTAAAGCACTTTACAATCTAATTAAGCATCATTTGGGCACTATTTCGGACACTCTGGGGTATATTACCTCAGCCGAAGTAATTGCATGCCATCATTAGTGAGTAAAAACAGCCACAGTGGTGGAGGGTCCACTTTCTGTTTGCCAGAGCGAGAGGGGTCGAGAGGTCTTTATGGGGTGAAGGTTTAGGTTACGTTTGCAGAAGGGCCTTCAGGCTCTTCTGCAAACAAGAGCTGGAGCTCAAACATCAAAGCTGGTCCCGGTGTGAAGGCTGGGGTGCTGTGTTCAGCTGGGGAGGGGCGGGGAGGGTGGGGGTCACTGACAAGTCTGCAGGACAGATAACAGAGCAGGAATCCCTCCAACATGTCATCCCCTGTGTCCTCTCAAAAATCTCAAGAGAAACCCCTTGTCACTGGCACCAAATCCTAACCCCTGTGACACGGGTCCTGCTGGACAAGTCTTCAGTCTGACCCCGCTCAGTCACATGCTGGACCTCTCCCTCGTGATAATCCTCCCAGTCAAGTGACAAAGGGTCAGCTGAGTAAGCTGAAAAGTAATTCAGGAATGAGGGTTTGGAAAAAGGTTGGCGACGAGCTTAATCAAAGCTGCACAGCGTTAAGTATGTTCTGAGGAACATTTGTGCGCTCAAGTGGGCCAATAATCTGTACGGCATTACGAAGCGCCTGGCAAGCACTTTTCTTTGTCTGCTTCAATATGAAAAGGAGAGACGAAGCTGGCTGCGATCTCCCCCTGCTCTCCCTCTGCATGATCCTTCTTAATGTTGCCTCTTAACTTCTTGTCTCTCCACCGAAAAGATACTTTTCTTTTTGTTTTTCTGCTTCCCTCCCTCCCTGTCTGTCTGGCTGTTTGTCTGTATTTTAGCAGAAATTGGCAGCAAATAAGAGTCCTCGGAAACATGGCCTCTTGCCTGTTTATTAGAAATAAAACAGACCATTGAGTTTAAGTTTAGCTGTCAGAATTGCAGTCACTTGACCCTGGAAATGTCTTGGTATCCAGGCCACTGGAGGAACTAAAGCAACAAAAGATTTCTCCTGATGTGAACAAGCTACTATTCAATGAGACACAAGCGCCCCCTACAGGACACAAAAGCTACTACTGCCAAAACAGTAACTTTTTTTCTCCCTCCAGTTACATTTTACTCACAGTGGCCTATTTTTTTTTTTTACAACAATATAAAAGTCCTGCACCTCTAAGGCAAACAGCACAGTCATGTCTTGAAAAAAGGAGAACAAAAAACTGTCTTTCATGCAGTATAACACAGTTGTAATGTCATTAACTCTTAAAAAGAAAGAAAAAGATTATCTTTGAATGTTTATTTTACAAAAATAGAAAAAAGGAAGCTATATATTCAACATTTTTCCAAGTACCCACAAGTAGTATCATTACTGGGGGGAAAATGGGACTCACATGCTATAGGCTACATATTGGACTATTGACAATTTTTAGATATGTAGAAAAAAATGATTTAGATTATTTATTTAAACTTGGATTTGGGCATTTTTCCTACAAACATGATTTATTTAGTTTTAGCTTTTGGTGCTCATATC